>NC_139352.1:70536143-71136143 GCF_055883805.1 Amblyomma maculatum | reverse complement strand
TCACTTTGTCTTATTATGTTTTCCGTTGACTTTGCAACTGAAATTGTCCTGCCTGAATACATAGCAGTCACCTATCGTTTTTCGCTTCTCCAGCCGTTGCAGTTGTGATGAGGGCCAGATGGCGGAGAGAACGCTTGGTTGGATAGTGATGTTGATTTAAAGGAATGAAGCACGCTCTTGTGTTCTAAATGTTATCAGGTCTGGTCAAAAATGAAAATAAATATTTTATCCACTAAAAAGAGCATTAATCTGGTTCTCCAGTTGCACGTTCCGGCGATGGCGGTGTCGAATAGACATGTAAGAAATGTTAGAAGGCGGTAGCGTGCTCTGTTCACATTTATCTGCGCCTCTTCATCATTCTGGGTCACTCAAGCGAAAAGAGCTTTTCTAGAGGTTATGCTTACACGATTACAACTTGTATTGTTTATTGACGCAATAGCCCTGGTACACACAAGGTCAAATTCTCAGTGACAGGTTTTTATGCAGTCTACTCTGCTTTTCTGCCCAGTCACTGCGAAGAATAAAAAAAAAAACACACGAATCGAGTGCGTATAATACATTAATACAGCTAAGCTTTCATGCTGACTTGGTACTGCATTTCATTATTTCTACGCTTTCAAAATAAAACACAGTTTGCATTGGAGTTGAGACAACGGTCCTCAAATACGGTGGAAAAAGCCAACTTTATTAGTGAAGTCCTCTGCCACAAATAAAAAGCACTTTCATGCCCGTGCATATGTGGTGCTCAGTAACCCTGGTGGTGCGGTTGGGATTCAAATTTACGACCGCAATCAGTCGCAACGACTGAGATGATCAGTAAGGAGAGGGCAATGAACATGAATTCACAGATTCTGCCGCGAAGTTGAAGATGAGCCTCATTTTAGTGCACCTTGCGATACTATCGATGCAGTTAGGCAGGTGCCTGTGGTTCCAACATGAAATGGTGGGCAGGTAAACAAGACGTGTGGATAGTTGTAACGAGGGTCCTGATACAGGTGTGTCCTGAATGGAGTCAGGGTCTTTTAGACCGATGACATTGAAGTATGTACGAGATTAGTTTGGAACGTTCATGTTGATGTGACTCTAAGAGGACTTCTTGAGTGGCGCAAATAGTTCGGCAGACCAAAGAATATAGATAATCAAAGACGCACCTCCTTTCACCCAGGTCCATATAGACGAAGACGACCGGTCGCCGTAAAGCTAATCAGAGCTGCATCGCAGGCAGGAAATAGCTGGTTTTCAAGCATCATGTAATATCGCGCGTAGGACTTTGACAGAGCTCATCATCGGTACGCAAGGCAGAGGTCATGGCGGCGAGGCCAGAGATCCACCGTTCGAGATCAGTGGTATTAATATCGCCAAGACTGAGAGTGCCGGCAACAACCATAAGCATATCGATCCATAACGTGGCGAATGTGGCTGATAAATTTTGAGCTAGTGGCTATCATCTAGAAGTCGCGAGAAACATACAGGTTCCGCATGGCGCGAGAGCGTACTTTGAGGTTTTGTTTATTTTTAAAATCTACAAAATTCAATCTAAGTTGCAGAGCTCTGTATAGCGATGAAGATTCAATATTAAAAATGTATGAAACAATAAATAACAGCGCGCTGGCAAAGCAATCGAATTGCCAAGCACAGACTAAAACTACGCATGTAAAATTGCTAAAAAAATCAGGAATTAATCGCCTAATTCTAAACTTTCTGTGGAAATAAATTGAAAGCCAATACAAATGAATGCTGTGAGAACGTTAGTTCTGACACAAGAGAATAATACTTGGATAGCATGAGACTGTTTAGAAAAATATAGCAATTGAAATACTAATCAGACCAGTTTTCTCATTTCAGACAGAGAGAAAAGCTCCAGATTACCCAGCATGGCTTACGGTGAGATACAGCGCCTGTATATCGACCACAAATTAGATAAAGTTTGATGGTTTCTTGTTTTGTTTTTTTTTTGTTTGTTTTTTTGATGTCGCCTTACGTATGACGGTCCCACGTCACATGATGCTAGGTCTGACGTAAGTATTTCATTTAGTAATATTTCCCGTATGGGATGGAGAAAAAGGAGCTTGTTGCATGCTGAAGAATATATATTTTGTAACCGTCGTGTTCATTGTGTCTGTGTTGTTATCCTGCGTAAGTGCTTAATTTATTGCAGCAGCAGCCTATCCAGGTTACTTTACGGAAAGTTATGATTTATAATTTTTTCACTGATATCCATCGTATCCTCTCATTATCCAGACTTCAGCACCACTGCATACTTATGACGCCTAATCACTGAGAACTGGGAGCTGTTTGTGGGAATTAGTTGGTCATATAATGATTTAGAATTTTTGGAGTCACCAGCTAATACATATTTACAATTCTAAATGTTATAGAACCAGAGTACGATCGAGCCAACAATGGAGGCGAGAAACCAATCAGAAACCGTAAGGGGACCCGAAGGAATAGGCCAATGTGCAATTAGAAAAAGCACGCACAACATTCATTTAGACATTTATGTTCATCTGAACATAAACAACTCTTTCCGATGCCTTAGAGTAATATAATAAAAGTATAATATACTTGTCCCAAGAAAACGAGTTTGTAAGGCGAAAGACTTACTTGGCTTATAGTGACGTGGACAGGAAATGTCCAAAGCTAGTGGCAAAAAAGTTCCACCGTGCCCCACGGAGAGAAAGAGGTAGGAGAAGGCGCCGTTAGAAGACGAAGAGAAAGGTGGGCACTGTCAAAGAAACAGGAAGAATACAGAGGACATCGACGTTCGATCAATCAATCAATCAATCAATCAATCAATCAATCAATCAATCAATCAATCAATCAATCAATCGCGCTACCAGTCACGCGGTAACACGCGCCAAGGAGAGAAGCAAGAGTCACTCGATAATTTGACTTCAGGGGAAGAGTGGGTAGCGGGCATCGCGGCAGCAAATTGTGCGAGCTTTCGCCTTCATACACGCACGCGGTCGGAAGTGTTTGCGCTGAATTTTCGACATCTCATTTACGGATGTGACTAACTGCGTAGTCGTAAAAAATGCAGCCACTGGCAATAAGCGTTGAAATGTAAGAGCTTAAGCTCTTATGTTTGAATGCTGTGTGCGTCCATCACCGTTCATATGGTGACGCACTCGTTTCTCTAGTTGCTTCACTTCAACGCAACGAAGTGGCGTGCATCTACGACGAAGTGACGTCCCTCTGCGATCACTGGTTCGGCCGCCATGGGCCTCAGAAAATTGTTCTCATTACACTTTTGAGGATCAAAATTTGTCGCTACGACTCGTTCGCACGCGCTGGGTTTTAACTCGAGTAGTAATTCTGTGCTCTATATTACACCAAATCGTCTGCGCCACTAAGAACCCTTTGCGCCTAACGTTTGGGCCACAATTTTGACAGCAGTGTGTAGCTGTAATTGGCCCAATCTAGGTCGACAGGCTCGCATATATATAGCGCAATAACAGCATAGGGGGTAATTGCAGGAGTTACTAGAGTTAATACTTTAAGTAGCACAAAACACTACTTCATGCTTCTCTATAGGTATGTTTGAAAAGTTTCCTTGCAAAATAGTTTGTGTTTCATTTAGGATACTACCTTTCCCAAAGACCATAAAGTTAATTTTACGTACGCGATTCTAGTAGGATACCAGTTCCTTTCTGAATGAGCCATATCGTATCTTTAGGCGTATAACCGAATTTTAACGTTTCATATGTTTCATCGCTTATTGTCGTCGACTACATTACTTGTTCTAGTTCACAAAGCTTTCAATGAGTCGTTTTCATCCTTAACCATATTAGAGGGTTTTATTTCCTACGCCTTGCAGAAATTCGCCTAAAAAATTCCTCTTTGCACTAATTTTCGCGCCACAAGTCGTCTCAACCTTCGCGTGCGAATGAATAGACCTATAATCCTCCAAGCAGCTAGATGCATACGGTCGACGTTGACAGTATCTATTTAGGCGAGTTTGTTATTCTAAAAGCGACATAATGACGGGAAAGAAATGGACAGCACATGCGCCATTCCGAAATTTGGTTTTAACTGCTGGAAGGTCTTACAGTTCCTATGGTATAGATTTGAGTAGCGCCCCTGAGCGCATGGGAGAGTTAAAGGTTTCTGGAAGTCGCCTGGACTGTTCTATAGGATGTGCAGTAACCATCCTGCAGAGATAGCCGACGTACTCAGTCCTGCCTTGTAGTGAAGAATGTTGTTCAACTCTTTGTGTGGTATGAAAGAACATGACAAACTAAAATATTGCGATGCTTTCTCGACCGAAGCTTATCTAGAGGCGCTGAGGCGACGCAAGCCTAAATTTCAACGCTCGCCAAGCAGAACTAATGGACTCCTGCAGGGCCGTACCGGTATCCTGCGTGATGCGCCGACATTGGCGGCCGTTAGAGGATCGCATTTCTCTAGTATATTCGGAAGCTTGCTTAGTGTTGTCGTTGAAGGAAGCAGGAGTGTTTTTTATTCTCCTAAAAATCTTTCAGTACCACGACGCATGACAGTGCCAGGCCTAAAATCCTATTCGAAATTTACCCAGAATCCGAGTGAACCCTCCGTGCAAGCAAACCGTTCCCTTGCAAAAAAGTGATGCAATAACGGGACAACTTGTCGACATACGCCGGGAAATACACAAAAATAGACGCTAATATTAAAACATGGTAAAAAATTACGAGGGACTTTAGCGACTAAAGCAGTGAAAGGCGAAAGCCTGAGTGCCGCATTCCGCTACGCATCTGGCACTAATGAGTAAATAATCAACGAATTACCTAGAAATTAATAAAGCTTTACTTATTGGATTAGTTATTAGGTAGGTAATAATGCGATATTATATTTACGAATTACTTAATTAGTCACTAAATAGTAATTTATTTATTCATTGATTACTTTGTAATTGATCTTTGATTGGCATATGGCCATATAAGGCACGCATTCGCGCATACTTTGGTGGTGCTGTGTGATTGGTTGAGACATGTATGACGTCATCCTGCCTCGGCCAATCAGAGCCGCCGCAAAAGCGGGACAAATTTTGTTCACGAGAGCATGAGCCATAAAGGCTTTCGTCTTAAAATGTATATTGTAGAAGCGTGTCGTTTATGTGCGCCAAGCGGTGGTCCGTATAGGAGTGCCTTTGCCGGTGAAAAAATCACGGAACACGGCTCTCAATCCCCTTCCAGCGTCACCCCGTGGGAACTCCTTGCGACTCTTGGGCAAACTGCGAGAGGCATCTTTGCTGCGCCCGGATGACTGAGCGCAACGGCAACAAATGCTATGAGAGGAATAGCACCATTGGCGCCCGCTGCTCGACAAATAGGTGGCCGAGAGGGAGCAAAATATTATCCTTCATTGGAGGCTGCCCATGCGCCAAAGGTGAGCGTGGCTTCTGCAATGCTTTAATCTAGGTGCTCTGCTTCAGAGAAGTCTGGAGTCAAGAAGGTGTGCAGTTCTTGAAGATGGAAGAGCATATGCCGTTTATTACTTAAAGCATCATTCGTTTTCTAGCAGGTTTGGAATGAGTCCGATTCCTTTTTATGTACGCCACTGTGAGTATAAATATTGCTTTTGAGGTCATTTCTAGTCTCCCGAAAATGCCTTTCTTTTGCTACTAAATTATTATGATCATCCCGATTAAGTTAGATAAAAAGACACGAATGGCTCTGGTGATGAAAATCCTTATTAATCTTTTTGAACCGAGAAAACAAACAGACGATTCTGTAGAATCTTGGACATATTTTCCAAATGGATGATGTAATGAAGTAGCACGATGATGCCGCAACGTAAATATATAGGTACTTAGATGGTCTTTGACATACACCAATATTGTTTCACTCACTCATTACGCATGCAACAAAAACTCACTGAGCGAACTTACTGCGAAAATACTGACATTAAAAAGGCATGGATATACAAGACGAAATCTAGAATAGCAAAGAAAGAACAAACTTTTCTTTATTGCCATCAGGCCAAAATAAGAAAAAATTGCGAGACCTATCTGTAGGTCATTGTCTCCGGTGTTATCCCTCTAGGTAGCTTGGAAGGAAACAAGCGGCACTGAGTTATCCTGGAAAATGATTTTATTAACAGAAAAGCTAGCGGAATTTTGATATAACATATGCAAACTGTAACTGTTTAGACAATGTTTCAAGCGCATACGAATTGTTTTATTTAAACTTTATACAGGACAGGGTGAAAAAGCATCCCTTGAAGATGAAAAAAATAACGCTAAACGTCGTCGAAGGCATCATTGCCAGGATAAACGCTGGATTATAATAATCGAAAATATAAGATATGATACACTCCCTCTTTTGTTGCGCGCTCTTATCTGCAAGTTTCTTTTTGCATAGCGTTGTTCGGTGCAGTAGGCACGATTCTCTTCTCGCGGCGGTATTGCAAGTCGGACGGAGCCGTTCTCGTTATTGCCCACACACGATTGAGTTAAGCCAAATTACAAATAAACTAGCATAGTATGTGGTGAAGGGAGCCTTGAAGGTGGACCAGTCACATATCTTTGATAAGTTTCTAAATATATTCGTTTTCCGCTCGGCCCATCTTGATTTTTTTCCCTATTCAGCGCACCCAAATCCGTCAGGTTGTTCCAGTTCATACTGATTGCGATGTGCTCACGACTTTTTTTGTTAGCAAACCAGTCTCAAAGTCTAAATAATCTTGGAACGATTATGGGCATTGTGAAGATAGCGCAAGTGTTCTTGGTTGAATAATAAGCACTCACAAACAATGTTCTGATTATAGTGAGCGTACTTCCTTGTTATAAGGATTGTTATGTAATTCCTATCCTGAGAGGGCCAATGTCTTGGCCGGAAGTATAACAAAATACAGAAGAGTACGCCAAAGTGCAAATCTCTGCCCGACACGGTATATCTTCACTTCATGATTGACAATGGTCTGTGCAGGCAGTTGATATCTAATTAAGCCCACTCTCCAAGTCGAAAAAAAAAAACAGAGAACCGTATCGAAAATACGACAAACTATTCCGTAGTTCTGCCGTAAACATCAGATTTTTCTATAGTTTTGTAGCACTTTTCTGTACTTTTTTCTGTAGTAGTTATCTGGTGTCTGCAGCTCTGTAGATGCATTCTGTTTTGTTACAGAAAACTCTGATGCTACTACAGAAAATTATGTTTTCATAACAGGTTTCCTGTCAAAAACCGCACAAAATTGCTGTCGTAACAAAAGGAAATTTACTGTAGTTTTCCCGACAGAGTCTCTAATTAAATTACCCTTAATGGAACTTTAGCGGACAAAATATTGTCTGTGGTTATAGATGGCTCACAAGCCACAGACAAGGTGTTAAACTTATGTGGGGAACAGGGAGCAAATACCGTCGAGGCTTGGACTGTCGCACAAACTGGGGGGTCAAAAACCACCACTATGTTTCTTACCTATTATAGAATTTTGTTGAAGCAACGATTGGACGTTACTAGATTCTTCAGTCGTCACGAGTTTAGAACACGATGTAATTATGTACAGTAATTATTAATAATTACATCCTGTTCTCTAGTGCGAATATTGTAAGTCTTCAAAAATAATGTTTATTTTAACAGGTTTGAGATGCAAAATGAATCAAAAACTTGGATATGGTACCTGTGAGTATCGTATCAACACCCAGCCAAAAGTCTGAGTTGGAATGCCTGCCAAGACGGTCGGCCGTTCTTCAAAGCATTTGCTATTCTCGAATAAATAATTTTACCGGGCGAAGCGGCAAAATGCGTCATAAGTGTCTATTTGTGCCTTCATTTCGCTCATCTGAATGAATTTTCTTAAATTAGTTGCCTCAACACTTTGATTCAAGAACACCGCACGCTACAGCGTATATCCTAAGAGAAGGCCAGAACACAACAAAGTAAAAGTATTAATCAGTCATTGAGGGAATGATGTGGCAGTACAATGATATTCGTTTTATTGGGACTTGTCTCGCTTCTGAGTTTCAGGTGTAGGTTAACGGATGATGCTAGTTGCATGAGCTTAGTAGATTCTAAAAAAAATTTCAGCTTATTAGTTAATTGTCACAAACCTACGAGTTGGCCAGTGCTCTATATTTTCCTCGGTAGATTTATTTAAAAAAAAATAAAAAAAAATTTGCCACCTGTGGTGTCCGGAATTGTACCCTAGAGCACCTGGGCTGCAGTCAGCAAACTCTAGAAGGAGTGAACATAAAAGAAAAGGAAAAGAAACTAAAATATACTGAGAAAGGATATAGGGAATATTGGAAGAATATAGTAAAGTGCCATGACGCCAGAAATGTTCGGAATGATTAACAGATTAGAGGCGGCTTTTACACAGTAACCGAAGTAGGACGAAAAAGCTCGGAACTGTTGTGCATGCACTCGAACGGTTCGATTTTTGTTTAGGGTGTTTTCCTGGGGAAAGGTCCAGTTGATAGTTTGTGTACAGAACTGTCACTTGTCAGCTTGCGTTATTTCAGACATGCACTTCCCCAAACGGTCAAGGATGAAACGTTATTGCAGGAAGGGAAACTTCCAAACAATGCGCATTGTAGTTATTTCTTCGTTCTAAATGAAGCTACCAAAATTCTGGAAGTTGCCTTCCAGAAAACTTACTAGTCAGCCCAAGAGACAGGACGTAACAGTAGAAGACTGCAGTGAACATAGCATTTTTCCGTATGCAGCGCGCTGATCCTGTCTCATTCCTTCAACTCGCTGTCGCGAGGTCTCTGACTCCCTCTGCTGAGATGAAAAATATAGGCGAGATTGTTATGGGGTTTTTCAGTACCGGTGGCAAACATATGATGCTTCGGCAACGAACCAGAATCATTTAAAACCACGGAAAGATAGTGTTAGAGCTGGAAACTGCATTGAATATGGCGATGAAGTGAAGAGGCATTGTGAAACCGACGAGTCAGTTTTCCCGCAATGCATTGGAAATCAATAACACTGATAGAGAACCAGCTTTCAAATGAGGCATAGGTGTAAAGGCCCACATTGTTTTGTTAGACATTTTCCCACGTTTTGCTTACACGAAGAATGCTATATTAAATATGCTAGTGTCACGTGGTTCTTTACACGTAAAGAGCAAGTACTTACAATCGTGCAAACACTACGATTGATATATCGCTATTTTTCTGCCACTATGCACGCATCAGTTTATACAAGCTGCTCCGACGAAGAGCATCGGTCTGAGGAAACAGTAAGGAGACAACCACTTGACCTCACGGTGGAATTGAAAACAGCAAATGCTTAACTAAAGCTAACGAAGTAAGGAAACGTCCAAATCAACCCTAAATTGGAGCTGAGGGTCCTCCAAAAGAGGTATTCGGGGAAATACTAGTAATTCAATCAAATAAGTTGCTCACTGCTGAGATTCAAACAAGGGTCCTCTCATTGCAAGCTGGGCACGTGATGCGCAGGGCATGAAGGACCGTTTGTAGCATGCATGTTAGGAGACGCCTATTGAACATTTTGGGGTGTGTATGACTTAATAACGTGTATTTGGGACCCTTACTGATGTTACAGCAATAATATTGTTACGGACGAAGGAGGAAGAAGATGGCAGTGGCGCGGGCAAGAGCGCGCGCGCTAGGCCCGCACACAGATTAATGAAACGTCATCTCACGGTGATCCAACATCTTCTCTCTGTCCTCTGTTCTCCTAATGTCATCGCTTGCCGCCACGTATTAATATTGAGAAAATCTCAGAAATTCATATTTTAAACAAAGAAGCTCAAAATTTTCCTGGATAAAAGAACGGCCTAAAGGCGCTATCGCGTCTACTTTTACGCCGTTCCTTAAGCCTACTTCCGATTTATCGATCCCAGATATATTCGATCCCTGTGTCAGTTTTCGATAGTTAATGAAGGAGCTCTGTGATGGATTACAGAACCGAATTTACAAATAACTTACAAATAACACACACACACACACACACACACACACACACACACACACACACACACACACACACACACACACACACACACACGCACACGCACACGCACACGCACACGCACACGCACACGCACACGCACACGCACACGCACACGCACACGCACACGCACACGCACACGCACACACACGCACACACACACACACACACACACACACACACATACACACACACACGCACACACACACACACACACACACACACACACACACACACACACACACACACACACACACACACACACACACACACACACACACATATGCACAAGTTCAATACATGTGTTTGGTTGCATCAAAGGTCTGTGTGCAACGGCTGAAATTAACCAGCATAACTGGAGAGAGGAGGGCATTGCTTCCTGAAATATCGGAAACGTTCCGTTTTTAAGCTTACTGACAGCCATTTGACAGCAGGCTAAATATCATTTTAGTTTTGCCAATATTTTCCAGAAGACTAAACACGATCTTCGAAATTCCGACAGTCCCTCTCATACGTGCCTTTACGCTGCTTCATTCAATAGCCTCATGGCAAGAGCTCCTTTGCTCACCTTGTTTCATCACGATCTCGTTTAGGTTTTCCTTTGGAATGGAAAGAGGAGCCCATTCTGTCCCTGCGGCGAGTAGCTTTGAAAGACGAAAGTTGAACCACATCGTAGTTTTGAAGACAATAAAACGCAACGCATCGAAAACACGTAAAAGGCATAAGATGCGCCTATAACGCGCTTATGTTCAGTTTGGGCTTCGCTTAAAACTAAACTACGAAAAGCGGTACGGAGGCGCTTAACTTGAGAGCTGAAACCATAACATGATGTTGAAAAGCTCGAAATATCATGGGTGGTAAGGAACAAGAAGTTTAAAGTCGATACTATGCTGTATGCACATGCTTTTGACTAGAAAAAAAAAATATACACTCAATCGATCTGTCACAGCAGTTAATATGTGGTTTGCTTCTGTTGTGGGCTTCATTTTACTTCTGTATAATATCTGCGTAACGGTTCATGCTTAGAGCGAGGTCCCCTGTATCTAATTTCGGCGCTTCATTATCTACACTCGTCATTGATTCAGGCTGAACAAACGCGCACCAGCGCTATATTTGGGATTATAGAGATGCAAACTGTCGGACTGAAAAGGAAGGCTCATGTTATCCCCGGCATGTCGGCTGCTTCAACCGGATTAACCGGATTAATGAACTACCGATCAAAACAATTCGCAGTACGTCAAGAATTATGCACTTTTCATACGTTAGCAAAGCACCAAACGGGGATTAAAAATAGGGAAACACTCAAGTTCGGCCTTTACGAGTATGACGGTGACGTGTTATTCGCCTTCGTCTGCAGCTCCCGTTTCAGATTCTCGTTTGGGTACGTGCACTTTGGAGCTCATTTGATGACTGACCCTTTAACTTCTCCCACTATTATTCACGCATGCTCGTTAGCATACAGCCGCCAGAAGCCGCGTGAAAGACCACCCCTAACAAACATAGAGCTCTGTTTTAACCAAGGGGCAAAGATCACCCTACCCTATATAAAGCTCCCAATCGCTAAGAGCTAGGAACGTACTTGTGTGGCCGCGAACTAGAGTTCTAGCTTATCACCGAAATTTGCTGGGTTTAATTCCCATATCGTGCTCTCATATTAAAATAGCCGCAAAATTGGGCAGCTCCTGCCATCTCAGCCATGACAATTGGCCTCGTGACGTCACAAATGCACCCGAACAATCATTGCCCGGGCATTTGACCGGCCATCTCCTACTTTTCAGAGACGAGCCTTTTATTTTATTGCGATAGCAATATTGCGCCAGGTTTCGGCCCATCTCGTCGTCCCGGGAAAGGTCACGTTTGACCTTGAGCACCAGCGAAGAAAGAAGAAGAAGAACTCTCTATTACTTGCAGCTAATGCTTTTGCTCAACATTTGGTTCAGCAGCATTCAACCTTTCTCATTTATATTTGCGCTGGTAGCTTACGCTTTCGCGTCATACTCTTAAAGGATGAGCTTAAGTGTCCCCAATAATGTAGCACCTTACAGTGATAGGGCGTGATAGGGGAATAATGTAGCAGGCAAAAGGACCTTCCACCGTTGCTATGCAATTCAACTAGGGTAAGCAGAGTTACACCACAACTAGTTTTTTTCGCTCAGAGATGCCGCGCCGCAGATAATCAGGGCGCTGAAAATTCCACCTGGAGATTTTCTCAACAATTGAGCTCTTAACTCTAGTGGAATAAATTTTTACGTTTATATTTGAGTCAAGCACAGACGCAAGGACCTGAGGGGCCATTCTTGAAGGCTATATTTCCTCATAAGTGTTCCTATACAGATACAGATGCCTTGAGCAATTACGCAGGCGCAACATAATTATTACTCTCTATATTTAAGAAAGCTGACTGCCCTCAATTAGAATTTTCTTTAACGTGACATATCTGACTTCATGCATTTACGCGACTTCATGTGGCTATTGGAGTGGGGGGGTTTTGCCAACACGAGACTGGCTGAAACGGTGGGGCATTGTGCGCACAGCGCATGGCCCCAACTGCCCACTTCAGGAGTGTAATCGTCACATGGCCCAGTAATGCGTCGTTGCTCGTGCCTTTGGAGGGCACTTCATGCCGGTTTCAGAAGTCTTGGCATCGATCGATTTCATATAAATGGTAGATGTGCTCGCGGTCGCTTTGCACGATTGTTGATTGTAGCTGGCGCTTTCACGTTATGGCGCAATCGTTGTGAGGCTGTCGCCTCAAGCCGGCAGCGACGTGAGCTTTTCACGGTCCTGCCGCGTATGGGAATAGAGATAGTAAGCTTTCTGGCTAAGGAACTTTTCTACCTTGGGGGGCAAGACTATTGACTAAGGAACTCTCGTTCCTTCGTGAATGGTCTTGCCCTTTTGTTTCCCTGTAGGATGGACCTGCAGAGCGATTTTCAGTTTTTCAGTCCACCTTGGTACTTGTAATTAAATGTAAATAATTATGTCAATTCACAGCTGTATAATCCCAAAACGCATTTGTAATACACAATGTGCATTCGATTGCTGTATATGTTTCTACCTATATTTGTTTGCTATATTATTGTACACTGTGTATAATTTTATTTACATTGTCATTTAAAATTGAATATATCATCATTACTAGCAGCCAAATTTTTCCCGTAGTGTAAATAGTGAATTTTGATGTATTTCCTCGACATGAGGTATATATGTCATGTGCAGTGTCTCCTGTTCTTAAGCGTGGACGTTTCCGGTTTTGGTCATTTATCACCACACATGTCAGTGTATAATGTCTCATAAAACTTTTTCTAAACACGCAGATCACCGCCACCTAATTGCGGCGGGGGCTAGCCTGCCCCCGATTTGTATCTGTTGTAGGCCGTCACTGCATCCGCCACCGCTTAGGTGGTGGACGACGTCTGTTGCGACACGCGTCTTTCTCTGCCATTCCTTTTTATTTCTCTCTTCTCTATTTTCCTTTCTGTCCGCAGGAGGCAGCGGAGGTGGCTCAGCTACAGAGCCAGTAGCAGGCCCGTGCATTTTCTTTTCCTTGACGAAAGATATTAGCGAAATAAATAAGTGGAGAGTTAGCGCGTGTCCTGCGTCTTCTTCACTTGTGTTCGTGCTCCTGTGCGCTATTATCTTTCGTCAAGTTGCAATGCACCATCAAGCCCACCTTCAGGTTTTGTTAAACTTTCTTTTCCTTCTTCCTATAGTCACAACAACAACAACAGTGATACTGGTTTACCATTTAGATAAAGTTAAAGTTAAATTGGTTCACAGGAAGGGAAAGGCGCAGTAACTGTCACACTTGCTCTGTGGACACCCGAACCGCGCCGTAAGGGAAGGGAGGAAGGTGGGAATGAAAGTGGAAAGAGAGAAAGAGGAGCCGTAGTGGAGGGCTACGGAGTAATTTCGACCACCTGGGGATCTTTAACGTGCGCTGACATCGCACAGCACACGACGCCTCTCCGTTTCGCCTCCATCGAAACGCAGCCGCCGCGGTCGGGTTCGAACCCGGGAACTCCGGCACAGTAGTCGGGCGTCTTACCACTGCACCACCCCGGCGGGGCCATTTAGATATTTTTTTTTTTTTTTTTTTTTTTTTTTTTTTTTTTTTTTTCTTATTTAGATAGGATATAAGAAAAAAAAGGAGTTCAAAGTGCGAAAACGAAAATAGTTGTAGATCCCCTTGTGCAAAAAAAAAAAGGTAGAATTTGAATGGGCCTTGAGTAAGAATCACACATCACACAGCTAATTAAGGTTACCCAGCGATCTATAATTCCAAATCTGTAACCAAATCTGTAAATCACAATCAACATGAAAGTTAAGATAGTCTAAACTTCAACGGAACACAGTCTGGTCAGGGTGAAGCATTATTACAACACAACAATGAAGGTTGGGTCACTGACCACTTCAGGGATAGTATCTAGACTTGGTCAGTGACCCAACCTTCATTGTTGTGTTGTAATAATGAAAATAAGGGTTCAAAAGCGACTCGTTCCAAATCCACAATAGGTTGCCCATTTCATGTATCACAATCCGAACTGTCTTGATTAAAAAAAAAAAAAAAAAGAGCCTGCATTAGAACTTGAGGCAAAAAGCTGTGCAATCAGAGCAACAGGTAAAGAGCCTCTAAATGATGCAGTGTAATAAACGCACAACGCAAATGTGCAAATTTTCGGAGATGGGAAAAGCAGCTCAATAAGAAAGGTGATTTAGTAAGCGGCCATTAGAGGCTTCCGCGAAATGTATAACAATAACCAAATAAAGATTTTAGATATTTAAAATAAAAAAGCAATGCCCTCCTCTTTCCAAATAATATTATTATTATACTCACATGCATACAGATCTCGCATGAAATCAAACATGTGTTTATGACCTATCAATTTATAAATGTGCCCGCAGCTCGCCTTCTCCGAGTCATAAAATCTAAAAACCAATTCAAATAATGAATAAAAGTACCTGCTACAATAATGGGATATCGGAAAATTAGTGGCATAAAAGTATCAAAATTGAGTTAAATCAGTTGCAACTACATTATCATTATGTCGAACATAGAACACTAAATGATAATAATCTGAGCCTCTGGGTGTAAGAATATTAAAGAAAGCAGAATAATGGACATTGTCTCCCCACAATAATATTGATGTCTCCACCAAAGCATTATTTTAAACTGTATTTTCTGTCTTTGTTACTGAGTGCAATAGTATTAAGGACTCACTGACCAATGATTTTTTTTCTAGAGTTGCTGGGCATAAACTATTAAACTATGCTTGGCTTCTTTGTCACTTATGCTATGCTGACTACAGCTTTATGATCACATTTTTTCAAAGTTCGAACATCCTTGGTTTGATGTCAATACGTCAGAAGTTCGTCGCTGGTCGTAGCAAACAATCAGAATGCCTTTGCGTTATGACTGCCTCGAAAGTGGCTGGAACAGATGTGTTGTTCACTGTGTGCTCTTAACATTCTGCTCCGTCAATTGAACGGACAATCCCTGTATTGTCATGCATGATGTTTGTTTTTGTAGAATATTTTCAAATAGACTCGGGGATAGTAACTAGATTTACTAAGCATTGATTAAAGTCCATCACAAAGTATTTTGCTTATATGACCATCTGTGTGGTCTCTAAAACACCGCAAGTAGAAAGAGAGACAGATCTTTGTTGGAAAATATCACGTGAGCTGGGAGCCTGAAACAAAATTACCACATGAAAAGCACGTCCCAAGTTGTGGATAAAATGGGCCGACGTCTACGTCTCACTCTGCCTTCTGAGGAGGAGTAAGCACCATGATCAACTTCGTGAAGCTGCTGATGGTGATTGTCGCTGCCGCTTTCATAACAGTCCTACATCATGCAGACGGCAATGATGCAGAGTTGGTGAGTGCAGATTTTACGGTTCTAAAATTGTGCAGGTTACGACGAAGCACTTGATATGCTAAATTTTGTTTAGTGTGAGTGAATTTTTGCATCACTTTGTCTTCATATGTTTTCCGTTGACTTTGCAACTGAAATTGTCCTGCCTGAATACACAGCAGTCACCTATGGTTTTTCGCTTTTCCAGCTGTTGCAGTTGTGATGAGGGCCAGGTGGCGGCGAGAACGCTTGGTTGGATAGTGATGCTGATTTAAAGGAATGAAGCACGCTCTTGTGTTCTAAATGTTATCAGGTCTGGTCAAAAATGAAAATAAATATTTTATCCACTAAAATGAGCATTAATCTGGTTCTCCAGTTGCACGTTCCGGCGATGGCGGTGTCGAATAGACATGTAAGAAATGTTAGAAGGTGGTAGCGTGCTCTGTTCACATTTATCTGCGCCTCTTCATCATTCTGGGTCACTCAAGCGAAAAGAGCTTTTCTAGAGGTTATGCTTACACGATTACAACTTGTATTGTTTATTGACGCAATAGCCCTGGTACACACAAGGTCAAATTCTCAGTGACAGGTTTTTATGGAGGCTACTCTGCTTTTCTGCCCAGTCACTGCGAAGAATAAAAAAAGAACACACGAATCGAGGGCGTATAATACATTAATATGGCTAAGCTTTCATGCTGACTTGGTACTGCATTTCATTATTTCTACGCTTTCAAAATAAAACACAGTTTGCATTGAGAGTTGAGACAACGGTCCTCAAATACGGTGGAAAAAGCCAACTTTATTAATGAAGTCCTCTGCCACAAATAAAAAGCACTTTCATGCCCGTGCATATGTGGTGCTCAGTAACCCTGGTGGTGCGGTTGGGATTCAAATTTACGACCGCAATCAGTCGCAACGACTGAGATGATCAGTAAGGAGAGGGCAATGAACATCAATGTCACAGATTCTGCCGCAAAGTTGAGGATGAGCCTCATTTTAGTGCACCTTGCGATACTATCGATGCAGTTAGGCAGGTGCCTATGGTTCCAACAGGAAATGGTGGGCAGGTAAGCAAGACATGTGGATAGTTGTAACGAGGGTCCTGGTACAGGTGTGTCCTGAATGGAGTCAGGGTCTTTTAGACCGATGACATTGAAGTATGTACGAGATTAGTGTGGAACGTTCATGTTGATGTGACTCTAAGAGGACTTCTTGAGTGGCGCAAATAGTTCGGCAGACCAAAGAATATAGATAATCAAAGACGCACCTGCTTTCACCCAGGTCCATATAGACGAAGACGACTGGTCGCCGTAAAGCTAATCAGAGCTGCATCGCAGGCAGGAAATAGCTGGTTTTCAAGCATCATGTAATATCGCGCGTAGGACTTTTGACAGAGCTCATCATCGGTACGCAAGGCAGAGGTCATGGCGGCGACGCCAGAGATCCACCGTCCGAGATCAGTGGTATTAACATCGCCAAGACTGAGAGTGCCGGCAACAACCATAAGCATATCGATCCATAACGTGGCGAATGTGGCTGATAAATTTTGAGCTGGTGGCTATCTGCTAGAAGTCGCGAGAAGCATACATGTTTCGCATGGCGCGAGAGCGTACTTTGAGGTTTTGTTTAGTTTTAAAATCTACAAAATTCAATCTAAGTAGCAGAGCTCTGCACAGCCATGAAGATTCTCTATATTAAAAATGTGTGACACAATAAAAAACAGCCCGCTGGCAAAGCAATCGAATTGCCAAGCACAGACTAAAACTACGCATGTAAAATTGCTAAAAAAAGAGGAATTAATCGCCTAATTCTAAAATTCCTGCGGAAATAAATTGAAAGATAATACAGATGAATGCTGTGAGAACGTTAATTCTGACACAAGAGAATAATGCTTGGATAGCATGAGACTGTTTAGAAAAATATAGCAATTGAAGAAATACTAATCAGACCCGTTTTCTCATTTCAGACAGAGAGAAAAGCTCCGGATTACCCAGCATGGCTTCCGGTGAGATACAGCGCCTCTATATCGACCACAAATTAGATAAAGTTCGATGGTTTCTTGTTTGCTTTTTTTTTTTTTGTTTTTTGATGTCGCCTTACGTATGACGGTCCCACGTCACATGTTACTAGGTCTGACGTAAGTATTTCATTTAGTAATATATCCCGTATGGGATTGAGAAAAAGGAGCTTGTTGCATGCTGAAGAATATATATTTTGTAACCGTCTTGTTCATTGTGCCTGTGTTGTTATTCTGCGTAAGTGCTTAATTTATCGCAGCAGCCTATCCAGGTTATTTTACGGAAAGTTATGATTTATAATTTTTTCACTGATATCCATCGTATCCTCTCATTATCCAGACTTCTGCACCACTGCATACTTATGACGCCTAATCACTGAGAACTGGGAGCTGTTTGTGGGAATTAGTTGGTCATAAAATGATTTAGAATTTTTGGAGTCACCAGCTAATACATATTTACAATTCTAAATGTTATAGCACCAGAGTACGATCGAGCCAACAATGGAGGCGAGAAACCAATCAGAAACCGTAAGGTGACCCGAAGGAATAGGCCAATGTGCAATTAGAAAAAGCACGCACAACATTCATTTAGACTTTTATGTTCATCTGAACATAAACAACTCTTTCCGAGGCATTAAAGTAATATAATAAAAGTATAATATACTTGTCCCAAGAAAACGAGTTTGTAAGGCGAAAGACTTACTTGGCTTATAGTGACGTGGACAGGAAATGTCCAAAGCTAGTGGCAAAAAAGTTCCACCATGCCCCACAGAGAGAAAGAGGTAGGAGAAGGCGCCGTTAGAAGACGAAGAGAAAGGTGGGCACTGTCAAAGAAACAGGAAGAGTACAGAGGACATCGACGTTCAATCAATCAATACGCGTTACCGCGTTACCAGTCACGCGGTAACGCGCGCCAAGGGGAGAAGCAAGAGTCACTCGATGATTTGACTTCAGGGGAAGAGTGGGTAGCGGGCATCGCGGCAGCAAATTGTGCGAGCTTTCGCCTTCATACACGCACGCGGTCGGAAGTGTTTGCGCTGAATTTTCGACATCTCATTTACGGATGTGACTAACTGCGTAGTCGTAAAAAATGCAGCCACTGGCAATAAGCGTTGAAATGTAAGAGCTTAAGCTCTTATGTTTGAATGCTGTGTGCGTCCATCGCCGTTCATATGGTGACGCACTCGTTTCACTAGTTGCTTCACTTCAACGCAACGAAGTGGCGTGCATCTACGACGAAGTGACGTCCCTCTGCGATAACTGGTTCGGCCGCCATGGGCCTCAGAAAATTGTTCTCATTACACTTTTGAAGATCGAAAGTTGGCGCTACGACTCCTTCGCACGCGCTGGGTTTTAACTCGAGTAGTAATTCTGTGCTCTATATTACACCAAATCGTCTGCGCCACTAAGAGCCCCCTGCGTCTAACGTTTGAGCCACAATTTTGACAGCAGTGTGTAGCTGTAAGTGGCCCAATCTAGGTCGACAGGCTCGCATATATATAGCGGAATAACAGCATAGGGGGTAATTGCAGGAGTTACTAGAGTTAATACTTTAAGTAGCACAAAACACTACTTCATGCTTCTCTATAGGTATGTTTGAAAAGTTTCCTTGCAAAATAGTTTGTGTTTCATTTAGGATACTAGCTTTCCCAAAGACCATAAAGTTAATTTTACGTACGCGATTCTAGTAGGATACCAGTTCCTTTCTGAATGAGCCATACAGTTTCTTTAAGCGCATAACCGAATTTTAACGTTTCATATGTTTCATCGCTTATTGTCGCCGACTACATTACTTGTCCTAGTTCACAAAGCTTTCAATGAGTCGTTTTCATCCTGAACCATATTAGAGGGTTTTATTTCCTAGGCCTTGCAGAAATTCGCCTGAAAAATTCCTCTTTGCACTAATTTTCGCGCCACAAGTCGTCTCAACCTTCGTATGCGAATGAACAGACCTATAATACTCCAAGCAGCTAGATGCATACGGTCGACGTTGACAGTATCTATTTAGGCGAGTTGGTTATTCTAAAACCGACATAATGACGAAAAGAAATGGACACCACATGCGATCATCCGGAATTTGGTTTTAACTGCTGGAAGATCTTACAGTTCCTATGGTATAGCTTTGAGTAGCGCCCCTGAGCGCATGGGAGAGTTAAAGGTTTCTGGAAGTCGCCCGGACCGTTCTATAGGATGTGCAGTAACCATTCTGCAGAGATAGCCGGCGTACTCAGTCTTGGCTTGTACCGACGAATGTTGTTCAGCTCTTTGTGTGATATGAAAGAACATGACAAACTAAATAATTGCGATGTTTTCTCGACCGAGGCTTATCTAGCGGCGCTGAGGCGACGAAAGCCTAAATTTGAATGCTCGCCAAGCAGTACTAATGGACTCCTGCAGGGCCGCACCGGGATCCTGCGTGATGCGCCAACATTGGCGGCAGTTAGAGGATCGCACTTCTCTAGGATAATCGAAAGCATGCTTAGTGTTGTCGCTGAAGGAAACAGGATTGTTTTTTATTCCCCTAGAAATGTTTCAGTACCTCGACGCATGACAGTCCCACGCCTAAAATCCTATTCCAAGTTTACCCCGAATCCGAGTGAGCAAAACGTTCAATTGCAAAAAAGGGATGCAATAACGAGACAACTTGTCGACATACGCCGAGAAATATACAAAAACAGACACTAATATTAGAACTTCGTAAAAAATTACGAGGGACTTAAGCGATTAAAGTAGTGAAAGGCGAAAGCCTCAGTGCCGCATTCCGCTACGCAGCTGGCACTAATGAGTAAATAATTAACGAATTACCTAGAAATTAATAAAGCTTTACTCATTGGATTAGTTATTAGGTAGGTAATAATGCGGTATTAATATTTACGAATTACTTAATTAGTCACTAAATAGTAATTTATTTATTCATTGATTACTTTGTAATTGGTCTTTGATTGGCATATGGCCACATAAGGCACGCATTCGCGCATACTTTGGTGGTGCTGTGTGATTGGTCGAGACCTCTATGACGTCATCCCGCCTCGGCCAATCAGAGCCGCCGCAAAAGCGGGACAAATTTTGTCCACGAGAGCATGAGCCATTAAAGGCTTTCGTCTTAAAATATATATTGTAGAAGCGTGTCATTTATGTGCGCCAAGCGGTGGTCCGTATAGGAGTGCCTTTGCCGGTGAAAAAATCACGGAAAACGGCTCTCAATCCCCTTCCAGCGTCACCCCGTGGGATCTCCTTGCGACACTTGGGCAAACTGCGAGAAGCATCTTTGCTGCGCCCGGATGACTGAGTGGGACGGCAACAAATGCTATGAGAGGAATAGCACCATTGGCGCCCGCTGCTCGACAAAAAGGTGGCCGAGAGGAACCAAAGTATTATCCTTCATTGGAGGCTGCCCATGCGCCAAAGGTGAGCGTGGCTTCTGCAATGCTTTAATCTAGGTGCTCTGCTTTAGAGAAGTCTGGAGTCAAGAAGGTGTGCAGTTCTTGAAGATGGAAAAGCATATGCCGTTTACTACTTGAAAGCATCATTCGTTTTCTAGTAGGTTTGGAATGAGTCGGATTCTTTTTTAAGTACGCCACTGTGAGTATAAATATTGCTTTTGAGGTCATTTCTAGTCTCCCGAAAATGGTTTTCTTTTGCTACTAAATTATTATGATCACCCCGATTAAGTTAGATAAAAAGGCACGGATGGCTCTGGTGATGAAAATCCTTATTAATCTATTTGAACCGAGGAAACAAACAGACGATTCTGTAGAATCTTGGACATATTTTCCAAATGGATGATGTAATGAAGTAGCACGATGCTGCCGCAAAGTAAAACAATATTTAGGTACTTAGATGGTCTTTGACATACACAAATATTGTTTCACTCACTCATTACGCATACAACAAAAATTCACTGAGCGAACTTACTGCGAAAGTACTGACATTAAAAAGGCGTGGATATACAAGACGAAATCTAGAATAGCAAAGAAAGAAAAAACTTTTCTTTATTGCCATCAGGCCAAAATAAGAAAAAATTGCGAGGCCTATCTGTAGGTCATCGTCTCCGGTGCTATCCCTCTAGGTAGCTTGGAAGGAAACAAGCGGCACTGAGTTATCCTGGAAAATGATTTTATTAACAGAAAAGCTAGCGGAATTTTAATATAACATATGCAAACTATAACTGTTTAGACGACGTTTCAAGCGCATACGAATTGTTTTATTTAAACGTTATACAGGACAGGATGAAAAAGCATCCCTTGAAGATGAAAAAAATAACGCTAAACGTCGTCGAAGGCATCATTGCCAGGATAAACGCTGCATTATAATAATCGAAAATATAAAATATGATACACTCCCTCTTTTGTTGCGCGCTCTTATCTGCAAGTTTCTTTTTGTATAGCGCTGTTCGGTGCAGTAGGCACGATTCTCTTCTCGCGGCGGTATTGCAAGTCGGACGGAGCCGTTCTCGTTATTGCCCACACACACGATTGAGTTAAGCCAAATTACAAATAATCTAGCATAGTATGTGGTGAAAGGAGCCTTGAAGGTGGACCAGTCACATATCTTTGATAAGTTTCTAAATATATTCGTTTTCCGCTCGGCCCATCTTGATTTTTTTTCCTATTCAGCGCACCACGGCCGAACCCAAATCCGTCAGGTTGTTCCAGTTCATACTGATTGCGATGTGCTCACGACTTTTTTTGTTAGCAATCCAGTCTTAAAGTCTAAATAATCTTGGAGCGATTATGGGCATTGTGAAGAAAGCGCAAGTGTTCTTGGTTGAATAATAAGCACTCACAAACAATGTTCTGATTATAGTGAGCGTACTTCCTTGTTATAAGGATTGTTATGTAATTCCTATCCTGAGAGGGCCAATGTCTTGGCCGGAAGTATAACAAAATACAGAAGAGTACGCCAAAGTGCAAATCTCTGCCCGACACGGTATATCTTCACTTCATGATTGACAATGGTCTGTGCAGGCAGTTGATATCTAATTAAGCCCACTCTCCAAGTCGAAAAAAAAAAACAGACAACCGTATCGAAAATACGACAAACTATTCCGTAGTTCTGCCGTAAACATCAGATTTGTCTACAGTTTTATAGCACTTTTCTGTACTTTTTTCTCTAGTAGTTATCTGGTGTCTGCAACTCTGCAGATTCATTCTGTTTTGTTACAAAAAACTCTGATGCTACTACAGAAAATTATGTTTTCATAACAGGTTTCCTGTCAAAAACCGCACAAAATTGCTGTCGTAACAAAAAGAAATTTACTGTAGTTTTCCCGACAGAGTCTCTAATTAAACTACCCTTAATGGAGCTTTAGCGGACAAAATATTGTCTGCGGTTATAGATGGCTCACAAGCCACAGACACGGTGTTAAAATTATGTGGGGAACAGGGAGCAAATACTGTCGAGGCTTGGACTGTCGCACAAACTGGGGGGTCAAAAACCACCATTATGTTTCTTACCTATTATAGAATTTTGTTGAAGCAACGATTGGACGTTACTAGATTCTTCAGTCGTCACGAGTTTAGAACAGGATGTAATTATGTACAGTAATTATTTATTAATTGCAGCCTGTTGTAGTCTAGTGCGAATATTGTGTCTTCAAAAACAAGTTTTATTTTAACAGGTTTGAGATGCAAAATGAATAAAAAACTTGGATATGGTATCTGTGAGTATCGTATCAACACGACTGTTACCCAGCAAAAAGTCTGAGTTGGAATGCCTGCCAAGACGGTCGACCGTTCTTCAAAGCATTTGCTATTCTCGAATAAATCATTTTACCGGGCCCAGCGGCAAAATGTGTCATAAGTGCCTATTTGTGCCTTCATTTCGCTTATCTGAATGCATTTTCTTAAATTAGTTGCCTCAACACTTTGATTCAAGAACACCGCATTCTACAGCGTATATCCTAAGAGAAGGCCAGAACACAACAAAGTAAAAGTATTAATCAGTCGTTAAGGGAATGATGTGGCAGTACAATGATATTCGTTTTATTGGGACTTGTCTCGCTTCTGAGTTTCAGATGTAGGTTAAGGGATGATACTAGTTGCAGGAGCTTAGTAGATTCTAAAAAAAATTCAGCTTATTAGTTAATTGTCACGAACCTACGAGTTGGCCAGTGCTCTTTATTTTCCTCAGTAGATTTATTTCAAAATAAATTTTAAAAAATTTGCCACCTGTGGCGTCCGTACCCTGGAGCACCTGGGCTGCAGTCAGCAAACTCTAGAAGGAGTGAACATAAAAGGAAAGGAAAAGAATCTAAAATATACTGAGAAAGGACAGAGGGTAAGGGGAATATTGAAAGAATATAGTAAAGTGTCATGACGGCGGAAATGTTCGGAATGACTAACAGATTAGAGGCGGCTTTTACACAGTAACCGAAGTAGGACGAAAAAGCTCGGACCTGTTGTGCATGCACTCGAACGGTTCTTACAGAACTGTCACTTGTCAGCTTGCGTTATTTCAGACATGCACTTCCCCAAACGGTCAAGGATGAAACGTTATTGCAGGAAGGGAAACTTCCAAACAATGCGTATTGTAGTTATTTCTTCGTTCTAAATGAAGCTACCAAAATTCTGGAATTTGCCTTCCAGAAAACTTAATGAATGAAATTGCCTAGTCAGCCCAAGAGACAGGACGTAACAATAGAAGACTGCATGAACAAGATAGCATTTTTCCGTATGCAGCGCGCTGATCCTGTCTTATTCCTTCAACTCGCTGTCGCGAGGTCTCCGACTCCCTCTGCTGAGATGAAAAATATAGGCGAGATTGTTATGGGGTTTTTCAGCACCGGTGGCAAACATGTGACGCTTCGGCAACGAACCAGAATCATTTAAAACCACAGAAAGATACAGTGTTAGAGCTGGAAACTGCATTGAATATGGCGATGACGTGAAGAGGCATTGTGAAACCGACGAGTCAGTTTTCCCGCAATGCCTTGGAAAGCAATAACACGGATAGAGAACCAGCTTTCAAATGAGGCATAGGTGTAAAGGCCCACATTTTTTTGTTAGACATTTTCCCACGCTTTTCTTACACGAAGAATACTATATTAAATATGCTAGTATTACGTGGTTCTTTACACGTAAAGAGCAAGTACTTAGAATGGTGCAAACAGTACGATTGATATATCGCTATTTTTCTGCCACTATGCACGCATCAGTTTATACAAGCTGCTCCAACGAAGAGCATCAGTCTGAGGAAACAGTAAGGAGACAACCACTTGACCTCACGTTGGAATTTACAACAGCAAATGCTTAAATAAAGATGAGGTTCCTCTAAAAGAGGTATGCGGGGAAATACCAGTAATTCAATCAAATAAGTTGCTTACTGCTGAGATTCAAACAAGGGTCCTCTCATTGCAAGCTGGGCACGTAATGCGCAGGGCATGAAGGACCGTTTGCAGCATGCATGTTAGGGGGACGCCTATTGAACGTTTTGGGGTGTGTATGACTTAATAACATGTATTTGGGACCTCTACTGATGTTACAGCAATAATATTGTTACGGACGAAGGAGGAAGAAGAGGGCAGTGGCGTGGGCAGGAGTGCGCGCGCTAGGCCCGCACACAGATTCATTAAACGTCATCTCACGACCATCGAGCATCTTCTCTCTGTCCTCTGTTCTCCTAATGTCATCGCTTGCCGCCACGTAACAATATTGAAAAAATCTCAGAAATTCATATTTTAAACAAAGAAACTCAAACTTTCCGTGGAAAAAAGAGCGGTCTCAAGGCGCTATAGCGTCTACTTTTACGCCGTTCCATAAGCCTACTTCTGATTTGTCGATCCCAGATATATTAGATCCCTGTGTCAGTTTTCGATAGATAATTAAGGAGCTCTGTGATGGATGACAGAACCGAATTTACAAATAACTTTGTTGTCATTCAATGTCTATCATACATACATACATACATGGTTTGGTTTGGTTTGTGGGATTTAACGTCCCAAAGCGACTTAAGCTGTGAGAGACGCCGTAGTGGAGGACTCCAGAAATTTCGACCACCTGAGGTTCTTTAAAGTGTGCGCGCACGCACGCACACACACACACGCACACGCACACGCACACACGCACACACGCACACACACACACACACACACACACACACACACACACACACACACACACACACACACACACACACACACACACACACACACACACACACACACACACACACACACACACACACACACACACACACACAAACACACACACACAAACATATGCACAAGTTCAATACATGTGTTTGGTTGCATCAAAGGTCTGTGTGCAACGGCTGAAATTAACCAGCATAACTGGAGAGGAGGGCATTGCTTTCTGAAATATCGGAAGCGTTCCGTTTTTAAGCTTACTGACAGCCATTTGACAGCAGCCTAAATATCATTTTAATTTTGTCCATATTTTCAAGAAGACTAAACACGATCTTCGAAATTCCGACAGTCCCTCTCATTCGTGCCTTTACGCTGCTTCATTCAATAGCCTCATGGCAACTGCTCCTTTGCTCACCTTGTTTCATCAAGCTCTCGTTTAGGTTTTTCTTTGGAATGGAAAGAGCAGCCCATTCTGTCCCTGCGGCGAATAGCTTTTAAAGACGAAAGTTGAACCACATCGTAGTTTGGAAGACAATAAACCGCAACACATCGAAAACACGTAAAAAGCATAAGATGCGCCTATAATGCGCTTATGTTGAGTTTGGGCTTCGCTTAAAACTAAACTATGAAAAGCGGTACGGAGGCGCTTAACATGAGAGCGGAAACCATAATGTTGAAAAGCGCGAAATATCATGGGTGGTAAGGAACAAGAAGTTTAAAGTCGATACTATGCTGTATGCATATGCTTTTGACTAGAAAAAAAAAATATATACGCTCAATCGATCTGTCGCAGCAGTTAATATGTGATTTGCTTCTGTTGTGGGCCTCATTTTACTTCTGTATAATATCTGCGTAACGGTTCATGCTTAGAGCGAAATCTCCTGTATCTGATTTGGGCGCTTCATTATCTACACTTGTCATTGATTCAGGCTGAGCAAACGCGCACCAGCGCTATATTTGGGATTATAGAGATGCAAACTGTCGGACTAAAAAGGAAGGCTCATGTTATCCCCGGCATGTCGGCTACTTCAGCCGGATTAACCGGATTAATGAACTACTGATCAAAACAATTCACAGTACGTCAAGAGTTATGCACTTTTCATACGTTAGCAAAGCACCACACGGGGATTAAAAATAGGGAAATACTCAAGTTCGGCCTTTACGAGTATGACAGTGACGTGTTATTCGCCTTCGTCTGCAGCTACCGTTTCAGATTCTCGTTTGGGTACGTGCACTTTGCAGCTCATTTGATGACTGACTCTTTAACTTCTCCCACTATTATTCACGCATGCTCATTAGCATACAGCCGCCAGCTGCCGCGTGAAAGACCACCCCTAACAAACATAGAGCTCTGTTTTAACCAAGGGGCAAAGGTCACCCTAGACTATGTAAAGCTCCCAATCGCTAAGAGCTAGGAACGTACTTGTGTGGCCGCGAGCTAGCGTTCTAGCTTATCACCGAAGTTTGCTGGGTTTAATTCCCATCTCGTGCTCTTATATTAAAATAGCCGCAAAATTGGGCAGCTCCTGCCATCTCAGCCATGACAAGCGGCCTCGTGACGTCACAAATGCACCCGAACAATCATTGCCCGGGCATTTGACCGGCCATCTCCTACTTTTCAGAGACGAGCCTTTTATTTTATTGCGATAGCAATATTGCGCCAGGTTTCGGCCCATCTCGTCGTCCCGGGAAAGGTCACGTTTGACCTTGAGCACCAGCGAAGAAAGAAGAAGAAGAACTCTCTATTACTTGCAGCTAATGCTTTTGCTCAACATTTGGTTCAGCAGCATTCAACCTTTCTCATTTATATTTGCGCTGGTAGCTTACGCTCTCGCGTCATACCCTTAAAGGATGAGCTTAAGTGTCCCCAATAATGTAGCACCTTACAGTGATAAGGCGTGATAGGGGAATAATGTAGCAGGCAAAAGAACCTTCCACCGTTGCTATGCAATTCAACTAGGGCAAGCAGAGTTACACCACAACTAGTTTTTTTCGCTCAGAGATGCCGCGCCGCAGATAATCAGGGCGCTGAAAATTCCACCTGGAGATTTTCTCCACAATTGAGCTCTTAACTCTAGTGGAATAAATTTTTACGCTTATGTTTGAGGCAAGCACAGACGCAAGGACCTGAGGGGCTATTCTTGAAGGCTATATTTCCTCATAAGTGTTCCTATACAGATATAGATGCCTTGAGCAATTACGCAGGCGTAACATAATTATTACTCTCTATATTTAAGAAAGCTGACTGCCCTCACTTAGAGTTTTCTTTAACGTGAAAATCTGACTTTATGCATTTACGCGACTTCATGTGGTTCTTGGAGTGGGGGGTTTTGCCCACACGAGACCGGCTGAAACGGTGGGGTATTGTGCGCACAGCAAATGGCCCCAACTGCCCACTTCAGGAGTGTAATCGTCACACGGCCCAGTAATGCGTCGTTGCTCGTGCCTTTGGAGGGCAGTTCATGCCGGTTTCAGAAGTCTCGGCATCGATCGATTTCATATAAATGGTAGATGTGCTCGCGGTCGCTTTGCACGATTGTTGATTGTAGCTGGCGCTTTCACGTTATGGCGCAATCGTTGTGAGGCTGTCGCCTCAAGCCGGCGTCGAAGTGAGCTTTTCACGGTCCTGCCGCGTATGGGAATAGAGATAGTAAGCTTTCTGGCTAAGGAACTTTTCTACCTTGGGGGGCAAGACTATTGACTAAGGAACTCTCGTTCCTTCGTGAATGGTCTTGCCCTTTTGTTTCCCTGTAGGATGGACCTGCAGAGCGATTTTCAGTTTTTCAGTCCACCTTGGTACTTGTAATTAAATGTAAATAATTATGTCAATTCACAGCTGTATAATCCCAAAACGCATTTGTAATACACAATGTGCATGCGATTGCTGTATATGTTTCTACCTATATTTGTTTGCTATATTATTGTGCACTGTGTATAATTTCATTTACATTGTCATTTAAAATTGAATATATCATCATTACTAGCAGCCAAATTTTTCCCGTAGTGTAAATAGTGAATTTTGATGTATTTCCTCGACATGAGGTATATATGTCATGTGCAGTGTCTCCTGTTCTTAAGCGTGGACGTTTTCAGTTTTGGTCATTTATCACCACACATGTCAGTGTATAATGTCTCATAAAACTTTTTCTAAACACGCAGATCACCGCCACTTAATTGCGGCGGGGGCTAGCCTGCCCCCGATTTGTATCTGTTGTAGGCCGCCATTGCATCCACCACCGCTTAGGTGGTGGACGACGTCTGTTGCGACGCGCGTCTTTCTCTGCCATTCCTTTTTATTTCTCTCTTCTCTATTTTCCTTTCTGTCCGCAGGAGGCAGCGGAGGTGGCTCAGCTACAGAGCCAGTAGCAGGCCCGTGCATTTTCTTTTCCTTGACGAAAGATATTAGCGCAAATAAATAAGATGAGAGTTAGCGCGTGTCCTGCGTCTTCTTCACTTGTGTGTGTGCTCCTGTGCGCTATTATCTTTCGTCAAGTTGCAATGCACCATCAAGCCCACCTTCAGGTTTTGTTAAACTTTCTTTTCCTTCTTCCTATAGTCACAACAACAACAACAGTGATACTGGTTTACCATTTAGCGAGGATAGAAGAAAAAAAAGGAGTTCAAAGTGCGAAAACGAAAATAGTTGTAGATCCCCTTGTGCAAAAAAAAAAAAAGGTAGAATTTGTATGGGCCTTGAGTAAGAATCACACATCACACAGCTAATTAAGGTTACCCATCGATCTGATTCCAAATCTGTAACCTTTTGTTGTTTTACTCCGTGTCTGAGATTGTTTGTAAGTGGAGCAGCGGGACCTGGGAATTTGTGATAATTTTCGTAAATGCGAAAGTAAACGTTCATACAAACATTTTTACACAGAGGAAACTGTTTAATTCCCGTATTCAGAAATCTCGAAGGGTGCTCGTGCAGTCCGTCGTTTCAAGATCCTCTCAATCTGAGGTTCCCTTAAGGTACTGGCTTCCTTAGGCCCGCCGGCAGACGGCAGTGTCTCCACGCTTTACTTGCGGCTACAGATGCAGCCATACGAATGAGCTAGCTAAAAAAAAATGTTGACGATTACGGTACTTCCTAATGAAAAATTGGAGCGCAGCTCATCTACTGTTTCAGCTTTTCGATAGTTTGAGGCAAAGTATTCGAACAAGACATGTATTTACAGTTACAGACAACTGGTTACGGCGGACACCGGCGACGACGACGCGAAACCCAGAAACGGGCGCCACTCCTGAAACAATGCCATTCGAGACATTATTTGAAAGGCCAAGTTTTTTTTTTTATCATGGTTACTTGTATATACGCAAACTACATCAATATATGATGCTTTTCTCTGTGAGTGTGTGAATTTTCGGTTACTGCACATGCTACACTGCAGTTTGTGTGGGCGCTCGCATTTTTCATGAATTATTGTCTTTGCAGTGTGTACCATGTGTGGTCAAGTCTTCCAAATGAGCTCTGAAGCGTGTCTTTCATAATTGGTTCACAAGAATGGTAAGGCGCAGTATCTGTCACAGCTGTTTCTGCGGACACCTGAATCGCGCCGTAAGGGAGGGAAGGAAGGAAGGTGGGAGTGAAAGTCCACATGAGCTCTGACGCGTGCCTTTCATAATTGGTTCATGCCTGTTCACCCTGCCGTGGTATCGCACCTTGGGATACAGTTGGAAGCCATCATCTGAGACGCATACTGCCCGGCCTGTGTAGTGAGTTAGAATAAACACACACACACACACACGCACATATATATATATATATATATATATATATATATATATATATATATATATATATATATATATATATATATATATATATGCTATTATTTCTTCTGCCGTGGTCTTGAACGTAACACATTATAACCTGGCTGTAAACCAGTTGGCGGGCCATCGTAAAATTACAACCGCAAAACCACAGGACGGAGGCAAGGAGCCAACTTGTTTTCGTCCTGTCGTTTCCGTGGTTTTAATTTTACGATGCCTCTACCGTGATGATCGGCACCCTTTGATTTAAACTCCTATGACCGGTCATGGATAATCATGAGGCGACTGCTTAACGATGTCGAAAAGCAGTCAATAATAATAAAAATTTTCTGATAATTTAGGGAGTTAGATACCGTTAATAATGTTATTGTGGACTTTCTCTGGTAAGTGGACGCTGTAGCGACTTAAAATCTGTTTTTAATAAAGGTACGAAACCGGCAATTGCGATAATATGTCATAGCAAATTAGGTGCAGTGTTCCCTGGCGAAATCCTGCGTCTTCGCCGTCAGCGATGGGAACAATAAGCATGCATTCCATCTGTCAACTGTACGGCCCAACAGTCCACAATGAATGGATGGAATAAGGAGCATCTCCTTTGAACGGGCACATACCACCACATTCCAGCAATCATTATTCTTGAAAACTGCCCGTTACAGGAATGATCTCTCCGCTGAAGTGGCCACCATCATGAATCATCGACTGTTCAAGACCACTATTGAGGAAGCCTATTCATCAATGTAATTTGTGTCCATTTTTCATTAATGTATAATATGTTTTGCCGTGATATCCCCATCCCTCATGTAATGGAAAATAAATAAATAAATAAATAAATAAATAAATAAATAAATAAATAAATAAATAAATAAATAAATAAATAAATAAATAAATAAATAAATAAATAAATAAATAAATAAATAAATAAATAAATAAATAAATAAATAAATAAATAAATAAATAAACGGGGTGGTAGCAGTTGCTATCATACTCGTTTTTCCTTTACATCTTGAATATTGTTTCAGATCGGTTAACTATACCGCTATGTCATTTATTGAATACCTCGGTGGACCAGCTTCACCCAGCGGCCACTCGGTGAAATTTTGTAATGATTAATTGTAGCGCTATACCCCCAGCTTCCTTTTAGAAGCGACAGCTAGTGCTGATAGTAGTCTCAATTCCGAGGCTCACCATTTTATAAAGAAACATGTTCCGGCGTCTACCAGAGAAGCACTAGGAGCGCCTGTCTGCCCCACACGCACAGTGCTTTTACGGTTACGGAACTATCCCAGAGAAAAGGCCCTGCAAATTTGGAAGCAAAACGCGAGACCCACGGCTTCACAGGTTAGCTGGATGGCGACTTCGTTTTGTGTTGCCTCGCCTCTTCTCTGGGGTAGATTACTCCGCTGAGAATACTCGTCATTCCGGCTCATTCGTGTCGCAGACATAAATACATATAATTTCACGAAAACGATCAGGCTGCAAAGCTTTTTGCTTATGATAGTACGTAAGTCTCTTGAGGAAAAATCATCTTCAAGAACATAATATTGCAATTTTATCATAACCGCGGTATGTGAAATAGTATAATTAAAAGCTGTATTGACTACCACGGCACCACATACAAAATTACAGGATAGAGTAAAGGGTAAACGATCAGTTGTATCTTCACATGAAATGGCAAGAAATATAGAATGTATTCCATTTTAAATTATCAGTAACGCTGCCAACCATCGGAAAGCACCTTTACAATTACAAAGAAGGCTTCAGATATTGGATCAGATAAAATGTAACTGAATTCTGCCAACAACAAATCGAATGTCTGACGTCTTAAGGCGAAGACCTAAGAAAATCTACAAAACAAACATGTGTTCAGATTTAAATTTATTTTTTAAAGTTTTATTTGACATAATGCAATATGTTTAGAGCCTAATATTTATGACGAACTAAAAATGGGTCTTGTCGTTCTTAATCCAAATCGTTGTTGTTTTTTTGTAATTGGAATGAAAGTTGTCCCTTTTTTGCTGTTGGCGAAATCTCGCCTACTTTGGTGCATTGTGGACAAAATGCATAACGAGCTATAGTCACAAGTTTTACCTGGGATTAAGAACATAACTTGCCTAATTACTGAAAATTTTGTATGAAAAACAGCCTAATGCTTCATTCCAGACTGTAGTACCTGAAAACTTGCTTGTTTTCCAGTGCGTCGCTCTTGGAGGAAAGTTTACGATTTTTTACTAACACAAGTGCAGCAACAAACAATGTTACGAACAATTCTTAAAAATTTTGCATGGATTTAATGGGTCAAAATATTTCACAACAAAATTTTAGAACGCAAGCAGCCGGGCTCGAAATTTGTAACTTTCTGAAATGGTTAAAACGGCGTTTCCAACGTAGTGACATACCATTTTTTCCCTGAAAAAAAAAAAGAAACTACTGCTTAACTGTCAAAAATAAGGTCGATTCATTTGTGACGAGACATTTGGCGACTTCATAAGAATTTCACTGAAAACAAGAAACGCTTAGCGGACCACTATTACCATACGTTCTTTTCGGCAAACACCTACAGGATTTATATATAGTGTAGGGGTGCATTTATTACGTCGACGCAGATGGATTCAGCTGCTCAGGATGAAATCGCAGCGGAGCGTCAGGCGTAGCGAATCACAAAGACAACGACCAACTTCTTCGTTCTCGAGAGCGCCAGCACGCGACGCATGTCAGCGGCTATAACGATGAAAATTGCCACACTACTATATATATATATATATATATATATATATATATATATATATATATATATATACAAACATAGAGCGCAGAACATATAACGTATCATGGCTACATTTTGTCATGCTATCGCTATTTGAAACGCGCGGTGTGCGACTCGCCGTGATCCATGGAGGGTAATCCGTCTGAAAATGAGAAAAAAAAAGAACTCCGATTTATGTTCTGATTTTAAGAAGAAAACTGCAAGATTACGTCTGCAAAGATTCCTCATGGCCTTTATGCTACAATTAATCAGCATAGGATATTGCATGTATTTGTCCGAACTGACTATTTATTTTCGTTGTCGTTTCCTAACGATACAAGAATGAAGTGCCCTTGCTAACACTCTTTTTATCGTCCTATGGGAAGTGCTGTCTTATATGTTTCCCTGTGTTTATTAATTACGCCAGTATTATTGCATACTGTACATATGAAGCCTATTTGTGAAGTATTCTTGTATTCTTGAAGCTCTTCTAATGAGCGCGTCTAAAGTTTTAGAACAATCGTTGATTGCTTCAAACGCTTTCTGTACTTCGTGGATTTTCATAGGCGGAACACCTGATTGCTGTACCCTACGGGCGTTCCCCTTTCGGGCGGATTCTTCGGCTAGTGATCACGCCAGTGTAAAAGAGTTCGGCTGCTTTGACTATATTATCTATTGTGTTATTGGAATCGCCCCTTCTGTCTCTTAGCGCACACATCTGATTCTTTCCCATGTATAATTTTGTTTTTGCTGCTTTTATCTATCCCCATTCTTTAGAGCATGCTCAGTTCTCTCCGTATTTCGAACATTTCAACTTATTTTAAATTTTCCCCTTCTGATTGTAACGTTGTGATTTAGTTCACAATGTTACGGCAATATAGCCAAACTCTAAGGAATCGTAGCTTAACGCTCCGTGGTCACTACACGTTCCTCATGGAAACTGGCAGTAATGGCTAAAGACATGGTTTATTTTAGAGCGGAGCTCTTGTATGCCCATTATTCGGCTGAGTCTTGCTGGCGTCAGTGCCGCTGCTGGTGTAACAAGACGCGCGAAAGAAGAGCCACGAGCTCGGCACCGTTCGCCGTCGGACACTCGAGATGACTCGCTGGGCAGAATGCGGGTCTTACCGTGGTTAGCAGTAACAAGCGCCATAGATGCTCTCCCTCTATATCCTGCCGCCTGATCTCCTCTGGCTTTCATTTCGCTTTGTGAATAAAAATTGTTTTGAGGCCCTTAGGACCACCTGCGTGTATGAAGACGAGGGCTACCTGCATAGGGTAATTTGTGCCGGTAGGCGACGCCACTCAGAGCGTTTATTTCCAGTTATAAACAGTTTGTGAGAATAATGTAATCTAAAACAGCATGAGCCGGTTCTTTGTCATTGAGCGGTGAAACCGGAAAAAGTGCTTCTCATGTCGCTACTGATGAAAGAGCTGCGCGACCAGCTCAGCGCCCCGAACCAGCAGCTAGGCGCCACCTCCGGGAGGGCACTGCTGTTCGCGCCGCAGAGAGGGCCCTAATATTCGCGCTGTTGAATCTAAGGAGCTGCGCTCAAGTTTCGCGTTAGAGAATATCGAAATAGTCCTCAAAATATATTTACCGTGTAGTGCTATTAGGTTCCGTTGTCGGCAGTCTTAAGGTGTCGAGCCAAAACCGAGAGCCAACACCAGGGAACGTTATCTAGGAACCGAAACGATCCACTCAGGGCACTGAACGAGCTTTCACTAGACGAGCACTCCGCACTCCAAGCCCTCGCAGGACAGGTATATGTTCCAGAAAGAGTCTGTTCACACTTCCAAAACTTGGCCTTTTAGGCTCTCTAAATTTAACCTCGCCCAAACTATACCAACAATATATGAAACGTAACTTAGAGTGTAGCCAATGCCATGTTGACCTATAAGATTAGGTGTTATGTTTTCATATTTTGGCCCACTGAACCCCTGAAATTTTGACTTAGTCCAAATTTGACCACAATTGGTGTGTCACTAGGGTATGGCCAGCTCAATGGTGAATTGCAATCTATGTGGACCGCCCACAAAAATTGGCAAGCTTACGCATTCTCCGTGCATGAAAACAATTGAGCCTGATGAAATGAGAGGCGGAATGAGTCTTGCGCTTTGCGATATCTTTGAGAGTTAGAAACAAGAGACTGAAAGTCTCTACTACCATGAACTTGAGGCCGCGCGTACAAAGGCAAGAAGGCCGCCACAGAGCCCGTAACTGTTTCGTGGTTCCATCTGCTCTCGATTACAGAACAGGGTGCAAATGTTTTTGTTTTAAATAATTTCTAGTTGCCTCTAGAAGCAGGGTGTTGCCTCTAGAAGAACGACGCCGTATATACGATTCCAATAAAGGCCAGCGTCAATTTGTACACGTGGTATCTTCAAAACAGGGCATTGTAGGTGTGCTGAACTTTTTTTCAAACGTGGGGCCGCCCCTACTAACGCGCCGCAGAGCTCTGCTAACGCTATTGCACACCACGTGTTTAATTAATCAAAGAAGCTGGCCGCCGAGCTAGGTCTATATTCTTTCCTTGAGCAACTAAAGGTTACTATGACTTGTCGTTGTCTCTTACGCTGTAGTTAGCACTCCCACTGGATTTTTCTGAATGTTTTTGTTTTCTGTCAGAACACATGCATTTCAACTGACTGTTGGCAATCATAAGGGCATTGATGACGATCGTTAATAACGTACACATAATGGCACTGATTCCGCAAGATCTGGTGCTTCACACCCCCAGCGCGACGCCGCTGAACCAAAGAGCGCCTGCTGAGCGGCTCTACAGATCAACTACAGTTCTTGCGTTAGCAGTTGATGTAGTTCAGCACTGCCTGCGTATGGGCTGCTGTGATAGTTGATTCACGGTCTGCATCAGTTGCAGGTGTAGGACGGATGCAAGGAGTCTGCGATTTACGCTCTTACCGACACTATTAAGTTGTTCCGGTCTCAACAGCGAATTGTTTTGAGTTCGCGATAATTAGAGAAAACGCGACAGCAATGCACGGAATTACGTCTATTGGGGAATCACTGTAAACAAGGCTTGGCTCCCATAAGCTACTGCCAATCGAAATGTGACATGGGTGCAGAAAGCAGCAACATATTGTTGAAAAAGAGAACCACGTCAAAAGACAAAATGGTTTTGCTTGGTTTATAGTCTTTGAGTCCCAAAAGAACAGCAGGCTATGAGGGACGCCTAAAAAGAAAACATTGCGTATATCTCTTGGAAAATATTTCCAGATCATGAAATAGTGAAATAACATCAGGGATATATGCACCTATAACTCATAACTTTGTGTCCCACCAAAATAAGGAATATTATTTGAAACGCAGCAAAGCATTCAGTCCCTTCAAGCAACAGTCTTGCTCTATCCTTGTTTTCTTTTAGTTTCGCTGCCGCATATTTGCGCCCGGACTGAAGAACTTACTTAAAATAGCTCCCTACTTATCAGGATAAAACAAAATATTTAGTCTTATTTATGTAAGAATCCTCTGTAAACATGTTTCGGACGCATAGGTTGAGAGAGACACGATATACGCCTTATCAAGCTGCACTTCGAAAAATATGGAATTCTAGCAGGAGGCTGAAAACACATAATGCAGGAGAATCGACGAGGAGGAGACGTGAATGCCTTTCTTCCGCTTTGGCATAAATCGTGCGGCCTCTTCAACAAGGGCGCCCACAGGGTACCGCAACTTTTAAGGGCACCGCGACGTAAGCTAAATCTAAAACGTTGCGAGTGAGCATGTTGATTATGATATGTGTAGGACCGCGCCCGAGGATAATCACTTGCAGGTGCGCGTCTCTGCATGGCGCTGCCACCCACCTGTCTGCTTCCGATATTGTAGACGCGGTCCCCCTTCTACAAGCGTGCCGCGTGTGGGGAGAGCCGACCGGACCATCGGCGCCGGATTTGCGGGACCGCTTTAGCCGGAAGGTCATTCATGGAGACATGCGCAGCGGAACGTGTTGCCGGGTGCTCACATGTATGGCACAATTCGTACTGGCCGGTAGCGAGCCCCCAAATGACCCTTCAGCCTTTTTTTTTACACTGGGACTGAGCAGTGCGGAAGGCAGTCTCTTTTATCCTGTCTGCAGATGCGACAAATAGCGCCCGAAGAAGCACTCAGGATTCGACTCGGGCATTGTTCTCAGTGCGGGCAAGCCAGAAGCTCTCCTTTAATCCGGCGCCAGGCCTTCAGCATGGCGCCTGGTTGATCTTTCCCTTTCCATGTCGTTGCTCGTAGTGGTAAACATGGGTGGCGCGGGGCAATGCACTGTGGAAAAGATTTAGCCAGCAGCGGCAGCGTATATGGGGCGGAGGTGTGCGGGAGACAAGTGGGAAGAAAGTCTCCCGAGAGGAGAAGGTTCGACACCCTCACCGGGGAAAGAGTTTCGCAGGCTTTGTTTGTTGTAATTTGTATTGCTAGTGGGGCCCTGGGTTAGAGGCTAAGGCCAACCCACGGGGCTGTGCCCATCTAGCATATTTCCTTATTGGACAGTTGATGTGTGGGGCTGGCCTCTGAAAATGACCGCCCCTGTTTCTTTCTTTTGTGAAGGTGTAAAATGGGACGTGATCCAAGAGAGTTGAGTCCAGTCTGAGCTGGGACTCCATGCGTAGGCATGTAACGCGGCTGTTCTGCTTAGGCTCTAACCAGTTAGGTCGAAGTGTAAAGTAGCGCAGAGTGTTCTTTTTGTAAATTCATTTCAACTTCCAGTTTTACTCTGTGTATATATATGTCATGCTGTAAATATATACCATCATCACCTTCAAGTACGCCTCCTGGTCTTCCCTACGCCAAACTACATAACAGGAAGGGTTTAAAGAACCTTCCGAAAAGGAACGAACGACATAAATTATACTATATGCTCACAACTTAAGTTTCCAGCGAGGCAGTCTGATAGTCTAGATAGAGCATTCATGGGCATTTCGAAGGGTGCATAAATGTTCTCATTTGGCTAATAAGCAGCTAGTCAGAATAGATCTTCGAACTGAAGTGAGTGTCATTGCATGTTATATTTGTATATTCAAGCACTGCCCTTCCATTTTGGGTCAGATTGTTGGCCTGCAATACGACTAAATAATCAAATAATATGCCAAATTGCAATAACCTGCAGAATAAAGCTCATCTTTATTTCTTGCTTAACCGTGCTGTCTTGTCAACAAATTATCAATATTTAGGGCTATGTATAGCTAAATTACTTCTAATTATTATCATAGTGGCAAAATATTGCCTGGGACGTGAAATGGCACAGAAGCTGCCGACAACATAGCGTTAAAATTATTTGGTGGACACAGTAAATAACATCATACCTCGGATTATCCTAGAAAATGCAGACACAAAAACACAATTATATTTATAAAACGAGCTTACTACGCCCAGTATACAAGCGTTATAGTTCGTTGTAAGTTCATGTTATAATTATAAGTGCTTCAAAAATTAACTTTTTCTCGACAGGCTTCAAATGCAAGATGATAAAAAACCGTGATTACGGAACCTGTGAGCGCGCTCAGCTAGGTGGTTCGCCAACGAAGGCCTGAGATGGATGACCTAACAGCACCTTTGAGCGTTCATCGAGGAACTTGTTATCCGCCAATAAACATTTTTTCAGGTGCATTTAGTAAAGCTCAAGCGAATTCTCTCAATCAAAGCTTGACAACTTTCTTGACTAACAACACACATTACTACGTGTATCTCGCGTGAGTGCTTCAAGTAGGCAAAGGAAAATAATACTGATTTTTCTAGTAAGCGATTGAGTATGGACTTTTTTTTTACAAACTGTTTTGTTAGTTAGGCTGCGATTGATGTATGATACTGATCAGACTATCGATCCTTGATAATTTAGTTTTTCAGCCATATTTTGAAGCATTATTCTCTCTTGGTGAATTCAATTTTCTTCACAGTGTTGTATTTAAAATAAAATGCGAGAAGAACGAATTGTTTCTTCAGCTTCACTATCTTGCATCTCAATACCAAGTACTTGATCTGCGACCATAAAATCAAAGCCACAAGGACTGCTCAAGAACGGAAAATGGAAGAGGTGAATTGTGAATGCAAGAAATAACAAGGGAAGAGGGAGCGACAGAGTTGTATAAGGAAGCCCTATGTCCGCCGTAACATTTTGGCCTGGCGGGCGTCCGCCGGGCGCACTGATGCGGTATGCATGTACATACACACATAAAAGAAGGACATCACTGTGCCGACGCCGGCGACCCCAAAACCTGGAGGCGCCTAACGGCGAGAAACTGGACCTGCTCAATATGTGATAAGGTGCCATTCTAAAACAGCAAAGGGAATTAAGTAGAGCCAACCCCTATTTACAAAACCCTCATGAGGGAGCTCTCGGTTGCCTGGAGATATATTCACACTAATATATACCACATTATGAGTCAACTGAGGGAAGTTCACCCACAGTATACCAGAGTAAATGCTCGCCATACGAAGAACCACGGAAGATTCATCACGCTGCATTGGCCAGTCAAGGAAGACTGGTAGCACAAATGAGCAATATAAGTGTGGATCAGTGAAAGGCTGCGCTGCTTTGCTCGATCACTGAAGAACATCTCAAGCTAACAGATAGTGGCACTCAGAAGACAGCAAGGGCCAGTGCGGCCCTGAATAAAGGGCCCCAACTTCGTCGGAGAATTGTTTTGCCAGAAAAAATTCACGACGAGACAAAGCTATGCATTATGATATACCACTTACAACGGTACACGATAAAGGTATCGGAACGGGAAGAAAGAAAAAATACACCAACTGCGCACTGCAGACTTATTAACACAAATATGTATGACGGGCCCGCAACGCCTAAAAGCAGCGGGAACGCCGCCCTGTGTGCAGCTGTTCACTGAATATATTTATTTATTTATTTACATTACCCCTCAGGGCCAGAGGCATTACAGAGGGGGAGTGGTAAATACACAAAAAATGAAGAGAGTACAGTATGTACATGACTGTCAAATAGCACCTGAGTATACAATGTTAGCTATAGCTACGCGGAACTGCTCATAGTTAGTAATGCCAACAATTTCTGCGGGAAGGTGGTTCCAGTCTCGTGAGGTTCGCGGCAGGAAAGATTGTGAGAAGCATTTCGTGTTACATGATAAAATTCCAACTTTAATATTAGTCATCAATAGCAGCTGAGCCGGCGGATATTTTTTGTTATTTTTCGCATTTTCATTATCGTGCACTGCTTCTAAGTCTACCGGTTTTATGTGCTGTTGCTTGAACCATGCGACACCGACATGACCATAAATCCGGTTTCATATCTTATTGTGTGAGAACGAGTTAAGATGTCTTCATTCTCGAAAGCACGAATCAAACATATGAGTTCAGAAGGGTGAAATAGCAGTAAAGGACGCTAGACAAAATGTAAAAAAGCACGTGGCAGGCTCATTAATTAGAAATAAAAATGTTTGTTCTAAACAAGCCGTTTGTAAAACATTCGTGCATGCAAGGGGCAGATGGGGAGAAATGTATGCAAGTAAATTAAAAAAAAAACTAATTCCACTTGCCCTTGACCGTTAGAAATGGCGCAATCACAAACATTCGTGGACACTTTGAACTTTCTCTAGTTGGAAACATCATATTATTTGATCTGAAATGGGAACCACATTGAAATGCATAATACTTTTCCGATATCTCTGCTAAAATGAAAGACAAATAAGATGACCATCTCCTATCTTCTTCGCAAGAATCCGGCATTAGGTTGTCTCGAATCTTTCATTGAACGAAAGGTAATTGTACTTTACTGTCCCAAAGTTAACACCATATATAGTTAAACACGCCTGGGTTCTTTCAGCACAGGAAATAAACTGTGGCGGTGATAGTTCCCATTAATTGTCGCACAGGGCACCATTAAAGTGATATGTACTAGCCCACCTTCTACAAGCGTCTAAACTATCACATTAAACAATTGCATGAAGATGATGATGAATTTGCGTGACCTACTGGGAGCTTTAGAAAAAGCGCAGGAAGCCATATAAGGAGTGGTACGACCAGATGTACGTGTCTGCGTCTGTACATGTACAAATTTCGCATATATTGTCACGTGACGGTGACAATGCCGTGATCACAAATGGACGCACGGGTGTATGAGCAGTGAAATTTACTGTTCATTGGGCTGACTTGAGCTCGCAAAAGAACTAAGCAATCGGCGGCGGTGATAGCAACAATCGTGCTCAGCGCTTGTCGATCAAAAAATGCCCGTCGCAACCGTGAACGCTCAATTTAAAGGCTGCGAAGAAACATCGAGATAAAGCCACGAGCGGAGACTAGCACAACCCGGAACATTGCAGAACCTCACGCGAGTGGTCGGAATCATCGAGAAACATTTTGGCGCATCTTGCACGACAAAGAAACTGATAAAGCTGCGCCTCGCTACAACAAGCATGAACAAAGAAAGAATACAGAATTTATTCGCATGCCAGAACCAGAGTGATAAGGCCGTACGCCGGCGGCTGCTAATAAAACAACAATAAAGTGCTTTGAATGTTTCGCTGTATTATATCTACTATCCCAAGCATTACTGACGAACAATAAGAGAAGACAAGCCGCCGCCTGACGCAGCAGAAGGTGCAAGACAGAAAGAGCCATGCTTTTGTGACGTGAAAGTGGTACAACATAATAGTGAATTTTAATTAGGTTATTTATTATGTAAAAATTTTATTCCTTTGTGTATAGAGGGATCGCTGAATGGTCCACCCAGATCTGCAAGATTTTAGAGGCTTTATTCAGCTTAGAATCTTGTATTCCTAAAAACCTTGGTGTACTACCTACCTAGCTGCTGCATTCCTATTGCTTCCGCGTTTTTATTAAAGTGCAGCTGTTAGGTGAGGGGATCCTGTTAGGGGAATTGACGTAGCGAAGACCGGACGAGGAAGGTAAATGAGAAGCACGAAGAGGACCAAGATGAATAATAATTGTCTTGAACGAGGTCGAGAACATATCCTGGGGACTCACTGAGGGCTTCCACGCTTCTTCACCTATCCTGCTCCTTCTATCACTAAGTTGTTTCTCTAGATACACCCGTGACAGTGGAGTCCCCCTTTATATAAATAGATGAACGAACAAGTGTGGAACGTTCCCACGACAAGGAATAGCAGGAAGCGTAAAAATTTGAAGCACACTACCTTTAACTGCGACAATACGATAGCATATCAACTTCGTTGTAAGCAGCTGTCATGGGCGACGACTCATAATTGTACATACTGTGGCGCCACCATGTACGCTGGCGCCTCTAAAGAAGACTAGGCTTCCGGCACGCGCTGCAGAGAACGTTCCTGGGCTTGCGCCTAGGCCACACGCAGCTGCCGCCGCTCTCCAAGTATTAATGAAATGAATATGGCCGCGGTTTTTCCTGCCAGGCGGTGTGGACATTACCAACAATCCATGATATACCATGCACAAAATGCATGATTGGGAATCGCTGTATCAATCATTCAGACTGATTGGAATCAATATTTTTTTTTCCTACGTGCATGCTCGCCGAGTGAGAGGTTTCTTCGACTACGCAACAGTTGCTAGTGCGCTCTTGTCCGTCCTGCTTTTCTTAGTGTTTTGGTGTTTTATGTGCACTGTTTTAGATGTTCGATATTCTTCCCTTCACTTCTAACTCCGGCTGGCTCATGGCAGGGTACAGGAGGCAGTTGACTTTACCCCGTCCCAAACAAGGCAAGATGCAGTGTTCTTTCCGACGGAACCATCTCCCAGTCTCTCCACGTCCTCGTCCCTAAAAAGAAATTTCCCTTACTTCAATTTATCCTATGCGAAACGTGGCATCTGTCAAATGCATTTCCTTCCAGTTCTAATGCGTTCCTTAAACAATTGTACAACGTGTTGCAAAATTACATGCGCGCCGTAAAATGCATTTTTTCGGCTAAATTGCTGAATCCTCGCAGCTCAAAGTGCGCACAGAAAGGACATTTGGTCGGCAGCATTTTTTTTTTTTTTAATCAATTATGTTTGGGGCACTTGCCTAGCCTGATTCAATCACAAGTAGGATGTTTTTGTCGAATTCGGCGTCGGCGAAGCAAGAGAAGCCGCTGCCCCAGCGCTGGCGCCATCTTGTGCGGTTTGCAACACCCTTCCATCGTCTTCCTTTTTGCTGTGAGAGTTGCTGGAAACAGCACAAGATGGTGCGCCCGGGGTCAGCGCTCAGGCAGCGGCTTCTCTTGCTTCGCCACCACCGCATACGATAAGAACATGCGACCTCTTGCAATTGAATCAGGCGATTACCCCCGAACAATGTGATATAAGAATACAGCTGACCAAATGCCATTTCTGCGCAACATTTGTGCGGTTTAACTGTGAGGACCATTCTGCGGCGCGCCTGTAATTTTGTAACGCACCGAATAACACGCGATTAGCTAGAAACTTACTGTGAACTTCCTTGATCGCTACCGCGTTTCACAGTGATGTGGCCACCAATTAAACAATATTGTCTTTGCTACGGTTAAAGCAGGCCTTCTGCGATGACACCATCGCCTCTCAATTCCAAAGGGGACCTTACGCTATCGCGTAACACGCGAATAACTGAGTATTTACCGTGAGCTTCTGTCAGTATCGGGTTCAAAGTGATGTGGCTATAAATTAAACAACGTTGTCTTCATTGCGGTTAGAGTCGCCCTTTCACGGTGACTACGTCGCCTTTATCTTTTTTATTTCAAATAGTGCGGACCATGCATGGTCCTAGCAGGAGGGGCAGATTCAAACATTTTTCAATGCAAGAAATGACAAGCATATGCATAGAGAAAAAAAACAAAACAAGTCAGACAATCAATCAGAATTGAAGATATAGACCGGCATCGCAACACAAAACAAACCAAAGCTCGTGAAATAAGGAGATGATGTTCCTACTCTATTGCAAAATTGCTGGACAGAAAAATATGAGAAGGTAAAGCATTCCATTCGGATACATTCGGTTCCAATGGGAAGCTTACGCATTCGCATAATACGCTATTTTCTGGTAATTCACCACGAACTTCTTTAATCTGCAACAAATTTTACGATGATGTGGCCATGAATTAAGCAACGTTTGCCTAAATTGTTACAGTTAAAGTAGCCCTTCTGCGGTGACGGCGTCGCACTTCAGTTCAAATGCGGAGCTTACGCTATCGCATAATATGCGATTACCTTTGAATTTACTCGGAACTTCTTTGTTCGGCACCACGTTTCACAGTGATTCGACGATGAATTTAGCAATGTTTCTTCTTGCGGTCAGAATAGCGATTCTAGGGTGACTCCGTTGCCTTTCTTTCGCAGTGGGGAGCTTACGCTACCACAGAACACACGATTAGCTGGAAAATCACTGCGAATTTCTTTGATCGGTACCACATTTCGTGGTTATGTGGCCCTTGTGGAAGTTAATGTAGTCCTTTTGCGGAGGACGTCCCGACAAAGGGCTGCTTTATCCTCCCAAGCAGTTTAAAAAACGTACCACCCGAATCGATTACGCTCAAGTGCGATCGCTGCTTCAGTGCACAGATTTCGAAGGCGTGCATGATGATGACATAGATATTGAATATCAATACCTGATAAGGAAAATCACAGACGTCATTGACCGATCCACTTACACATACACTAGGCGTAACTACGACCATGGTATATGCCCTTGGATGACAAAAGCTATACTTGAAGTCTTGAAAAAGAAAGATTCATACTATCATAAGTGGAAAAACAATCGAACTAATAGGTATTACCGGGAACAGTTTCGATGCTACAGAAACAAATCGGTCGCCATGATGAGGAACTCAAAGAAACAATACTACACTAATCTAATTATGAGACAGGAAGGAAATTTCAAAAAGATATGGGGAATTGTGAGCGATGTTGTTGGATTAAAGAAAAAAGAACATATCCTTCCAGACTTAATCTCAGAGGAGATGGCTGATACCTTCAATAATAATTTCGTCGATCGAGGAAAAAAACTGGTTAATGGCTTTCCTTCAACAACGCCTCACCTAGGAAGACCTATTGCAACAAATAATACCTTTGCTTTCCGGGAGATAACTGAAGAAGAAATGAGGTCAGTAGTTAAAAATCTGCGAGAAAACAAAGCTTGTGGTTATGACGGAATGCCATCGAAGGTGCTAAAAGACAATATCGACATTCTTTGCACCCCCTTATGCAACATAATTAACCATGCGATGGTTAGCTCTCAGTATCCAATAAGCTTGAAGATTGCGAAAGTTGTGCCAGTCTACAAGACAGGAGATCCCAATGACCCCAGTAGTTACAGACCCATATCTGTGCTTAGTATAATCAATACTGTTTTTGAAAAATTAATATCCTTACAATTGAACAAGTTTCTGCTTGATAATAATGTAATCTGTGCTGAGCAGCATGGCTTTATCTCAGCCAAATCAACAACCACTGCTGTCACATCACTTTCTCACCATATTAACACTGCTCTTCACAAAAATCAAATTGCAATAGTAATATTCCTCGACATAAAAAAGGCATTTGAGTGCGTCTGTCACTCAGAGTTATTGGAAAAATTAAAATCGTGTGGTATTACTAATGCCTCTCTCCAGTTTTTTGATAGCTACCTTTCCGCTAGAAAACAAAAAGTAGTGCTGAGTGACAGACACTCCACACTACTACCTGTGACTTGCGGGGTCCCGCAAGGATCTGTATTGGGTCCTGTTTTGTTTTCCATTTTCGTGAACGACCTACCGCAGGCGGTTCAATTTTCAAAAGTCTTTATGTATGCAGATGACACTGCTCTTTTGTTCACATCTAAGTCACTCTTGGGCCTAGAAAATACGATAACGTCCGAACTGTTTAATGTTTCAGAATGGTTTCGTGCTAATAAACTAACAATAAATGTAGATAAAACTAAATATGTAGTATTCCACTCCAAGAGAAGAAACATTGACCCTAGTACGATTCACATATCTCTAAACAACGATTGTATTTCAGCAAGTTTGTTCTTTCAAATACCTTGGTATCATCTTTGACCAACACTTGCACTGGCAAGAGCAGATAGATAAGCTATCTAAAAAGCTAGCTTTCAGTTGCTACGCGCTTACCAAGGCGAAAAGGTATTTCCCGTACACCATACTACGTTCCCTGTATTTTTCGTTATTTCACTGCCACATCAGCTACTGCTGTGAGTCTTGGGGACAAACGTACAAAACTTATCTACTTCCCTTACAGAGACTGCAGAAGAGAGCATTGCGTATAATATACCGCGTATCTTTCGACTGCAGCAACAATAATTTATTTCTAGAAAATCGAGTACTTTCTTTAGAATCAATGCTTAAATACAAAATCTGTGTATTGGTAAATAACATCATTAATACTAGTATTCCTCTGCCACTTGATATTTTCTTGTTGCCATCTCGCAATACAAGACACGCATTAAATGGCAATTTCAACCTCCCTGCCTGCCACAATGTGTACGGAGAACGTTTAGTACAATTTTCTGGAGCAAAACATTGGAACACGTTGCCTATTAATGTAAAACTTGCAGGTAACTTTAAAATGAGTTGTAAAATGTTCTTTATTAACAGCCAAGGAGAGTTATGATCCCCTCCCCCCCCCCCCCCCCCCCCCCATTTTTTTTTTGTGTGTGTGCGCTTGCGTTTTGTATTAATTGCCTATGAATTGCTTGCTGAAAAGTATTTTTCTCCGTGCCTGTTGATTCTTTTTGCTTGTCTGTTTGAGTCGTTTTTTTTTTGTATGTTTGTGTGTGTGTGTGTTTGTATGCGCTCATTACGGCTGCCTGACCAAGTTTATTCTGCACTGGACCGTCTACTAGCCCCCCGGCTATCGGTCCAAATATTCTTTATGTATTTCGTTTCCTACAAATAAAGATCACTTTGATTGAAAAAAAAAAAAAAACAATGTTTCTGCCATGACGGGTAGAATCGCTTTGATCACGAGCAAAATGCTTTTGAGCGGTAACTCTCCCCTGAAAATTGGGACCTAGAAACTGAAGTGACCTAGAAACTGACCACATGCAAGAGGCAGGGTGGCAGACATCAACCTTTCTGCAGAAATCGCACAAAATTAAAAGAAAGCTGAAAAGAAAGACTAAACACAACTTGGATGATTTTTATTTGTTTCTATAAAACACTGAGGGTGAGATCTGCCTTTTCAAATGTTGATATATGCCGGCTCATATTCATTTCAGCACTTGTCTTAATGAGTGCATATTAATGTGTTTCCTGACTTTACAGCATTAAGGTGTTCAGCTTCGAAATAATATTTGAATAACTGTGTTTACTGCGTCCAAGATGTTTTTCGTCGTTTCTGAGAAGTCATGAGCCAGCTGAACACTAGCGCTTCGTCGGCAAATCTTGAGTTTGTTGCGTCGTTTTGTGATATTATGTTGCAGTGTTTTCTTAATCACAATCAACATGAAAGTTAAGATAGTCTAAACTTCAACGGAACACAGTCTGGTCAGGGTGAAGCATTATTACAACACAACAATGAAGGTTGGGTCACTGACCACTACAGGGATAGTACCTAGACTTGGTCAATGACCCAACCTTCATTGTTGTGTTGTAATAATGAAAATAAGGGTTCAAAAGCGACTCGTTCCAAATCCACAATAGGTTGCCCATTTCATGTAATCACAATCCGAACTGTCTTGATTAAAAAAAAAAAAAAAAGAGCCTGAATTAGAACTAGAGGCAAAAAGCTGTGCAATCAGAGCAACAGGTAAAGAGCCTCTAAAGGATGCAGTGTAATAAACGCACAACGCAAATGTACAAATTTTCGGAGATGGGAAAAGCAGCTTACTAAGAAAGGTGATTTAGTAAGCGGCCATTAGAGGCTTCCGCGAAATGTATAACAATAACCAAATAAAGATTTTAGATATTGAAAATAAAAAAGCAATGCCCTCCTCTTTCCAAATAATATTATTAATATACTCACATGCACACAGATCTCGCATGAAATCAAACACGTGTTTATGACCTATCAATTTATAAATGTGCCCGCTGCTCGCCTTCTCCGAGTCATAAAACTAAAAACCAATTAAAATAAATAATAAATATACCTGCTACAATAATGGGATATCGGAAAATTAGTGGCATAAAAGTATCAAAATTGAGTTAAATCAGTTGCAACTACATTATCATTATGTCGAACATAGAACAGTAAATGATAATAATCTGAGGCTCTGGGTGTAAGAATATTAAAGAAAGCAGAATAATGGACATTGTCTCCACACAATAATATTGGTGTCTCCACCAAAGCATTGTTTTAAAATGTATTTTCTGTCTTTGTTACTGAGTACAGTAGTATTAAGGGCTGACTGAAAGATGATTTTCTTTCCAGAGTTGCTGGGCATAAACTATTAAACTATGCTTGGCTTCTTTGTCACTTATGCTATGCTGACTACAGCTTTATGATCACAATTTTTCAAAGTTTGAACTTCCTTGGTTTGATGTCAATACGTCAAAAGTTCGTCGCTGGTCCTAGCAAACAATAAGAATGCCTTTGCGTTATGACTGCCTCGAAAGTGGCTGGAACAGATGTGTTGTTCACTGTGTGCTCTTCACAATCTGCTCTATCAATTGAACGGACAATCCCTGTATTCTCATGCATCATGTTTTTTTTTTTTTGTAGAATATTTTCAAATAGACTCGGGGATAGTAACTAGATTTACTAAGCCTTGATTAAAGTCCATCACAAAGTATTTTGCTTATATGACCATCTGTGTGGTCTCAAAAATACCGCAAGCAGAAAGAGAGACAGGTCTTTGTTGGGAATTATCGCGAGAGCTGGGAGCCTGAAACAAAATTACCACGTGAAAAGCCACGTCCCAATTTGTGGATAAAATGAGCCGACGTCTACGTCTCACTCTGCCTTCTGAGGAGGAGTAAGCACCATGATCAACTTCGTGAAGCTGCTGATGGTGATTGTCGCTGCCGCTTTCATAACAGTCATACATCATGCAAACGGCAATGATGCAGAGTTGGTGAGTGCAGATTTTACGGTTCTAAAATTGTGCAGGTTACGACGAAGCACTTGATATGCTAAATTTTGTTTAGTGTGAGTGAATTTTTGCATCACTTTGTCTTCTTATGTTTTCCCTTGACTTTGCAACTGAAATTGTCCTGCCTTAATACATAGCAGTCATCTATGGTTTTGTGCTTCCAGCCGTTGCAGTTGTGATGAGGGCCAGATGGCGGAGAGAACGCTTGGTTGGATAGTAATGTTGATTTAAAGGAATGAAGCACGCTCTTGCGTTCTAAATGTTATCAGGTCTGATCAAAAATTAAAATAAATATTTTATCCACTAAAAAGAGCATTAATCTGGTTCTCCAGTTGCACGTTCCGGCGATGGCGGTGTCGAATAGACATGTAAGAAATGTTAGAAGGTGGTAGCGTGCTCTGTTCACATTTATCTGCGCGTCTTCATCATTCTGGGTCACTCAAGCGAAAATAGCTTTTCTAGAGGATATGCTTACACGATGACAACTTGTATTGTTTATTGACGCAATAGCCCTGGTACACACAAGGTCAAATTCTCAGTGACAGGTTTTTATGCAGTCTACTCTGCTTTTCTGCCCAGTCACTGCGAAGAATAAAAAAAAAACACGAATTGAGTGCGTATAATACATTAATATGGCTAAGCTTTCATGCTGACTTGGTACTGCCTTTCATTATTTCTACGCTTTCAAAATAAAACACAGTTTGCATTGAGAGTTGAGACAACGGTCCTCAAATACGGTGGAAAAAGCCAACTTTATTAGTGAAGTCCTCTGCCACAAATAAAAAGCCCTTTCATGCCCGTGTATATGTGGTGCTCAGTAACCCTGGTGGTGCGGTTGGGATTCAAATTTACGACCGCAATCAGTCGCAACGACTGAGATGAACAGTAAGGAGAGGGCAATGGACAGGAATGTCACAGATTCTGCCGCGAAGTTGAAGATGAGCCTCATTTTAGTGCACCTTGCGATACTATCGATGCAGTTAGGCAGGTGCCTGTGGTTCCAACATGAAATGGTAAACAAGACGTGTGGATAGTTGTAACGAGGGTCCTGATACAGGTGTGTCCTGAATGGAGTCAGGGTCTTTTAGACCGATGACATTGAAGTATGTACGAGATTAATGTGGAACGTTCATGTTGATGTGACTCTAAGAGGACTTCTTGAGTGGCGCAAATAGTTCGGCAGACCAAAGAATATAGATAATCAAAGACGCACCTGCTTTCACCCAGGTCCATATAGACGAAGACGACTGGTCGCCGTAAAGCTAATCAGAGCTGCATCGCAGGCAGGAAATAGCTGGTTTTCAAGCATCATGTAATATCGCGCGTAGGACTTTGACAGAGCTCATCATCGGTACGCAAGGCAGAGGTCATGGCGGCGAGGCCAGAGATCCACCGTCCGAGATCAGTGGTATTAATATCGCCAAGACTGAGAGTGCCGGCAACAACCATAAGCATATCGATCCATAACGTGGCGAATGTGGCTGATAAATTTTGAGCTGGTGGCTATCTGCTAGAAGTCGCGAGAAGCATACATGTTTCGCATGGCGCGAGAGCGTACTTTGAGGTTTTGTTTATTTTTAAAATCTACAAAATTCAATCTAAGTAGCAGAGCTCTGCACAGCCATGAAGATTCTCTATATTAAAAATGTGGTACACAATAAAAAACAGCCCGCTGGCAAAGCAATCGAATTGCCAAGCACAGACTAAAACTACGCATGTAAAATTGCTAAAAAAAGAGGAATTAATCGCCTAATTCTAAAATTCCTGCGGAAATAAATTGAAAGATAATACAGATGAATGCTGTGAGAACGTTAATTCTGGCACAAGAGAATAATGCTTGGATAGCATGAGACTGTTTAGAAAAATATAGCGATTGAAGAAATACTAATCAGACCCGTTTTCTCATTTCAGACAGAGAGAAAAGCTCCGGATTACCCAGCATGGCTTCCGGTGAGATACAGCGCCTCTATATCGACCACAAATTAGATAAAGTTCGATGGTTTCTTGTTTGCTTTTTTTTTTTTGATGTCGCCTTACGTATGACGGTCCCACGTCACATGTTACTAGGTCTGACGTAAGTATTTCATTTAGTAATATTTCCCGTATGGGATTGAGAAAAAGGAGCTTGTTGCATGCTGAAGAATATATATTTTGTAACCGTCTTGTTTATTGTGCCTGTGTTGTTATTCTGCGTAAGTGCTTAATTTATCGCAGCAGCCTATCCAGGTTATTTTACGGAAAGTTATGATTTATAATTTTTTCACTGATATCCATCGTATCCTCTCATTATCCAGACTTCTGCACCACTGCATACTTATGACGCCTAATCACTGAGAACTGGGAGCTGTTTGTGGGAATTAGTTGCTCATAAAATGGTTTAGAATTTTTGGAGTCACCAGCTAATACATATTTACAATTCTAAATGTTATAGAACCAGAGTACGATCGAGCCAACAATGGAGGCGAGAAACCAATCAGAAACCGTAAGGGGACCCGAAGGAATAGGCCAATGTGCAATTAGAAAAAGCACACACAACATTCATTTAGACTTTTATGTTCATCTGAACATAAACAACTCTTTCCGAGGCCTTAAAGTAATATAATAAAAGTATAATATACTTGTCCCAAGAAAACGAGTTTGTAAGGCGAAAGACTTACTTGGCTTATAAATGACGTGACAGGAAATGTCGAAAGCTAGTGGCAAAAAAGTTCCACCGTGCCCCACAGAGAGAAAGAGGTGGGAGAAGGCGAAGACGAAGAGAAAGGTGGGCACTGTCAAAGAAACAGGAAGAGTACAGAGGACATCGACGTTCAATCAATCAATACGCGTTACCGCGTTACCAGTCACGCGGTAACGCGCGCCAAGGGGAGAAGCAAGAGTCACTCGATAATTTGACCTCAGGGGAAGAGTGGGTAGCGGGCATCGCGGCAGCAAATTGTGCGAGCTTTCGCCTTCATACACGCACGCGGTCGGAAGTGTTTGCGCTGAATTTTCGACATCTCATTTACGGATGTGACTAACTGCGTAGTCGTAAAAAATGCAGCCACTGGCAATAAGCGTTGAAATGTAAGAGCTTAAGCTCTTATGTTTGAATGCTGTGTGCGTCCATCGCCGTTCATATGGTGACGCACTCGTTTCACTAGTTGCTTCACTTCAACGCAACGAAGTGGCGTGCATCTACGACGAAGTGACGTCCCTCTGCGATAACTGGTTCGGCCGCCATGGGCCTCAGAAAATTGTTCTCATTACACTTTTGAAGATCAAAAGTTGGCGCTACGACTCCTTCGCACGCGCTGGGTTTTAACTCGAGTAGTAATTCTGTGCTCTATATTACACCAAATCGTCTGCGCCACTAAGAACCGCCTGCGTCTAACGTTTGAGCCACAATTTTGACAGCAGTGTGTAGCTGTAAGTGGCCCAATCTAGGTCGACAGGCTCGCATATATATAGCGGAATAACAGCATAGGGGGTAATTGCAGGAGTTACTAGAGGTAATACTTTAAGTAGCACAAAACACTACTTCATGCTTCTCTATAGGTATGTTTGAAAAGTTTCCTTGCAAAATAGTTTGTGTTTCATTTAGGATACTAGCTTTCCCAAAGACCATAAAGTTAATTTTACGTACGCGATTCTAGTAGGATACCAGTTCCTTTCTGAATGAGCCATACAGTTTCTTTAAGCGCATAACCGAATTTTAATGTTTCATATGTTTCATCGCTTATTGTCGCCGACTACATTACTTGTCCTAGTTCACAAAGCTTTCAATGAGTCGTTTTCATCCTGAACCATATTAGGGGGTTTTATTTCCTACGCCTTGCAGAAATTCGCCTCAAAAATTCCTCTTTGCACTAATTTTCGCGCCACAAGTCGTCTCAACCTTCGTATGCGAATGAATAGACCTATAATACTCCAAGCAGCTAGATGCATACGGTCGACGTTGACAGTATCTATTTAGGCGAGTTGGTTATTCTAAAACCGACATAATGACGAAAAGAAATGGACACCACATGCGATCATCCGGAATTTGGTTTTAACTGCTGGAAGATCTTACAGTTCCTATGGTATAGCTTTGAGTAGCGCCCCTGAGCGCATGGGAGAGTTAAAGGTTTCTGGAAGTCGCCCGGACCGTTCTATAGGATGTGCAGTAACCATCCTGCAGAGATAGCCGGCGTACTCAGTCTTGGCTTGTACCGAAGAATGTTGTTCAGCTCTTTGTGTGATATGAAAGAACATGACAAACTAAATAATTGCGATGTTTTCTCGACCGAGGCTGATCTAGCGGCGCTGAGGCGACGAAAGCCTAAATTTGAATGCTCGCCAAGCAGTACCAATGGACTCCTGCAGGGCCGCACCGGGATCCTGCGTGATGCGCCAACATTGGCGGCAGTTAGAGGATCGCATTTCTCTAGTATAACCGAAAGCATGCTTAGTGTTGTCGCTGAAGGGAACAGGATTGTTTTTTATTCCCCTAGAAATGTTTCAGTACCTCGACGCATGACAGTCCCACGCCTAAAATCCTATTCCAAGTTTACCCCGAACCCGAGTGAGCAAAACGTTCAATTGCAAAAAAGGGATGCAATAACGAGACAACTTGTCGACATACGCCGAGAAATATACAAAAACAGACACTAATATTAGAACTTCGTAAAAAATTACGAGGGACTTAAGCGATTAAAGTAGTGAAAGGCGAAAGCCTCAGTGCCGCATTCCGCTACGCAGCTGGCACTAATGAGTAAATAATTAACGAATTACCTAGAAATTAATAAAGCTTTACTTATTGGATTAGTTATTAGGTAGGTAATAATGCGGTATTAATATTTACGAATTACTTAATTAGTCACTAAATAGTAATTTATTTATTCATTGATTACTTTGTAATTGGTCTTTGATTGGCATATGGCCATATAAGGCACGCATTCGCGCATACTTTGGTGGTGCTGTGTGATTGGTCGAGACCTCTATGACGTCATCCCGCCTCGGCCAATCAGAGCCGCCTCAAAATCGGGACAAATTTTGTCCACGAGAGCATGAGCCATTAAAGGCTTTCGTCTTAAAATATGTATTGTAGAAGCGTGTCATTTATGTGCGCCGAGCGGTGGTCCGTATAGGAGTGCCTTTGCCGGTGAAAAAATCACGGAAAACGGCTCTCAATCCCCTTCCAGCGTCACCCCGTGGGATCTCCTTGCGACACATGAGCAAACTGCGAGAAGCATCTTTGCTGCGCCCGGATGACTGAGTGGGACGGCAACAAATGCTATGAGAGGAATAGCACCATTGGCGCCCGCTGCTCGACAAAAAGGTGGCCGAGAGGAACCAAAGTATTATCCTTCATTGGAGGCTGCCCATGCGCCAAAGGTGAGCGTGGCTTCTGCAATGCTTTAATCTAGGTGCTCTGCTTTAGAGAAGTCTGGAGTCAAGAAGGTGTGCAGTTCTTGAAGATGGAAAAGCATATGCCGTTTACTACTTGAAAGCATCATTCGTTTTCTAGTAGGTTTGGAATGAGTCGGATTCTTTTTTAAGTACGCCACTGTCAGTATAAATATTGCTTTTGAGGTCATTTCTAGTCTCCCGAAAATGGTTTTCTTTTGCTACTAAATTATTATGATCATCCCGATTAAGTTAGATAAAAAGGCACGAATGGCTCTGGTGATGAAAATCCTTATTAATCTATTTGAACCGAGGAAACAAACAGACGATTCTGTAGAATCTTGGACATATTTTCCAAATGGATGATGTAATGAAGTAGCACGATGCTGCCGCAACGTAAAACAATATTTAGGTACTTAGATGGTCTTTGACATAAACAAATATTGTTTCACTCACTCATTACGCATACAACAAAAATTCACTGAGCGAACTTACTGCGAAAGTACTGACATTAAAAAGGCGTGGATATACAAGACGAAATCTAGAATAGAAAAGAAAGAAAAAATCTTTTCTTTATTGCCATCAGGCCAAAATAAGAAAAAATTGCGAGGCCTATCTGTAGGTCATCGTCTCCGGTGCTATCCCTCTAGGTAGCTTGGAAGGAAACAAGCGGCACTGAGTTATCCTGGAAAATGATTTTATTAACAGAAAAGCTAGCGGAATTTTGATATAACATATGCAAACTGTAACTGTTTAGACGATGTTTCAAGCGCATACGAATTGTTTTATTTAAACGTTATACAGGACAGGATGAAAAAGCATCCCTTGAAGATGAAAAAAATAACGCTAAACGTCGTCGAAGCCATCATTGCCAGGATAAACGCTGCATTATAATAATCAAAAATATAAAATATGATACACTCCCTCTTTTGTTGCGCGCTCTTATCTGCAAGTTTCTTTTTGTATAGCGTTGTTCGGTGCAGTAGGCACGATTCTCTTCTCGCGGCGGTATTGCAAGTCGGACGGAGCCGTTCTCGTTATTGCCCACACACGATTGAGTTAAGCCAAATTACAAATAAACTAGCATAGTATGTGGTGAAAGGAGCCTTGAAGGTGGACCAGTCACATATCTTTGATAAGTTTCTAAATATATTCGTTTTCCGCTCGTCCCATCTTGATTTTTTTTCCTATTCAGCGCACCACGGCCGAACCCAAATCCGTCAGGTTGTTCCAGTTCATACTGATTGCGATGTGCTCACGACTTTTTTTGTTAGCAATCCAGTCTTAAAGTCTAAATAATCTTGGAGCGATTATGGGCATTGTGAAGAAAGCGCAAGTGTTCATGGTTGAATAATAAGCACTCACAAACAATGTTCTGATTATAGTGAGCGTACTTCCTTGTTATAAGGATTGTTATGTAATTCCTATCCTGAGAGGGCCAATGTCTTGGCCGGAAGTATAACAAAATACAGAAGAGTACGCCAAAGTGCAAATCTCTGCCCGACACGGTATATCTTCACTTCATGATTGACAATGGTCTGTACAGGCAGTTGATATCTAATTAAGCCCACTCTCCAAGTCGAAAAAAAAAACAGACAACCGTATCGAAAATACGACAAACTATTCCGTAGTTCTGCCGTAAACATCAGATTTGTCTACAGTTTTATAGCACTTTTCTGTACTTTTTTCTGTAGTAGTTATCTGGTGTCTGCAGCTCTGTAGATGCATTCTGTTTTGTTACAAAAAACTCTGATGCTACTACAGAAAATTATGTTTTCATAACAGGTTTCCTGTCAAAAACCGCACAAAATTGCTGTCGTAACAAAAAGAAATTTACTGTAGTTTTCCCGACAGAGTCTCTAATTAAACTACCCTTAATGGAGCTTTAGCGGACAAAATATTGTCTGCGGTTATAGATGGCTCACAAGCCACAGACACGGTGTTAAAATTATGTGGGGAACAGGGAGCAAATACTGTCGAGGCTTTGACTGTCGCACAAACTGGGGGGTCAAAAACCACCATTATGTTTCTTACCTATTATAGAATTTTGTTGAAGCAACGATTGGACGTTACTAGATTCTTCAGTCGTCACGAGTTTAGAACAGGATGTAATTATGTACAGTAATTATTTATTAATTGCAGCCTGTTGTAGTCTAGTGCGAATATTGTGTCTTCAAAAACAAGTTTTATTTTAACAGGTTTGAGATGCAAAATGAATAAAAAACTTGGATATGGTATCTGTGAGTATCGTATCAACACGACTGTTACCCAGCGAAAAGTCTGAGTTGGAATGCCTGCCAAGACGGTCAACCGTTCTTCAAAGCATTTGCTATTCTCGAATAAATCATTTTACCGGGCCCAGCGGCAAAATGTGTCATAAGTGCCTATTTGTGCCTTCATTTCGCTCATCTGAATGCATTTTCTTAAATTAGTTGCCTCAATACTTTGATTCAAGAACACCGCATTCTACAGCGTATATCCTAAGAGAAGGCCAGAACACAACAAAGTAAAAGTATTAATCAGTCGTTAAGGGAATGATGTAGCAGTACAATGATATTCGTTTTATTGGGACTTGTCTCGCTTCTGAGTTTCAGATGTAGGTTAACGGATGATACTAGTTGCAGGAGCTTAGTAGATTCTAAAAAAAAATTCAGCTTATTAGTTAATTGTCACGAACCTACGAGTTGGCCAGTGCTCTTTATTTTCCTTAGTAGATTTATTTCAAAATAAATTTTAAAAAAATTTGCCACGTCTGGCGTCCGTACCCTGGAGCACCTGGGCTGCAGTCAGCAAACTCTAGAAGGAGTGAACATAAAAGGAAAGGAAAAGAATCTAAAATATACTGACAAAGGACAGAGGGTAAGGGGAATATTGAAAGAATATAGTAAAGTGTCATGACGGCGGAAATGTTCGGAATGACTAACAGATTAGAGGCGGCTTTTACACAGTAACCGAAGTAGGACGAAAAAGCTCGGACCTGTTGTGCATGCACTCGAACGGTTCTTACAGAACTGTCACTTGTCAGCTTGCGTTATTTCAGACATGCACTTCCCCAAACGGTCAAGGATGAAACGTTATTGCAGGAAGGGAAACTTCCAAACAATGCGTATTGTAGTTATTTCTTCGTTCTAAATGAAGCTACCAAAATTCTGGAATTTGCCTTCCAGAAAACTTAATCAATGAAATTGCCTAGTCAGCCCAAGAGACAGGACGTAACAATAGAAGACTGCAGTGAACAAGATAGCATTTTTCCGTATGCAGCGCGCTGATCCTGTCTTATTCCTTCAACTCGCTGTCGCGAGGTCTCCGACTCCCTCTGCTGAGATGAAAAATATAGGCGAGATTGTTATGGGGTTTTTCAGCACCGGTGGCAAACATGTGACGCTTCGGCAACGAACCAGAATCATTTAAAACCACAGAAAGATACAGTGTTAGAGCTGGAAACTGCATTGAATATGGCGATGAAGTGAAGAGGCATTGTGAAACCGACGAGTCAGTTTTCCTGCAATGCCTTGGAAAGCAATAACACGGATAGAGAACCAGCTTTCAAATGAGGCATAGGTGTAAAGGACCACATTTTTTTGTTAGACATTTTCCCACGCTTTTCTTACACGAAGAATACTATATTAAATATGCTAGTATTACGTGGTTCTTTACACGTAAAGAGCAAGTACTTAGAATGGTGCAAACAGTACGATTGATATATCGCTATTTTTCTGCCACTATGCACGCATCAGTTTATACAAGCTGCTCCAACGAAGAGCATCGGTCTGAGGAAACAGTAAGGAGACAACCACTTGACCTCAAGCTGGAATTTAAAACAGCAAATGCTTAACTAAAGCTAACGAAGTAAGGAAACGTCCAAATCAACCCTAAATTGGAGCTGAGGGTCCTCCAAAAGAGGTATTCGGGGAAATACCAGTAATTCAATCAAATAAGTTGCTTACTGCTGAGATTCAAACAAGGGTCCTCTCATTGCAAGCTGGGCAGGTAATGCGCAGGGCATGAAGGACCGTTTGTAGCATGCATGTTAGGGGGACGCCTATTGAACGTTTTGGGGTGTGTATGACTTAATAACATGTATTTGGGACCTTTACTGATGTTACAGCAATAATATTGTTACGGACGAAGGAGGAAGAAGAGGGCAGTGGCGCGGGCAGGAGTGCGCGCGCTAGGCCCGCACACAGATTCATTAAACGTCATCTCACGACCATCGAGCATCTTCTCTCTGTCCTCTGTTCTCCTAATGTCATCGCTTGCCGCCACGTAGCAATATTGAAAAAATCTCAGAAATTCATATTTTAAACAAAGAAACTCAAAATTTCCCTGGATAAAAGAGCGGTCTAAAGGCGCTATAGCGTCTAGTTTTACGCCGTCCATAAGCCTACTTCTGATTTGTCGATCCCAGATATATTCGATCCCTATGTCAGTTTTCGATAGATAATTAAGGAGCTCTTTGATGGATGACAGAACCGAATTTACAAATATCTTTGTTGCCATTCAATGTCTATCATACATACATACATGGTTTGGTTTGGTTTGTGGGGTCTAACGTCCCAAAGCGACTTAGGCTCTGAGAGACGCCGTAGTGGAGGACTTCAGAAATTTCGACCACCTGGGGTTCTTTAACGTGTGCGCGCACGCACGCACGCACGCGCACACACACACAAACATATGCACAAGTTCAATACATGTGTTTGGTTGCATCAAAGGTCTGTGTGCAACGGCTGAAATTAACCAGCATAACTGGAGAGAGGAGGGCATTGCTTTCTGAAATATCGGAAACTTTCCGCTTTTAAGCTTACTGACAGCCATTTGACAGCAGCCTAAATATCATTTTAATTTTGTCCATATTTTCAAGAAGACTAAACACGATCTTCGAAATTCCGACAGTCCCTCTCATACGTGCCTTTAAGCTGCTTCATTCAATAGTCTCATGGCAACTGCTCCTTTGCTCACCTTGTTTCATCACGCTCTCGTTTAGGTTTTTCTTTGGAATGGAAAGAGCAGCCCATTCTGTCCCTGCGGCGAGTAGCTTTTAAAGACGAAAGTTGAACCACATCATAGTTTTGAAGACAATAAAACGCAACGCATCGAAAACACGTAAAAAGCATAAGATGCGCCTATAATGCGCTTATGTTCAGTTTGGGCTTCGCTTAAAACTAAACTAGGAAAAGCGGTACGGAGGCGCTTAACATGAGAGCTGAAACCATAACATGATGTTCAAAAGCTCGAAATATCATGGGTGGTAAGGAACAAGAAGTTTAATGTGGATACTATGCTGTATGCATATGCTTTTGACCAGAAAAAAAATATATACGCTCGATCGATCTGTCGCAGCAGTTAATATGTGATTTGCTTCTGTTGTGGGCCTCATTTTACTTCTGTATAATATCTGCGTAACGGTTCATGCTTAGAGCGAGGTCCCCTTTATCTAATTTGGGCGCTTCATTATCTATACTCGTCATTGATTCAGGCTGAGCAAACGCGCACCAGCGCTATATTTGGGATTATAGAGATGCAAACTTTCGGACTGAAAAGGAAGGCTCATGTTATCCCCGGCATGTCGGCTACTTCAACCGGATTAACCGGATCAATGAACTACCGATCAAAACAATTCACAGTACGTCAAGAGTTATGCACTTTTCATACGTTAGCAAAGCACCACACGGGGATTAAAAATAGGGAAACACTCAAGTTCGGTCTTTACGAGTATGACAGTGACGTGTTATTCGCCTTCGTCTGCAGCTCCCGTTTCAGATTCTCGTTTGGGTACGTGCACTTTGCAGCTCATTTGATGACTGACCCTTTAACTTCTCCCACTATTATTCACGCATGCTCATTAGCATACAGCCGCCAGCTGCCGCGTGAAAGACCACCCCTAACAAACATAGAGCTCCGTTTTAACCAAGGGGCAAAGGTCACCCTAGACTATGTAAAGCTCCCAATCGCTAAGAGCTAGGAACGTACTTGTGTGGCCGCGAGCTAGCGTTCTAGCTTATCACCGAAGTTTGCTGGGTTTAATTCCCATCTCGTGCTGTTATATTAAAATAGCCGCAAAATTGGGCAGCTCCTGCCATCTCAGCCATGACAAGTGGCCTCGTGACGTCACAAATGCGCCCGAACAATCATTGCCCGGGCATATGACCGGCCATCTCCTACTTTTCAGAGACGAGCCTTTTATTTTATTGCGATAGCAATATTGCGCCAGGTTTCGGCCCACCTCGTCGTCCCGGGAAGGGTAACTCTCTATCACTTGCAGCTAATGCTTTTGCTCAACATTTGGTTCAGCAGCATTGAACCTTTCTCATTTATAATTGCGCTGGTAGCTTACGCCCTCGCGTCATACTCTTAAAGGATGAGCTGAAGTGTCCCCAATAATGTAGCACCTTACAGTGATAGGGCGTGATAGGGGAATAATGTAGCAGGCAAAAGAACCTTCCACCGTTGCTATGCAATTCAACTAGGGTAAGCAGAGTTACACCACAACTAGATTTTTTTCGCTCAGAGATGCCGCGCCGCATATAATCAGGGCGCTGGAAATTCCACCTGGAGATTTTCTCCACAATTGAGCTCTTAACTCAAGTGGAATAAATTTTTACGTTTATATTTGAGTCAAGCACAGACGCAAGGACCTGAGGGGCTATTCTTGAAGGCTATATTTCCTCATAAGTGTTCCTATACATATATAGATGCCTTGAGCAATTACGCAGGCGCAACATAATTATTACTCTCTATATTTAAGAAAGCTGACTGCCCTCACTTAGAGTTTTCTTTAACGTGACATATCTGACTTTATGCATTTACGCGACTTCATGTGGCTCTTGGAGTGGGGGGGGGTTTGCCCACACAAGACCGGCTGAAACGGTGGGGCATTGTGCGCACAGCGCATGGCCCCAACTGCCCACTTCAGGAGTGTAATCGTCACATGGCCCAGTAATGCGTCGTTGCTCGTGCCTTTGGAGGGCAGTTCATGTCGGTTTCAGAAGGTAGATGTGCTCGCGGTCGCTTTGCACGATTGTTGATTGTAGCTGGCGCTTTCACGTTATGGCGCTATTGTTGTGAGGCTGTCGCCTCAAGCCGGCGTCGACGTGAGCTTTTTCCGGTCCTGCCGCGTATGGGAATAGAGATAGTAAGCTTTCTGGCTAAGGAACTTTTCTACCTTGGAGGGCAAGACTATTGACTAAGGAACTCTCGTTCCTTCGTGAATGGTCTTGCCCTTTTGTTTCCCTGTAGGATGGACCTGCAGAGCGATTTTCAGTTTTTCAGTCCACCTTGGTACTTGTAATTAAATGTAAATAATTATGTCAATTCACAGCTGTATAATCCCAAAACGCATTAGTAATACACAATGTGCATGCGATTGCTGTATATGTTTCTACCTATATTTGTTTGCTATATTATTGTACACTGTGTATAATTTCATTTACATTGTCATTTAAAATTGAATATATCATCATTACTAGCAGCCAAATTTTTCCCGTAGTGTAAATAGTGAATTTTGATGTATTTCCTCGACATGAGGTATATATGTCATGTGCAGTGTCCCCTGTTCTTAAGCGTGGACGTTTTCAGTTTTGGTCATTTATCACCACACATGTCAGTGTATAATGTCTCATAAAACTTTTTCTAAACACGCAGATCACCGCCACTTAATTGCGGCGGGGGCTAGCCTGCCCCCGATTTGTATCTGTTGTAGGCCGTCATTGCATCCGCCACCGCTTAGGTAGTGGACGACGTCTGTTGCGACACGCGTCTTTCTCTGCCATTCCTTTTTATTTCTCTCTTCTCTATTTTCCTTTCTGTCCGCAGGAGGCAGCGGAGCTGGCTCAGCTGCAGAGCCAGTAGCAGGCCCGTGCATTTTCTTTTCCTTGACGAAAGATATTAGCGCAAATAAATAAGATGAGAGTTAGCGCGTGTCCTGCGTCTTCTTCACTTGTGTGTGTGCTCCTGTGCGCTATTATCTTTCGTCAAGTTGCAATGCACCATCAAGCCCACCTTCAGGTTTTGTTAAACTTTCTTTTCCTTCTTCCTATAGTCACAACAACAACAACAGTGATACTGGTTTACCATTTAGCGAGGATATAAGAAAAAAAAGGAGTTCAAAGTGCGAAAACGAAAATAGTTGTAGATTCCCTTGTGCAAAAAAAAAAAGGTAGAATTTGAATGGGCCTTGAGTAAGAATCACACATCACACAGCTAATTAAGGTTACCCAGCGATCTATGATTCCAAATCTGTAACCTTTTCTTGTTTTACTCAGTGTATGAGATTGTTTGTAAGTGGAGCAGCGGGACCTGGGAATTTGTGATAATTTTCGTAAATGCGAACGTAAACGTTCATACAAACATTTTTACACAAAGGAAACTGTTTAATTCCCGTGTTCAGAAATCTCGAAGGGTGCTCGTGCAGTCCGTCGTTTCAAGATCCTCTCAATCTGAGGTTCCCTTAAGGTAATGGCTTCCTTAGGCCCGCCGGCAGACGGCAGTGTCTCCACGAATGATATAGCACTGGAGGCCTGTGAATGTGCACAAGATTATTAAAGCTGAGCAGCGCTGTTCTGAAGAGCTTCAAAGGGAAGTTTTCCTTCATCATGTTATTGTGGCCACTGTTGATTGCAAACTGCTGCCTTTCATCATTATTTTACCAATACATTAGGGTGACAAGGTGTTCAGGAACGATATTTAACCTCTCCGCATGAATTTGTTACTATTCGACGGAACTTTAGCAAAGAGTGCAATCTCCGTTAGGCATATATTGTACGTCTAGAAATGAAAACGCTTTACTTGCGGCTACAGATGCAGCCCATACGAATGAGCTAGCTAAAAAAAAATGTTGACGATTACGGTACTTCCTAAGAAAAATTGGAGCGCAGCTCATCAACTGTTTCAGCTTTTCGATAGTTTGTGGCAAAGTATTCGAACAAGACATGTATTTACAGTTACAGACAACTGGTTACGGCGGACACCGGCGACGACGACGCGAAACCCAGAAACGGGCGCCTCTCCTGAAACAATGCCATTCGAGACATTTTTTGAAAGGCCAAGTTTTTTTTTATCATGGTTACTTGTATATACGCAAACTACATCAATATATGATGCTTTTCTCTGTGAGTGTGTGAATTTTCGGTTACTGCACATGCTACACTGCAGTTTGTGTGGGCGCTCGCATTTTTCATGAATTATTGTCTTTGCAGTGTGTACCATGTGTGGTCAAGTCTTCCAAATGAGCTCTGAAGCGTGTCTTTCATAATTGGTTCACAAGAATGGTAAGGCGCAGTATCTGTCACAGCTGTTTCTGCGGACACCTGAATCGCGCCGTAAGGGAGGGAAGGAAGGAAGGTGGGAGTGAAAGTCCACATGAGCTCTGACGCGTGCCTTTCATAATTGTTTCACGCCTGTTCACCCTGCCGTGGTATCGCACCTTGGGATCCAGGTGGAAACCATCACCTGTGACGCATACTTTCCGGCCTGTGTAGTGAGTTAGAATAAACACACACACACACACACACACACACACACACACACACACACACACACACACACACACACACACACACACACACACACACACACACACACACACACACACACACACACACACACACACACACACACACACACACACACACACACACACACACACACACACACACACACACACACACACACACACACACACACACACACACACACACACACACACACACACACACACACACACACACACACACACACACACACACACACACACACACACACACACACACACACACACACACACACACACACACACACACACACACACACACACACACACACACACACACACACACACACACACACACACACACACACACACACACACACACACACACACACACACACACACACACACACACACACACACACACACACACACACACACACACACACACACACACACACACACACACACACACACACACACACACACACACACACACACACACACACACACACACACACACACACACACACACACACACACACACACACACACACACACACACACACACACACACACACACACACACACACACACACACACACACACACACACACACACACACACACACACACACACACACACACACACACACACACACACACACACACACACACACACACACACACACACACACACACACACACACACACACACACACACACACACACACACACACACACACACACACACACACACACACACACACACACACACACACACACACACACACACACACACACACACACACACACACACACACACACACACACACACACACACACACACACACACACACACACACACACACACACACACACACACACACACACACACACACACACACACACACACACACACACACACACACACACACACACACACACACACACACACACACACACACACACACACACACACACACACACACACACACACACACACACACACACACACACACACACACACACACACACACACACACACACACACACACACACACACACACACACACACACACACACACACACACACACACACACACACACACACACACACACACACACACACACACACACACACACACACACACACACACACACACACACACACACACACACACACACACACACACACACACACACACACACACACACACACACACACACACACACACACACACACACACACACACACACACATATAGAGAGAGAGAGACAGAGAGACCGAACCACAGTTTCCACAAAGCTGTTTGGATGCGCCTATTTTTGTGGTATTCGCCTTCGTTCGAGGAAGTTTTTTAATAAGTTGCAAGTAAAGAGTAAGTCCATAACTTTCTGAGCACACTAAAGATGCTTCGCATCGAAAGGTTCTTTGTCCAAATGTAAATTCCTGAGTGGACCACTTTTGTTGGCCGACAAAGTATAATCGGGTTAATAGTAGCGCACGTAAACGGCACATTCACTCGATCAAATGCTGTCCAAAATTGTTTTGAAACCTTGTTCCGAAAACATATCAATAAACGAAATCATTCGTGTCACTTGTTTGTTGGAAGGCTTATTGATTTATGGGACGTATAATGTCGTAAAGCGACTCAGGTTATCAGAGACGTCGTTGCGGGGGGCTCCGGAAATTGCGATCAACGACAGTTTCTTTAACGTGCTCTCAGATCACACAGCAAACGGGAGCCACAGTTTATCGCTCCCATGGAAAAGCTTCCGCCTAAACGGTATTCGATCCAGCATTCCTGCGTTCAGCTGCCGAGATCCCTAACCACTGAGGCACCGCTGCGGCGACTGCTGAAAGGTGCATGTAAGGTCCCTTGCAGTTTGTAGCATACTCACCATCGGCACAAGGGCAGCCTCCGATATAAGACGGAATCTTGCTTGCTAATCTCTTTGTCGAGCAAAGGTCGCCAATCGTGCTTTTCTGTCGGCATTTGTTTCCCTCCCACTTATTCATCCGGGCGCAGCAAAGGCCTTCGAGGCAATTAGCGGCGGTGTCGCAACGCTCTCCAACGCCATAACGCTGCAAAAGGAGAGATAGTTTTGTTGCTTAACTTACTTCATCATGCTCATCGCTACTTGTTCCATATAAAAGTAGCTTTTCTTAGCTCAAACGTTTTAGAAGCTAGTTTATTTTCCAGATTCTGTCTACGCCTCATACCGTATATAAAGAATGATGCCTCTGTCATGCTTCATTGGACGGGATGCTGTTTCATGTTTCTCTAGAGTACACTAAAGTATTGGTAATATTGCCATTAGATTTACACAACGCAGTATTTCTGCACCCTATAAATGCTATTTTCTTCTGGCGGAATCTGGAAGCTCCCTTTGTACTGCACAGCATAGTTGCAGGAACTTACGTTAGCATTATGCAGAAAAACGGTTTTGAATGCAACACCACTCCTTCGCCCGAAAGTTTATTTTCTAATCTCTGTCAAGGTCGATTAATGAGTCATCAAGTTTGCTTGTGCTTGGCATTTGTTGCTTGTGCTTAACAAACAAAGGATTTTTCTTTTAGGTTCTTGCATTGTCTGAATTTTGCTACAGCACCTTCGGTTGATAAGCTGTATCAATTTATTTCGCTGTCATGTACTCAGGAGGTGACATGAATCTCTAGGAAGAACATTTGAGGATCCTTAATAAGTATCGCTTGAGGAGCCAATGCGATAACACCTTTGCCACTAGTTTTTCATTCTCTGAGTTTAGAGAAAGTTTGAAGGTGGAGTGTTGAAAATTACTTTTGCAACCGGGTTTTCATTCCCCGAGCTGCATAAAATGTTTGAGGGTAGAGTGTTCAAAATTTTCACGCAAGGTCATGAAAGTGGCAAATCATCTCCCTGTCGACCAATCAAGATTTTTCGAGCAAGAGTTTTTTTCAGCTTTTGTCTTTTAGGCGGAACGAACTGCATACGCTATTGCGTATTCGTAATCCTGTCGACCCATTAAAGCGCTTTCAAGTTTTAATGAGTTCTGCTCTACGTTCTACTTGTTGTGGGTAATATGTGAATCTAATCATAGCCACTTATATTGACCCTGCGTGGTCATTCGCTTCCTCGTGGTCGTTCAAGATTGTTACCTAAAACTAAAACTACTGGTCGCGAGCACGGCTTCCCAAGGCGTACGAAAAACTATGCGTTCGCCATTGTTTAGTCAATTTCAGACAATGAGGCGCTCGCATCGGCGCTTGTATACCTACGTGGCGATCTGTGCTTACTATTCGCTATACGATGCACACGCCTATATTAGAGAAGCGCCTCACCCATTGATTCATAATGGCGAGCACCTATAGTGTTGCCGCTCGAAGTGAAGGGGCATTTCCAACCTGACTTCCCACTCACCCACTCGCGGTGAGGTGGTCCGAAAGGGCCACAAGGTGAATTCAGTTATCTTTCTACGCGCGGCGTGGCCGCAAGGAGCAGTACCAGCACTGTGTATACTTTTATTTACGGTAGAGTTTGAAACGAGTCCTTTATTCTTGATACATATATCATGTTCTATTGTTTTCAGTGACGTGTTTAGACTTGACGCAAGTCTGGGTTAGCCCTGCGCTTTGAATTCAGGCTTCTGAAGCGCTGTAGGATGATACATTGACATTGCAGGGTCTTAGCCGCGACTGTAGCAATGTATAAAGCATCTCTTCCCAGTGAGCGCACAATGATGCTCTTCATGCCGTAGGCAAATGCACAAAATATTCGAAACAGTGGATCAAACAAATTTTCAGTTGCAGTTGAAGAAAATTCGTGAGTCGGTGCGGCCTATTGTTCTACCCCTGTCAACTGAGTAGCCGATTATGCAACACGGGATTGTTTTTGGCGACGGTTGTTTGTCATAGGAGGCAACCTACCATGCAATCTCATTCGATGCAAGCTGCATCGCTGCTCGAGCAGGCGACGTGTTTATCAGTGTTAAGATATTAAGTATTTAGGGCAGCTAGAAATGGCACAAAATATAGTATTTGCTAAGAATTAGGGGTTTAACTAAGTAAAAATGGCGAATTTTCAGTCTTGCGGTGTTGTATCGCGCAAGTCGCGAAATTTACGCACGCGTGCCATTTTGCGCATGGACGCCAGTAGAATCGGCAGAAAATATAGTTTTTCAAACAAATTGCTGCCACTAGACGTGTACACTATGGTCCCGGCTACTCCGCCACAGCGCGGCCGCACTAACGCAGCACTATTCTTTCTTCTGCCGTGGCCTTGAAAAGTAACTCATTATAACCTGGCTGTAAACCAGTTGGCGGGAGATCGTAAAATTACAACCGCAAAACCACAGGACGGAGGCAAGGAGCCAACTTGTTTTCGTCCTGTCGTTTCCGTGGTTTTAATTTTACGATGCCTCTACCGTGATGATCGGCACCCTTTGATTTAAACTCCTATGACCGGTCATGGATAATCATGAGGCGACTGCTTAACGATGTCGAAAAGCAGTCAATAATAACAAAAATGTTCTGATAATTTAGGGAGTTAGATACCGTTAATAATGTTATTGTGGACTTTCTGTGGTAAGTGGACTCTGTCGCGACTCAAAATCTGTTTTTAGTAAAGGTACGAAACCGGCAATTGCGATAATATGTCATAGCAAATTAGGTGCAGTGCTTTACCCCGGCGAAATCCTGCGTCTTCGTCGTCAGCGATGGGAACAATAAGCATGCATTCCATCTGTCAACTGTATGGCCCAACAGTCCACAATGAATGGATGTAATAAGGAGCATCTCCTTTGAACGGGCACATACCACCAAATTTAAGCAATCATTATGCTTGAAAACTGCCCGTTACTGGAATGATCTCTCCGCTGAAGTGGCCACCATCATGAACCATCGACTGTTCAAGACCACTATTGAGGAAGCCTATTCATCAACGTAATTTGTGTCCATTTTTCAATAATGTATAATATGTTTTGCCGTGATATCCCCATCCCTCATGTAATGGAAAATAAATAAATAAATAAATAAATAAATAAATAAATAAATAAATAAATAAATAAATAAATAAATAAACAAACAAACGGGGTGGTAGCAGTTGCTATCATACTCGTTTTTCCTTTATATCTTGAATATTGTTTCAGATCGGTTAACTATACCGCTGTGTCATTTATTGAATACCTCGATGGACCAGCTTCACCCAGCGGCCACTCGGTGAAATTTTGTAAAGATTAATTGTAGCGCTATACCCACAGCTTCCTTTTAGAAGCGACAGCTAGTACTGATAGTAGTTTCAATTCCGAGGCTCACCATTTTATAAAGAAACATGTTCCGGCGTCTACCAGAGAAGCACTAGGAGCGCCAGTCTGCCCCACACACACAGTGCTTTTACGGTTACGGAACTATCCCAGAGAAAAGGCCCTGCAAATTTGGAAGCAAAACGCGAGACCCACGGCTTCACAGGTTAGCTGGATGGCGACTTCGTTTTGTGTTGCCTCGCATCTTCTCTGGGGTAGATTACTCCGCTGAGAATACTCGTCATTCCGGCTCATTCGTGTCGCGGGCATAAATACATATAATTTCACGAAAACGAACAGGCTGCAAAGCTTTTTGCTTATGATAGTACGTAAGTCTCTTGAGGAAAAATCATCTTCAAGAACATAATATTGCAATTTTATCATAACCGCGGTATGTGAAATAGTATAATTAAAAGCTGTATTGACTACCACGGCACCACATACAAAATTACAGGATAGAGTAAAGGGTAAAAGATCAGTTGTATCTTCACATGAAATGGCAAGAAATATAGAATGTATTCCATTTTAAATTATCAGCAACGCTGCCAACCATCGGAAAGCACCTTTAGAATTACAAAGAAGGCTTCAGATATTGGATCAGATAAAATGTAACTGAATTCTGCCAACAACAAATCGAATGTCTGACGTCTTAAGGCGAAGACCTAAGAAAATCTACAAAACAAACATGTGTTCAGATTTAAATTTATTTTTAAAGTTTTATTTGACATAATGCAATATGTTTAGAGCCTAATATTTATGACGAACTAACAATGGGTCTTGTTCTTAATCCAAATCGTTGTTGTTGTTTTTTTGTAATTGGAATTAAAGTTGTCCCTTTCTTGCTGTTGGCGAAATCTCGCCGACTTTGGTGCATTGTGGACAAAATGCATAACGAGCTATAGTCACAAGTTTTACCTGGGATTAAGAACATAACTTGCGTAATAAATAGAAAAATTTTGTATGAAAAACAGCTTAATGCTTCATTCCAGACTGTAGTATCTGAAAACTTGCTTGTTTTCCAGTGCGTCGCTCTTGGAGCAAAGTTTACGATTTTTTACTAACACAAGTGCAGCACCAAACAATGTTTTGAACAATTGTGAAAAATTTCGCATGGATTTAAAGCGTCAAAATATTTCACGACAAAATTTTAGAACGCAAGCAGCCGGGCTCGAAATTTGTAACTTTCTGAAATGGTAAAAACGGCGTTTTGAACGTAGTGACATACCATTTTTTCCCTGAAAAAAAAAAAGAAAGGAACTACTGCTTAACTATCAAAAATAAGGTCGATTCATTTGTGACGAGACATTTGGCGACTTCATAAGAATTTCATAGAAAACAAAGAATGCTTAGCGGACCACTATTGCCATACGTTCTTTTCGGCAAACACCTATAGGATTTATATATATTCTAGGGGTGTATTTATTAAGTCGACGCAGACGGATTCAGCTGCTCAGGATGAAATCGCAGCGGAGCGTCAGGCGAAGCGAATCACAAAGACAACGACCAACTTCTTCGTTCTCGAGAGCGCCAGCACGCGACGCATGTCAGTGGCTATAACGATGAAAATTGCCACACTACTATGTATATATATACAAACATAGAGCGCAGAACATATAACGTATCATGGCTACATTTTGTCATGCTATTGCTATTTGAAACGCGCGGTGTGCGACTCACCGTGATCCATGGAGGGTAATCCGGGTCATAGGTCAGCGTCTGAAAATGAAAAAAAAACAACTCCGATTTATGTTTTGATCCTAAGAAGAAAACTGCAAGATTACGTCTGCAAAGATTCCTCATGGCCTTTATGCTACAATCAGCATAGGATATTGCATGTATTTGCCCGAACTGACCATTTACTTTCATTGTCGTTTCCTAACGATACGAGAATGACGTGCCCTTGCTAACACTTTTTTTATCGTCCTATGGGAAGTGCTGTCTTATATGTTTCCCTGTGTTTATTAATTACGGCAGTATTATTGCATACTGTACATATGAAGCCTATTTTTGAAGTATTCTTGTATTCTTGAAGCTCTTCTAATGAGCGCGTCTAAAGTTTTAGAACAATCGTTGATTGCTTCAAACGCGTTCTGTACTTCGTGGATTTTCATAGGCGGAACACCTGATTGCTGTACCCTACGGGCGTTCCCCTTTCGGGCGGATTCTTCGGCTAGTGATCACGCCAGTGTAAAAGAGTTCGGCTGCTTTGACTATATTATCTATAGTGTTATTGGAATCGCCCCTTCTGTCTCTTAGCGCACACATCTGATTCTTTCCCATGTCTAATTTTGTTTTTGCTGCTTTTATCTATCCCCATTCTTTAGAGCATGCTCAGTTCTCTCCGTATTTCGAACATTTCAACTTATTTCAAATTTTCCCCTTCTGATTGTAACGTCGTGATTTAGTTCACAATGTTACGGCAATATAGCCAAACTCTAAGGAATCGTAGCTTAACGCTCCGTGGTCACTACACGTTCCTCATGGAAACTGGCAGTAATGGCTAAAGACATGGTTTATTTTAGAGCGGAGCTCTTGTATGCCCATTATTCGGCTGAGTCTTGCTGGCGTCAGTGCCGCCGCTGGTGTAACAGGACGCGCGAAAGAAGAGCCATGAGCTCGGCACCGTTCGCTCATCGGACACTCGAGATGACTCGCTGGGCAGAATGCGGGTCTTACCGTGGTTAGCAGTAACAAGTGCCATAGGTGCTCTCCCTCTATATCCTGCCGCCTGATCTCCTCTGGCTTTCATTTCGCTTTGTGAATAAAAATTGGTTTGAGGCCCTTAGGACCACCTGCGTGTATGAAGACGAGGGCTACCTGCATAGGGTAATTTGTGCCGGTAAGCGACGCCACTCACAGCGTTTATTTCCAGGTATAAACAGTTTGTGAGAATAAAGTAATCTAAAACATGATGAGCCGGTTCTTTGTCATTGAGCGATGCAACCGGAAAAAGTGCTTCTCATGTCGCTACTGATGAAAGAGCTGCGCGACCAGCTCAGCGCCCCGAACCAGCAGCTAGGCGCCACCTCCGGGAGGGCACTGCTGTTCGCGCCGCAGAGAGGGCCCTAATATTCGCGCTGTTGAATCTAAGGAGCTGCGCTCAAGTTTCGCGTTAGAGAATATCGAAATAGTCCTCAAAATATATTTACCGTGTAGTGCTATTAGGTTACGTTGTCGGCAGTCTTAAGGTGTCGAGCCAAAACCGAGAGCCAACACCAGGGAACGTTATCTAGGAACCGAAACGATCCCATCAGGGCACTGAACGAGCTTTCACTAGACGAGCACTCCGCACTCCAAGCCCTCGCAGGACAGGTATATGTTCCAGAAAGAGTCTGTTCACACTTCCAAAATTTGGCCTTTTAGACTCTCTAAATTTAACCTCGCCCAAACTATACCAACAATATATGAAACGTAACTTTGAGTGTAACCAATGCCATGTTGACCTATAAGATTAGGTGTTATGTTTTCATATTTTGGCCCACTGAACCCCTGAAATTTTGACTTAGTCCAAATTTGACCACAATTGGTGTGTCACTAGGGTATGGCCAGCTGAATGGTGAATTGCAATCTATGTGGACATGCCCACAAAAAATGGCAAGCTTACGCATTCTCCGTGCATGAAAACAATTGAGCCTGATGAAATGAGAGGCGGAATGAGTCTTGCGCTTTGCGATATCTTTGAGTGTTAGAAGCAAGAGACTGAAAGCCTCTACTACCATGATTATGAGGCCGCGTACAAAGGCAAGAAGGCCGCCACAGAGCCCGTAACTGTTTCGTGGTTCCATCTGCTCTCGATTACAGAAGAGGGTGCAAATGTTTTTGCTTTAAATAATTTCTAGTTGCCTCTAGAAGCAGAGTGTTGCCTCTAGAAGAACGACGCCGTATATACGATTCCTATAAAGGCCAGCGTCAATTTGTACACGTGGCATCTTCAAAACAGGGCATTGTAGGTGTGCTGAACTTTTTTTCAAACGTGGGGCCGCCCCTACTAATGCGCCGCAGAGCTCTGCTAACGCTATTGCACACCACGTGTTTAATTAATCAAAGAAGCTGGCCGCCGAGCTAGGTCTATATTCTTTCCTTGCGCAACTAAAGGTTACTATGACTTGTCGTTGTCTCTTACGTTGTACTTAGCACTCCCACTGGTTTTTTTTTAATGTTTTTGTTTTCTTTTAACCAGCATTACTAACTGTCGAAGAACACATGCATTTCAAGTGACTGTTGGCAATCATAAGGGCATTGATGACGATCGTTAATAACGTACACATAATGGCACTGATTCCGCAAGATCTGGTGCTTCACACCCCCAGCGCGAAGCCGCTGAACCAAAGAGCGCCTGCTGAGCGGCTCTACAGATCAACTACAGTTCTTGCGTTAGCAGTTGATGTAGTTCAGCACTGCCTGTGTATGCGCTGCTGTGATAGTTGATTCACAGTCTGCATTAGTTGCAGGTGTAGGACGGATGCAAGGAGTCTGCGATTTACGCTCTTACCGACACTATGAAGTTGTTCCGGTCTCAACAGCGAATTGTTTTGAGTTTGCGATAATTAGAGAAAATGCGACAGCAATGCACGGAAATACATCTATTGGGGAATTTATGTAAACAAGGCTTGGCTCCTATAAGCTACTGCCAAGCAAAATGTGACATGGGTGCAGAAAGCAGCAACATATTGTTGAAATAGAGAACCACGTCAAAAGACAAAATGGTTTTGCTTGGTTTATAGTCTGAGTCCCAAAAGAAATGCAGGCTATGAGGGACGCCTAAAAAGAAAACATTGCGTATATCTCTTGGAAAATATTTCCAGATCATGAAATAGTGAAATAACATCAGGGATATATGCACTTATAACTCATAACTTTGTGTCCCACCAAAATAAGGAATATTATTTGAAACGCAGCAAAGCATTCAGTCCCTTCAAGCAACAGTCTTGCTCTATCCTTGTTTTCTTTTAGTTTCGCTGCCGCATATTTGCGCCCGGAATGAAGAACTTACTTAAAATAGCTCCCTACTTATCAGGATAAAACAAAATATTTAGTCTTATTGATGTAAGAATCCTCTGTAAACATGTTTCGGACGCATAGGTTGAGAGAGACACGATATACGCCTTATCAAGCTGCACTTCGAAAAATATGGAGTTCTAGCAGGAGGCTGAAAACACATAATGCAGGAGAATCGACGAGGAGGAGACGTGAATGACTTTCTTCCGCTTTGGCATCAATCGTGCGGCCTCTTCAAAAAGGGCGCCCACAGGGTACCGCAACTTTTAAGGGCACCGCGACCTAACCTAAATCTAAAACGTTGCGAGTGAGCATGTTCATTATGATATGTGTAGGACCGCGCCCGAGGATAATCACTTGCAGGTGCGCGTCTCTGCATGGCGCTGCCACCCGCCTGTCTGCTTCTGATATTGTAGACGCGGTCCCCCTTCTACAAGCGTGCCGCGTGTGGGGAGAGCCGACCGGACCATCGGCGCCGGATTTGCGGGACCGCTTTAGCCGGAAGGTCATTCATGGAGACATGCACAGCGGAACGTGTTGCCGGGTGCTCACATGTATGGCACAAATCGTACTGGCCGGTAGCGAGCCCCCAAATGACCCTTCAGCCTTTTTTTTTTACACTGCGACTGAGCAGTGCGGAAGGCAGTCTCTTTTATCCTGTCTGCAGATGCGACAAATAGCGCCCGAAGAAGCACTCAGGATTCGACTCGGGCATTGTTCTCAGTGCGGGCAAGCCAGAAGCTCTCCTTTAATCCGGCGCCAGGCCTTCAGCATGGCGCCTGGTTGATCTTTCCCTTTCCATGTCGTTGCTCGTAGTGGTAAACATGGGTGGCGCGGAGCAATGCACTGTGGAAAAGATTTAGCCAGCAGCGGCAGCGTATATGGGGCGGAGGTGTGCGGGAGACAAGTGGGAAGAAAGTCTCCCGAAAGGAGAAGGTTCGACACCCTCACCGGGGAAAGAGTTTCGCAGGCTTTGTTTGTTGTAATTTGTATTGCTAGTGGGGCCCTGGGTTAGAGGCTAAGGCCAACCCACGGGGCTGTGCCCATCTAGCATATTTCCTTATTGGACAGTTGATGTGTGGGGCTGGCCTCTGAAAATGACCGCCCCTGTTTCTTTCTTTTGTGAAGGTGTAAAATGGGACGTGATCCAAGAGAGTTCAGTCCAGTCTGAGCTGGGACTCCATGCGTAGGCATGTAACGCGGCTGTTCTGCTCAGGCTCTAACCAGTTAGGTCGAAGTGTAAAGTAGCGCAGAGTGTTCTTTTTGTAAATTCATTTCAACTTCCAGTTTTACTCTGTGTATATATATGTCATGCTGTAAATATATACCATCATCACCTTCAAGTACTCCTCCTGGTCTTCCCTACGCCAAACTACATAACAGGAAGGGTTTAAAGAACCTTCCGAAAAGGAACGAACGACATAAATTATACTATATGCTCACAACTTAAGTTTCCAGCGAGGCAGTCTGATAGTCCAGATATAGCATTCATGGGCATTTCGAAGGGTGCATAAATGTTCTCATTTGGCTAATAAGCAGCTAGTCACAATAGATCTTCGAACTGAAGTGAGTGTCATTGCATGATATATTTGTATATTTAAGCACTACCCTTCCATTTTGGGTCAGATTGTTGGCCTGCAATACGACTAAATAATCAAATAATATGCCAAATTGCAATAACCTGCAGAATAAAGCTCATCTTTATTTCTTGCTTAACCGTGCTGTCTTGTCAAAAAATTATCAATATTTAGGGCTATGTATAGCTAAATTACTTCTAATTATTATCATAGTGGCAAAATATTGCCTGGGACGTGAAATGGCACAGAAGCTGCCGACAACATAGCGTTAAAATTATTTGGTGGACACAGTAAATAACATCATACCTCGGATTATCCTAGAAAATGCAGACACAAAAACACAATTATATTTATAAAACGAGCTAACTACGCCCAGTATACAAGCGTTATAGTTCGTTGTAAGTTCATGTTATAATTATAAGTGCTTCAAAAATTAACTTGTTCTCGACAGGCTTCAAATGCAACATGATAAAAAACCGTGATTACGGAACCTGTGAGCGCGCTCAGCTAGGTGGTTCGCAAACGAAGGCCTGAGATGGATGACCTAACAGCACCTTTGAGCGGTCATCGAGAAACTTGTTATCCGCCAATAAACATTTTTTCAGGTGCATTTAGTAAAACTCAAGCGAATTCACTCAATCAAAGCTTGACAACTTTCTTGACTAACAACGCACATTACTACGTGTATCTAGCGTGAGTGCTTCAAGTAGGCAAAGGAAAATAATACTGCTTTTTCTAGTAAACGATTGAGTATGGACTTTTTTTTACAAACTGTTTCGTTAGTTAGGCTGCGATTGATGTATGATACTGATGAGACTATCGATCCTTGGTAATTTAGTTTTTCAGCCATATTTTGAAGCATTATTCTCTCTTGGTGAATTCAATTTTCTTCACAATGTTGTATTTAAAATAAAATGCGAGAAGAACGAATTGTTTCTTCAGCTTCACTATCTTGCATCTCAATACCAAGTACTTGATCTGCGACCATAAAATCAAAGCCACAAGGACTGCTCAAGAACGGAAAATGGAAGAGGTGAATTGTGAATGCAAGAAATAACAAGGGAAGAGGGAGCGACAGAGTTGTGTAAGGAAGCCCTATGTCCGCCGTAACATTTTGGCCTGGCGGGCGTCCGCCGGGCGCACTGTTGCAGCATGCATGTACATACACACATAAAAGTAGGACATCACTGTGCCGACGCCGGCGACCCCAAAACCTGGAGGCGCCTACCGGCGAGAAACTGGACCTGGTCAATATGTGATAAGGTGCCATTCTAAAACAGCAAAGGGAATTAAGGAGAACCAACCCCTATTTACAAAACCCTCATGAGGAAGCTCTCGGTTGCCTGTAAATATATTCACACTAATATATACCACATTATGAGTCAACTGAGTGAAGTTCACCCACAGTATACCAGAGTAAATGCTCGCCATACGAAGAACAACGGAAGATTCATCACGCTGCATTGGCCAGTCAAGGAAGACTGGTAGCACAAATGAGCAATATAAGTGTGGATCAGTGAAAGGCTGCGCTGCCTTGCTCGATCACTGAAGAACATCTCAAGCTAACAGATAGTGGCACTCAGAAGAGAGCAAGGGCCAGTGCGGCCCTGAAAAAAGGGCCCCAACTTCGTCGGAGAATTGTTTTGCCAGAAAAAATTCACGACGAGACAAAGCTATGCATTATGATATACTACTTACAACGGTACACGATAAAGGTATCGGAACGGGAAGAAAGAAAAAATACACCAACTGCGCACTGCAGACTTATTAACACAAATATGTACGGCGGGCCCGCAACGCCTAAAAGCAGCGGGAACGCCGCCCTGGGTGCAGCTGTTCACTGAATATATTAGTCATCAATAGCAGCTGAGCCGGCGGATATTTTTGGTTATTTTTCGCATTTTCATTATCGTGCACTGCTTCTAAGTCTACCGGTTTTATGTGCTGTTGCTTGAACCATGCGACACCGACATGACCATAAATCCGGTTTCATATCTTATTGTGTGAGAACGAGTTAAGATGCCTTTATTCTCGAAAGCACGAATCAAACATATGAGTTCAGAAGGGTGAAATAGCAGTAAAGGACGCTAGACAAAATGTAAAAAAGCACGTGGCAGGCTCATTAATTAGAAATAAAAATGTTTGTTCTAAACAAGTCGTTTGTAAAACATTCGTGCATGCAAGGGGCAGATGGGGTGAAATTTGTGCAAGTAAATTAAAAAAAAACTAATTCCACTTGCCCTTGACCGTTACAAATGGCGCAATCACAAACATTCGTGGACACTTTGAACTTTCTCTAGTTGGAAACATCATATTATTTGATCTGAAATGGGAACCACATTGAAATGTATAATACTTTTCCGATATCTCTGCTAAAATGAAAGACAAATAAGATGACCATCTCCTATCTTCTTCGCAAGAATCCGGCATTAGGTTGTCTCGAATCTTTCATTGAACGAAAGGTAATTGTACTTTACTGTCCCAAAGTTAACACCATATATAGTTAAACACGCCTGGGCTCTTTCAGCACAGGAAATAAACTGTGGCGGTGATAGTTCCCATTAATTGTCGCACAGGGCACCATTAAAGTGATATGTACAAGCCCACCTTCTACAAGCGTCTAAACTATCACATTAAACACTTGCATGAAGATGATGTTGATGAATTTGCGTGACCTACTGGGAGCTTTAGAAAAAGCGCAGGAAGCCATATAAGGAGTGGTACGACCAGAAGTACGTCTCTGCGTCTGTACATGTACAAATTTCGCATATATTGTCACGTGGCGGTGACAATGCCGTGATCACAAATGGACACACGGGTGTATAAGCAGTGAAATTGACTGTTCATTGGGCTGACTTGCGCTCGCAAAAGAGCTAAGCAATCGGCGGCGGCGATAGCAACAATCGTGCTCAGCGCTTGTCGATCAAAAAGTGCCCGTCGCACCCGTGAACGCTCAATTTAAAGGCTGCGAAGAAACATCGAGATAAAGCCACAAGCGGACACTAGCACAACCCAGAACATTGCAGAACCTCACGCGAGTGGTCGGAATCATCGAGAAACATTTCGGCGCATCTTGCACGACAAAGAAACTGATAAAGCTGCGCCTCGCTACAACAAGCGAAAGAAGAGCCATGAGCTCGGCACCGTTCGCTCATCGGACACTCGAGATGACTCGCTGGTCAGAATGCGGGTCTTACCGTGGTTAGCAGTAACAAGCGCCATAGGTGCTCTCCCTCTATATTCTGCCGCCTGATCTCCTCTGGCTTTCATTTCGCTTTGTGAATAAAAATTGTTTTGAGGCCCTTAGGACCACCTGCGTGTATGAAGACGAGGGCTACCTGCATAGGGTAATTTGTGCCGGTAGGCGACGCCACTCACAGCGTTTATTTCCAGGTATAAACAGTTTGTGAGAATAAAGTAATCTAAAACAGCATGAGCCGGTTCTTTGTCATTGAGCGGTGCAACCGGAAAAAGTGCTTCTCATGTCGCTACTGATGAAAGAGCTGCGCGACCAGCTCCGCGCCCCGAACCAGCAGCTAGGCGCCACCTCCGGGAGGGCACTGCTGTTCGCGCCGCAGAGAGGGCCCTAATATTCGCGCTGTTGAATCTAAGGAGCTGCGCTCAAGTTTCGCGTTAGAGAATATCGAAATAGTCCTCAAAATATATTTACCGTGTAGTGCTATTAGGTTCCGTTGTCGGCAGTCTTAAGGTGTCGAGCAAAAACCGAGAGCCAACACCAGGGAGCGTTATCTAGGAACCGAAACGATCCCATCAGGGCACTGAACGAGCTTTCACTAGACGAGCACTCCGCACTCCAAGCCCTCGCAGGACAGGTATATGTTCCAGAAAGAGTCTGTTCACACTTCCAAAATTTGGCCTTTTAGACCCTCTAAATTTAACCGCGCCCTAACTATACCAACAATATATGAAACGTAACTTTGAGTGTAGCCAATGCCATGTTGACCTATAAGATTAGGTGTTATGATTTCATATTTTGGCCCACTGAACCCCTGAAATTTTGACTTAGTCCAAATTTGACCACAATTGGTGTGTCACTAGGGTATGGCCAGCTCAATGGTGAATTGCAATCTATGTGGACCGCCCACAAAAATTGGCAAGCTTACGCATTCTCCGTGCATGAAAACAATTGAGCCTGATGAAATGAGAGGCGGAATGAGTCTTGCGCTTTGCGATATCTTTGAGAGTTAGAAGCAAGAGACTGAAAGTTTCTACTACCATGATTATGAGGCCGCGTACAAAGGCAAGAAGGCCGCCACAGAGCCCGTAACTGTTTCGTGGTTCCATCTGCTCTCGATTACAGAACAGGGTGCAAATGTTTTTGCTTTAAATAATTTCTAGTTGCCTCTAGAAGCAGAGTGTTGCCTCTAGAAGAACGACGCCGTATATACGATTCCTATAAAGGTCAGCGTCAATTTGTACACGTGGCATCTTCAAAACAGGGCATTGTAGGTGTGCTGAACTTTTTTTCAAACGTGGGGCCGCCCCTACTAATGCGCCGCAGAGCTCTGCTAACGCTATTGCACACCACGTGTTTAATTAATCAAAGAAGCTGGCCGCCGAGCTAGGTCTATATTCTTTCCTTGCGCAACTAAAGGTTACTATGACTTGTCGTTGTCTCTTACGCTGTACTTAGCACTCCCACTGTTTTTTTTTTTAATGTTTTTGTTTTCTTTTAACCAGCATTACTAACTGTCGAAGAACACATGCATTTCAAGTGACTGTTGGCAATCATAAGGGCATTGATGACGATCGTTAATGACGTACACATAATGGCACTGATTCCGCAAGATCTGGTGCTTCACACCCCCAGCGCGAAGCCGCTGAACCAAAGAGCGCCTGCTGAGCGGCTCTACAGATCAACTACATTTCTTGCGTTAGCAGTTGATGTAGTTCAGCACTGCCTGTGTATGGGCTGCAGTGATAGTTGATTCACGGTCTGCATCAGTTGCAGGTGTAGGAGGGATGCAAGGAGTCTGCGATTTACGCTCTTACCGACACTATGAAGTTGTTCCGGTCTCAACAGCGAATTGTTTTGAGTTTGCGATAATTAGAGCAAACGCGACAGCAATGCACGGAATTACATCTATTGGGGAATCACTGTAAACAAGGCTTGGCTCCTATAAGCTACTGCCAAGCAAAATGTGACATGGGTGCAGAAAGCAGCAACATATTGTTGAAATAGAGAACCACGTCAAAAGACAAAATGGTTTTGCTTGGTTTATAGTCTTTGAGTCCCAAAAGAACAGCCGGCTACGAGGGACGCCTAAAAAGAAAACATTGCGTATATCTCTTGGAAAATATTTCCAGATCATGAAATAGTGAAATAACATCAGGGATATATGCACTTATAACTCATAACTTTGTGTCCCACCAAAATAAGGAATATTATTTGAAACGCAGCAAAGCATTCAGTCCCTTCAAGCAACAGTCTTGCTCTATCCTTGTTTTCTTTTAGTTTCGCTGCCGCATATTTGCGCCCGGACTGAAGAACTTGCTTAAAATAGCTCCCTACTTATCAGGATAAAACAAAATATTTAGTCTTATTGATGTAAGAATCCTCTGTAAACATGTTTCGGACGCATAGGTTGAGAGAGACACGATATACGCCTTATCAAGCTGCACTTCGAAAAATATGGAGTTCTAGCAGGAGGCTGAAAACACATAATGTAGGAGAATCGACGAGGAGGAGACGTGAATGCCTTTCTTCCGCTTTGGCATCAATCGTGCGGCCTCTTCAACAAGGGCGCCCACAGGGTACCGCAACTTTAAAGGGCACCGCGACCTAAGCTAAATCTAAAACATTGCGAGTAAGCATGTTGATTATGATATGTAGGACCGCGCCCGAGGATAATCACTTGCAGGTGCGCGTCTCTGCATGGCGCTGCCACCCGCCTGTCTGCTTCTGATATTGTAGACGCGGTCCCCCTTCTACAAGCGTGCCGCGTGTGGGGAGAGCCGACCGGACCATCGGCGCCGGATTTGCGGGACCGCTTTAGCCGGAAGGTCATTCATGGAGACATGCGCAGCGGAACGTGTTGCCGGGTGCTCACATGTATGGCACAATTCGTACTGGCCGGTAGCGAGCCCCCAAATGACCCTTCAGCCTTTTTTTTTACACTGCGACTGAGCAGTGCGGAAGGCAGTCTCTTTTATCCTGTCTGCAGATGCGACAAATAGCGCCCGAAGAAGCACTCAGGATTCGACTCGGGCATTGTTCTCAGTGCGGGCAAGCCAGAAGCTCTCCTTTAATCCGGCGCCAGGCCTTCAGCATGGCGCCTGGTTGATCTTTCCCTTTCCATGTCGTTGCTCGTAGTGGTAAACATGGGTGGCGCGGGGCAATGCACTGTGGAAAGGATTTAGCCAGCAGCGGCAGCGCATATGGGGCGGAGGTGTGCGGGAGACAAGTGGGAAGAAAGTCTCCCGAGAGGAGAAGGTTCGACACCCTCACTGGGGAAAGAGTTTCGCAGGCTTTGTTTGTTGTAATTTGTATTGCTAGTGGGGCCCTGGGTTAGAGGCTAAGGCCAACCCACGGGGCTGTGCCCATCTAGCATATTTCCTTATTGGACAGTTGATGTGTGGGGCTGGCCTCTGAAAATGACCGCCCCTGTTTCTTTCTTTTGTGAAGGTGTAAAATGGGACGTGATCCAAGAGAGTTCAGTCCAGTCTGAGCTGGGACTCCATGCGTAGACATGTAACGCGGCTGTTCTGCTTAGGTTCTAACCAGTTAGGTCGAAGTGTAAAGTAGCGCAGAGTGTTCTTTTTGTAAATTCATTTCAACTTCCAGTTTTACTCTGTGTATATATATGTCATGCTGTAAATATATACCATCATCACCTTCGAGTACTCCTCCTGGTCTTCCCTACGCCAAACTACATAACAGGAAGCGTTTAAAGAACCTTCCGAAAAGGAACGAACGACATAAATTATACTATATGCTCACAACTTAAGTTTCCAGCGGGGCAGTCTGATAGTCTAGATGGAGCATTCATGGGCATTTCGAGGGGTGCATAAATGTTCTCATTTGGCTAATAAGCAGCTAGTCACAATAGATCTTCGAACTGAAGTGAGTGTCATTGCATGTTATATTTGTATATTTAAGCACTGCCCTTCCATTTTGGGTCAGATTGTTGGCCTGCAATACGACAAAATAATCAAATAATATGCCAAATTGCAATAACCTGATGAATAAAGCTTTGCTGTCTTATCAACAAATTATCAATATTTTGGGCTATGTATAGCTAAATTACTTCTAATTATTATCAGAGTGGCAAAATATTGCCTGGGACGTGAAATGGCACAGAAGCTGTAGACAACATAGCGTTAAAATTATTTGGTGGACACAGTAAATAAAATCGAAGCTCGGATTATCGTACAAAATGCAGACACAAAAACACAATTATATTTATAAAACGAGGTAACTACGCGCAGTATACAAGCGTTATAGTTCGTTGTAAGTTCATGTTATAATTACAAGTGCTTCAAAAATGAACTTTTTCTCGACAGGCTTCAAATGCAAGATGATAAAAAACCGTGATTACGGAACCTGTGAGCGCGCTCAGCTAGGTGGACGACCTAACAGCACCTTTGAGTGGTCATCGAGAAACTTGTTATCCGCCAATAAACATTTTTTCAGGTGCATTTAGTAAAACTCAAGCGAATTCCCTCAATCAAAGCTTGACAACTTTCTTGACTAACAACGCACATTACTACGTGTATCTAGCGTGAGTGCTTCAAGTAGGCAAAGGAAAATAATACTGATTTTTCTAGTAAGCGATCGGGTATGCACTTTTTTTTTTTACAAACTGTCTCGTTAGTTAGGATGCGATTGATGTATGATACTGATCAGACTATCGATCCTTGGTAATTTAGTTTTTCAGCCATAATTTGAAGCATTATTCTCTCTTGGTGAATTCATTTTTCTTCACAGTGTTGTATTTAAAATAAAATGCAAGAAGAACGAATTGTTTCTTCAGCTTCACTATCTTGCATCTCAATATGAAGTACTTGACCTGCGACCATAAAATCAAAGCCACAGGGACTGCCCAAGAACGGAAAATGGAAGAGGTGAATTGTGAACGCAAGAAATAACAAGGGAAGAGGGAGCGACTGAATTGTATAAGGAAGCCCTATGTCCGCCGTAACGTTTTGTCCTGGCGGGCGTCCGCTGGGCGCACTTTTGCAGTATGCATGTACATACACACATAAAAGAAGGACATCACTGTGCCGACGCTGGCGACCCCAAAACCTGGAGGCGCCTAACGGCGAGAAACTGGACCTGGTCAAGATGTGATAAGGTGCCATTCTAAAACAGCAAAGGGCATTAAGGAGAATCAACCCCTATTTACAAAACCCTCATGAGGGAGTTCTCAATTGCCTGGAGATATATTCACACTAATATATACCACATTATGAGTCAACTGAGTGAAGTCCACCCACAGTATACCAGAGTAAATGCTCGCCATCCGAAGAACCACGGAAGATTCATCACGCTGCATTGGCCAGTCAAGGAATACTGGTAGCACAAATGAGCAATATAAGTGTGGATCAGTGAAAGGCTGCGCTGCCTTGCTCGACCACTGCAGAACATCTCAAGCTAACAGATAGCGGCACTCAGAAGACAGCAAGGGCCAGTGTGGTCCTGAAAAAAAGGCCCCAACTTCGTCGGAGAATTTTTTTGCCAGAAAAATTTCACGACGAGACAAAGCTATGCATTATGATATACTACTTACAACGGTACACGATAAAGGTATCGGAACAAGAAGGAAGAAAAAATACACCAACTGCGCACTGCAGACTTATCAACACAAATATGTACGGCGGGCCCGCAACGCCTAAAAGCAGCGGGAACGCAGCCCTGGGTGCAGCTGTTCACTGAATATATTAGTCATCAATAGCAGCTGAGCCGGCGGATATTTTTGGCTATTTTTCGCATTTTCATTATCGTGCACTGCTTCTAAGTCTGCCGGTTTTATGTGCTGCTGCTTGAACCATGCGACACCGACATGACCATAAATCCGGTTTCATATCTTATTGTGTGAGAACGAGTTAAGATGTCTTCATTCTCGAAAGCACGAATCAAACATATGAGTTCAGAAGGGTGAAATAGCAGTAAAGGACGCTAGACAAAATGTAAAAAAGCACGTGACAGGCTCATTAATTAGAAATAAAAATGTTTGTTCTAAACAAGCCGTTTGTAAAACATTCGTGCATGTAAGGGACAGATGGGGAGAAATGTATGCAAGTAAATTAAAAAAAAAACAGTAATTCCACTTGCCCTTGACGGTTAGAAATGGCGCAATCACAAACATTCGTGGACATTTGAACTTTCTCTAGTTGGAAACATCATATTATTTGATCTGAAATGGGAACCACATTGAAATGTATAATACTTTTCCGATATCTCTGCTAAAATGAAAGACAAATAAGATGACCATCTCCTATCTTCTTCGCATGAATCCGGCATTAGGTTGTCTCGAATCTTTCATTGAACGAAAGGTAATTGCACTTTACTGTCCCAAAGTTAACACTATATATAGTTAAACACGCCTGGCCTCTTTTAGCACAGGCAATAAACTGTGGCGGTGATAGTTCCCATCAATTGTCGCACAGGGCACCATTAAAGTGATATGTACAAGCCCACCTTCTACAAGCGCCTAAACTATCACATTAAACACTTGCATGAAGATGATGTTGATGAATTTGCGTGACCTACTGGGAGCTTCAGAAAAAGCGCAGGAAGCCATATAAGGAGTGGTACGACCAGAAGTACGTGTCTGCGTCTGTACATGTACAGATTTCGCATATATTGTCACGTGGCGGGGACAATGCCGTGATCACAAATGGACACACGGGTGTATAAGCAGTGAAATTGACTGTTCATTGGGCTGACTTGCGCTCGCAAAAGAGCTAAGCAATCGGCGGCGGCGGCGATAGCAACAATCGTGCTCAGCGGCTGTCGATCAAAAAATGCCCGTCGCAACCGTGAACGCTCAATTTAAAGGCTACGAAGAAACATCGAGATAAAGCCACGAGCGGAGACTAGCACAACCCGGAACATTGCAGACACTCACGCGAGTGGTCGGAATCATCGAGAAACATTTCGGCGCATCTTGCACGACAAAGAAACTGACAAAGCTGCGCCTCGCTACAACAAGCATGAACAAAGAAAGAATACAGAATTTATTCGCATGCCAGAACCAGAGTGATAAGGCCGTACGCCGGCGGCTGCTAATAAAACAACAATAAAGTGCTTTGAATGTTTCGCTGTATTATATCTACTATCTCAAGCATTACTGACAAACAATAAGAGAAGACAAGCCGCCGCCTGACGCAGCAGAAGGTGCAAGACAGAAAGAGCCATGCTTTTGTGACGTGAAAGTGGTACAACATAATAGTGAATTTTAATTAGGTTATTTATTATGTAAAAATGTTATTCCTTTGTGTATAGAGGGATCGCTGAATGGTCCACCCAGATCTGCAAGATTTTATAGGCTTTATTCAGTTTAGAATCTTGTACTCCTAAAAACCTTCGTGTACTACCTACCAAGCTGCTGCATTCCTATTGCTTCCGCGTTTTTATTAAAGTGCAGCTGTTAGGTGACGGGATCCTGTTAGGGGAATCGACGTAGCGAAGACCGGACGAGGAAGGTAAATGAGAAGCACGAAGAGCACCAAGGTGAATAATAATTGTCTTGAACGAGGTCGAGAACATGTTCTGGGGACTCACTGAGGGCTTCCACGCCTCTTCACCTATCCTGCTCCTTCTATCACTAAGTTGTTTCTCTAGATACGCCCGTGACAGTGGAGTCCCCCTTTATATAAATAGATGAACGAACAATAGTGGAACTTTCCCAGGACAAGGAATAGCAGGAAGCCTAAAAATTTGAAGCATACCTCTACCTTTAACTGCGACAATACGATAGCATACCAACTTCGTTGTGAGCAGCTGCCATGGGCGACGACTCATATATGTACATACTGTAGCGCCACCATGTACGCTGGCGCCTCTAAAGAAGACTAGGCTTCCGGCACGCGCTGCAGAGAACGTTCCTGGGCTTGCGCCTAGGCCACAAGCAGCTGCCGCCGCTCTCCAAGTATTAATCAAATAAATATGGCCGTGGTTTCTCCTGCCAGGCGGTGTGGACATTACCAACAATCCATGGCATACCATGCACAAAATGCATGATTGGGAATCGCTTTAAAAATCATTCAGACTAATTGGAATCAATCTTTTTTTTTTCTTCCTACGTGCATGCTCGCCGAGTGAGAGGTTTCTTCGACCACGCAACAGTTGCTAGTGCGCTGTTGTTCGTCCTGCTTTTCTTAGCGTTTTGGTGTTTTATGTGCGCTGTTTTAGATGGTTCGTAAGTGCCCCTTCCGGTATCCACTTCCGCTCCCAGAGATGAGTAGAGCTCGATATTTTTCCCTTCACTTCTAACTCCGGGTAGCTCATGGCAGGGTACAGGAGGCAGTTGTCTTTACCCCGTCCCAAACAAGGCAAGATGCAGTGTTCTTCCCGACGGAGCCATCTCCCAGTCTCTCCACGTCCTCGCCCCTAAAAAGAAATTTCCCTTACTTCAATTTATCCTATGCGAAACGTGGCATCTGTCAAATGCATTTCCTTCCAGTTCTAATGCGGTCCTTACACAATTGTACAACGTGTTGCAAAATTACATGCGCGCCGTAAAATGCATTTTTTCGGCTAAATTGCTGAATCCTCGCAGTTCAAAGTGCGCACAGAAAGGACATTTGGTCGGCAGCATTTTTTTTTTTAATCAATTATGTTTGGGGCACTTGCCTATCCTGATTCAATCACAAGAAGGATGTTTTTGTCGCATTCGGCGTCGGCGAAACAAGAGAAGCCGCTGCCCCAGCGCTGGCGCCATCTTGTGCGGTTTGCAACACCCTTCCATCGTCTTCCTTTTTGCTGTGAGAGAGAGAGAGAGAGAGAAAACTTTTAATGAGCATATAATCAGTAAATATTCGCAGGAGCTGGGTGGTCGGTGCCCCTAGTCCAGGGCTCCGCTGACAGCAGCTGACTTGCGGACTAGCTGGATAATCCAGGCTTGCTGGTCCAGGTTGTCGCTGGTCAGGGCCGCCTCCCACTGCTCGTGTATCGGGCATGGCACTATTAACGTTGGGTCAGGTTTGTCCTGGCATTCCCAAGAGATGTGAAAGAGTGTGGGGCTTGCACCGCACCAAGGACAGTAACTCGTGTATTTTGTTGGGCTTATCTTATTTAAAATTTGAAGATTAGGGAATGTGTTTGTTTGTATTTTTTTCCAGTCTATAGCGTCCGAGGAAGGAAGGTGTTTGTGTGGTGGTGAGAAAATTCTTCTTTCTAACCGTAGGTGTTCCAGCCTGTCGCCGTAGGGTCCTAGGAGAGGGGTGAGGTAGGGACGGGGATCCGCCCGGTTTTTGAGAGCTCGGGCTAGATCATTCGCTACCTCATTTCCTTCTAGGCCTTCGTGTCCAGGTGTCCATGTAATTGTGTGCGTCTGGGAGATGGAACGTAATATTGCACACGCTCTTTTGTGAGGTTTTCCGGCCAGGTAGTCCCTGCAGGCTGGTTGGGAGTCCGTCACTACGTGTGATGACTTATTTTGGTTGTCTTGTGTTTTTATGGTGATGGCTATTGCCAGTGATTCCGCTTCCGCAAGATCCTTGGCATAGATCGAAGCCTGAATAATTGGCCTCTTCTTGTGGTCAACTGCAGCTATTGTGAACTTGCCAGGTTCGCCGTAAGCCCCTATGTCCACGTAGACAGCTTCCGCGTCTTTAGACAATTGTTTTTCCAATGATTTGACTCTGGCTTTCATTCGACCCTTTTGTAACTCATGGTGCATGTGCTTGGGTATCGGGTTCACATAGATGTTGTTTCTTGTGGATGTCGGGATTTGTGATTTGATCTCAGAAGTTCTTAGTGCCTGCCATAGCCCTAGTTTTGACAGAATTTCCCTACCCGCCTGCGTTGTTGTTAGGCGTTGTTTCGGACTCTCTAGAACCGCCTCCTTGAGCTCCTCGAAGTTGTTGTGCACTCCGAGTGCCCAAAGACGTTCCGTTGATGTTGTTGGCGAGAGGTTTAGGGCCGTTTTATAGGCTCCTCTTATGATAGTGTCAATGGCCCTTTTATCAGTGAATCTAATTTCGTGATATGGGAGCCCGTAGGTAATCCTGCTAACGACTAGGGCCTGTACAAGGCGTAGGGTGTCCTCCTCCCTCATCCCTTTCCGGTGCCAGGTCACCCTTCTAATCATTCTGGAAATTTGGTTGACTGTGGTTTTGAGTGTTTTGATTGTATAATCCACTCTCAAATTGCTTTGCAACCACAGCCCCAAAACTCTGATCTTGTCCTTCTCTTGAATTATCTGGTCTCCTAGAGAGAGCTGAATTTCTCCTGGGGACTTGTAATTTCTTCTGTGTAGCCTGATAAGTTCTGATTTTTCTGGGGAGCATTGAAGACCACTCTCCCCGGCAAATTCCTCGACTAGGTCTATAGCGGCTTGCAGAGCTTCTTCTTTTTGCGCCAAGGATCCCTGAGTAGCCCAGATGGTGATGTCGTCCGCGTATAAAGTGAAGCCAATATCAGTGCGGGTCAACAGTTTTTTTGCTAAATTTATCATTGCTATGTTAAATAGCATTGGAGAGATTATAGAACCCTGCGGTGTATCTTTGTTCGGCATGGGTACTTTTGGTGATCGGATCTCTCCAATTCCTATGGTGGCTGTGCCTTCACGTATTTGAAAATTTTCTCCCCGCAGTTGATATTGTTTAATTCTTGCAATATGGTTTGGTGGCCAATGTTGTCGAATGCTCCTTTGAGATCTAGTGCCAGAATGAAATTTTCGCCTTTTCGGGGTATGGCGTTGATGACTTCTTCCCTAATCCGGAGGAAAGCATCTTGCGTGCAGAGTCCCTTGCGGAAGCCCAGCATGCAGGAAGGAAAGATGTTGTTTTCGTCGATGTAATTTTGGAGCCTTAGGTGGAATACTTTTTCATAGAGTTTTCCCAGGCAAGAAGTGAGGGAGATAGGACGGAGACTCTCCACCGCCGGTGGCTTTCCAGCCTTTGGTATGGTGATGATATCCGCGTGTCTCCAAGCTGATGGGACCTGTCCCTTCTCCCACAGTTCTTCGTTGATGTACTTCGTTAGGTCTTGCAGATGTTCGGTGCTTAAGTTCCTAATCATAGCATAGGTGACTTTGTCTCCTCCAGGGGCAGTGTTTCTTGTAAATGTACGGGCGGCTGAGTAGACCTCCGCCAGTGTTATGGGAGGAGGAGGAAAAAACTTTATTTGCAGAAGAATTCGAGGCACGCAGGCCTCCTGGGTCTCCGCACGACCCCACTCACGATCTAAACGTTCATATTATGTTTATCCATGACGTATGCGGCCCGGCTGACGACGATCTTCTGCCTGGCCGGGTCCGCTGATCGCAGTGAGGTCTCCCAGTCCTCCCAGGTTCGGAGAGGCACCGGCCCGGCGGGGGGAGGAGACGCCGGGCAGGATAAAAGAATGTGGGTAAGAGTGGCCTTGGGGTGGGAGCACAAAGTGCATAGGGGGGATACCGGCTGAAATTTCGAAAGTAGAGCTGGTGTCGGTAGAGTTCGTGTCTGCAGACGACGCCAGATTGACTGTTCTCTGATAGTGAGGGATGGGTGGGGTGACGGATAGATGAGGCGCTCAGCGCGGGAGTTTGCGGTGAACTCAGCAAACGAGTGCATACGATCCTTCGAGAAATCCCCCATGAGGTCCGCCTGTGCCCGGTTTCTAGACCCTCGGGCTAAGGAGTCGGCAGCCTCGTTGCCGGGATTTCCCGAGTGCGCAGGCACCCAGATGAGCTCAATCCGTCGGGGGAGGTGGGAGGTGGGCATGTGCAGCAAGCGGTGCGCCGGAGGATGAACCCGGCCCCTGGCATAATTTAGAATGGCAGTTTTTGAATCACTGAGTATGTAACTGGCATCGGTGTATGCCAGAGCAATAGCTATAGCGGTCTCCTCTGCTTCTTCAGGGGTCGTGCCTGAAGGAAGCTCAATAGTTAAGGGGGAAATGTGGGGGTTGTGGACAACTGCAGTGGCTCCGCTCTCATCGCAGGCGGCATCTACCCAAACGGCATCGGGCTCATTCCCGTACCATTTGTGGAGCGCTGCCGCGCGCGCCTTCCTGCGACCTTGGTCATAGTGGGGGTGCATGTTCCGCGGTAATGGTTTGACATAGATTGAAGTGTAAATTTGGCTAGGGAGTGTTAATAGGGATGAATTGTTTGCAGGAATAGTGATGCCTAGCTTAGTGAGTATATGTCGCCCGGTAGTTGTAGCAGCTAATCTGAGGTATTGTGCTTGTAAATGGGCCTCTCGAAGTTCATGTATGGTATTATGGACTCCAAGTTCGAGTAGTCTCTCGTTACTAGTGCTTTTCGGTAATTTAAGTGCTGCCTTTGTTGCTTGCCGAATTAATGAGTCTATTTGGTGGACCTCACTGCATGATAGTTTGAGGTATGGTGTAGCATAAAGAATTCTGCTGAGGGTATAGGCGTGCACTACTCGAAGTGTGTCCGCCTCTCGAAGCCCATGTGCGCGTCCTGTCACCCTTTTTATGATTTGTGTGGTGTTTGCAACGGCCTTTTTGAGCCGCTTAATTGTGTCGACGTTCTTTCCATCCTGTTGCAGGTATAGTCCCAGAATGCGGATGGTATGAACCTGTGGTACTTGTCTTCCCTGAATTCGAATTTCTATGGGGCTTTGGTAGGTCCGTCCTTTAGGGGGTATGATTAGTAATTCTGATTTTTCTGGGGAGCACTCTAATCCGATTGTTGCGGTAAGCTTGACTATCGTGTCTGCTGCTGTTTGTAGCGTGTCTTCGATTTCACCGTCTGATCCGTGTGTTGTCCAGAGTGTGATGTCATCGGCGTATATGGTGTGACCGAGGTGAGGGATTTTCTGTAGTTCTGCGGTTAAGGGGATAAGGGTAATGTTGAACAGAAACGGGGAAAGAACGGAGCCTTGCGGCGTCCCCACGTTGGCAAGCGTGTACGGTGAGGTGTGGAGATTGTCGATGTGAAGTGTGGCTGTCCTGTGCTGAAGGAAGGCTCTTATGTAGTTGTAAACCCTAGGACCAGTTTGAATGTTCGTGAGTGCCTGTAGGATTGCTGTGTGTTGTACATTATCAAACGCTTTTTTGAGATCTATTGCTAGTATCGCCTTAGTATGCGTTGGTATATGTGGGTCAAGCACTGCTGACGTTAGCTGCAGCATAGCGTCCTGCGTAGATAGACGGGGCCTGAAACCGAGCATTGAGTGCGGGTATTGGTCCGTGTCATCCATGTATGCAGTTAGGCGAGCTAGTATAACCTGTTCAAAGAGTTTTCCTAAGTTTGAGGTGAGCGATATTGGGCGCATATTCGCTGGGGAAATTGGCTTATTGGGTTTTGGTATGAGAATTACTTTCCCGTGTGTCCATTCTGCTGGGAGTGTCCCTTCTTCCCAGTGTTTGTTATAGAGGTCCGTTAGTTGCTCCAATGATTTATCATCTAGATTTCTTAGCGCCGAATTTGAAACCTGATCTTCGCCTGGCGTTGTGTTCTTGAGCTTGTGAAGTGCTGCCCGTATTTCTGATGTCGTTATTGCAGCATCTAATATATCATTTGGTCCTCCTGCATAGGAGGGAAGGGATTGTGGTTGACCCGGGGTGGTGTGCATATGCTTTAGAGTAGCTAGTAGGGCATCTGTGTCATCTCTGTGTTGATGGGTTAGTCTAGCTATTATGTTTCGTGTATATGTCTTGCTCTGGGTTGGGTCCAGAAGGTGCCGAAGTAGGTGCCATGCACGCTTTGTGGTGAGATTTCCTTTTAGCCCTTCACATATTTGTGTCCAATTCTGCTGAAACAATTGCGCTCCATAGTCTTCAATTTGGGTGGCCAGATCATTAATCTTCTGCTTAAGTTTGCGGTTGTGCTTCTGTGTGGCATACCGTTTATTTAAACTACGGTGGGCCTCAAGTAAATGCGCCATTCTGGCATCTAACGTTGGCACATCTTCGTTTGTATCACTGATCTGCGTATTATTTTCCTGGTCCTGAAGTAGTTGTCGCACCCATTGCCTTAATTCTATGTTGTCTTTAGCAGGGGTGTTTTGTCGTTGTTTTCGAAAATTTTCCCAGTTCACCAAACGATGCTTATATGTATTTGGCGTGCACTGTGGTCCCTCAAGGGTTAGGGCGATGATATAATGATCGCTGCCTAATGTGTGTCCGGTTCGTTCCCATTTCAGGTGCGCGATGTGTCTGCCGAGCGTGAGATCTGGGCTGGTATCCATAATACCAACTGTACCCTGTCTGGTGGGCATTTCAAAATCATTATGTACGGATAGCTGTGACTGCTGTATCTGATTGTACAGAACCTCTCCTCTGCTGTTTGTACGGCTGTATCCCCAATCAGCGTGTGCGCAGTTTAGGTCCCCCGCTATTAATAAAGGTGTTTTCTTGGCTTCCTTTGCTATTGTCCTAATTAGATTCGCGCAACGAGATGCGGGGCTACTAGGAGGGTTGTATATATTGGAGACTATTAATGATTCTTTAGTAACATCATTCGGTATAATTTCTACGGTAATGTGTGCTACCTCGTGTGTATAGTCGTGTATTGTGTGTCTGAGTGTGCGTCTGATGTAGGTTGTAACCACGGGCTTGTCCACGCTAGGTGCATGGTATGCTGTATATCCTGGTATGTTGAGTGCTATACGAGTTTCTTGTAGAAGTATAAAGTCTGGGGGTGACGAGTTGCTAGTAATGAGTTGCACTAGAGGATCCCGCTTTCGCTTAATGCTCCGGCAGTTCCAATGCCAGATTATTAGTGGGTTGTTGTTGCCCTTAAGAATTGGAGGATTAGCTGCCATCATGCTGCACTTGGGGTGCTACGGAGGGGGGTATTGGTGGTTGGATAGAGGGATAGCTTGGTGGGTGGATAGAGGGATGGCTTGGGAAGAGAGAAGTGGGGGATGGTTGGAGAGGGAGTGAGGATGAGCTGCCATCATGCTGCACTTGGGGTGCTACGGAGGGGGGTATTGGTGGTTGGATAGAGGGATGGCTTGGGAAGGAAGAAGTGGGGGATGGTTGGATGGGGAGTGTAGCCAATCTGGCGTCAACTACGTTCATTATGCGGGTAATTGCCCCCTCTACCATCGTTTCTACTTTAACAGTTAGATGGTCACAGAATGTGTTTAGCCGCGCCTCTAGCTGGGCCATTAGGGTTTGGAATCGTTCTTCCATTTTTTGCTGGAAGAGTTCGAATTTTGCTTGAAATTTCTCCTCTAAGCGGGCTTCTAGTTCAGCTAGAGGATCGGTGTCGCTGTTTGACTCTATGCGTTTCTTTTTAGGCGCGGGAGTAGCAGGAGGGGATGGAGTTTGGGTGGTTAGGGGGGTGGTGGGAGGAGGAACATTTGAGTTGGTATCTGGGTGCAATGAAGGAGATAAGGTCGAGGATGAGTGGGAGAGGTGTTGCTGTAGGCGTCTTACCTCCTCCCTGAGCCGGGCCATCTCCTCCGCCTGACTGTCTGGAGTGCGGGCGACCCTTTCTGCCCACGTGATTCCCATGCGCTTCTCGTCAGTTGTGTCGTCTTGACGCGTCCGTCGTGAAGAACGTTCTCTGGAAGCGCTTCCGCTGAGGCGAGGCTGTCCAACGGAATCTCTGTGCCGGAGCCGTGTCACGCGTTGCTTCGCCTTGCACCATCCTGTTCCCGTTAAGTGTTCACCACCGCACAGTATACACTGGGGGATGCAGAGTCCCTCATAGTCCGCTCCATGGTCGACGCCACATCTTGGGCATTTTGATTGCTTCGGATGCGGGCAAACATCGTAGCGATGACCCGGTTGCCGGCAGTTGGTGCAGCCCTCTGGCCTTGAACGGTATGGTGTACACAGGTGTACACCGCCAAAGTAAATTAGTTTCCGGGGAAGTGGGCCTTGTGCGAAAGTCACTAGAATAGACTTAGTGCGCCCCATACGACGAGCGGCTATAATGTCCGCATCTGGGTTTCGTCTTTGGAGATCTTGAACGATTTCTTGGTCTGCTTCGTTCCAAAAGGCATTCGTAATGACGCCTCGGACAGCGTCCGATGCTGGCGCTATGTACGCAGTGACTGCGTACTCCTTGCAGGCGTGCGTTATAATCTTCACCTGCGCCAGTTGAAGTGCGGCCTCTTTGCTTGTTGTGGCCATCGTGCAAGTGTTGTTACTTGGATGGATGCGTAGCTGGACATGATCTCCCAGTGGTGTGTTGGCTGCTGCACAAATACTTCGGAGCAGTTGCTGTGGCTGCACTGTGGGGAGATATAACCCTCCTTGTGAGCGGAAGATGACCTTGTATGCTTGATGAGGTAGTGGCGCTACTTGTCTGTTGCGGCGTTCAACAATCCTTGTGGCGCGCAACTGCGTTCCGTTGGGTTTGTACGTCGGTCTCCACGCGGACGCTGACGACGACGCGGGTCCCGCGTTGTCTGCTTGGTTGCGTGATGTTTCTTTTTTCTGGTAGGTACTGAGCACGTTAGTCCATTCTGAAGGATTAAAGTCTCCCTCTTTGAGGGTCTGACCCTCAACTTGCACTTGCATTGTGCACGGCGGTACGGTGGCAATCCAAAGCGCTAGGCTTAGCGCGGCGGCAGCGCCGCTTGAGTCGCTTTCGGACGGTTCTCGATATTTTGGCTGGAGCTAGGGGAACCAAAATTATTGGGAGTAACCCACTCACCTTCTGCTCGTAGTGGTGCAGTTTCACGTCCGTACCTGGTCCCTTAATTCTGTAGCGGGCAAGGTTTCGCGGAGCCGTGCTGAGGTGCGTCCGCTCTTCTTGGCCCCCTAGCGGCCTCCAGTGTTATGGGGGAGTCAAGGGAGGGGTTTGGTTTACCCGCATATGAAGTTTGGCAAGACGGAGTAGGGTCTCCTATGTATTTCTTGTGCATGGCGGTGATCAACTCTGCATCTGTGCCCGGGTATTTATGGGCTATGGTGTGGAGGGTTCTTCTTGTGGCAGTTTTGGTTTTTGATGTGTCTATCATGCTTCTTAATATTGACCATGCTTTAGCCGTGCTTAGGGTACCTTTCAGCGAATTGCAGAAATCTGCCCAGTTTTGCTTGGCGAGCTTTATAGCATACTCTTATGCTTCAGCCGTAACCTGTGCTATCTTCATTTTAAGTTTTCTATTTAATTTTTGCATTTTCCACCGTTTTAATAGACTTTTTCGGGCTTCCCATAAATGCAGGAGATGTCTGTCTACTTCTGGGGTTTTTGTCGTTGTGTTGATAGTCTTGGTCGTTTTTGCATGAGCATCCTTCAGGCTTTGAACCCAATCTTCAATTGTTGTGATGCCGTCGTGTGGCGGTCTAATTTGTCTGAACTTATCCCAGTCTGTTATTTTAGTAGAGCCAATGTTCCTTTTCATACGGGTTGTCATTAGGGATAAGCTAAGGATTTTGTGATCGCTGCCAAGTGTTTCTTCTAGATTGGTCCAGGTGCAATGTCTTATGTTTTTGGTGAAAGCTAGGTCTGGGCAGGTGTCTCTGCTTACACTCTTTCCTATTCTAGTGGGGGACATGGTGTCCGTCATAAGACAGAGGTCCAGCTGCTCAGCCGCTTCCAACAACTTGGTTCCCTTCGGGGTGTCCTTGTGGTAGCCCCATGCCGTATGTACAGCGTTTAGGTCCCCCATAATAATAAGGGGGTTCGTTCCCGCTATGCGTGTGCATTCCAGTAAAAGTGGCTTAAAATCTTCCTGCGTGTTGCTTTGAGGACTGTAAAGGTTTAGAACAAACACACTCTGCTTTCTTCTTTTTTGAGAGATGATCTCGATGAGAACTTGATTAATTTCACTGAAGGGAAGGTCGTGCGGTATGACTGTTAGTGTGGGGGCCACTAGTGTAGTGTAGTTGCTGGAAACAGCACAAGATGGTGCGCCCGGGGTCAGCGCTCAGGCAGCGGCTTCTCTTGCTTCGCCACCACCGCATACGATAAGAACATGCGACCTCTTGCAATTGAATCAGGCGATTACCCCCGAACAATGTGATATAAGAATACAGCTGACCAAATGCCATTTCTGCGCAACATTTGTGCGGTTTAACTGTGAGGACCATTCTGCGGCGCGTCTGTAATTTTGTAACGCACCGAATAACACGCGATTAGCTAGAAACTTACTGTGAACTTCCTTGATCGCTACCGCGTTTCACAGTGATGTGGCCACCAATTAAACAATATTGTCTTTGCTACGGTTAAAGCAGGCCTTCTGCGATGACACCATCGCCTCTCAATTCCAAAGGGGACCTTACGCTATCGCGTAACACGCGAATAACTGAGTATTTACCGTGAGCTTCTGTCAGTATCGGGTTCAAAGTGATGTGGCTATGAATTAAACAACGTTGTCTTCATTGCGGTTAGAGTCGCCCTTTCACGGTGACTACGTCGCCTTTATCTTTTTTATTTCAAATAGTGCGGACCATGCATGGTCCTAGCAGGAGGGGCAGATTCAAACATTTTTCAATGCAAGAAATGACAAGCATATGCATAGAGCAAAAAAAACAAAACAAGTCAGACAATCAGAATTGAAGATATAGACCGGCATCGCAACACAAAACAAACCAAAGCTCGTGAAATGAGGAGATGACGTTCCTACTCTATTGCAAAATTGCTGGACAGAAAAATATGAGAAGGTAAAGCATTCCATTCGGATACATTCGGTTCCAATGGGAAGCTTACGCATTCGCATAATACGCTATTTTCTGGTAATTCACCACGAACTTCTTTAATCTGCAACAAGTTGTACGATGATGTGGCCATGAATTAAACAACGTTGCCTAAATTGTTACAGTTAAAGTACCCTTCTGCGGTGACGGCGTCGCACTTCAGTTCAAATGCGGAGCTTACGCTATCGCATAATATGCGATTACCTTTGAATTTACTCTGAACTTCTTTGTTCGGCACCACGTTTCACGGTGATTCGACGATGAATTTAGCAATGTTGTTTCTTGCGGTCAGAATAGCGATTCTAGGGTGACTCCGTTGCCTTTCTTTCGCAGTGGGGAGCTTACGCTACCTCAGAACACACGATTAGCTGGAAAATCACTGCGAATTTCTTTGATCGGTACCACATTTCGCGGTTATGTGGCCCTTGTTGAAGTTAATGTAGCCCTTTTGCGGAGGACGTCCCGACAACAATGTTTCTGCCATGACGGGTAGAAGGGCTTTGATCACGAGCAAAATGCTTTTGAGCGGTAACTCTCCCCTGAAAATTGGGACCTAGAAACTGAAGTGACCTAGAAACTGACCACATGCAAGAGGCAGGGTGGCAGACAAGAAAACAGAATAATGGACATTGTCTCCCCACAATAATATTGATGTCTCCACCAAAGTATTATTTTAAAATGTATTTTCTGTCTTTGTTACTGAGTGCAATAGTATTAAGGACTCACTGACCAATGATTTTTTTTCTAGAGTTGCTGGGCAGAAACTATTAAACTATGCTTGGCTTCTTTGTCACTTATGCTATGCTGACTACAGCTTTATGATCACAATTTTTCAAAGTTTGAACATCCTTGGTTTGATGTCAATACGTCAGAAGTTCGTCGCTGGTCCTAGCAAACAATCAGAATGCCTTTGCGTTATGACTGCCTCGATAGTGGCTGGAACAGATGTGTTGTTGAATATGCGCTCTTGACATTCTGCTCAGTCGGTTGAAAGGACAATCCCTGTATTGTCATGCATGATGTTTGTTTTTGTAGAATATTTTCAAATAGGCTCGGGGATAGTGACTACTAGATTTACCAAGCATTGATTAAAGTCCATCACAATGTGACCATCTGCGTGGTCTCTAAAACACCGCAAGTAGAAAGAGAGACAGATCTTTGTTGGAAAATATCACGTGAGCTGGGAGCCTGAAACAAAATTACCACGTGAAAACCAAAGTCCCAAGTTGTGGATAAAATGGGCCGACGTCTACTTCTTACTCTGCCTTCTGAGGTGGAGCAAGCACCATGATCAACTTCGTGAAGCTGCTGATGGTGATTGTCGCTGCCGCTTTCATAACAGTCATACATCATGCAAACGGCAATGATGCAGAGTCGGTGAGTGCAGATTTTACGGTTCTAAAATTGTGCAGGTTACGACGAAGCACTTGATATGCTAAATTCTGTTTAGTGTGAGTGAATTCTTGCATCACTTTGTCTTCTTATGTTTTCCGTTGACTTTGCAACTGAAATTGTCCTGCCTTAATACATAGCAGTCACCTATGGTTTTTCGCTTCTCCAGCCGTTGCAGTTGTGATGAGGGCCAGATGGCGGAGAGAACGCTTGGTTGGATAGTGATGTTGATTTAAAGGAATGAAGCACGCTCTTGTGTTCTAAATGTTATCAAGTCTGATCAAAAATGAAAATAAATATTTTATCCACTAAAAAGAGCATTAATCTGGTTCTCCAGTCGCACGTTCCGGCGATGGCGGTGTCGAATAGACATGTAAGAAATGTTAGAAAGTGGTAGCGTGTTTTGTTCACATTTATCTGCTCCTCTTCATCATTCTGGCTCACTCAAGCGAAAAGAGCTTTTATAGAGGTTATGCTTACACGATTACAACTTGTATTGTTTATTGACGCAATAGCCCTGGTACACACAAGGTCAAATACTCAGTGACAGGTTTTTATGCAGTCTACTCTGCTTTTCTGCCCAGTCACTGCGAAGAATAAAAAAAAACACACGAATCGAGTGCGTATAATACATTAATATGGCTAATCTTTCATGCTGACTTGGTACTGCATTTCATTATTTCTAAGCTTTCAAAATAAAACACAGTTTGCATTGAGAGCTAAGACAACGGTCCTTAAATACGGTGGAAAAAGCCAACTTTATTAATGAAGTCCTCTGCCACAAATAAAAAGCCCTTTCATGCCCGTGCATATGTGGTGCTCAGTAACCCTGGTGGTGCGGTTGGGATTCAAATTTACGACCGCAATCAGTCGCAACGACTGAGATGATCAGTAAGGAGAGGGCAATGAACATGAATTCACAGATTCTGCCGCGAAGTTGAAGATGAGCCTCATTTTAGTGCACCTTGCGATACTATCGATGCAGTTAGGCAGTTGCCTGTGGTTCCAACAGGAAATGGTGGGCAGGTAAACAAGACGTGTGGATAGTTGTAACGAGGGTCCTGGTACAGGTGTGTCCTGAATGGAGTCAGGGTCTTTTAGACCGATGACATTGAAGTATGTACGAGATTAGTGTGGAACGTTCATGTTGATGTGACTCTAAGAGGACTTTTTGAGTGGCGCAGATAGTTCGGGAGACCAAAGAATATAGATAGTCAAAGACGCACCTGCTTTCACCCAGGTCCATATAGACGAAGACGACTGGTCGCCGTAAAGCTAATCAGAGCTGCATCGCAGGCAGGAAATAGCTGGTTTTCAAGCACCATGTAATACCGCGCGTAGGACATTGACAGAGCTCATCATCGGTACGCAAGGCAGAGGTCATGGCGGCGAGGCCAGAGATCCACCGTCCGAGATCAGTGGTATTAATATCGCCAAGACTGAGAGTGCCGGCAACAACTATAAGCATATCGATCCATAACGTGACGAATGTGGCTGATAAATTTTGAGCTGGTGGCTATCTGCTAGATGTCGCGAGAAGCATAGATGTTCCGCATGACGCGAGAGCGTACTTTGAGGTTTTGTTTATTTTTAAAATCTACAAATTTCAATCTAAGTAGCAGAGCTCTGTACAGCGATGAAGGTTCCATATTAAACTTGTATGAAACAATAAATAACAGCGCGCTGGAAAAGCAATCGAATTCCCAAGCACAGACTAAAACTACGCATGTAAAATTGCTAAAAAAATCAGGAATTATTCGCCTAACTCTAAACTTCCTGCGGAAATAAATTGAAAGCTAATACAAATGAATGCTGTGAGAACGTTAGTTCTGACACAAAAGAATAATAATTGGATAGCATGAGACTGTTTAGAAAAATATAGCGATTGAAGAAATACTAATCAGACCCGTTTTCTCATTTCAGACAGAGAGAAATGCTCCGGATTACCCACCATGGCTTACGGTGAGATACAGCGCCTCTATATTGACCACAAATTAGATAAAGTTCGATGGTTTCTTGTTTTGTTTTTTTGATGTCGTCTTACGTATGACGGTCCCACGTCACATGTTGCTAGGTCTGACGTAAGTATTTCATTTAGTAATATTTCCCATATGGAATTGAGAAAAAGGAGCTTCTTGCATGCTGATGAATATATATTTTGTAACCGTCTTGTTCATTGTGTCTGTGTTGTTATTCTGCGTAAAGGCTTAATTTATCGCAGCAGCCTATCCAGGTTACTTTACGGAAAGTTATGATTTATTATTTTTTCACTGATATCCATCGCATCCTCTCATTATCCAGACTTCTGCACCACTGCATACTTATGACGCCTAATCACTGAGAACTGGGAGCTGTTTGTGGGAATTAGTTGGTCATAAAATGATTTAGAATTTTTGGAGTCACCAGCTAATACATATTTACAATTCTAAATGTTATAGAACCATAGTACGATGGAGCCAACGATGGAGGCGAGAAACCAATCAGAAACCGTAAGGGAACCCGAACGAATAGGCCAATACACAATTAGAAAAAGCACACACAACATTCATTTAGACTTTTATGTTCATCTGAACATAAACAACTCTTTCCGAGGCCTTAGAGTAATATAATAAAAGTATAATATACTTGTCCCAAGAAAACGAGTTTATAAGGCGAAAGACTTACTTGGCTTATAAGTGATGTGGACAGGAAATGTCCAAATCTAGTGGCAAAAAAGTCCCACCGTGCCCCACGGAGAAAAAGAGGTGGGAGAAGGCGCCGTTAGAAGACGAAGAGAAAGGTGGGCACTGTCAAAGAAACAGTAAGAGTACAGAGGACATCGATAATCAATCAATCAATCAATCAATCAATCAATCAATCAATCAATCAATCAATCAATCAATCAATCAATCAATCGTGCTAACAGTCACGCGGTAACGCGCGCCAAGGGGGGAAGCAAGAGTGACTCGATAATTTGACTTCAGGGGAAGAGTGGGAAGCGGGCATCGCGGCAGCAAATTGTGCGAGCTTTCGCCTTCATACACGTACGCGGTCGGAAGTGTTTGCGCTGAATTTTCTACATCTCATTTACCGATGTGACTAACTGCGTAGTCGTAAAAAATGCAACCACTGGCAATAAGCGTTGAAATGTAAGAGCTTAAGCTCTTATGTTTGAATGCTGTGTGCGTCCATCGCCGTTCATATGGTGACGCACTCGTTTCACTAGTTGCTTCACTTCAACGCAACGAAGTGGCGTGCATCTACGACGAAGTGACATCCCTCTGCGATCACTGGTTCGGCCGCCATGGGCTTCGGAAAATTGTTCTCATTACACTTTTGAGGATCAAAATTTGTCGCTACGACTCGTTCGCACGCGCTGGGTTTTAACTCGAGTAGTAATTCTGTGCTCTATATTACACCAAATCGTATGCGCCACTAAGAGCCCTCTGCGCCTAACGTTAGGCCCACAATTTTGACAGCAGTGTAGCTGTTAATGGCCCAATCTGGGTCGGCAGGCTCGCATATATATAGCGGAATAATAGGAGATAATTACAGGAGTTATTGCAGTTAATACTTTAAATAGCACAAATTACTACTTCATGCTTCTCTACAGGTATGTTTGAAAAGTATCCTTGCAAAATAGTTCGTGTTTCATTTAGCATACTACCTTTCCCAAAGACCATAATGTTAATTTTACGTACGCGATTCTAGTAGGATACCAGTTCCTTTCTTAATGAGCCATACAGTTTCTTTAAGCGCATAACCGAATTTTAACGTTTCATATGTTTCATCGCTTATTGTCGCCGACTACATTACTTGTCCTAGTTCACAAAGCTTTCAATGAGTCGTTTTCATCCTTAACCATATTAGAGGGTCCTAGTTCACAAAGCTTTCAATGAGTCGTTTTCATCCTTAACCATATTAGAGGGTTTTATTTCCTACGCCTTGCAGAAATTCGCCTAAAAAATTCCTCTTTGCACTAATTTTCGCGCCACAAGTCGTCTCAACCTTCGCGTGCGAATGAATAGACCTATAATCCTCCAAGCAGCTAGATGCATACGGTCGACGTTGACAGTATCTATTTAGGCGAGTTGGTTATTCTAAAAGCGACATGACGGAAAGAAATGGACAGCACATGAGCCCATCCGGAATTTGGTTTTAACTGCTGGAAGGTCTTACAGTTCTATATGGTATAGCTTTGAGTAGCGCCCCTGAGAGCATGAGAGAGTTAAAGGTTTCTGGAAGTCGCCCGGACCGTTCTATAGGATGTGCAGTAACCATCCTGCAGACATAGCCGATGTACTCAGTCTTGCCTTGTACCGAAGAATGTTGTTCAGCTCTTTCTGTGGTATGAAAGAACATGACAAACTAAAATATTGCGATGCTTTCTCGACCGAGGCTGATCTAGCGGCGCTGAGGCGACGAAAGCCTAAATTTGAATGCTCGCCAAGCAGAGCTAATGGACTCCTGCACGGCCGCACCGGGATCCTGCGTAATGCGCCGATATTGGCGGCCGTTAGAGGATCGCATTTCTCTAGTATAACCGAAAGCATGCTTAGTGTTGTCGTTGAAGGAAACAGGATTGTTTTTTATTCCTCTAGAAATGTTTCAGTACCACGACGCATGACAGTCCCACGCCTAAAATCCTATTCCAAGTTTACCCCGAATCCGAGTGAACCCCCCGTGCAAGCAAAACGTTCCCTTGCAAAAAAGTGATGCAATAACGAGACACCTTGTCGACATACGCCGGGAAATACACAAAACCAGACACTAGTATTAGAACTTGGTAAAAAATTACGAGGGACTTTAGCGACTAAAGGCGAAAGCCTGAGTGCCGCATTCTGCTACGCAGCTGGCACTAATGAGTAAATAATTAGCGAATTACCTAGAAATTAATAAAGCTTTACTTATTGGATTAGTTATTAGGTAGGTAATAATGCGGTATTAATATTTACGAATTACTTAATTAGTCACTACATAGTTATTTATTTATTCATTCATTACTTTGTAATTGATCTTTGATTGGCATATGGCCATATAAGGCACGCATTCGCACATACTTTGGTGGTGCTGTGTGATTGGTCGAGACCTCTATGACGTCATCCCGCCTCGTCCAATCAGAGCCGCCGCAAAAGCGGGACAAATTTTGTCCACGAGAGCATGAGCCATTAAAGCCTTTCGTCTTAAAATATATATTGTAGAAGCGTCTCATTTATGTGCGCCAAGCGGTGGTCCGTATAGGAGTGCCTTCGCCGGTGAAAAAATCACGGAACACGGCTCTCAATCCCCTTCCAGCGTCACCCCGTGGGAACTCCTTGCGACTCTTGGGCAAACTGCGAGAGGCATCTTTGCTGCGCCCGGATGACTGAGCGGAACGGCAACAAATGCTATGAGAGGAATAGCACCATTGGCGCCCGCTGCTCGACAAATAGGTGGCCGAGAGGGAGCAAAATATTATCCTTCATTGGAGGCTGCCCATGCGCCAAAGGTGAGCGTGGCTTCTGCAATGCTTTAATCTAGGTGCTCTGCTTCAGAGAAGTCTGGAGTCAAGAAGGTGTGCAGTTCTTGAAGATGGAAGAGCATATGCCGTTTACTACTTAAAGCATCATTCGTTTTCTAGTAGGTTTGGAATGAGTCGGATTCTCTTTTAAGTACGCCACTGTGAGTATAAATATTGCTTTTGAGGTCATTTCTAGTCTCCCGAAAATGCTTTTCTTTTGCTACTAAATTATTATGATCATCCCTATTAAATTAGATAAAAGGCACGAATGGCTCTGGTGATGAAAATCCTTATTAATCTTTTTGAACTGAGGAAACAAACAGACGATTCTGTAGAATCATGGACATATTTTCCAAATGGATGATGTAATGAAGTAGCACGATGCTGCCGCAACGTAAAACAATATTTAGGTACTTAGATGGTCTTTGACGTACACAAATATTGTTTCACTCGCTCATTACGCATACAACGAAAATTCACTGAGCGAACTTACTGCGAAAGTACTGACATTAAAAAGGCATGGATATACAAGGCGAAATCTAGAATAGCAAATAAAGAACAAACGTTTTTTTATGGCCATCGGGTCAAGACCAGAAAAAATTGCGAGGCCTATCTGAAGGTCTTTCTCTCCAGTGCTATCCCTCTAGGTAGCTTAGAAGGAAACAAGCGGCCCTGAGTTATTCTGCACAATGATTTTATTAACAGAAAAGCTAGCGCAATTTTGATATAACATATGCAAACTGTAACTGTTTAGACGATGTCTCAAGTCCATACGAATTGCTTTATTTAAACTTTATACAGGACAGGATGAAAAAGCCTCCCTTTGAAGATGCTGAAAAAATAACGCTAACCGTCGTCGAACGCATCATTGCCAGGATAAACGCTGCATTATAATAATCCAAAATATAAAACTTGATACACTCCCTCTTTTGTTGCGCGCTCCTATACGCACGTTCCGTTTTGTATAGGGTTGTTCGGTCCAGTAGGTACGATTCTCTTCTCGCGGCGGTATTACAAGTCAGACGGAGCCATTCTCGTTATTGCCCACACACGATTGGATTAAGCCAAATTACAAATAAACTAGTATGTTATGTGGTGAAGGCAACCTTGAAGGTGGGCAAGTCACATATCATTAACTAGTTTCTAAATATATTCGTTTCCCGCTCGGTCCATATTGATTTTTTCCCTATTCAGCGCGCCGCGGTCGAACCCAAATCCGTCAAGTTGTTCCAGTTCATACTGATTGCGATGTGCTCACGACTTTTGTTGGTAGCAAACCAGTCTTAAAGTCTAGATAATCTTGGAGCGATTATGGGCATTGTGAAGAAAGCTCGAGTGTTCTTAGTTGAACAATAAGCACTCACAAACAATGTTCTGATAATAGTGAGTGTACTTCCTTGTTATAAGGATTGTAATGTAATTCCTATCCTGAGAGAGCTAGTGTCTTGGCCAGAAGTATAACAAAATACAGAAGAGTATGCCAAAGTGCAAATCTCTGCCCGACACGGTATATCTTAACTTCGTGATTGACAATGGTCTGTGCAGGCAGTTGATATCTAATTAAGCCCACTCTCCAAGTCGAAAAAAAAAAACAGAGAACCGTATCGAAAATACGACAAACTATTCCGTAGTTCTGCCGTAAACATCAGATTTTTCTAGAGTTTTGTAGCACTTTTCTGTACTTTTTGCTGTAGTAGTTATTTGGTGTCTGCAGCTCTGTAGATGCATTCTGTTTTGTTACAGAAAACTCTGATGCTACTACAGAAAAATATATTTTCATAACAGGTTTCCTGTCAAAAACCGCACAAAATTGCTGTCGTAACAAAAGGAAATTTACTGTTGTTTTACCGACAGAGTCTCTATTTAAATTACCCTTAATGGAACTTTAGCGGACAAAATATTGTCCGTGGTTATAGATGGCTCACAAGCCGCAGACAAGGTGTTAAAGTTATGTGGGGAACAGGGAGCAAATACCGTCGAGGCTTGGACTGTCGCACAAACTATGGGGTCAAAAACCACCATTATGTTTCTTACCTATTATAGAATTTTGTTGAAGCAACGATTCGACGTTACTAGATTCTTCAGTCGTCACGAGTTTAGAACACGATGTAATTAAATACAGTAATTATTTATTAATTGCAGCCTGTTGTAGTCTAGTGCGAATATTGTAAGTCTTCAAAAATAATGCTTATTTTAACAGGTTTGAGATGCAAAATGAATCAAAAACTTGGATATGGTACCTGTGAGTATCGTATCCACACCCAGCGAAAAGTCTGAGTTGGAATGCCTGCCAAGACGGTCGACCGTTCTTCAAAGCATTTGCTATTCTCGAATAAATCATTTTACCGGGCCAAGCGGCAAAATGCGTCATAAGTGTCTATTTGTGCCTTCATTTCGCTCATCTGAATGCATTTTCTTAAATTAGTTGCCTCAACACTTTGATTCAAGAACACCGCACGCTACAGCGTATATCCTAAGAGAAGGCCAGAACACAACAAAGTAAAAGTATTAATCAGTCATTGAGGGAATGATGTGGCAGTACAATGATATTCGTTTTATTGAGACTCGTCTCGCCTCTGAGTTTCAGGTGTAGGTTAACGGATGATGCTAGTTGCATGAGCTTAGTAGATAAAAAAAAAATTCAGCTTATTAGTTAATTGTCACAAACCTACGAGTTGGCCAGTGCTCTATATTTTCCTCGGTAGATTTATTTAAAAAAACAATTTAAAAAAATTTGCCACCTGTGGTGTCGGGAATTGTACCCTGGAGCACCTGGGCTGCAGTCAGCAAACTCTAGAAGGAGTGAACATAAAAGAAAAGGAAAAGAAACTAAAATATACTGAGAAAGGACAGAGGGTAAGGAGAATATTGGAAGAATATAGTAAAGTGCCATGACGCCAGAAATGTTCGGAATGATTAACAGATTAGAGGCGGCTTTTACACAGTAACCGAAGTAGGACGAAAAAGCTCGGAACTGTTGTGCATGCACACGAACGGTTCGATTTTTGATTAGGGTGTTTTCCTGGTTAAAGGTCCAGTTGATAGTTTGTGTACAGAACTTTCACTTGTCAGCTTGCGTTATTTCAGACATGCACTTCCCCAAACGGTCAAGGATGAAACGTTATTGCAGGAAGGGAAACTTCCAAACAATGCGCATTGTAGCTATTTCTTCGTTCTAAATGAAGCTACCAAAATTCTGGAAGTTGCCTTCCAGAAAACTTAATGAATAAAATTGCCTAGTCAGCCCAAGAGACAGGACGTAACAGTAGAAGACTGCAGTGAACAAGATAGCATTTTTCCGTATGCAGCGCGCTGATCCTGTCTCATTCCTTCAACTCGCTGTCGCGAGGTCTCCGACTTCCTCTGCTGAGATGAAAAATATAGGCGAGATTGTTATGGGGTTTTTCAGCACCGGTGGCAAACATATGATGCTTCGGCAACGAACCAGAATCATTTAAAACCACAGAAAGATACAGTGTTAGAGCTGGAAACTGCATTGAATATGGCGATGGAGTGAAGAGGCATTGTGAAACCGACGAGTCAGTTTTCCCGCAATGCATTGGAAATCAATAACACGGATAGAGAACCAGCTTTCAAATGAGGCATAGGTGTGAAGGCCCACATTGTATTGTTAGACATTTTCCCACGTTTTGCTTACACAAAGAATGCTATATTAAATATGCTAGTGTCACGTGGTTCTTTACACGTAAAGAGCAAGTACTTACAATCGTGTGAACACTACGATTGATATATCGCTATTTTTCTGCCACTATGCACGCATCAGTTTATAAAAGCTGCTCCGACGAAGAGCATCGGTCTGAGGAAACAGTAAGGAGACATCCATTTGACCTCACGCTGGAATTGAAAACAGCAAATGCTTAACTAAAGCTAACGAAGTAAGGAAACGTCCAAATCAACCCTAAATTGGAGCTGAGGGTCCTCCAAAAGAGGTATTCGGGAAAATACTAGTAATGCAATCAAATAAGTTGCTCACTGCTGAGATTCAAACAAGGGTCCTCTCATTGCAAGCTGGGCACGTGATGCGCAGGGCATGAAGGACCGTTTGTAGCATGCATGTTAGGAGACGCCTATTGAACATTTTGGGGTGTGTATGACTTAATAACGTGTATTTGGGACCTTTACTGATGTTACAGCAATAATATTGTTACGGACGAAGGAGGAAGAAGATGGCAGTGGCGCGGGCAAGAGCGCGCGCGCTAGGCCCGCACACAGATTAATGAAACGTCATCTCACGGTGATCCAACATCTTCTCTCCGTCCTCTGTTCTCCTAATGTCATCGCTTGCCGCCACGTAATAATATTGAAAAAATCTCAGAAATTCATATTTTAAACAAAGAAGCTCAAAATTTTCCTGGATAAAATAGCGGTCTAAAGGCGCTATCGCGTCTACTTTTACGCCGTTCCTTAAGCCTACTTCCGATTTGTCGATCCCAGATATATTCGATCCCTGTGTCAGTTTTCGATAGTTAATTAAGGAGCTCTGTGATGGATTACAGAACCGAATTTACAAATAACTTACAAATACAAATAACTTACAAATAACACACACACAGACAGACGCACACACACACACACACACACACACACACACACACACACACACACACACACACACACACACACACACACACACACACACACACACACACACACACACACACACACACACACACACACACACACACACACACACACACACACACACACACACACACACACACACACACACACACACACACACACACACACACACACACACACACACACACACACACACACACACACACACACACACACACACACACACACACACACACACACACACACACACACACACACACACACACACACACACACACACACACACACACACACACACACACACACACACACACACACACACACACACACACACACACACACACACACACACACACACACACACACACACACACACACACACACACACACACACACACACACACACACACACACACACACACACACACACACACACACACACACACACACACACACACACACACACACACACACACACACACACACACACACACACACACACACACACACACACACACACACACACACACACACACACACACACACACACACACACACACACACACACACACACAAACATATGCACAAGTTCGAAACATGTGTTTGGTTGCATCAAAGGTCTGTGTGCAACGGCTGAAATTAACCAGCATAACTGGAGAGAGGAGGGCATTGCTTCCTGAAATATCGGAAACGTTCCGTTTTTAAGCTTACTGACAGCCATTTGACAGCAGGCTAAATATCATTTTAGTTTTGTCAATATTTTCCAGAAGACTAAACACGATCTTCGAAATTCCGACAGTCCCTCTCATACGTGCCTTTACGCTGCTTCATTCAATAGCCTCATGGCAACTGCTGCTTTGCTCACCTTGTTTCATCACGCTCTCGTTTAGGTTTTCCTTTGGAATGGAAAGAGCAGCCCATTCTGTCCCTGCGGCGAGTAGCTTTGAAAGACGAAAGTTGAACCACATCGTAGTTTTGAAGACAATAAAACGCAACGCATCGAAAACACGTAAAAAGCTTAAGATGCGCCTAGAATGCGCTTATGTTCAGTTTGGGCTTCGCTTAAAACTAAACTACGAAAAGCGGTACGGAGGCGCTTAACATGAGAGCGGAAACCATAATGTTGAAAAGCGCGAAATATCATGGGTGGTAAGGAACAAGAAGTTTAAAGTCGATACTATGCTGTATGCATATGCTTTTTACTAGAAAAAAAAATATATACACTCAATCGATCTGTCGCAGCAGTTAATATATGATTTGCTTCTGTTGTGGGCCTCATTTTACTTCTGTATAATATCTGCGTAACGGTTCATGCTTAGAGCGAGGTCCCCTGTATCTAATTTGGGCGCTTCATTATCTACACTCGTCATTGATTCAGGCTGAGCAAACGCGCACCAGCGCTATATTTGGGATTATAGAGATGCAAACTGTCGGACTGAAAAGGAAGGCTCATGTTATCCCCGGCATGTCGGCTACTTCAACCGGATTAACCGGATTAATGAACTACCGATCAAAACAATCCCCTTCATGGATCACTGCCTTGTCGTGGCGGAGGGGCTTGCGAAACTCGATGAAGTCGTGAGCTCTGCTGTGTAGGGCCACCCAAGATAGACAGGTCACGGCAGAGAGTTCTGACAAAATGTGATTCACTGGAGAAGGTAATGGCAACCCACTCCAGTATTTCCTGCCAAGAAAACCCTATGGCCAGTCACAATACCATTAATGATATGGCGCCGGAAGATGAGCCCCCCAGGTTGGAAGGCGTCCCACATGTTACTGGGGATGAACAAAGGGCGATTCCTAGTAGCTCCAGGACGAATGAAGCGGCTGGGCTAAAGCCAAAAGGACGCTCAGTTGTGGATTTGTCGGGAAGCGACCGGAAAGTCCGATGTTGCAAGGAGATATACCACATGGCAACATGGAATGTAAGATCTATGACGCAAGGTAAACTGGATGTCGTCAAGCGAGAAATGGACCGATTGAACATTGATATCTTGGGTATCAGCGAGCTCAAGTGGACCGGAATGGGAGAATTTAACTCCGGCGACCATTATGTCTTTTATTGTGGGCACGAATCCAAGAGAACGAATGGGGTCGCTCTCATAGTAAACAGAAGAATGGGTAAAGCAGTGCTAGGGTACAACCCCAAAAACGACCGAATGATTTCACTTCGGATCCAAGGCCACCCTCTCAACATAACAGTTATCCAAGTCTATGCACCGAACACTACTGCTGAAGAAGGTGACGTTGAGAGATTTTATGCGGACCTACAATGCCTTCTAGACCGCACCCCATCATCAGACGTCGTTTTTCTCGTAGGAGACTGGAATGCTAAGGTCGGGAGTGAAGAAATATCCGAAATTGTAGGCAAGTTCGGTCTTGGCGAGTCAAATGAAGCTGGACAGAGGCTAGTAGAGTTTTGTCAAGAAAACAACCTGACCATAGCGAATACTCATATTCAACAGCACAAGAGGCGCCTGTACACATGGACTTCACCGGACGGTCTGTACAGGAATCAGATCGATTATATTCTTTGCTGCAGAGATGGAGAAGCGCTATACAAGCAGTAAAAACAAGGCCTGGGGCCGATTGTGGCACCGATCATCAGCTTCTTGTTGCCAAAATTAAGCTTCGATTGAGGAAAACTCAGAAAACTAGAAGGCCTTTCAGGTATGATCTGGATCAAATTCCATTCGAATATGCTGTGGAAGTGAGCAATCGATTTCAAGAATTAGATCTAGAAGACAGAGAGCCCGAAGAGATGTGGACTGATGTTCGTGATATAATACAAGAAGTTGCTACTAAGGTAGTTCCAAAGCAAAAGAAATGCAAGAAAGCAAACTGGTTATCTGAAGAGGCTTTGCAAATAGCTGAGGAAAGGAGGATGGCAAAAGTTATGGGGGAAAGAGAAAGATACAAGGTTCTCAATGCGGATTTTCAGAAAATAGCAAGGAGAGATAAGAATGCCTTCCTGAACATACAGTGCTAAGCAGTTGAGGACAACAGCCAATTAAGGAACACAAGAGCTCTGTACAAGACAATCAAAGATATCAAAGGAAGCTTCTGTGCTAAGCTGGGCGTGATAAAGGACAAACGAGGCAAGGACCTCACTGAAGCCTCAGAGATAAAGAAGAGGTGGCAGGAATACACAGTAGAACTGTACAAGAAGGACCCGAATGTGCAAACCCAACATAAGATGGTTGTGATTACTGATCTCGAGCCGGGCATCCTGAAGAGTGAAGTTGAATGGGCCTTAGCCAGTCTTGCTAAGAAGAAACCCAGCGGAAGTGATGGCATTCCAGCTGAGTTGCTTCAAAACCTCAACCATGACGCTGTTAGCATTCTGCATACATTATGTCAGAAGATTTGGACAACCCTGCAGTGGCCACAGTATTGGAGGAGGTCAGTTTACATCCCCATTCCAAAGAAAGGCAGTGCCAAAGATTGTTCCAACTACCGCACGATCGCACTTATTTCGCATGCTAGCAAGGTGATGTTGAAAATCCTCCAAGGTAGGCTGCAGCAGTATATGGATCGGGAGCTTCCGGACGTGCAAGCTGGGTTTCGCAAGGGCAGAGGAACTAGAGACCAAATTGCCAACCTCCGCTGGATCATGGAAAAAGCAAGAGAGTTCCAGAAACCCATCTACTTCTGCTTTATTGATTATGCAAAAGCGTTTGACTGCAAATTGTGGCAAGCTCTCCAAGAGATGGGAGTTCCAATTCACCTCATCTGTCTCCTCAGGAACCTGTATGAAGGACAAGAGGCCACAGTCAGAACTGGGCATGGTCTTACCGATTGGTTTCCGATTGAGAAAGGAGTGAGGCAAGGCTGCATACTGTCGCCCTGCCTATTTAACCTATATGCAGAGTGCATCATGAGGAAGGCCGGTCTGGACGAGTCTTCATATTGAGTGAAGATTGCTGGAAAACGTATCAACAACCTTAGATATGCGGATGATACCACTTTAATAGCAGAAAGTGAAGTGGAACTCAAGAGACTTCTGATGCGCGTACAAGGAGAGAGTGAGAAGTTTGGGCTTAAACAGAACATCAAAAAGACAAAGATCATGGCGTCTTGCCCTATCAAGTCCTGGAGCATCAATGGACAAGAAGTGGAAGCTGTGACAGATTTTCTCTTCTTGGGCTCCAAGATTACCTCGGAAGGAGACTGCAGCCATGAAATTAGGAGACGCCTGCTTCTGGGAAAGAGAGCAATGGTTAGCCTTGACCGCCTAGTAAAGAGCAGAGACATTACTCTGCCAACCAAGATCCGTATAACTCGTGCCGGTCTTTCCAGTTGTGATGTATGGATGCGAGAGTTGGATGTGAAAAAGGCTGACCGCCGAAGAATTGACGCGTTTGAATTGTGGTGCTGGCGAAGGCTCTTCAGAGTTCCTTGGACTGCCAGAAGATCAAATCAGTCGATATTGTCGACCATAAACCCTGACTGCTCATTGGAGGGTCAAATTCTAAAGTTAAAACTCAGCTACTTTGGTCATCTGATGAGAAGTGAGGAGTCGCTGGAGAAAGATTTGATTTTGGGAAAGGTTGACGGTCGCCGGAGAAGGGGTAGGCAGCGAACGCGATGGTTAGATGGCATCCTCGAGGCACTGCAGATGAATTTATGTGATGTTAGGAAGATAGTGAGAGACCGGAAAGCGTGGCGTGAAATGGTCCATAGGGTCACGAAGAGTCGGACACGACTGAACGACTGAACTGAACTGAACTGATCAAAACAATTCACAGTACGTCAAGAGTTATGCACTTTTCATACGTTAGCAAAGCACCAAACGGGGATTAAAAATAGGGAAACACTCAAGTTCGGCCTTTGCGAGTATGACAGTGACATGTTATTCGCCTTCGTCTGCAGCTCCCGTTTCAGATTCTCGTTTGGGTACGTGCACTTTGCAGCTCATTTGATGACTGACCCTTTAACTTCTCCCACTATTATTCGCGCATGCTCATTATCATACAGCCGCCAGCTGCCACGTGAAAGACCACCCCTAACAAACATAGAGCTCTGTTTTAACCAAGGGGCAAAGATCTCCCTACACTATATAAAGCTCCCAATCGCTAAGAGCTAGGAACGTACTTGTGTGGCCGCGAACTAGAGTTCTAGCTTATCACCGAAATTTGCTGGGTTTAATTCCCATCTCGTGCTCTCATATTAAAATAGCCGCAAAATTGGGCAGCTCCTGCCATCTCAGCCATGACAAGTGGCCTCGTGACGTCACAAATGCACCCGAACAATCATTGCCCGGGCATTTGACCGGCCATCTCCTACTTTTCAGAGACGAGCCTTTTATTTTATTGCGATAGCAATATTGCGCCAGGTTTCGGCCCATCTCGTCGTCCCGGGAAAGGTCACGTTTGACCTTGAGCACCAGCGAAGAAAGAAGAAGAAGAACTCTCTATCACTTGCAGCTAATGCTTTTGCTCAACATTTGGTTCAGCAGCATTCAACCTTTCTCATTTATATTTGCGCTTGTAGCTTACGCTCTCGCGTCATACTCTTAAAGGATGAGCTTAAGTGTCCCCAATAATGTAGCACCTTACAGTGATAAGGCGTGATAGGGGAATAATGTAGCAGGCAAAAGAACCTTCCACCGTTGCTATGCAATTCAACTAGGGCAAGCAGAGTTACACCACAACTAGTTTTTTTCGCTCAGAGATGCCGCGCCGCAGATAATCAGGGCGCTGAAAATTCCACCTGGAGATTTTCTCAACAATTGAGCTCTTAACTCTAGTGGAATAAATTTTTACGTTTATATTTGAGTCAAGCACAGACGCAAGGACCTGAGGGGCCATTCTTGAAGGCTATATTTCCTCATAAGTGTTCCTATACAGATACAGATGCCTTGAGCAATTACGCAGGCGCAACATAATTCTTACTCTCTATATTTAAGAAAGCTGACTGCCCTCAATTAGAGTTTTCTTTAACGTTACATATCTGACTTTATGCATTTACGCGACTTCATGTGGCTATTGGAGTGGGGGGGTTTTGCCAACACGAGACTGGCTGAAACGGTGGGGCATTGTGCGCACAGCGCATGGCCCCAACTGCCCACTTCAGGAGTGTAATCGTCACATGGCCCAGTAATGCGTCGTTGCTCGTGCCTTTGGAGGGCACTTCATGCCGGTTTCAGAAGTCTTGGCATCGATCGATTTCATATAAATGGTAGATGTGCTCGCGGTCGCTTTGCACGATTGTTGATTGTAGCTGGCGCTTTCACGTTATGGCGCAATCGTTGTGAGGCTGTCGCCTCAAGCCGGCAGCGACGTGAGCTTTTCACGGTCCTGCCGCGTATGGGAATAGAGATAGTAAGCTTTCTGGCTAAGGAACTTTTCTACCTTGGGGGGCAAGACTATTGACTAAGGAACTCTCGTTCCTTCGTGAATGGTCTTGCCCTTTTGTTTCCCTGTAGGATGGACCTGCAGAGCGATTTTCAGTTTTTCAGTCCACCTTGGTACTTGTAATTAAATGTAAATAATTATGTCAATTCACAGCTGTATAATCCCAAAACGCATTTGTAATACACAATGTGCATTCGATTGCTGTATATGTTTCTACCTATATTTGTTTGCTATATTATTGTACACTGTGTATAATTTCATTTACATTGTCATTTAAAATTGAATATATCATCATTACTAGCAGCCAAATTTTTCCCGTAGTGTAAATAGTGAATTTTGATGTATTTCCTCGACATGAGGTATATATGTCATGTGCAGTGTCTCCTGTTCTTAAGCGTGGACGTTTCCGGTTTTGGTCATTTATCACCACACATGTCAGTGTATAATGTCTCATAAAACTTTTTCTAAACACGCAGATCACCGCCACCTAATTGCGGCGGGGGCTAGCCTGCCCCCGATTTGTATCTGTTGTAGGCCGTCACTGCATCCGCCACCGCTTAGGTGGTGGACGACGTCTGTTGCGACACGCGTCTTTCTCTGCCATTCCTTTTTATTTCTCTCTTCTCTATTTTCCTTTCTGTCCGCAGGAGGCAGCGGAGGTGGCTCAGCTACAGAGCCAGTAGCAGGCCCGTGCATTTTCTTTTCCTTGACGAAAGATATTAGCGAAATAAATAAGTGGAGAGTTAGCGCGTGTCCTGCGTCTTCTTCACTTGTGTTCGTGCTCCTGTGCGCTATTATCTTTCGTCAAGTTGCAATGCACCATCAAGCCCACCTTCAGGTTTTGTTAAACTTTCTTTTCCTTCTTCCTATAGTCACAACAACAACAACAGTGATACTGGTTTACCATTTAGATAGGATATAAGAAAAAAAAGGAGTTCAAAGTGCGAAAACGAAAATAGTTGTAGATCCCCTTGTGCAAAAAAAAAAAAGGTAGAATTTGAATGGGCCTTGAGTAAGAATCACACATCACACAGCTAATTAAGGTTACCCAGCGATCTATAATTCCAAATCTGTAACCAAATCTGTAAATCACAATCAACATGAAAGTTAAGATAGTCTAAACTTCAACGGAACACAGTCTGGTCAGGGTGAAGCATTATTACAACACAACAATGAAGGTTGGGTCACTGACCACTTCAGGGATAGTATCTAGACTTGGTCAGTGACCCAACCTTCATTGTTGTGTTGTAATAATGAAAATAAGGGTTCAAAAGCGACTCGTTCCAAATCCACAATAGGTTGCCCATTTCATGTATCACAATCCGAACTGTCTTGATTAAAAAAAAAAAAAAAAGAGCCTGCATTAGAACTTGAGGCAAAAAGCTGTGCAATCAGAGCAACAGGTAAAGAGCCTCTAAATGATGCAGTGTAATAAACGCACAACGCAAATGTGCAAATTTTCGGAGATGGGAAAAGCAGCTCAATAAGAAAGGTGATTTAGTAAGCGGCCATTAGAGGCTTCCGCGAAATGTATAACAATAACCAAATAAAGATTTTAGATATTTAAAATAAAAAAGCAATGCCCTCCTCTTTCCAAATAATATTATTATTATACTCACATGCATACAGATCTCGCATGAAATCAAACATGTGTTTATGACCTATCAATTTATAAATGTGCCCGCAGCTCGCCTTCTCCGAGTCATAAAATCTAAAAACCAATTCAAATAATGAATAAAAGTACCTGCTACAATAATGGGATATCGGAAAATTAGTGGCATAAAAGTATCAAAATTGAGTTAAATCAGTTGCAACTACATTATCATTATGTCGAACATAGAACACTAAATGATAATAATCTGAGCCTCTGGGTGTAAGAATATTAAAGAAAGCAGAATAATGGACATTGTCTCCCCACAATAATATTGATGTCTCCACCAAAGCATTATTTTAAACTGTATTTTCTGTCTTTGTTACTGAGTGCAATAGTATTAAGGACTCACTGACCAATGATTTTTTTTCTAGAGTTGCTGGGCATAAACTATTAAACTATGCTTGGCTTCTTTGTCACTTATGCTATGCTGACTACAGCTTTATGATCACATTTTTTCAAAGTTCGAACATCCTTGGTTTGATGTCAATACGTCAGAAGTTCGTCGCTGGTCGTAGCAAACAATCAGAATGCCTTTGCGTTATGACTGCCTCGAAAGTGGCTGGAACAGATGTGTTGTTCACTGTGTGCTCTTAACATTCTGCTCCGTCAATTGAACGGACAATCCCTGTATTGTCATGCATGATGTTTGTTTTTGTAGAATATTTTCAAATAGACTCGGGGATAGTAACTAGATTTACTAAGCATTGATTAAAGTCCATCACAAAGTATTTTGCTTATATGACCATCTGTGTGGTCTCTAAAACACCGCAAGTAGAAAGAGAGACAGATCTTTGTTGGAAAATATCACGTGAGCTGGGAGCCTGAAACAAAATTACCACATGAAAAGCACGTCCCAAGTTGTGGATAAAATGGGCCGACGTCTACGTCTCACTCTGCCTTCTGAGGAGGAGTAAGCACCATGATCAACTTCGTGAAGCTGCTGATGGTGATTGTCGCTGCCGCTTTCATAACAGTCCTACATCATGCAGACGGCAATGATGCAGAGTTGGTGAGTGCAGATTTTACGGTTCTAAAATTGTGCAGGTTACGACGAAGCACTTGATATGCTAAATTTTGTTTAGTGTGAGTGAATTTTTGCATCACTTTGTCTTCATATGTTTTCCGTTGACTTTGCAACTGAAATTGTCCTGCCTGAATACACAGCAGTCACCTATGGTTTTTCGCTTTTCCAGCTGTTGCAGTTGTGATGAGGGCCAGGTGGCGGCGAGAACGCTTGGTTGGATAGTGATGCTGATTTAAAGGAATGAAGCACGCTCTTGTGTTCTAAATGTTATCAGGTCTGGTCAAAAATGAAAATAAATATTTTATCCACTAAAATGAGCATTAATCTGGTTCTCCAGTTGCACGTTCCGGCGATGGCGGTGTCGAATAGACATGTAAGAAATGTTAGAAGGTGGTAGCGTGCTCTGTTCACATTTATCTGCGCCTCTTCATCATTCTGGGTCACTCAAGCGAAAAGAGCTTTTCTAGAGGTTATGCTTACACGATTACAACTTGTATTGTTTATTGACGCAATAGCCCTGGTACACACAAGGTCAAATTCTCAGTGACAGGTTTTTATGGAGGCTACTCTGCTTTTCTGCCCAGTCACTGCGAAGAATAAAAAAAGAACACACGAATCGAGGGCGTATAATACATTAATATGGCTAAGCTTTCATGCTGACTTGGTACTGCATTTCATTATTTCTACGCTTTCAAAATAAAACACAGTTTGCATTGAGAGTTGAGACAACGGTCCTCAAATACGGTGGAAAAAGCCAACTTTATTAATGAAGTCCTCTGCCACAAATAAAAAGCACTTTCATGCCCGTGCATATGTGGTGCTCAGTAACCCTGGTGGTGCGGTTGGGATTCAAATTTACGACCGCAATCAGTCGCAACGACTGAGATGATCAGTAAGGAGAGGGCAATGAACATCAATGTCACAGATTCTGCCGCAAAGTTGAGGATGAGCCTCATTTTAGTGCACCTTGCGATACTATCGATGCAGTTAGGCAGGTGCCTATGGTTCCAACAGGAAATGGTGGGCAGGTAAGCAAGACATGTGGATAGTTGTAACGAGGGTCCTGGTACAGGTGTGTCCTGAATGGAGTCAGGGTCTTTTAGACCGATGACATTGAAGTATGTACGAGATTAGTGTGGAACGTTCATGTTGATGTGACTCTAAGAGGACTTCTTGAGTGGCGCAAATAGTTCGGCAGACCAAAGAATATAGATAATCAAAGACGCACCTGCTTTCACCCAGGTCCATATAGACGAAGACGACTGGTCGCCGTAAAGCTAATCAGAGCTGCATCGCAGGCAGGAAATAGCTGGTTTTCAAGCATCATGTAATATCGCGCGTAGGACTTTTGACAGAGCTCATCATCGGTACGCAAGGCAGAGGTCATGGCGGCGACGCCAGAGATCCACCGTCCGAGATCAGTGGTATTAACATCGCCAAGACTGAGAGTGCCGGCAACAACCATAAGCATATCGATCCATAACGTGGCGAATGTGGCTGATAAATTTTGAGCTGGTGGCTATCTGCTAGAAGTCGCGAGAAGCATACATGTTTCGCATGGCGCGAGAGCGTACTTTGAGGTTTTGTTTAGTTTTAAAATCTACAAAATTCAATCTAAGTAGCAGAGCTCTGCACAGCCATGAAGATTCTCTATATTAAAAATGTGTGACACAATAAAAAACAGCCCGCTGGCAAAGCAATCGAATTGCCAAGCACAGACTAAAACTACGCATGTAAAATTGCTAAAAAAAGAGGAATTAATCGCCTAATTCTAAAATTCCTGCGGAAATAAATTGAAAGATAATACAGATGAATGCTGTGAGAACGTTAATTCTGACACAAGAGAATAATGCTTGGATAGCATGAGACTGTTTAGAAAAATATAGCAATTGAAGAAATACTAATCAGACCCGTTTTCTCATTTCAGACAGAGAGAAAAGCTCCGGATTACCCAGCATGGCTTCCGGTGAGATACAGCGCCTCTATATCGACCACAAATTAGATAAAGTTCGATGGTTTCTTGTTTGCTTTTTTTTTTTTTTGTTTTTTGATGTCGCCTTACGTATGACGGTCCCACGTCACATGTTACTAGGTCTGACGTAAGTATTTCATTTAGTAATATATCCCGTATGGGATTGAGAAAAAGGAGCTTGTTGCATGCTGAAGAATATATATTTTGTAACCGTCTTGTTCATTGTGCCTGTGTTGTTATTCTGCGTAAGTGCTTAATTTATCGCAGCAGCCTATCCAGGTTATTTTACGGAAAGTTATGATTTATAATTTTTTCACTGATATCCATCGTATCCTCTCATTATCCAGACTTCTGCACCACTGCATACTTATGACGCCTAATCACTGAGAACTGGGAGCTGTTTGTGGGAATTAGTTGGTCATAAAATGATTTAGAATTTTTGGAGTCACCAGCTAATACATATTTACAATTCTAAATGTTATAGCACCAGAGTACGATCGAGCCAACAATGGAGGCGAGAAACCAATCAGAAACCGTAAGGGGACCCGAAGGAATAGGCCAATGTGCAATTAGAAAAAGCACGCACAACATTCATTTAGACTTTTATGTTCATCTGAACATAAACAACTCTTTCCGAGGCATTAAAGTAATATAATAAAAGTATAATATACTTGTCCCAAGAAAACGAGTTTGTAAGGCGAAAGACTTACTTGGCTTATAGTGACGTGGACAGGAAATGTCCAAAGCTAGTGGCAAAAAAGTTCCACCATGCCCCACAGAGAGAAAGAGGTAGGAGAAGGCGCCGTTAGAAGACGAAGAGAAAGGTGGGCACTGTCAAAGAAACAGGAAGAGTACAGAGGACATCGACGTTCAATCAATCAATACGCGTTACCGCGTTACCAGTCACGCGGTAACGCGCGCCAAGGGGAGAAGCAAGAGTCACTCGATGATTTGACTTCAGGGGAAGAGTGGGTAGCGGGCATCGCGGCAGCAAATTGTGCGAGCTTTCGCCTTCATACACGCACGCGGTCGGAAGTGTTTGCGCTGAATTTTCGACATCTCATTTACGGATGTGACTAACTGCGTAGTCGTAAAAAATGCAGCCACTGGCAATAAGCGTTGAAATGTAAGAGCTTAAGCTCTTATGTTTGAATGCTGTGTGCGTCCATCGCCGTTCATATGGTGACGCACTCGTTTCACTAGTTGCTTCACTTCAACGCAACGAAGTGGCGTGCATCTACGACGAAGTGACGTCCCTCTGCGATAACTGGTTCGGCCGCCATGGGCCTCAGAAAATTGTTCTCATTACACTTTTGAAGATCGAAAGTTGGCGCTACGACTCCTTCGCACGCGCTGGGTTTTAACTCGAGTAGTAATTCTGTGCTCTATATTACACCAAATCGTCTGCGCCACTAAGAGCCCCCTGCGTCTAACGTTTGAGCCACAATTTTGACAGCAGTGTGTAGCTGTAAGTGGCCCAATCTAGGTCGACAGGCTCGCATATATATAGCGGAATAACAGCATAGGGGGTAATTTCAGGAGTTACTAGAGTTAATACTTTAAGTAGCACAAAACACTACTTCATGCTTCTCTATAGGTATGTTTGAAAAGTTTCCTTGCAAAATAGTTTGTGTTTCATTTAGGATACTAGCTTTCCCAAAGACCATAAAGTTAATTTTACGTACGCGATTCTAGTAGGATACCAGTTCCTTTCTGAATGAGCCATACAGTTTCTTTAAGCGCATAACCGAATTTTAACGTTTCATATGTTTCATCGCTTATTGTCGCCGACTACATTACTTGTCCTAGTTCACAAAGCTTTCAATGAGTCGTTTTCATCCTGAACCATATTAGAGGGTTTTATTTCCTAGGCCTTGCAGAAATTCGCCTGAAAAATTCCTCTTTGCACTAATTTTCGCGCCACAAGTCGTCTCAACCTTCGTATGCGAATGAACAGACCTATAATACTCCAAGCAGCTAGATGCATACGGTCGACGTTGACAGTATCTATTTAGGCGAGTTGGTTATTCTAAAACCGACATAATGACGAAAAGAAATGGACACCACATGCGATCATCCGGAATTTGGTTTTAACTGCTGGAAGATCTTACAGTTCCTATGGTATAGCTTTGAGTAGCGCCCCTGAGCGCATGGGAGAGTTAAAGGTTTCTGGAAGTCGCCCGGACCGTTCTATAGGATGTGCAGTAACCATTCTGCAGAGATAGCCGGCGTACTCAGTCTTGGCTTGTACCGACGAATGTTGTTCAGCTCTTTGTGTGATATGAAAGAACATGACAAACTAAATAATTGCGATGTTTTCTCGACCGAGGCTTATCTAGCGGCGCTGAGGCGACGAAAGCCTAAATTTGAATGCTCGCCAAGCAGTACTAATGGACTCCTGCAGGGCCGCACCGGGATCCTGCGTGATGCGCCAACATTGGCGGCAGTTAGAGGATCGCACTTCTCTAGGATAATCGAAAGCATGCTTAGTGTTGTCGCTGAAGGAAACAGGATTGTTTTTTATTCCCCTAGAAATGTTTCAGTACCTCGACGCATGACAGTCCCACGCCTAAAATCCTATTCCAAGTTTACCCCGAATCCGAGTGAGCAAAACGTTCAATTGCAAAAAAGGGATGCAATAACGAGACAACTTGTCGACATACGCCGAGAAATATACAAAAACAGACACTAATATTAGAACTTCGTAAAAAATTACGAGGGACTTAAGCGATTAAAGTAGTGAAAGGCGAAAGCCTCAGTGCCGCCTTCCGCTACGCAGCTGGCACTAATGAGTAAATAATTAACGAATTACCTAGAAATTAATAAAGCTTTACTCATTGGATTAGTTATTAGGTAGGTAATAATGCGGTATTAATATTTACGAATTACTTAATTAGTCACTAAATAGTAATTTATTTATTCATTGATTACTTTGTAATTGGTCTTTGATTGGCATATGGCCACATAAGGCACGCATTCGCGCATACTTTGGTGGTGCTGTGTGATTGGTCGAGACCTCTATGACGTCATCCCGCCTCGGCCAATCAGAGCCGCCGCAAAAGCGGGACAAATTTTGTCCACGAGAGCATGAGCCATTAAAGGCTTTCGTCTTAAAATATATATTGTAGAAGCGTGTCATTTATGTGCGCCAAGCGGTGGTCCGTATAGGAGTGCCTTTGCCGGTGAAAAAATCACGGAAAACGGCTCTCAATCCCCTTCCAGCGTCACCCCGTGGGATCTCCTTGCGACACTTGGGCAAACTGCGAGAAGCATCTTTGCTGCGCCCGGATGACTGAGTGGGACGGCAACAAATGCTATGAGAGGAATAGCACCATTGGCGCCCGCTGCTCGACAAAAAGGTGGCCGAGAGGAACCAAAGTATTATCCTTCATTGGAGGCTGCCCATGCGCCAAAGGTGAGCGTGGCTTCTGCAATGCTTTAATCTAGGTGCTCTGCTTTAGAGAAGTCTGGAGTCAAGAAGGTGTGCAGTTCTTGAAGATGGAAAAGCATATGCCGTTTACTACTTGAAAGCATCATTCGTTTTCTAGTAGGTTTGGAATGAGTCGGATTCTTTTTTAAGTACGCCACTGTGAGTATAAATATTGCTTTTGAGGTCATTTCTAGTCTCCCGAAAATGGTTTTCTTTTGCTACTAAATTATTATGATCACCCCGATTAAGTTAGATAAAAAGGCACGGATGGCTCTGGTGATGAAAATCCTTATTAATCTATTTGAACCGAGGAAACAAACAGACGATTCTGTAGAATCTTGGACATATTTTCCAAATGGATGATGTAATGAAGTAGCACGATGCTGCCGCAAAGTAAAACAATATTTAGGTACTTAGATGGTCTTTGACATACACAAATATTGTTTCACTCACTCATTACGCATACAACAAAAATTCACTGAGCGAACTTACTGCGAAAGTACTGACATTAAAAAGGCGTGGATATACAAGACGAAATCTAGAATAGCAAAGAAAGAAAAAACTTTTCTTTATTGCCATCAGGCCAAAATAAGAAAAAATTGCGAGGCCTATCTGTAGGTCATCGTCTCCGGTGCTATCCCTCTAGGTAGCTTGGAAGGAAACAAGCGGCACTGAGTTATCCTGGAAAATGATTTTATTAACAGAAAAGCTAGCGGAATTTTAATATAACATATGCAAACTATAACTGTTTAGACGACGTTTCAAGCGCATACGAATTGTTTTATTTAAACGTTATACAGGACAGGATGAAAAAGCATCCCTTGAAGATGAAAAAAATAACGCTAAACGTCGTCGAAGGCATCATTGCCAGGATAAACGCTGCATTATAATAATCGAAAATATAAAATATGATACACTCCCTCTTTTGTTGCGCGCTCTTATCTGCAAGTTTCTTTTTGTATAGCGCTGTTCGGTGCAGTAGGCACGATTCTCTTCTCGCGGCGGTATTGCAAGTCGGACGGAGCCGTTCTCGTTATTGCCCACACACACGATTGAGTTAAGCCAAATTACAAATAATCTAGCATAGTATGTGGTGAAAGGAGCCTTGAAGGTGGACCAGTCACATATCTTTGATAAGTTTCTAAATATATTCGTTTTCCGCTCGGCCCATCTTGATTTTTTTTCCTATTCAGCGCACCACGGCCGAACCCAAATCCGTCAGGTTGTTCCAGTTCATACTGATTGCGATGTGCTCACGACTTTTTTTGTTAGCAATCCAGTCTTAAAGTCTAAATAATCTTGGAGCGATTATGGGCATTGTGAAGAAAGCGCAAGTGTTCTTGGTTGAATAATAAGCACTCACAAACAATGTTCTGATTATAGTGAGCGTACTTCCTTGTTATAAGGATTGTTATGTAATTCCTATCCTGAGAGGGCCAATGTCTTGGCCGGAAGTATAACAAAATACAGAAGAGTACGCCAAAGTGCAAATCTCTGCCCGACACGGTATATCTTCACTTCATGATTGACAATGGTCTGTGCAGGCAGTTGATATCTAATTAAGCCCACTCTCCAAGTCGAAAAAAAAAAACAGACAACCGTATCGAAAATACGACAAACTATTCCGTAGTTCTGCCGTAAACATCAGATTTGTCTACAGTTTTATAGCACTTTTCTGTACTTTTTTCTCTAGTAGTTATCTGGTGTCTGCAACTCTGCAGATTCATTCTGTTTTGTTACAAAAAACTCTGATGCTACTACAGAAAATTATGTTTTCATAACAGGTTTCCTGTCAAAAACCGCACAAAATTGCTGTCGTAACAAAAAGAAATTTACTGTAGTTTTCCCGACAGAGTCTCTAATTAAACTACCCTTAATGGAGCTTTAGCGGACAAAATATTGTCTGCGGTTATAGATGGCTCACAAGCCACAGACACGGTGTTAAAATTATGTGGGGAACAGGGAGCAAATACTGTCGAGGCTTGGACTGTCGCACAAACTGGGGGGTCAAAAACCACCATTATGTTTCTTACCTATTATAGAATTTTGTTGAAGCAACGATTGGACGTTACTAGATTCTTCAGTCGTCACGAGTTTAGAACAGGATGTAATTATGTACAGTAATTATTTATTAATTGCAGCCTGTTGTAGTCTAGTGCGAATATTGTGTCTTCAAAAACAAGTTTTATTTTAACAGGTTTGAGATGCAAAATGAATAAAAAACTTGGATATGGTATCTGTGAGTATCGTATCAACACGACTGTTACCCAGCAAAAAGTCTGAGTTGGAATGCCTGCCAAGACGGTCGACCGTTCTTCAAAGCATTTGCTATTCTCGAATAAATCATTTTACCGGGCCCAGCGGCAAAATGTGTCATAAGTGCCTATTTGTGCCTTCATTTCGCTTATCTGAATGCATTTTCTTAAATTAGTTGCCTCAACACTTTGATTCAAGAACACCGCATTCTACAGCGTATATCCTAAGAGAAGGCCAGAACACAACAAAGTAAAAGTATTAATCAGTCGTTAAGGGAATGATGTGGCAGTACAATGATATTCGTTTTATTGGGACTTGTCTCGCTTCTGAGTTTCAGATGTAGGTTAAGGGATGATACTAGTTGCAGGAGCTTAGTAGATTCTAAAAAAAATTCAGCTTATTAGTTAATTGTCACGAACCTACGAGTTGGCCAGTGCTCTTTATTTTCCTCAGTAGATTTATTTCAAAATAAATTTTAAAAAATTTGCCACCTGTGGCGTCCGTACCCTGGAGCACCTGGGCTGCAGTCAGCAAACTCTAGAAGGAGTGAACATAAAAGGAAAGGAAAAGAATCTAAAATATACTGAGAAAGGACAGAGGGTAAGGGGAATATTGAAAGAATATAGTAAAGTGTCATGACGGCGGAAATGTTCGGAATGACTAACAGATTAGAGGCGGCTTTTACACAGTAACCGAAGTAGGACGAAAAAGCTCGGACCTGTTGTGCATGCACTCGAACGGTTCTTACAGAACTGTCACTTGTCAGCTTGCGTTATTTCAGACATGCACTTCCCCAAACGGTCAAGGATGAAACGTTATTGCAGGAAGGGAAACTTCCAAACAATGCGTATTGTAGTTATTTCTTCGTTCTAAATGAAGCTACCAAAATTCTGGAATTTGCCTTCCAGAAAACTTAATGAATGAAATTGCCTAGTCAGCCCAAGAGACAGGACGTAACAATAGAAGACTGCATGAACAAGATAGCATTTTTCCGTATGCAGCGCGCTGATCCTGTCTTATTCCTTCAACTCGCTGTCGCGAGGTCTCCGACTCCCTCTGCTGAGATGAAAAATATAGGCGAGATTGTTATGGGGTTTTTCAGCACCGGTGGCAAACATGTGACGCTTCGGCAACGAACCAGAATCATTTAAAACCACAGAAAGATACAGTGTTAGAGCTGGAAACTGCATTGAATATGGCGATGACGTGAAGAGGCATTGTGAAACCGACGAGTCAGTTTTCCCGCAATGCCTTGGAAAGCAATAACACGGATAGAGAACCAGCTTTCAAATGAGGCATAGGTGTAAAGGCCCACATTTTTTTGTTAGACATTTTCCCACGCTTTTCTTACACGAAGAATACTATATTAAATATGCTAGTATTACGTGGTTCTTTACACGTAAAGAGCAAGTACTTAGAATGGTGCAAACAGTACGATTGATATATCGCTATTTTTCTGCCACTATGCACGCATCAGTTTATACAAGCTGCTCCAACGAAGAGCATCAGTCTGAGGAAACAGTAAGGAGACAACCACTTGACCTCACGTTGGAATTTACAACAGCAAATGCTTAAATAAAGATGAGGTTCCTCTAAAAGAGGTATGCGGGGAAATACCAGTAATTCAATCAAATAAGTTGCTTACTGCTGAGATTCAAACAAGGGTCCTCTCATTGCAAGCTGGGCACGTAATGCGCAGGGCATGAAGGACCGTTTGCAGCATGCATGTTAGGGGGACGCCTATTGAACGTTTTGGGGTGTGTATGACTTAATAACATGTATTTGGGACCTCTACTGATGTTACAGCAATAATATTGTTACGGACGAAGGAGGAAGAAGAGGGCAGTGGCGTGGGCAGGAGTGCGCGCGCTAGGCCCGCACACAGATTCATTAAACGTCATCTCACGACCATCGAGCATCTTCTCTCTGTCCTCTGTTCTCCTAATGTCATCGCTTGCCGCCACGTAACAATATTGAAAAAATCTCAGAAATTCATATTTTAAACAAAGAAACTCAAACTTTCCGTGGAAAAAAGAGCGGTCTCAAGGCGCTATAGCGTCTACTTTTACGCCGTTCCATAAGCCTACTTCTGATTTGTCGATCCCAGATATATTAGATCCCTGTGTCAGTTTTCGATAGATAATTAAGGAGCTCTGTGATGGATGACAGAACCGAATTTACAAATAACTTTGTTGTCATTCAATGTCTATCATACATACATACATACATGGTTTGGTTTGGTTTGTGGGATTTAACGTCCCAAAGCGACTTAAGCTGTGAGAGACGCCGTAGTGGAGGACTCCAGAAATTTCGACCACCTGAGGTTCTTTAAAGTGTGCGCGCACGCACGCACACACACACACGCACACGCACACGCACACACGCACACACGCACACACACACACACACACACACACACACACACACACACACACACACACACACACACACACACACACACACACACACACACACACACACACACACACACACACACACACACACACACACACACACACACACACACACACACAAACATATGCACAAGTTCAATACATGTGTTTGGTTGCATCAAAGGTCTGTGTGCAACGGCTGAAATTAACCAGCATAACTGGAGAGGAGGGCATTGCTTTCTGAAATATCGGAAGCGTTCCGTTTTTAAGCTTACTGACAGCCATTTGACAGCAGCCTAAATATCATTTTAATTTTGTCCATATTTTCAAGAAGACTAAACACGATCTTCGAAATTCCGACAGTCCCTCTCATTCGTGCCTTTACGCTGCTTCATTCAATAGCCTCATGGCAACTGCTCCTTTGCTCACCTTGTTTCATCAAGCTCTCGTTTAGGTTTTTCTTTGGAATGGAAAGAGCAGCCCATTCTGTCCCTGCGGCGAATAGCTTTTAAAGACGAAAGTTGAACCACATCGTAGTTTGGAAGACAATAAACCGCAACACATCGAAAACACGTAAAAAGCATAAGATGCGCCTATAATGCGCTTATGTTGAGTTTGGGCTTCGCTTAAAACTAAACTATGAAAAGCGGTACGGAGGCGCTTAACATGAGAGCGGAAACCATAATGTTGAAAAGCGCGAAATATCATGGGTGGTAAGGAACAAGAAGTTTAAAGTCGATACTATGCTGTATGCATATGCTTTTGACTAGAAAAAAAAAAAATATATACGCTCAATCGATCTGTCGCAGCAGTTAATATGTGATTTGCTTCTGTTGTGGGCCTCATTTTACTTCTGTATAATATCTGCGTAACGGTTCATGCTTAGAGCGAAATCCCCTGTATCTGATTTGGGCGCTTCATTATCTACACTTGTCATTGATTCAGGCTGAGCAAACGCGCACCAGCGCTATATTTGGGATTATAGAGATGCAAACTGTCGGACTAAAAAGGAAGGCTCATGTTATCCCCGGCATGTCGGCTACTTCAGCCGGATTAACCGGATTAATGAACTACTGATCAAAACAATTCACAGTACGTCAAGAGTTATGCACTTTTCATACGTTAGCAAAGCACCACACGGGGATTAAAAATAGGGAAATACTCAAGTTCGGCCTTTACGAGTATGACAGTGACGTGTTATTCGCCTTCGTCTGCAGCTCCCGTTTCAGATTCTCGTTTGGGTACGTGCACTTTGCAGCTCATTTGATGACTGACTCTTTAACTTCTCCCACTATTATTCACGCATGCTCATTAGCATACAGCCGCCAGCTGCCGCGTGAAAGACCACCCCTAACAAACATAGAGCTCTGTTTTAACCAAGGGGCAAAGGTCACCCTAGACTATGTAAAGCTCCCAATCGCTAAGAGCTAGGAACGTACTTGTGTGGCCGCGAGCTAGCGTTCTAGCTTATCACCGAAGTTTGCTGGGTTTAATTCCCATCTCGTGCTCTTATATTAAAATAGCCGCAAAATTGGGCAGCTCCTGCCATCTCAGCCATGACAAGCGGCCTCGTGACGTCACAAATGCACCCGAACAATCATTGCCCGGGCATTTGACCGGCCATCTCCTACTTTTCAGAGACGAGCCTTTTATTTTATTGCGATAGCAATATTGCGCCAGGTTTCGGCCCATCTCGTCGTCCCGGGAAAGGTCACGTTTGACCTTGAGCACCAGCGAAGAAAGAAGAAGAAGAACTCTCTATCACTTGCAGCTAATGCTTTTGCTCAACATTTGGTTCAGCAGCATTCAACCTTTCTCATTTATATTTGCGCTGGTAGCTTACGCTCTCGCGTCATACTCTTAAAGGATGAGCTTAAGTGTCCCCAATAATGTAGCACCTTACAGTGATAGGGCGTGATAGGGGAATAATGTAGCAGGCAAAAGAACCTTCCACCGTTGCTATGCAATTCAACTAGGGCAAGCAGAGTTACACCACAACTAGTTTTTTTCGCTCAGAGATGCCGCGCCGCAGATAATCAGGGCGCTGAAAATTCCACCTGGAGATTTTCTCCACAATTGAGCTCTTAACTCTAGTGGAATAAATTTTTACGCTTATGTTTGAGGCAAGCACAGACGCAAGGACCTGAGGGGCTATTCTTGAAGGCTATATTTCCTCATAAGTGTTCCTATACAGATATAGATGCCTTGAGCAATTACGCAGGCGTAACATAATTATTACTCTCTATATTTAAGAAAGCTGACTGCCCTCACTTAGAGTTTTCTTTAACGTGAAAATCTGACTTTATGCATTTACGCGACTTCATGTGGTTCTTGGAGTGGGGGGTTTTGCCCACACGAGACCGGCTGAAACGGTGGGGTATTGTGCGCACAGCAAATGGCCCCAACTGCCCACTTCAGGAGTGTAATCGTCACACGGCCCAGTAATGCGTCGTTGCTCGTGCCTTTGGAGGGCAGTTCATGCCGGTTTCAGAAGTCTCGGCATCGATCGATTTCATATAAATGGTAGATGTGCTCGCGGTCGCTTTGCACGATTGTTGATTGTAGCTGGCGCTTTCACGTTATGGCGCAATCGTTGTGAGGCTGTCGCCTCAAGCCGGCGTCGAAGTGAGCTTTTCACGGTCCTGCCGCGTATGGGAATAGAGATAGTAAGCTTTCTGGCTAAGGAACTTTTCTACCTTGGGGGGCAAGACTATTGACTAAGGAACTCTCGTTCCTTCGTGAATGGTCTTGCCCTTTTGTTTCCCTGTAGGATGGACCTGCAGAGCGATTTTCAGTTTTTCAGTCCACCTTGGTACTTGTAATTAAATGTAAATAATTATGTCAATTCACAGCTGTATAATCCCAAAACGCATTTGTAATACACAATGTGCATGCGATTGCTGTATATGTTTCTACCTATATTTGTTTGCTATATTATTGTGCACTGTGTATAATTTCATTTACATTGTCATTTAAAATTGAATATATCATCATTACTAGCAGCCAAATTTTTCCCGTAGTGTAAATAGTGAATTTTGATGTATTTCCTCGACATGAGGTATATATGTCATGTGCAGTGTCTCCTGTTCTTAAGCGTGGACGTTTTCAGTTTTGGTCATTTATCACCACACATGTCAGTGTATAATGTCTCATAAAACTTTTTCTAAACACGCAGATCACCGCCACTTAATTGCGGCGGGGGCTAGCCTGCCCCCGATTTGTATCTGTTGTAGGCCGCCATTGCATCCGCCACCGCTTAGGTGGTGGACGACGTCTGTTGCGACGCGCGTCTTTCTCTGCCATTCCTTTTTATTTCTCTCTTCTCTATTTTCCTTTCTGTCCGCAGGAGGCAGCGGAGGTGGCTCAGCTACAGAGCCAGTAGCAGGCCCGTGCATTTTCTTTTCCTTGACGAAAGATATTAGCGCAAATAAATAAGATGAGAGTTAGCGCGTGTCCTGCGTCTTCTTCACTTGTGTGTGTGCTCCTGTGCGCTATTATCTTTCGTCAAGTTGCAATGCACCATCAAGCCCACCTTCAGGTTTTGTTAAACTTTCTTTTCCTTCTTCCTATAGTCACAACAACAACAACAGTGATACTGGTTTACCATTTAGCGAGGATATAAGAAAAAAAAGGAGTTCAAAGTGCGAAAACGAAAATAGTTGTAGATCCCCTTGTGCAAAAAAAAAAAAGGTAGAATTTGTATGGGCCTTGAGTAAGAATCACACATCACACAGCTAATTAAGGTTACCCATCGATCTGATTCCAAATCTGTAACCTTTTGTTGTTTTACTCCGTGTCTGAGATTGTTTGTAAGTGGAGCAGCGGGACCTGGGAATTTGTGATAATTTTCGTAAATGCGAAAGTAAACGTTCATACAAACATTTTTACACAGAGGAAACTGTTTAATTCCCGTATTCAGAAATCTCGAAGGGTGCTCGTGCAGTCCGTCGTTTCAAGATCCTCTCAATCTGAGGTTCCCTTAAGGTACTGGCTTCCTTAGGCCCGCCGGCAGACGGCAGTGTCTCCACGCTTTACTTGCGGCTACAGATGCAGCCATACGAATGAGCTAGCTAAAAAAAAATGTTGACGATTACGGTACTTCCTAATGAAAAATTGGAGCGCAGCTCATCAACTGTTTCAGCTTTTCGATAGTTTGAGGCAAAGTATTCGAACAAGACATGTATTTACAGTTACAGACAACTGGTTACGGCGGACACCGGCGACGACGACGCGAAACCCAGAAACGGGCGCCACTCCTGAAACAATGCCATTCGAGACATTATTTGAAAGGCCAAGTTTTTTTTTTTATCATGGTTACTTGTATATACGCAAACTACATCAATATATGATGCTTTTCTCTGTGAGTGTGTGAATTTTCGGTTACTGCACATGCTACACTGCAGTTTGTGTGGGCGCTCGCATTTTTCATGAATTATTGTCTTTGCAGTGTGTACCATGTGTGGTCAAGTCTTCCAAATGAGCTCTGAAGCGTGTCTTTCATAATTGGTTCACAAGAATGGTAAGGCGCAGTATCTGTCACAGCTGTTTCTGCGGACACCTGAATCGCGCCGTAAGGGAGGGAAGGAAGGAAGGTGGGAGTGAAAGTCCACATGAGCTCTGACGCGTGCCTTTCATAATTGGTTCATGCCTGTTCACCCTGCCGTGGTATCGCACCTTGGGATACAGTTGGAAGCCATCATCTGAGACGCATACTGCCCGGCCTGTGTAGTGAGTTAGAATAAACACACACACACACACACACACATATATATATATATATATATATATATATATATATATATATATATATATGCTATTATTTCTTCTGCCGTGGTCTTGAACGTAACACATTATAACCTGGCTGTAAACCAGTTGGCGGGCCATCGTAAAATTACAACCGCAAAACCACAGGACGGAGGCAAGGAGCCAACTTGTTTTCGTCCTGTCGTTTCCGTGGTTTTAATTTTACGATGCCTCTACCGTGATGATCGGCACCCTTTGATTTAAACTCCTATGACCGGTCATGGATAATCATGAGGCGACTGCTTAACGATGTCGAAAAGCAGTCAATAATAATAAAAATTTTCTGATAATTTAGGGAGTTAGATACCGTTAATAATGTTATTGTGGACTTTCTCTGGTAAGTGGACGCTGTAGCGACTTAAAATCTGTTTTTAATAAAGGTACGAAACCGGCAATTGCGATAATATGTCATAGCAAATTAGGTGCAGTGTTCCCTGGCGAAATCCTGCGTCTTCGCCGTCAGCGATGGGAACAATAAGCATGCATTCCATCTGTCAACTGTACGGCCCAACAGTCCACAATGAATGGATGGAATAAGGAGCATCTCCTTTGAACGGGCACATACCACCACATTCCAGCAATCATTATTCTTGAAAACTGCCCGTTACAGGAATGATCTCTCCGCTGAAGTGGCCACCATCATGAATCATCGACTGTTCAAGACCACTATTGAGGAAGCCTATTCATCAATGTTATTTGTGTCCATTTTTCATTAATGTATAATATGTTTTGCCGTGATATCCCCATCCCTCATGTAATGGAAAATAAATAAATAAATAAATAAATAAATAAATAAATAAATAAATAAATAAATAAATAAATAAATAAATAAATAAATAAATAAATAAATAAATAAATAAATAAATAAATAAATAAATAAATAAATAAATAAATAAATAAATAAATAAATAAATAAATAAACGGGGTGGTAGCAGTTGCTATCATACTCGTTTTTCCTTTACATCTTGAATATTGTTTCAGATCGGTTAACTATACCGCTATGTCATTTATTGAATACCTCGGTGGACCAGCTTCACCCAGCGGCCACTCGGTGAAATTTTGTAATGATTAATTGTAGCGCTATACCCCCAGCTTCCTTTTAGAAGCGACAGCTAGTGCTGATAGTAGTCTCAATTCCGAGGCTCACCATTTTATAAAGAAACATGTTCCGGCGTCTACCAGAGAAGCACTAGGAGCGCCTGTCTGCCCCACACGCACAGTGCTTTTACGGTTACGGAACTATCCCAGAGAAAAGGCCCTGCAAATTTGGAAGCAAAACGCGAGACCCACGGCTTCACAGGTTAGCTGGATGGCGACTTCGTTTTGTGTTGCCTCGCCTCTTCTCTGGGGTAGATTACTCCGCTGAGAATACTCGTCATTCCGGCTCATTCGTGTCGCAGACATAAATACATATAATTTCACGAAAACGATCAGGCTGCAAAGCTTTTTGCTTATGATAGTACGTAAGTCTCTTGAGGAAAAATCATCTTCAAGAACATAATATTGCAATTTTATCATAACCGCGGTATGTGAAATAGTATAATTAAAAGCTGTATTGACTACCACGGCACCACATACAAAATTACAGGATAGAGTAAAGGGTAAACGATCAGTTGTATTTTCACATGAAATGGCAAGAAATATAGAATGTATTCCATTTTAAATTATCAGTAACGCTGCCAACCATCGGAAAGCACCTTTACAATTACAAAGAAGGCTTCAGATATTGGATCAGATAAAATGTAACTGAATTCTGCCAACAACAAATCGAATGTCTGACGTCTTAAGGCGAAGACCTAAGAAAATCTACAAAACAAACATGTGTTCAGATTTAAATTTATTTTTTAAAGTTTTATTTGACATAATGCAATATGTTTAGAGCCTAATATTTATGACGAACTAAAAATGGGTCTTGTCGTTCTTAATCCAAATCGTTGTTGTTTTTTTGTAATTGGAATGAAAGTTGTCCCTTTTTTGCTGTTGGCGAAATCTCGCCGACTTTGGTGCATTGTGGACAAAATGCATAACGAGCTATAGTCACAAGTTTTACCTGGGATTAAGAACATAACTTGCCTAATTACTGAAAATTTTGTATGAAAAACAGCCTAATGCTTCATTCCAGACTGTAGTACCTGAAAACTTGCTTGTTTTCCAGTGCGTCGCTCTTGGAGGAAAGTTTACGATTTTTTACTAACACAAGTGCAGCAACAAACAATGTTACGAACAATTCTTAAAAATTTTGCATGGATTTAATGGGTCAAAATATTTCACAACAAAATTTTAGAACGCAAGCAGCCGGGCTCGAAATTTGTAACTTTCTGAAATGGTTAAAACGGCATTTCCAACGTAGCGACATACCATTTTTTCCCTGAAAAAAAAAAGAAACTACTGCTTAACTGTCAAAAATAAGGTCGATTCATTTGTGACGAGACATTTGGCGACTTCATAAGAATTTCACTGAAAACAAGAAACGCTTAGCGGACCACTATTACCATACGTTCTTTTCGGCAAACACCTACAGGATTTATATATAGTGTAGGGGTGCATTTATTACGTCGACGCAGATGGATTCAGCTGCTCAGGATGAAATCGCAGCGGAGCGTCAGGCGTAGCGAATCACAAAGACAACGACCAACTTCTTCGTTCTCGAGAGCGCCAGCACGCGACGCATGTCAGCGGCTATAACGATGAAAATTGCCACACTACTATATATATATATATATATATATATATATATATATATATATATATATATATATATATATATATATATATATATATATATATATATATATATATATATACAAACATAGAGCGCAGAACATATAACGTATCATGGCTACATTTTGTCATGCTATCGCTATTTGAAACGCGCGGTGTGCGACTCGCCGTGATCCATGGAGGGTAATCCGTCTGAAAATGAGAAAAAAAAAGAACTCCGATTTATGTTCTGATTTTAAGAAGAAAACTGCAAGATTACGTCTGCAAAGATTCCTCATGGCCTTTATGCTACAATTAATCAGCATAGGATATTGCATGTATTTGTCCGAACTGACTATTTATTTTCGTTGTCGTTTCCTAACGATACAAGAATGAAGTGCCCTTGCTAACACTCTTTTTATCGTCCTATGGGAAGTGCTGTCTTATATGTTTCCCTGTGTTTATTAATTACGGCAGTATTATTGCATACTGTACATATGAAGCCTATTTGTGAAGTATTCTTGTATTCTTGAAGCTCTTCTAATGAGCGCGTCTAAAGTTTTAGAACAATCGTTGATTGCTTCAAACGCTTTCTGTACTTCGTGGATTTTCATAGGCGGAACAACTGATTGCTGTACCCTACGGGCGTTCCCCTTTCGGGCGGATTCTTCGGCTAGTGATCACGCCAGTGTAAAAGAGTTCGGCTGCTTTGACTATATTATCTATAGTGTTATTGGAATCGCCCCTTCTGTCTCTTAGCGCACACATCTGATTCTTTCCCATGTATAATTTTGTTTTTGCTGCTTTTATCTATCCCCATTCTTTAGAGCATGCTCAGTTCTCTCCGTATTTCGAACATTTCAACTTATTTCAAATTTTCCCCTTCTGATTGTAACGTTGTGATTTAGTTCACAATGTTACGGCAATATAGCCAAACTCTAAGGAATCGTAGCTTAACGCTCCGTGGTCACTACACGTTCCTCATGGAAGCTGGCAGTAATGGCTAAAGACATGGTTTATTTTAGAGCGGAGCTCTTGTATGCCCATTATTCGGCTGAGTCTTGCTGGCGTCAGTGCCGCCGCTGGTGTAACAGGACGCGCGAAAGAAGAGCCACGAGCTCGGCACCGTTCGCTCATCGGACACTCGAGATGACTCGCTGGGCAGAATGCGGGTCTTACCGTGGTTAGCAGTAACAAGCGCCATAGGTGCTCTCCCTATATATCCTGCCGCCTGATCTCCTCTGGCTTTCATTTCGCTTTGTGAATAAAAATTGTTTTGAGGCCCTTAGGACCACCTGCGTGTATGAAGACGAGGGCTACCTGCATAGGGTAATTTGTGCCGGTAGGCGAGGCCACTCACAGCGTTTATTTCCAGGTATAAACAGTTTGTGAGAATAAAGTAATCTAAAACAGCATGAGCCGGTTCTTTGTCATTGAGCGGTGCAACCGGAAAAAGTGCTTCTCATGCCGCTACTGATGAAAGAGCTGCGCGACCAGCTCAGCGCCCCGAACCAGCAGCTAGGCGCCACCTCCGGGAGGGCACTGCTGTTCGCGCCGCAGAGAGAGCCCTAATATTCGCGCTGTTGAATCTAAGGAGCTGCGCTCAAGTTTCGCGTTAGAGAATATCGAAATAGTCCTCAAAATATATTTACCGTGTAGTGCTATTAGGTTCAGTTGTCGGCAGTCTTAAGGTGTCGAGCCAAAACCGAGAGCCAACACCAGGGAACGTTATCTAGGAACCGAAACGATCCCATCAGGGCACTGAACGAGCTTTCACTAGACCAGCACTCCGCACTCCAAGCCCTCGCAGGACAGGTATATGTTCCAGAAAGAGTCTGTTCACACTTCCAAAATTTGGCCTTTTAGACCCTCTAAATTTAACCTCGCCCAAACTATACCAACAGTATATGAAACGTAACTTTGCATGTAGCCAATGCCATGTTGACCTATAAGATTAGGTGTTATGTTTTCATATTTTGGCCCACTGAACCCTTGAAATTTTGACTTAGTCCAAATTTGACCACAATTATTGTGTCACTAGGGTATGGCCAGCTCAATGGTGAATTGCAATCTATGTGGACCGCCCACAAGAATTGGCAAGCTTACGCATTCTCCGTGCATGAAAACAATTGAGCCTGATAAAATGACAGGCGGAATGAGTCTTGCGCTTTGCGATATCTTTGAGAGTTAGAAGCAAGAGACTGAAAGTCTCTACTACCATGATTATGAGGCCGCGTACAAAGGCAAGAAGGCCGCCACAGAGCCCGTAACTGTTTCGTGGTTCCATCTGCTCTCGATTACAAAACAGGGTGCAAATGTTTTTGTTTTAAATAATTTCTAGTTGCCTCTAGAAGCAGGGTGTTGCCTCTAGAAGAACGACGCCGTATATACGATTCCTATAAAGGCCAGCGTCAATTTGTACACGTGGTATCTTCAAAACAGGGCATTGTAGGTGTGCTGAACTTTTTTTCAAACGTGGGGCCGCCCCTACTAACGCGCCGCAGAGCTCTGCTAACGCTATTGCACACCACGTGTTTAATTAATCAAAGAAGCTGGCCGCCGAGCTAGGTCTATATTCTTTCCTTGAGCAACTAAAGGTTACTATGACTTGTCGTTGTCTCTTACGCTGTAGTTAGCACTCCCACTGGATTTTTCTGAATGTTTTTGTTTTCTGTCAGAACACATGCATTTCAACTGACTGTTGGCAATCATAAGGGCATTGATGACGATCGTTAATAACGTACACATAATGGCACTGATTCCGCAAGATCTGGTGCTTCACACCCCCAGCGCGACGCCGCTGAACCAAAGAGCGCCTGCTGAGCGGCTCTACAGATCAACTACAGTTCTTGCGTTAGCAGTTGATGTAGTTCAGCACTGCCTGCGTATGGGCTGCTGTGATAGTTGATTCACGGTCTGCATCAGTTGCAGGTGTAGGACGGATGCAAGGAGTCTGCGATTTACGCTCTTACCGACACTATTAAGTTGTTCCGGTCTCAACAGCGAATTGTTTTGAGTTCGCGATAATTAGAGAAAACGCGACAGCAATGCACGGAATTACATCTATTGGGGAATCACTGTAAACAAGGCTTGGCTCCTATAAGCTACTGCCAATCGAAATGTGACATGGGTGCAGAAAGCAGCAACATATTGTTGAAATAGAGAACCACGTCAAAAGACAAAATGGTTTTGCTTGGTTTATAGTCTTTGAGTCCCAAAAGAACAGCAGGCTATGAGGGACGCCTAAAAAGAAAACATTGCGTATATCTCTTGGAAAATATTTCCAGATCATGAAATAGTGAAATAACATCAGGGATATATGCACCTATAACTCATAACTTTGTGTCCCACCAAAATAAGGAATATTATTTGAAACGCAGCAAAGCATTCAGTCCCTTCAAGCAACAGTCTTGCTCTATCCTTGTTTTCTTTTAGTTTCGCTGCCGCATATTTGCGCCCGGACTGAAGAACTTACTTAAAATAGCTCCCTACTTATCAGGATAAAACAAAATATTTAGTCTTATTGATGTAAGAATCCTCTGTAAACATGTTTCGGACGCATAGGTTGAGAGAGACACGATATACGCCTTATCAAGCTGCACTTCGAAAAATATGGAATTCTAGCAGGAGGCTGAAAACACATAATGCAGGAGAATCGACGAGGAGGAGACGTGAATGCCTTTCTTCCGCTTTGGCATAAATCGTGCGGCCTCTTCAACAAGGGCGCCCACAGGGTACCGCAACTTTTAAGGGCACCGCGACGTAAGCTAAATCTAAAACGTTGCGAGTGAGCATGTTGATTATGATATGTGTAGGACCGCGCCCGAGGATAATCACTTGCAGGTGCGCGTCTCTGCATGGCGCTGCCACCCACCTGTCTGCTTCCGATATTGTAGACGCGGTCCCCCTTCTACAAGCGTGCCGCGTGTGGGGAGAGCCGACCGGACCATCGGCGCCGGATTTGCGGGACCGCTTTAGCCGGAAGGTCATTCATGGAGACATGCGCAGCGGAACGTGTTGCCGTGTGCTCACATGTATGGCACAATTCGTACTGGCCGGTAGCGAGCCCCCAAATGACCCTTCAGCCTTTTTTTTTACACTGCGACTGAGCAGTGCGAAAGGCAGTCTCTTTTATCCTGTCTGCAGATGCGACAAATAGCGCCCGAAGAAGCACTCAGGATTCGACTCGGGCATTGTTCTCAGTGCGGGCAAGCCAGAAGCTCTACTTTAATCCGGCGCCAGGCCTTCAGCATGGCGCCTGGTTGATCTTTCCCTTTCCATGTCGTTGCTCGTAGTGGTAAACATGGGTGGCGCGGGGCAATGCACTGTGGAAAGGATTTAGCCAGCAGCGGCAGCGCATATGGGGCGGAGGTGTGCGGGAGACAAGTGGGAAGAAAGTCTCCCGAGAGGAGAAGGTTCGACACCCTCACCGGGGAAAGAGTTTCGCAGGCTTTGTTTGTTGTAATTTGTATTGCTAGTGGGGCCCTGGGTTAGAGGCTAAGGCCAACCCACGGGGCTGTGCCCATCTAGCATATTTCCTTATTGGACAGTTGATGTGTGGGGCTGGCCTCTGAAAATGACCGCCCCTATTTCTTTCTTTTGTGAAGGTGTAAAATGGGACGTGATCCAAGAGAGTTCAGTCCAGTCTGAGCTGGGACTCCATGCGTAGGCATGTAACGCGGCTGTTCTGCTTAGGCTCTAACCAGTTAGGTCGAAGTGTAAAGTAGCGCAGAGTGTTCTTTTTGTAAATTCATTTCAAGTTCCAGTTTTACTCTGTGTATATATATGTCATGCTGTAAATATATACCATCATCACCTTCAAGTACGCCTCCTGGTCTTCCCTACGCCAAACTACATAACAGGAAGAATTTAAAGAACCTTCCGAAAAGGAACGAACGACATAAATTATACTATATGCTCACAACTTAAGTTTCCAGCGAGGCAGTCTGATAGTCTAGATGGAGCATTCATGGGCATTTCGAAGGGTGCATAAATGTTCTCATTTGGCTAATAAGCAGATAGTCACAATAGATCTTCGAACTGAAGTGAGTGTCATTGCATGGTATATTTGTATATTTAAGCACTGCCCTTCCATTTTGGGTCAGATTGTTGGCCTGCAATACGACTAAATAATCAAATAATATGCCAAATTGCAATAACCTGCAGAATAAAGCTCATCTTTATTTCTTGCTTAACCGTGCTGTCTTGTCAACAAATTATCAATATTTAGGGCTATGTATAGCTAAATTACTTCTAATTATTATCATAGTGGCAAAATATTGCCTGGGACGTGAAATGGCACAGAAGCTGCCGACAACATAGCGTTAAAATTATTTGGTGGACACAGTAAATAACATCATACCTCGGATTATCCTAGAAAATGCAGACACAAAAACACAATTATATTTATAAAACGAGCTAACTACACCCAGTATACAAGCGTTATAGTTCGTTGTAAGTTCATGTTATAATTATAAGTGCTTCAAAAATTAACTTTTTCTCGACAGGCTTCAAATGCAAGATGATAAAAAACCGTGATTACGGAACCTGTGAGCGCGCTCAGCTAGGTGGTTCGCCAACGAAGGCCTGAGATGGATGACCTAACAGCACTTTTGAGCGGTCATCGAGGAACCTGTTATCCGCCAATAAACATTTTTTCAGGTGCATTTAGTAAAACTCGAGCGAATTCTCTCAATCAAAGCTTGACAACTTTCTTGACTAACAACACACATTACTACGTGTATCTCGCGTGAGTGCTTCAAGTAGGCAAAGGAAAATAATACTGATTTTTCTAGTAAGCGATTGAGTATGGACTTTTTTTTACAAACTGTTTTGTTAGTTAGGCTGCGATTGATCTATGATACTGATCAGACTATCGATCCTTGGTAATTTAGTTTTCCAGCCATATTTTGAAGCATTATTCTCTCTTGGTGAATTCATTTTTCTTCACAGTGTTGTATTTAAAATAAAATGCGAGAAGAATGAATTGTTTCTTCAGCTTCACTATCTTGCATCTCAATACAAAGTACTTGACCTGCGACCATAAAATCAAAGCCACAAGGACTGCACAAGAACGGAAAATGGAAGAGGTGAATTGTGAATGCAAGAAATAACAAGGGAAGAGGGAGCGACAGAGTTGTATAAGGAAGCCCTATGTCCGCCGTAACATTTTGGCCTGGCGGGCGTCCGCCGGGCGCACTGTTGCAGCATGCATGTACATACACACATAAAAGAAGGACATCACTGTGCCGACGCCGGCGACCCCAAAACCTGGAGGCGCCTAACGGCGAGAAACTGGACCTGGTCAATATGTGATAAGGTGACATTCTAAAACAGCAAAGGGAATTAAGGAGAACCAACCCCTATTTACAAAACCCTCATGAGGGAGCTCTCGGTTGCCTGTAAATATATTCACACTAATATATACCACATTATGAGTCAACTGAGTGAAGTTCACCCACAGTATACCAGAGTAAATGCTCGCCATACGAAGAACCACGGAAGCTTCATCACGCTGCATTGGCCAGTCAAGGAAGACTGGTAGCACAAATGAGCAATATAAGTGTGGATCAGTGAAAGGCTGCGCTGCCTTGCTCGATCACTGAAGAACATCTCAAGCTAACAGATAGTGGCACTCAGAAGACAGCAAGGGCCAGTGCGGCCCTGAAAAAAGGGCCCCAACTTCGTCGGAGAATTGTTTTGCCAGAAAAAATTCACGACGAGACAAAGCTATGCATTATGATATACTACTTACAACGGTACACGATAAAGGTATCGGAACGGGAAGAAAGAAAAAATACACCAACTGCGCACTGCAGACTTATTAACACAAATATGTACGGCGGGCCCGCAACGCCTAAAAGCAGCGGGAACGCCGCCCTGGGTGCAGCTGTTCACTGAATATATTTATTTATTTATTTATTTATTTATTTATTTATTTATTTATTTATTTATTTATTTATTTATTTATTTATTTATTTATTTATTTATTTATTTATTTATTTATTTATTTATTTATTTATTTATTTATTTATTTATTTACATTACCCCTCAGGGCCAGAGGCATTACAGAGGGGGAGTGGTAAATACACAAAAAATGAAGAGAGTACAGTATGTACATGAATGTCAAATAGCACCTGAGTGTACAATGTTAGCTAGAGCTACGCGGAACTGCTCATAGTTAGTAATGCCAACAATTTCTGCGGGAAGGTGGTTCCAGTCTCGTGAGGTTCGCGGCAGGAAAGATTGTGAGAAGCATTTCGTGTTGCATGATAAAATTGCAACTTTAATATTAGTCATCAATAGCAGCTGAGCCGGCGGATATTTTTGGTTAATTTTTCGCATTTTCATTATCGTGCACTGCTTCTAAGTCTACCGGTTTTATGTGCTGTTGCTTGAACCATGCGACACCGACATGACCATAAATCCGGTTTCATATCTTATTGTGTGAGAACGAGTTAAGATGCCTTTATTCTCGAAAGCACGAATCAAACATATGAGTTCAGAAGGGTGAAATAGCAGTAAAGGACGCTAGACAAAATGTAAAAAAGCACGTGGCAGGCTCATTAATTAGAAATAAAAATGTTTGTTCTAAACAAGCCGTTTGTAAAACATTCGTGCATGCAAGGGGCAGATGGGGAGAAATGTATGCAAGTAAATTAAAAAAAAAAAACTAATTCCACTTGCCCTTGACCGTTAGAAATGGCGCAATCACAAACATTCGTGGACACTTTGAACTTTCTCTAGTTGGAAACATCATATTATTTGATCTGAAATGGGAACCACATTGAAATGTATAATACTTTTCCGATATCTCTGCTAAAATGAAAGACAAATAAGATGACCATCTCCTATCTTCTTCGCAAGAATCCGGCATTAGGTTGTCTCGAATCTTTCATTGAACGAAAGGTACTTTACTGTCCCAAAGTTAACACTATATATAGTTAAACACGCCTGGGCTCTTTCAGCACAGGCAATAAACTGTGGCGGTGATAGTTCCCATTAATTGTCGCGCAGGGCACCATTAAAGTGATATGTACAAGCCCACCTTCTACAAGCGTCTAAACTATCACATTAAACACTTGCATGAAGATGATGTTGATGAATTTGAGTAACCTACTGGGAGCTTTAGAAAAAGCGCAGGAAGCCATATAAGGAGTGTACGACCAAAAGTACGTCTCTGCGTCTGTATACATGTACAGATTTCGCATATATCGCCACGTGACGGTGAGAATGCCGTGATCACAAATGGACGCACGGGTGTATGAGCAGTGAAATTGACTGTTCATTGGGCTGACTTGCGCTCGCAAAAGAACTAAGCAATCGGCGGCGGCGATAGCAACAATCGTGCTCAGCGCTTGTCGATCAAAAAATGCCCGTCGCAACCGTGAACGCTCAATTTAAAGGCTGCGAAGAAACATCGACATAAAGCCACAAGCGGAGACTAGCACAACCCGGAACATTGCAGAACCTCACGCGAGTGGTCGGAATCATCGAGAAACATTTCGGCGCATCTTGCACGACAAAGAAACTGATAAAGCTGCGCCTCGCTACAACAAGCATGAACAAAGGAAGAATACAGAATTGATTCGCATGCCAGAACCAGAGTGATAAGGCCGTACGCCGGCGGCTGCTAATAAAACAACAATAAAGTGTCTTTGAATGTTTCGCTGTATTATATCTACTATCCCAAGCATTACTGACGAACAATAAGAGGAGACAAGCCGCCGCCTGACGCAGCAGAAGGTGCAAGACAGAAAGAGCCTTGTGTATAGAGGGATCGCTGGATGGTCCACCCAGATCTGCAAGATTTTATAGGCTTTATTCAGTATAGAATCTTGTATTCCTAAAAACCTTCGTGTACTACCTACCAAGCTGCTGCATTCCTATTGCTTCCGCGTTTTTATTAAAGTGCAGCTGTTAGGTGAGGGGATCCTGTTAGGAGAATCGACGTAGCGAAGACCGGACGAGGAAGGTAAATGAGAAGCACGAAGAGGACCAAGATGAATAATAATTGTCTTGAACGAGGTCGAGAACATATTCTGGGGACTCACTGAGGGCTTCCACGCCTCTTCACCTATCCTGCTCCTTCTATCACTAAGTTGTTTCTCTAGATACTCCCGTGACAGTGGAGTCCCCCTTTATATAAATAGATGAACGAACAATAGTGGAACTTTCCCACGACAAGGAATAGCAGGAAGCCTAAAAATTTGAAGCATACCTCTACCTTTAACTGCGACAATACGATAGCATACCAACTTCGTTGTGAGCAGCTGCCATGGGCGACGACTCATAATTGTACATACTGTGGCGCCACCATGTACGCTGGCGCCTCTAAAGAAGACTAGGCTTCCGGCACGCGCTGCAGAGAACGTTCCTGGGCTTGCGCCTAGGCCACACGCAGCTGCCGCCGCTCTCCAAGTATTAATGAAATGAATGTGGCCGCGGTTTTTCCTGATAGGCGGTGTGGACATTACCAACAATCCATGATATACCATGCACAAAATGCATGATTGGGAATCGCTGTATCAATCATTCAGACTGATTGGAATCAATATTTTTTTTTCCTACGTGCATGCTCGCCGAGTGAGAGGTTTCTTCGACTACGCAACAGTTGCTAGTGCGCTCTTGTCCGTCCTGCTTTTCTTAGTGTTTTGGTGTTTTATGTGCACTGTTTTAGATGTTCGATATTCTTCCCTTCACTTCTAACTCCGGCTGGCTCATGGCAGGGTACAGGAGGCAGTTGACTTTACCCCGTCCCAAACAAGGCAAGATGCAGTGTTCTTTCCGACGGAACCATCTCCCAGTCTCTCCACGTCCTCGTCCCTAAAAAGAAATTTCCCTTACTTCAATTTATCCTATGCGAAACGTGGCATCTTTCAAATGCATTTCCTTCCAGTTCTAATGCGTTCCTTAAACAATTGTACAACGTGTTGCAAAATTACATGCGCGCCTTAAAATGCATTTTTTCGGCTAAATTGCTGAATCCTCGCAGCTCAAAGTGCGCACAGAAAGGACATTTGGTCGTCAGCATTTTTTTTTTTTAATCAATTATGTTTGGGGCACTTGCCTAGCCTGATTCAATCACAAGTAGGATGTTCTTGTCGCATTCGGCGTCGGCGAAGCAAGAGAAGCCGCTGCCCCAGCGCTGGCGCCATCTTGTGCTGTTTGCAACACCCTTCCATCGTCTTCCTTTTTGCTGTGAGAGTTGCTGGAAACAGCACAAGATGGTGCGCCCGGGGTCAGCGCTCAGGCAGCGGCTTCTCTTGCTTCGCCACCGCCGCATACGATAAGAACATGCGGCCTCTTGCAATTGAATCAGGCGATTACCCCCGAACAATGTGATATAAGAATACAGCTGACCAAATGCCATTTCTGCGCAACATTTGTGCGGTTTAACTGTGAGGACCATTCTGCGGCGCGCCTGTAATTTTGTAACGCACCGAATAACACGCGATTAGCTAGAAACTTACTGTGAACTTCCTTGATCGCTACCGCGTTTCACAGTGATGTGGCCACCAATTAAACAATATTGTCTTTGCTACGGTTAAAGCAGGCCTTCTGCGATGACACCATCGCCTCTCAATTCCAAAGGGGACCTTACGCTATCGCGTAACACGCGAATAACTGAGTATTTACCGTGAGCTTCTGTCAGTATCGGGTTCAAAGTGATGTGACTATGAATTAAACAACGTTGCCTTCATTGCGGTTAGAGTCGCCCTTTCACGGTGACTACGTCGCCTTTATCTTTTTTATTTCAAATAGTGCGGACCATGCATGGTCCTAGCAGGAGGGGCAGATTCAAACATTTTTCAATGCAAGAAATGACAAGCATATGCATAGAGAAAAAAACAAAACAAGTCAGACAATCAATCAGAATTGAAGATATAGACCGGCATCGCAACACAAAACAAACCAAAGCTCGTGAAATAAGGAGATGACGTTCCTACTCTATTGCAATTGCTGGACAGAAAAATATGAGAAGGTAAACCATTCCATTCGGATACATTCGGTTCCAATGGGAAGCTTACGCATTCGCATAATACGCTATTTGCTGGTAATTCACCACGAACTTCTTTAAGCTGTAACAAATTTTACGATGATGTGGCCATGAATTAAGCAACGTTGCCTAAATTGTTACAGTTAAAGTAGCCCTTCTGCGGTGACGGCGTCGCACTTCAGTTCAAATGCGGACCTTACGCTATCGCATAATATGCGATTACCTTTGAATTTACTCTGAACTTCTTTGTTCGGCACCACGTTTCACGGTGATTCGACGATGAATTTAGCAATGTTGTTTCTTGCGGTCAGAATAGCGATTCTAGGGTGACTCCGTTGCCTTTCTTTCGCAGTGGGGAGCTTACGCTACCTCAGAACACACGATTAGCTGGAAAATCACTGCGAATGTCTTTGATCGGAACCACATTTCGCGGTTATGTGGCCCTTGTTGAAGTTAATGTAGCCCTTTTGCGGAGGACGTCCCGACAACAATGTTTCTGCCATGACGGGTAGAATGGCTTTGATCACGAGCAAAATGCTTTTGAGCGGTAACTCTCCCCTGAAAATTGGGACCTAGAAACTGAAGTGACCTAGAAACTGACCACATGCAAGAGGCAGGGTGGCAGACAAGAAAACAGAATAATGGACATTGTCTCCCCACAATAATATTGATGTCTCCACCAAAGTATTATTTTAAAATGTATTTTCTGTCTTTGTTACTGAGTGCAATAGTATTAAGGACTCACTGACCAATGATTTTTTTTCTAGAGTTGCTGGGCAGAAACTATTAAACTATGCTTGGCTTCTTTGTCACTTATGCTATGCTGACTACAGCTTTATGATCACAATTTTTCAAAGTTTGAACATCCTTGGTTTGATGTCAATACGTCAGAAGGTCGTCGCTGGTCCTAGCAAACAATCAGAATGCCTTTGCGTTATGACTGCCTCGATAGTGGCTGGAACAGATGTCTTGTTGAATATGCGCTCTTGACATTCTGCTCAGTCGGTTGAAAGGACAATCCCTGTATTGTCATGCATGATGTTTGTTTTTGTAGAATATTTTCAAATAGGCTCGGGGATAGTGACTACTAGATTTACCAAGCATTGATTAAAGTCCATCACAATGTGACCATCTGCGTGGTCTCTAAAACACCGCAAGTAGAAAGAGAGACAGATCTTTGTTGGAAAATATCACGTGAGCTGGGAGCCTGAAACAAAATTACCACGTGAAAACCAAAGTCCCAAGTTGTGGATAAAATGGGCCGACGTCTACTTCTTACTCTGCCCTCTGAGGTGGAGCAAGCACCATGATCAACTTCGTGAAGCTGCTGATGGTGATTGTCGCTGCCGCTTTCATAACAGTCATACATCATGCAAACGGCAATGATGCAGAGTCGGTGAGTGCAGATTTTACGGTTCTAAAATTGTGCAGGTTACGACGAAGCACTTGATATGCTAAATTCTGTTTAGTGTGAGTGAATTCTTGCATCACTTTGTCTTCTTATGTTTTCCGTTGACTTTGCAACTGAAATTGTCCTGCCTTAATACATAGCAGTCACCTATGGTTTTTCGCTTCTCCAGCCGTTGCAGTTGTGATGAGGGCCAGATGGCGGAGAGAACGCTTGGTTGGATAGTAATGTTGATTTAAAGGAATGAAGCACGCTCTTGTGTTCTAAATGTTATCAAGTCTGATCAAAAATGAAAATAAATCTTTTATCCACTAAAAAGAGCATTAATCTGGTTCTCCAGTTGCACGTTCCGGCGATGGCGGTGTCGATTAGACATGTAAGAAATGTTAGAAGGTGGTAGCGTGTTTTGTTCACATTTATCTGCGCCTCTTCATCATTCTGGGTCACTCAAGCGAAAAGAGCTTTTATAGAGGTTATGCTTACACGATTACAACTTGTATTGTTTATTGACGCAATAGCCATGGTACACACAAAGTCAAATACTCAGTGACAGGTTTTTATGCAGTCTACTCTGCTTTTCTGCCCAGTCACTGCGAAGAATAAAAAAAACACACGAATCGAGTGCGTATAATACATTAATATGGCTAAGCTTTCATGCTGACTTGGTACTGCATTTCATTATTTCTAAGCTTTCAAAATAAAACACAGTTTGCGTTGAGAGTTCAGACAACGGTCCGTAAATACGGTGGAAAAAGCCAACTTTATTAATGAAGTCCTCTGCCGCAAATAAAAAGCCCTTTCATGCCCGTGCATATGTGGTGCTCAGTAACCCTGGTGGTGCGGTTGGGATTCAAATTTACGACCGCAATCAGTCGCAACGACTGAGATGATCAGTAAGGAGAGGGCGATGAGCATGAATGTCACAGATTCTGCCGCGAAGTTGAAGATGAGCCTCATTTTAGTGCACCTTGCGATACTATCGATGCAGTTAGGCAGGTGCCTGTGGTTCCAACAGGAAATGGTGGGCAGGTAAACAAGACGTGTGGATAGTTGTAACGAGGGTCCTGGTACAGGTGTGTCCTGAATGGAGTCAGGGTCTTTTAGACCGATGACATTCAAGTATGTACGAGATTAGTGTGGAGCGTTCATGTTGATGTGACTCTAAGAGGACTTTTTGAGTGGCGCAAATAGTTCGGCAGACCAAAGAATATAGATAGTCAAAGACGCACCTGCTTTCACCCGGGTCCATATAGACAAAGACGACTGGGCGCCGTAAAGCTAATCAGAGCTGCGTCGCAGGCAGGAAATAGCTGGTTTTCAAGCACCGTGTAATATCGCGCGTAGGACTTTGACAGAGCTCATCATCGGTACGCAAGGCAGAGGTCATGGCGGCGAGGCCAGAGATCCACCGTCCGAGATCAGTGGTTTTAATATCGCCAAGACTGGGAGTGCCGGCAACAATGTGGCTGATAAATTTCGAGCTGGTGGCTATCTGCTAGATGTCCCGAGAAGCATAAATGTTCCGCATGGCGCGAGAGCGTACTTTGAGGTTTTGTTTATTTTTAAAATCTACAAAATTCAATCTAAGTAGCAGAGCTCTGTACAGCGATGAAGGTTCCATATTAAACATGTATGAAACAATAAATAACAGCGCGCTGAAAAGCAATCGAATTGCCAAGCACAGACTAAAACTACGCATGTAAAATTGCTAAAAAAAACAGGAATTAATCGCCTAATTCTAAAATTCCTGCGAAAAAAATTTGAAAGATAATACAAATGAATGCTGTGAGAACGTTAGTTCTGACACAACAGAATAATAATTGGATAGCATGAGACTGTTTAGAAAAATATAGCGATTGAAGAAATACTAATCAGACCCGTTTTCTCATTTCAGACAGAGAGAAATGCTCCGGATTACCCACCATGGCTTACGGTGAGATACAGCGCCTCTATATTGACCACAAATTAGATAAAGTTCGATGGTTTCTTGTTTTGTTTTTTTGATGTCGTCTTACGTATGACGGTCCCACGTCACATGTTGCTAGGTCTGACGTAAGTATTTCATTTAGTAATATTTCCCATATGGAATTGAGAAAAAGGAGCTTCTTGCATGCTGATGAATATATATTTTGTAACCGTCTTGTTCATTGTGTCTGTGTTGTTATTCTGCGTAAAGGCTTAATTTATCGCAGCAGCCCATCCAGGTTACTTTACGGAAAGTTATGATTTATTATTTTTTCACTGATATCCATCGTATCCTCTCATTATCCAGACTTCAGCACCACTGCATACTTATGACGCCTAATCACTGAGAACTGGGAGCTGTTTGTGGGAATTAGTTGGTCATAAAATGATTTAGAATTTTTGGAGTCACCAGCTAATACATATTTACAATTCTAAATGTTATAGAACCAGAGTACGATGGAGCCAACGATGGAGGAGAGAAACCAATCAGAAACCGTAAGGGAACCCGAACGAATAGGCCAATACACAATTAGAAAAAGCACACACAACATTCATTTAGACTTTTATGTTCATCTGAACATAAACAACTCTTTCCGAGGCCTTAGAGTAATATAATAAAAGTATAATATACTTGTCCCAAGAAAACGAGTTTGTAAGGCGAAAGACTTACTTGGCTTATAAGTGATGTGGACAGGAAATGTCCAAATCTAGTGGCAAAAAAGTCCCACCGTGCCCCACGGAGAAAAAGAGGTGGGAGAAGGCGCCGTTAGAAGACGAAGAGAAAGGTGGGCACTGTCAAAGAAACAGTAAGAGTACAGAGGACATCGATAATCAATCAATCAATCAATCAATCAATCAATCAATCAATCGCGCGACCAGTCACGCGGTAACGCGCGCCAAGGGGAGAAGCAAGAGTCACTCGATAATTTGACTTCAGGGGAAGAGTGGGTAGCGGGCATCGCGGCAGCAAATTGTGCGAGCTTTCGCCTTCATACACGCACGCGGCCGCAAGTGTTTGCGCTGAATTTTCGACATCTCATTTACGGATGTGACTAACTGCGTAGTCGTAAAAAATGCAGCCACTGGCAATAAGCGTTGAAATGTAAGAGCGTAAGCTGTTATGTTTGAATGCTGTGTGCGTCCATCGCCGTTCATATGGTGACGCACTCGTTTCACTAGTTGCTTCACTTCAACGCAACGAAGTGGCGTGCATCTACGACGAAGTGACGTCCCTCTGCGATCACTGGTTCGGCCGCCATGGGCTTCGGAAAATTGTTCTCATTACACTTTTGAGGATCAAAATTTGTCGCTACGACTCCTTCGCACGCGCTGGGTTTTAACTCGAGTAGTAATTCTGTGCTCTATATTACACCAAATCGTATGCGCCACTAAGAGCCCTCTGCGCCTAACGTTAGGGCCACAATTTTGACAGCAGTGTAGCTGTTAATGGCCCAATCTGGGTCGGCAGGCTCGCATATATATAGCGGAATAATAGGAGATAATTACAGGAGTTATTGCAGTTAATACTTTAAATAGCACAAATTACTACTTCATGCTTCTCTACAGGTATGTTTGAAAAGTATCCTTGCAAAATAGTTCGTGTTTCATTTAGCATACTACCTTTCCCAAAGACCATAAAGTTAATTTTACGTACGCGATTCTAGTAGGATACCAGTTCCTTTCTTAATGAGCCATACAGTTTCTTTAAGCGCATAACCGAATTTTAACGTTTCATATGTTTCATCGCTTATTGTCGCCGACTACATTTCTTGTCCTAGTTCACAAAGCTTTCAATGAGTCGTTTTCATCCTTAACCATATTAGAGGGTCCTAGTTCACAAAGCTTTCAATGAGTCCTTTTCATCCTTAACCATATTAGAGGGTTTTATTTCCTACGCCTTGCAGAAATTCGCCTAAAAAATTCCTCTTTGCACTAATTTTCGCGCCACAAGTCGTCTCAACCTTCGCGTGCGAATGAATAGACCTATAATCCTCCAAGCAGCTAGATGCATAAGGTCGACGTTGACAGTATCTATTTAGGCGAGTTGGTTATTCTAAAAGCGACATGACGGAAAGAAATGGACAGCACATGAGCTCATCCGGAATTTGGTTTTAACTGCTGGAAGGTCTTACAGTTCCTATGGTATAGCTTTGAGTAGCGCCCCTGAGAGCATGAGAGAGTTAAAGGTTTCTGGAAGTCGCCCGGACCGTTCTATAGGATGTGCAGTAACCATCCTGCAGACATAGCCGATGTACTCAGTCTTGCCTTGTACCGAAGAATGTTGTTCAGCTCTTTCTGTGGTATGAAAGAACATGACAAACTAAAATATTGCGATGCTTTCTCGACCGAGGCTGATCTAGCGGCGCTGAGGCGACGAAAGCCTAAATTTGAATGCTCGCCAAGCAGAGCTAATGGACTCCTGCACGGCCGCACCGGGATCCTGCGTAATGCGCCGATATTGGCGGCCGTTAGAGGATCGCATTTCTCTAGTATAACCGAAAGCATGCTTAGTGTTGTCGTTGAAGGAAACAGGATTGTTTTTTATTCCTCTAGAAATGTTTCAGTACCACGACGCATGACAGTCCCACGCCTAAAATCCTATTCCAAGTTTACCCCGAATCCGAGTGAGCAAAACGTTCAATTGCAAAAAAGGGATGCAATAACGAGACACCTTGTCGACATACGCCGAGAAATATACAAAAACAGACACTAATATTAGAACTTCGTAAAAAATTACGAGGGACTTAAGCGATTAAAGTAGTGAAAGGCGAAAGCCTCAGTGCCGCATTCCGCTACGCAGCTGGCACTAATGAGTAAATAATTAACGAATTACCTAGAAATTAATAAAGCTTTACTTATTGGATTAGTTATTAGGTAGGTAATAATGCGGTATTAATATTTACGAATTACTTAATTAGTCACTACATAGTTATTTATTTATTCATTCATTACTTTGTAATTGATCTTTGATTGGCATATGGCCATATAAGGCACGCATTCGCACATACTTTGGTGGTGCTGTGTGATTGGTCGAGACCTCTATGACGTCATCCCGCCTCGTCCAATCAGAGCCGCCGCAAAAGCGGGACAAATTTTGTCCACGAGAGCATGAGCCATTAAAGCCCTTCGTCTTAAAATATATATTGTAGAAGCGTCTCATTTATGTGCGCCAAGCGGTGGTCCGTATAGGAGTGCCTTTGCCGGTGAAAAAATCACGGAACACGGCTCTCAATCCCCTTCCAGCGTCACCCCGTGGGAACTCCTTGCGACTCTTGGGCAAACTGCGAGAGGCATCTTTGCTGCGCCCGGATGACTGAGCGCAACGGCAACAAATGCTATGAGAGGAATAGCACCATTGGCGCCCGCTGCTCGACAAATAGGTGGCCGAGAGGGAGCAAAATATTATCCTTCATTGGAGGCTGCCCATGCGCCAAAGGTGAGCGTGGCTTCTGCAATGCTTTAATCTAGGTGCTCTGCTTCAGAGAAGTCTGGAGTCAAGAAGGTGTGCAGTTCTTGAAGATGGAAGAGCATATGCCGTTTACTACTTAAAGCATCATTCGTTTTCTAGTAGGTTTGGAATGAGTCGGATTCTCTTTTAAGTACGCCACTGTGAGTATAAATATTGCTTTTGAGGTCATTTCTAGTCTCCCGAAAATGCTTTTCTTTTGCTACTAAATTATTATGATCATCCCTATTAAATTAGATAAAAGGCACGAATGGCTCTGGTGATGAAAATCCTTATTAATCTTTTTGAACCGAGGAAACAAACAGACGATTCTGTAGAATCTTGGACATATTTTCCAAATGGATGATGTAATGAAGTAGCACGATGCTGCCGCAACGTAAAACAATATTTAGGTACTTAGATGGTCTTTGACGTACACAAATATTGTTTCACTCGCTCATTAAGCATACAACGAAAATTCACTGAGCGAACTTACTGCGAAAGTACTGACATTAAAAAGGCATGGATATACAAGGCGAAATCTAGAATAGCAAATAAAGAACAAACGTTTTTTTATGGCCATCGGGTCAAGACCAGAAAAAATTGCGAGGCCTATCTGAAGGTCTTTCTCTCCAGTGCTATCCCTCTAGGTAGCTTAGAAGGAAACAAGCGGCCCTGAGTTATTCTGAACAATGATTTTATTAACAGAAAAGCTAGCGCAATTTTGATATAACATATGCAAACTGTAACTGTTTAGACGATGTCTCAAGTCCATACGAATTGCTTTATTTAAACTTTATACAGGACAGGATGAAAAAGCCTCCCTTTGAAGATGCTGAAAAAATAACGCTAACCGTCGTCGAACGCATCATTGCCAGGATAAACGCTGCATTATAATAATCCAAAATATAAAACTTGATACACTCCCTCTTTTGTTGCGCGCTCCTATACGCACGTTTCGTTTTGTATAGGGTTGTTCGGTCCAGTAGGCACGATTCTCTTCTCGCGGCGGTATTACAAGTCAGACGGAGCCATTCTCGTTATTGCCCACACACGATTGGATTAAGCCAAATTAAAAATAAACTAGTATGTTATGTGGTGAAGGCAACCTTGAAGGTGGGCCAGTCACATATCATTAACAAGTTTCTAAATATATTCGTTTTCCGCTCGGTCCATATTGATTTTTTCCCTATTCAGCGCGCCGCGGTCGAACCCAAATCCGTGAAGTTGTTCCAGTTCATACTGATTGCGATGTGCTCACGACTTTTGTTGGTAGCAAACCAGTCTTAAAGTCTAGATAATCTTGGAGCGATTATGGGCATTGTGAAAAAAGCTCAAGTGTTCTTAGTTGAACAATAAGCACTCACAAACAATGTTCTGATAATAGTGAGTGTACTTCCTTGTTATAAGGATTGTAATGTAATTCCTATCCTGAGAGAGCTAGTGTCTTGGCCAGAAGTATAACAAAATACAGAAGAGTATGCCAAAGTGCAAATCTCTGCCCGACACGGTATATCTTAACTTCGTGATTGACAATGGTCTGTGCAGGCAGTTGATATCTAATTAAGCCCACTCTCCAAGTCGAAAAAAAAAAGACAGAGAACCGTATCGAAAATACGACAAACTATTCCGTAGTTCTGCCGTAAACATCAGATTTTTCTAGAGTTTTGTAGCACTTTTCTGTACTTTTTGCTGTAGTAGTTATTTGGTGTCTGCAGCTCTGTAGATGCATTCCGTTTTGTTACAGAAAACTCTGATGCTACTACAGAAAAATATGTTTTCATAACAGGTTTCCTGTCAAAAACCGCACAAAATTGCTGTCGTAACAAAAGGAAATTTACTGTTGTTTTACCGACAGAGTCTCTATTTAAATTACCCTTAATGGAACTTTAGCGGACAAAATATTGTCCGTGGTTATAGATGGCTCACAAGCCGCAGACAAGGTGTTAAACTTATGTGGGGAACAGGGAGCAAATACCGTCGAGGCTTGGACTGTCGCACAAACTATGGGGTCAAAAACCACCATTATGTTTCTTACCTATTATAGAATTTTGTTGAAGCAACGATTCGACGTTACTAGATTCTTCAGTCGTCACGAGTTTAGAACACGATGTAATTATGTACAGTAATTATTTATTAATTGCAGCCTGTTGTAGTCTAGTGCGAATATTGTAAGTCTTCAAAAATAATGTTTATTTTAACAGGTTTGAGATGCAAAATGAATCAAAAACTTGGATATGGTACCTGTGAGTATCGTATCAACACCCAGCGAAAAGTCTGAGTTGGAATGCCTGCCAAGACGGTCGACCGTTCTTCAAAGCATTTGCTATTCTCGAATAAATCATTTTACCGGGCCAAGCGGCAAAATGCGTCATAAGTGTCTATTTGTGCCTTCATTTCGCTCATCTGAATGCATTTTCTTAAATTAGTTGCCTCAACACTTTGATTCAAGAACACCGCACGCTACAGCGTATATCCTAAGAGAAGGCCAGAACACAACAAAGTAAAAGTATTAATCAGTCATTGAGGGAATTATGTGGCAGTACAATGATATTCGTTTTATTGAGACTCGTCTCGCCTCTGAGTTTCAGGTGTAGGTTAACGGATGATGCTAGTTGCATGAGCTTAGTAGATAAAAAAAAAAATCAGCTTATTAGTTAATTGTCACAAACCTACGAGTTGGCCAGTGCTCTATATTTTCCTCGGTAGATTTATTTAAAAAAAATTTAAAAAAATTTGCCACCTGTGGTGTCCGGAATTGTACCCTGGAGCACCTGGGCTGCAGTCAGCAAACTCTAGAAGGAGTGAACATAAAAGAAAAGGAAAAGAAACTAAAATATACTGAGAAAGGACAGAGGGTAAGGAGAATATTGGAAGAATATAGTAAAGTGCCATGACGCCAGAAATGTTCGGAATGATTAACAGATTAGAGGCGGCTTTTACACAGTAACCGAAGTAGGACGAAAAAGCTCGGAACTGTTGTGCATGCACACGAACGGTTCGATTTTTGATTAGGGTGTTTTCCTGGTTAAAGGTCCAGTTGATAGTTTGTGTACAGAACTGTCACTTGTCAGCTTGCGTTATTTCAGACATGCACTTCCCCAAACGGTCAAGGATGAAACGTTTTTGCAGGAAGGGAAACTTCCAAACAATGCGCATTGTAGCTATTTCTTCGTTCTAAATGAAGCTACCAAAATTCTGGAAGTTGCCTTCCAGAAAACTTAATGAATAAAATTGCCTAGTCAGCCCAAGAGACAGGACGTAACAGTAGAAGACTGCAGTGAACAAGATAGCATTTTTCCGTATGCAGCGCGCTGATCCTGTCTCATTCCTTCAACTCGCTGTCGCAAGGTCTCCGACTCCCTCTGCTGAGATGAAAAATATAGGCGAGATTGTTATGGGGTTTTTCAGCACCGGTGGCAAACATATGATGCTTCGGCAACGAACCAGAATCATTTAAAACCACAGAAAGATACAGTGTTAGAGCTGGAAACTGCATTGAATATGGCGATGGAGTGAAGAGGCATTGTGAAACCGACGAGTCAGTTTTCCCGCAATGCATTGGAAATCAATAACACGGATAGAGAACCAGCTTTCAAATGAGGCATAGGTGTAAAGGCCCACATTGTTTTGTTAGACATTTTCCCACGTTTTGCTTACACGAAGAATGCTATATTAAATATGCTAGTATCACGTGGTTCTTTACACGTAAAGAGCAAGTACTTACAATCGTGTGAACACTACGATTGATATATCGCTATTTTTCTGCCACTATGCACGCATCAGTTTATACAAGCTGCTCCGACGAAGAGCATCGGTCTGAGGAAACAGTAAGGAGACATCCATTTGACCTCACGCTGGAATTGAAAACAGCAAATGCTTAACTAAAGCTAACGAAGTAAGGAAACGTCCAAATCAACCCTAAATTGGAGCTGAGGGTCCTCCAAAAGAGGTATTCGGGAAAATACTAGTAATTCAATCAAATAAGTTGCTCACTGCTGAGATTCAAACAAGGGTCCTCTCATTGCAAGCTGGGCACGTGATGCGCAGGGCATGAAGGACCGTTTGTAGCATGCATGTTAGGAGACACCTATTGAACATTTTGGGGTGTGTATGACTTAATAACGTGTATTTGGGACCTTTACTGATGTTACAGCAATAATATTGTTACGGACGAAGGAGGAAGAAGATGGCAGTGGCGCGGGCAAGAGCGCGCGCGCTAGGCCCGCACACAGATTAATGAAACGTCATCTCACGGTGATCCAACATCTTCTCTCCGTCCTCTGTTCTCCTAATGTCATCGCTTGCCGCCACGTAATAATATTAAAAAAATCTCAGAAATTCATATTTTAAACAAAGAAGCTCAAAATTTTCCTGGATAAAATAGCGGTCTAAAGGCGCTATCGCGTCTACTTTTACGCCGTTCCTTAAGCCTACTTCCGATTTGTCGATCCCAGATATATTCGATCCCTGTGTCAGTTTTCGATAGTTAATTAAGGAGCTCTGTGATGGATTACAGAACCGAATTTACAAATAACTTACAAATACAAATAACTTACAAATAACACACACACACACACACACACACACACACACACACACACACACACACACACACACACACACACACACACACACACACACACACACACACACACACACACACACACACACACACACACACACACACACACACACACACACACACACACACACACACACACACACACACACACACACACACACACACACACACACACACACACACACACACACACACACACACACACACACACACACACACACACACACACACACACACACACACACACACACACACACACACACACACACACACACACACACACACACACACACACACACACACACACACACACACACACACACACACACACACACACACACACACACACACACACACACACACACACACACACACACACACACACACACACACACACACACACACACACACACACACACACACACACACACACACACACACACACACACACACACACACACACACACACACACACACACACACACACACACACACACACACACACACACACACACACACACACACACACACACACACACACACACACACACACACACACACACACACACACACACACACACACACACACACACACACACACACACACACACACACACACACACACACACACACACACACACACACACACACACACACACACACACATGCACATGCACAAGTTCGAAACATGTGTTTGGTTGCATCAAAGGTCTGTGTGCAACGGCTGAAATTAACCAGCATAACTGGAGAGAGGAGGGCATTGCTTCCTGAAATATCGGAAACGTTCCGTTTTTAAGCTTACTGACAGCCATTTGACAGCAGGCTAAATATCATTTTAGTTTTGTCAATATTTTCCAGAAGACTAAACACGATCTTCGAAATTCCGACAGTCCCTCTCATACGTGCCTTTACGCTGCTTCATTCAATAGCCTCATGGCAACTGCTGCTTTGCTCACCTTGTTTCATCACGCTCTCGTTTAGGTGTTTCTTTGGAATGGAAAGAGCAGCCCATTCTGTCCCTGCGGCGAGTAGCTTTGAAAGACGAAAGTTGAACCACATCGTAGTTTTGAAGACAATAAAACGCAACGCATCGAAAACACGTAAAAAGCTTAAGATGCGCCTAGAATGCGCTTATGTTCAGTTTGGGCTTCGCTTAAAACTAAACTACGAAAAGCGGTACGGAGGCGCTTAACATGAGAGCGGAAACCATAATGTTGAAAAGCGCGAAATATCATGGGTGGTAAGGAACAAGAAGTTTAAAGTCGATACTATGCTGTATGCATATGCTTTTGACTAGAAAAAAAATATATACACTCAATCGATCTGTCGCAGCAGTTAATATATGATTTGCTTCTGTTGTGGGCCTCATTTTACTTCTGTATAATATCTGCGTAACGGTTCATGCTTAGAGCGAGGTCCCCTGTATCTAATTTGGGCGCTTCATTATCTACACTCGTCATTGATTCAGGCTGAGCAAACGCGCACCAGCGCTATATTTGGGATTATAGAGATGCAAACTGTCGGACTGAAAAGGAAGGCTCATGTTATCCCCGGCATGTCGGCTACTTCAACCGGATTAACCGGATTAATGAACTACCGATCAAAACAATCCCCTTCATGGATCACTGCCTTGTCGTGGCGGAGGGGCTTGCGAAACTCGATGAAGTCGTGAGCTCTGCTGTGTAGGGCCACCCAAGATAGACAGGTCACGGCAGAGAGTTCTGACAAAATGTGATTCACTGGAGAAGGTAATGGCAACCCACTCCAGTATTTCCTGCCAAGAAAACCCTATGGCCAGTCACAATACCATTAATGATATGGCGCCGGAAGATGAGCCCCCCAGGTTGGAAGGCGTCCCACATGTTACTGGGGATGAACAAAGGGCGATTCCTAGTAGCTCCAGGACGTATGAAGCGGCTGGGCTAAAGCCAAAAGGACGCTCAGTTGTGGATTTGTCGGGAAGCGACCGGAAAGTCCGATGTTGCAAGGAGATATATCACATGGCAACATAGAATGTAAGATCTACGATGCAAGGTAAACTGGATGTCGTCAAGCGAGAAATGAACCGATTGAACTTTGATATCTTGGGTATCAGCGAGCTCAAGTGGACCGGAATGGGAGAATTTAACTCCGGCGACCATTATGTCTTTTATTGTGGGCGCGAATCCAAGAGAACGAATGGGGTCGCTCTCATAGTAAACAGAAGAATGGGTAAAGCAGTGCTAGGGTACAACCCCAAAAACGACCGAATGATTTCACTTCGGATCCAAGGTCACCCTCTCAACATAACAGTTATCCAAGTCTATGCACCGAACACTACTGCTGAAGAAGGTGACGTTGAGAGATTTTATGCGGACCTACAATGCCTTTTAGACCGCACCCCATCATCAGACGTCGTTTTTCTCGTAGGAGACTGGAATGCTAAGGTCGGGAGTGAAGAAATATCCGGAATTGTAGGCAAGTTCGGTCTTGGCGAGTCAAATGAAGCTGGACAGAGGCTAGTAGAGTTTTGTCAAGAAAACAACCTGACCATAGCGAATACTCATATTCCACAGCACTAGAGGCGCCTGTACACATGGACTTCACCGGACGGTCTGTACAGGAATCAGATCGATTATATTCTTTGCTGCAGAGATGGAGAAGCGCTATACAAGCAGTAAAAACAAGGCCTGGGGCCGATTGTGGCACCGATCATCAGCTTCTTGTTGCCAAAATTAAGCTTCGATTGAGGAAAACTCAGAAAACTAGAAGGCCTTTCAGGTATGATCTGGATCAAATTCCATTCGAATATGCTGTGGAAGTGAGCAATCGATTTCAAGAATTAGATCTAGAAGACAGAGAGCCCGAAGCGATGTGGACTGATGTTCGTGATATAATACAAGAAGTTGCTACTAAGGTAGTTCCAAAGCAAAAGAAATGCAAGAAAGCAAACTGGTTATCTGAAGAGGCTTTGCAAATAGCTGAGGAAAGGAGGATGGCAAAAGTTATGGGGGAAAGAGAAAGATACAAGGTTCTCAATGCGGATTTTCAGAAAATAGCAAGGAGAGATAAGAATGCCTTCCTGAACATACAGTGCTAAGCAGTTGAGGACAACAGCCAATTAAGGAACACAAGAGCTCTGTACAAGACAATCAAAGATATCAAAGGAAGCTTCTGTGCTAAGCTGGGCGTGATAAAGGACAAACGAGGCAAGGACCTCACTGAAGCCTCAGAGATAAAGAAGAGGTGGCAGGAATACACAGTAGAACTGTACAAGAAGGACCCGAATGTGCAAACCCAACATAAGATGGTTGTGATTACTGATCTCGAGCCGGGCATCCTGAAGAGTGAAGTTGAATGGGCCTTAGCCAGTCTTGCTAAGAAGAAACCCAGCGGAAGTGATGGCTTTCCAGCTGAGTTGCTTCAAAACCTCAACCATGACGCTGTTAGCATTCTGCATACATTATGTCAGAAGATTTGGACAACCCTGCAGTGGCCACAGTATTGGAGGAGGTCAGTTTACATCCCCATTCCAAAGAAAGGCAGTGCCAAAGATTGTTCCAACTACCGCACGATCGCACTTATTTCGCATGCTAGCAAGGTGATGTTGAAAATCCTCCAAGGTAGGCTGCAACAGTATATGGATCGGGAGCTTCCGGACGTGCAAGCTGGGTTTCGCAAGGGCAGAGGAACTAGAGACCAAATTGCCAACCTCCGCTGGATCATGGAAAAAGCAAGAGAGTTCCAGAAACCCATCTACTTCTGCTTTATTGATTATGCAAAAGCGTTTGACTGCGTAGATCACAGCAAAGTGTGGCAAGCTCTCCAAGAGATGGGAGTTCCAATTCACCTCATCTGTCTCCTCAGGAACCTGTATGAAGGACAAGAGGCCACAGTCAGAACTGGGCATGGTCTTACCGATTGGTTTCCGATTGAGAAAGGAGTGAGGCAAGGCTGCATACTGTCGCCCTGCCTATTTAACCTATATGCAGAGTGCATCATGAGGAAGGCCGGTCTGCACGAGTCTTCATATGGAGTGAAGATTGCTGGAAAACGTATCAACAACCTTAGATATGCGGATGATACCACTTTAATGGCAGAAAGTGAAGTGGAACTCAAGAGACTTCTGATGCGCGTACAAGAAGAGAGTGAGAAGTTTGGGCTTAAACAGAACATCAAAAAGACAAAGATCATGGCGTCTTGCCCTATCAAGTCCTGGAGCATCAATGGACAAGAAGTGGAAGCTGTGACAGATTTTCTCTTCTTGGGCTCCAAGATTACCTCGGAAGGAGACTGCAGCCATGAAATTAGGAGACGCCTGCTTCTGGGAAAGAGAGCAATGGTTAGCCTTGACCGCCTAGTAAAGAGCAGAGACATTACTCTGCCAACCAAGATCCGTATAACTCGTGCCGGTCTTTCCAGTTGTGATGTATGGATGCGAGAGTTGGATGTGAAAAAGGCTGACCGCCGAAGAATTGACGCGTTTGAATTGTGGTGCTGGCGAAGACTCTTCAGAGTTCCTTGGACTGCCAGAAGATCAAATCAGTCGATATTGTCGACCATAAACCCTGACTGCTCATTGGAGGGTCAAATTCTAAAGTTAAAACTCAGCTACTTTGGTCATCTGATGAGAAGTGAGGAGTCGCTGGAGAAAGATTTGATTTTGGGAAAGGTTGACGGTCGCCGGAGAAGGGGTAGGCAGCGAACGCGATGGTTAGATGGCATCCTCGAGGCACTGCAGATGAATTTATGTGATGTTAGGAAGATAGTGAGAGACCGGAAAGCGTGGCGTGAAATGGTCCATAGGGTCACGAAGAGTCGGACACGACTGAACGACTGAACTGAACTGAACTGATCAAAACAATTCACAGTACGTCAAGAGTTATGCACTTTTCATACGTTAGCAAAGCACCAAACGGGGATTAAAAATAGGGAAACACTCAAGTTCGGCCTTTGCGAGTATGACAGTGACGTGTTATTCGCCTTCGTCTGCAGCTCCCGTTTCAGATTCTCGTTTGGGTACGTGCACTTTGCAGCTCATTTGATGACTGACCCTTTAACTTCTCCCACTATTATTCACGCATGCTCATTAGCATACAGCCGCCAGCTGCCACGTGAAAGACCACCCCTAACAAACATAGAGCTCTGTTTTAACCAAGGGGCAAAGATCTCCCTACACTATATAAAGCTCCCAATCGCTAAGAGCTAGGAACGTACTTGTGTGGCCGCGAACTACAGTTCTAGCTTATCACCGAAATTTGCTGGGTTTAATTCCCATCTCGTGCTCTCATATTAAAATAGCCGCAAAATTGGGCAGCTCCTGCCATCTCAGCCATGTCAAGTGGCCTCGTGACGTCACAAATGCACCCGAACAATCATTGCCCGGGCATTTGACCGGCCATCTCCTACTTTTCAGAGACGAGCCTTTTATTTTATTGCGATAGCAATATTGCGCCAGGTTTCGGCCCATCTCGTCGTCCCGGGAAAGGTCACGTTTGACCTTGAGCACCAGCGAAGAAAGAAGAAGAAGAACTCTCTATTACTTGCAGCTAATGCTTTTGCTCAACATTTGGTTCAGCAGCATTGAACCTTTCTCATTTATATTTGCGCTGGTAGCTTACGCTCTCGCGTCATACTCTTAAAGGATGAGCTTAAGTGTCCCCAATAATGTAGCACCTTACAGTGATAGGGCGTGATAGGGGAATAATGTAGCAGGCAAAAGAACCTTCCACCGTTGCTATGCAATTCAACTAGGGTAAGCAGAGTTACACCACAACTAGTTTTTTTCGCTCAGAGATGCCGCGCCGCAGATAATCAGGGCGCTGAAAATTCCACCTGGAGATTTTCTCCACAATTGAGCTCTTAACTCTAGTGGAATAAATTTTTACGCTTATGTTTGAGGCAAGCACAGACGCAAGGACCTGAGGGGCTATTCTTGAAGGCTATATTTCCTCATAAGTGTTCCTATACAGATATAGATGCCTTGAGCAATTACGCAGGCGTAACATAATTATTACTCTCTATATTTAAGAAAGCTGACTGCCCTCACTTAGAGTTTTCTTTAACGTGAAAATCTGACTTTATGCATTTACGCGACTTCATGTGGTTCTTGGAGTGGGGGGTTTTGCCCACACGAGACCGGCTGAAACGGTGGGGTATTGTGCGCACAGCAAATATCCCCAACTGCCCACTTCAGGAGTGTAATCGTCACACGGCCCAGTAATGCGTCGTTGCTCGTGCCTTTGGAGGGCAGTTCATGCCGGTTTCAGAAGTCTTGGCATCGATCGATTTCATATAAATGGTAGATGTGCTCGCGGTCGCTTTGCACGATTGTTGATTGTAGCTGGCGCTTTCACGTTATGGCGCAATCGTTGTGAGGCTGTCGCCTCAAGCCGGCGTCGAAGTGAGCTTTTCACGGTCCTGCCGCGTATGGGAATAGAGATAGTAAGCTTTCTGGCTAAGGAACTTTTCTACCTTGGGGGGCAAGACTATTGACTAAGGAACTCTCGTTCCTTCGTGAATGGTCTTGCCCTTTTGTTTCCCTGTAGGATGGACCTGCAGAGCGATTTTCAGTTTTTCAGTCCACCTTGGTACTTGTAATTAAATGTAAATAATTATGTCAATTCACAGCTGTATAATCCCAAAACGCATTTGTAATACACAATGTGCATGCGATTGCTGTATATGTTTCTACCTATATTTGTTTGCTATATTATTGTGCACTGTGTATAATTTCATTTACATTGTCATTTAAAATTGAATATATCATCATTACTAGCAGCCAAATTTTTCCCGTAGTGTAAATAGTGAATTTTGATGTATTTCCTCGACATGAGGTATATATGTCATGTGCAGTGTCTCCTGTTCTTAAGCGTGGACGTTTTCAGTTTTGGTCATTTATCACCACACATGTCAGTGTATAATGTCTCATAAAACTTTTTCTAAACACGCAGATCACCGCCACTTAATTGCGGCGAGGGCTAGCCTGCCCCCGATTTGTATCTGTTGTAGGCCGCCATTGCATCCGCCACCGCTTAGGTGGTGGACGACGTCTGTTGCGACGCGCGTCTTTCTCTGCCATTCCTTTTTATTTCTCTCTTCTCTATTTTCCTTTCTGTCCGCAGGAGGCAGCGGAGGTGGCTCAGCTACAGAGCCAGTAGCAGGCCCGTGCATTTTCTTTTCCTTGACGAAAGATATTAGCGCAAATAAATAAGATGAGAGTTAGCGCGTGTCCTGCGTCTTCTTCACTTGTGTGTGTGCTCCTGTGCGCTTATTATCTTTCGTCAAGTTGCAATGCACCATCAAGCCCACCTTCAGGTTTTGTTAAACTTTCTTTTCCTTCTTCCTATAGTCACAACAACAACAACAGTGATACTGGTTTACCATTTAGCGAGGATATAAGAAAAAAAAAGGAGTTCAAAGTGCGAAAACGAAAATAGTTGTAGATCCCCTTGTGCAAAAAAAAAAAAAAAGGTAGAATTTGAATGGGCCTTGAGTAAGAATCACACATCACACAGCTAATTAAGGTTACCCAGCGATCTATGATTCCAAATCTGTAACCTTTTGTTGTTTTACTCCGTGTATGAGATTGTTTGTAAGTGGAGCAGCGGGACCTGGGAATTTGTGATAATTTTCGTAAATGCGAAAGTAAACGTTCATACAAACATTTTTACACAGAGGAAACTGTTTAATTCCCGTATTCAGAAATCTCGAAGGGTGCTCGTGCAGTCCGTCGTTTCAAGATCCTCTCAATCTGAGGTTCCCTTAAGGTACTGGCTTCCTTAGGCCCGCCGGCAGACGGCAGTGTCTCCACGCTTTACTTGCGGCTACAGATGCAGCCATACGAATGAGCTAGCTAAAAAAAAATGTTGACGATTACGGTACTTCCTAATGAAAAATTGGAGCGCAGCTCATCAACTGTTTCAGCTTTTCGATAGTTTGAGGCAAAGTATTCGAACAAGACATGTATTTACAGTTACAGACAACTGGTTACGGCGGACACCGGCGACGACGACGCGAAACCCAGAAACGGGCGCCACTCCTGAAACAATGCCATTCGAGACATTATTTGAAAGGCCAAGTTTTTTTTTTTATCATGGTTACTAGTATATACGCAAACTACATCAATATATGATGCTTTTCTCTGTGAGTGTGTGAATTTTCGGTTACTGCACATGCTACACTGCAGTTTGTGTGGGCGCTCGCATTTTTCATGAATTATTGTCTTTGCAGTGTGTACCATGTGTGGTCAAGTCTTCCAAATGAGCTCTGAAGCGTGTCTTTCATAATTGGTTCACAAGAATGGTAAGGCGCAGTATCTGTCACAGCTGTTTCTGCGGACACCTGAATCGCGCCGTAAGGGAGGGAAGGAAGGAAGGTGGGAGTGAAAGTCCACATGAGCTCTGACGCGTGCCTTTCATAATTGGTTCATGCCTGTTCACCCTGCCGTGGTATCGCACCTTGGGATACAGTTGGAAGCCATCATCTGAGACGCATACTGCCCGGCCTGTGTAGTGAGTTAGAATAAACACACACACACACACACGCACATATATATATATATATATATATATATATATATATATATATGCTATTATTTCTTCTGCCGTGGTCTTGAACGTAACACATTATAACCTGGCTGTAAACCAGTTGGCGGGCCATCGTAAAATTACAACCGCAAAACCACAGGACGGAGGCAAGGAGCCAACTTGTTTTCGTCCTGTCGTTTCCGTGGTTTTAATTTTACGATGCCTCTACCGTGATGATCGGCACCCTTTGATTTAAACTCCTATGACCGGTCATGGATAATCATGAGGCGACTGCTTAACGATGTCGAAAAGCAGTCAATAATAATAAAAATTTTCTGATAATTTAGGGAGTTAGATACCGTTAATAATGTTATTGTGGACTTTCTCTGGTAAGTGGACGCTGTAGCGACTTAAAATCTGTTTTTAATAAAGGTACGAAACCGGCAATTGCGATAATATGTCATAGCAAATTAGGTGCAGTGTTCCCTGGCGAAATCCTGCGTCTTCGCCGTCAGCGATGGGAACAATAAGCATGCATTCCATCTGTCAACTGTACGGCCCAACAGTCCACAATGAATGGATGGAATAAGGAGCATCTCCTTTGAACGGGCACATACCACCACATTCCAGCAATCATTATTCTTGAAAACTGCCCGTTACAGGAATGATCTCTCCGCTGAAGTGGCCACCATCATGAATCATCGACTGTTCAAGACCACTATTGAGGAAGCCTATTCATCAACGTAATTTGTGTCCATTTTTCATTAATGTATAATATGTTTTGCCGTGATATCCCCATCCCTCATGTAATGGAAAATAAATAAATAAATAAATAAATAAATAAATAAATAAATAAACAAACGGGGTGGTAGCAGTTGCTATCATACTCGTTTTTCCTTTATATCTTGAATATTGTTTCAGATCGGTTAGCTATACCGCTATGTCATTTATTGAATACCTCGGTGGACCAGCTTCACCCAGCGGCCACTCGGTGAAATTTTGTAATGATTAATTGTAGCGCTATACCCCCAGCTTCCTTTTAGAAGCGACAGCTAGTGCTGATAGTAGTCTCAATTCCGAGGCTCACCATTTTATAAAGAAACATGTTCCGGCGTCTACCAGAGAAGCACTAGGAGCGCCAGTCTGCCCCACACGCACAGTGCTTTTACGGTTACGGAACTATCCCAGAGAAAAGGCCCTGCAAATTTGGAAGCAAAACGCGAGACCCACGGCTTCACAGGTTAGCTGGATGGCGACTTCGTTTTGTGTTGCCTCGCCTCTTCTCTGGTGTAGATTACTCCGCTGAGAATACTCGTCATTCCGGCTCATTCGTGTCGCAGACATAAATACATATAATTTCACGAAAACGATCAGGCTGCAAAGCTTTTTGCTTATGATAGTACGTAAGTCTCTTGAGGAAAAATCATCTTCAAGAACATAATATTGCAATTTTATCATAACCGCGGTATGTGAAATAGTATAATTAAAAGCTGTATTGACTACCACGGCACCACATACAAAATTACAGGATAGAGTAAAGGGTAAACGATCAGTTGTATTTTCACATGAAATGGCAAGAAATATAGAATGTATTCCATTTTAAATTATCAGTAACGCTGCCAACCATCGGAAAGCACCTTTACAATTACAAAGAAGGCTTCAGATATTGGATCAGATAAAATGTAACTGAATTCTGCCAACAACAAATCGAATGTCTGACGTCTTAAGGCGAAGACCTAAGAAAATCTACAAAACAAACATGTGTTCAGATTTAAATTTATTTTTTAAAGTTTTATTTGACATAATGCAATATGTTTAGAGCCTAATATTTATGACGAACTAAAAATGGGTCTTGTCGTTCTTAATCCAAATCGTTGTTGTTTTTTTGTAATTGGAATGAAAGTTGTCCCTTTTTTGCTGTTGGCGAAATCTCGCCTACTTTGGTGCATTGTGGACAAAATGCATAACGAGCTATAGTCACAAGTTTTACCTGGGATTAAGAACATAACTTGCCTAATTACTGAAAATTTTGTATGAAAAACAGCCTAATGCTTCATTCCAGACTGTAGTACCTGAAAACTTGCTTGTTTTCCAGTGCGTCGCTCTTGGAGGAAAGTTTACGATTTTTTACTAACACAAGTGCAGCAACAAACAATGTTACGAACAATTCTTAAAAATTTTGCATGGATTTAATGGGTCAAAATATTTCACAACAAAATTTTAGAACGCAAGCAGCCGGGCTCGAAATTTGTAACTTTCTGAAATGGTTAAAACGGCGTTTCCAACGTAGTGACATACCATTTTTTCCCTGAAAAAAAAAAAAGAAACTACTGCTTAACTGTCAAAAATAAGGTCGATTCATTTGTGACGAGACATTTGGCGACTTCATAAGAATTTCACTGAAAACAAGAAACGCTTAGCGGACCACTATTACCATACGTTCTTTTCGGCAAACACCTACAGGATTTATATATAGTGTAGGGGTGCATTTATTACGTCGACGCAGATGGATTCAGCTGCTCAGGATGAAATCGCAGCGGAGCGTCAGGCGTAGCGAATCACAAAGACAACGACCAACTTCTTCGTTCTCGAGAGCGCCAGCACGCGACGCATGTCAGCGGCTATAACGATGAAAATTGCCACACTACTATATATATATATATATATATATATATATATATATATATATATATATATATATATATATATATATATATATATATATATATATATATATATATATATATATATATATATATATATATATATATATATATATATACAAACATAGAGCGCAGAACATATAACGTATCATGGCTACATATTGTCATGCTATCGCTATTTGAAACGCGCGGTGTGCGACTCGCCGTGATCCATGGAGGGTAATCCGTCTGAAAATGAGAAAAAAAAAGAACTCCGATTTATGTTCTGATTTTAAGAAGAAAACTGCAAGATTACGTCTGCAAAGATTCCTCATGGCCTTTATGCTACAATTAATCAGCATAGGATATTGCATGTATTTGTCCGAACTGACTATTTATTTTCGTTGTCGTTTCCTAACGATACAAGAATGAAGTGCCCTTGCTAACACTCTTTTTATCGTCCTATGGGAAGTGCTGTCTTATATGTTTCCCTGTGTTTATTAATTACGGCAGTATTATTGCATACTGTACATATGAAGCCTATTTGTGAAGTATTCTTGTATTCTTGAAGCTCTTCTAATGAGCGCGTCTAAAGTTTTAGAACAATCGTTGATTGCTTCAAACGCTTTCTGTACTTCGTGGATTTTCATAGGCGGAACACCTGATTGCTGTACCCTACGGGCGTTCCCCTTTCGGGCGGATTCTTCGGCTAGTGATCACGCCAGTGTAAAAGAGTTCGGCTGCTTTGACTATATTATCTATAGTGTTATTGGAATCGCCCCTTCTGTCTCTTAGCGCACACATCTGATTCTTTCCCATGTATAATTTTGTTTTTGCTGCTTTTATCTATCCCCATTCTTTAGAGCATGCTCAGTTCTCTCCGTATTTCGAACATTTCAACTTATTTCAAATTTTCCCCTTCTGATTGTAACGTTGTGATTTAGTTCACAATGTTACGGCAATATAGCCAAACTCTAAGGAATCGTAGCTTAACGCTCCGTGGTCACTACACGTTCCTCATGGAAGCTGGCAGTAATGGCTAAAGACATGGTTTATTTTAGAGCGGAGCTCTTGTATGCCCATTATTCGGCTGTCTTGCTGGCGTCAGTGCCGCCGCTGGTGTAACAGGACGCGCGAAAGAAGAGCCACGAGCTCGGCACCGTTCGCTCATCGGACACTCGAGATGACTCGCTGGGCAGAATGCGGGTCTTACCGTGGTTAGCAGTAACAAGCGCCATAGGTGCTCTCCCTATATATCCTGCCGCCTGATCTCCTCTGGCTTTCATTTCGCTTTGTGAATAAAAATTGTTTTGAGGCCCTTAGGACCACCTGCGTGTATGAAGACGAGGGCTACCTGCATAGGGTAATTTGTGCCGGTAGGCGAGGCCACTCACAGCGTTTATTTCCAGGTATAAACAGTTTGTGAGAATAAAGTAATCTAAAACAGCATGAGCCGGTTCTTTGTCATTGAGCGGTGCAACCGGAAAAAGTGCTTCTCATGCCGCTACTGATGAAAGAGCTGCGCGACCAGCTCAGCGCCCCGAACCAGCAGCTAGGCGCCACCTCCGGGAGGGCACTGCTGTTCGCGCCGCAGAGAGAGCCCTAATATTCGCGCTGTTGAATCTAAGGAGCTGCGCTCAAGTTTCGCGTTAGAGAATATCGAAATAGTCCTCAAAATATATTTACCGTGTAGTGCTATTAGGTTCAGTTGTCGGCAGTCTTAAGGTGTCGAGCCAAAACCGAGAGCCAACACCAGGGAACGTTATCTAGGAACCGAAACGATCCCATCAGGGCACTGAACGAGCTTTCACTAGACCAGCACTCCGCACTCCAAGCCCTCGCAGGACAGGTATATGTTCCAGAAAGAGTCTGTTCACACTTCCAAAATTTGGCCTTTTAGACCCTCTAAATTTAACCTCGCCCAAACTATACCAACAGTATATGAAACGTAACTTTGGCTGTAGCCAATGCCATGTTGACCTATAAGATTAGGTGTTATGTTTTCATATTTTGGCCCACTGAACCCTTGAAATTTTGACTTAGTCCAAATTTGACCACAATTATTGTGTCACTAGGGTATGGCCAGCTCAATGGTGAATTGCAATCTATGTGGACCGCCCACAAGAATTGGCAAGCTTACGCATTCTCCGTGCATGAAAACAATTGAGCCTGATGAAATGACAGGCGGAATGAGTCTTGCGCTTTGCGATATCTTTGAGAGTTAGAAGCAAGAGACTGAAAGTCTCTACTACCATGATTATGAGGCCGCGTACAAAGGCAAGAAGGCTGCCACAGAGCCCGTAACTGTTTCGTGCTTCCATCTGCTCTCGATTACAAAACAGGGTGCAAATGTTTTTGTTTTAAATAATTTCTAGTTGCCTCTAGAAGCAGGGTGTTGCCTCTAGAAGAACGACGCCGTATATACGATTCCTATAAAGGCCAGCGTCAATTTGTACACGTGGTATCTTCAAAACAGGGCATTGTAGGTGTGCTGAACTTTTTTTCAAACGTGGGGCCGCCCCTACTAACGCGCCGCAGAGCTCTGCTAACGCTATTGCACACCACGTGTTTAATTAATCAAAGAAGCTGGCCGCCGAGCTAGGTCTATATTCTTTCCTTGAGCAACTAAAGGTTACTATGACTTGTCGTTGTCTCTTACGCTGTAGTTAGCACTCCCACTGGATTTTTCTGAATGTTTTTGTTTTCTGTCAGAACACATGCATTTCAACTGACTGTTGGCAATCATAAGGGCATTGATGACGATCGTTAATAACGTACACATAATGGCACTGATTCCGCAAGATCTGGTGCTTCACACCCCCAGCGCGACGCCGCTGAACCAAAGAGCGCCTGCTGAGCGGCTCTACAGATCAACTACAGTTCTTGCGTTAGCAGTTGATGTAGTTCAGCACTGCCTGCGTATGGGCTGCTGTGATAGTTGATTCACGGTCTGCATCAGTTGCAGGTGTAGGACGGATGCAAGGAGTCTGCGATTTACGCTCTTACCGACACTATTAAGTTGTTCCGGTCTCAACAGCGAATTGTTTTGAGTTCGCGATAATTAGAGAAAACGCGACAGCAATGCACGGAATTACATCTATTGGGGAATCACTGTAAACAAGGCTTGGCTCCTATAAGCTACTGCCAATCGAAATGTGACATGGGTGCAGAAAGCAGCAACATATTGTTGAAATAGAGAACCACGTCAAAAGACAAAATGGTTTTGCTTGGTTTATAGTCTTTGAGTCCCAAAAGAACAGCAGGCTATGAGGGACGCCTAAAAAGAAAACATTGCGTATATCTCTTGGAAAATATTTCCAGATCATGAAATAGTGAAATAACATCAGGGATATATGCACCTATAACTCATAACTTTGTGTCCCACCAAAATAAGGAATATTATTTGAAACGCAGCAAAGCATTCAGTCCCTTCAAGCAACAGTCTTGCTCTATCCTTGTTTTCTTTTAGTTTCGCTGCCGCATATTTGCGCCCGGACTGAAGAACTTACTTAAAATAGCTCCCTACTTATCAGGATAAAACAAAATATTTAGTCTTATTTATGTAAGAATCCTCTGTAAACATGTTTCGGACGCATAGGTTGAGAGAGACACGATATACGCCTTATCAAGCTGCACTTCGAAAAATATGGAATTCTAGCAGGAGGCTGAAAACACATAATGCAGGAGAATCGACGAGGAGGAGACGTGAATGCCTTTCTTCCGCTTTGGCATAAATCGTGCGGCCTCTTCAACAAGGGCGCCCACAGGGTACCGCAACTTTTAAGGGCACCGCGACGTAAGCTAAATCTAAAACGTTGCGAGTGAGCATGTTGATTATGATATGTGTAGGACCGCGCCCGAGGATAATCACTTGCAGGTGCGCGTCTCTGCATGGCGCTGCCACCCACCTGTCTGCTTCCGATATTGTAGACGCGGTCCCCCTTCTACAAGCGTGCCGCGTGTGGGGAGAGCCGACCGGACCATCGGCGCCGGATTTGCGGGACCGCTTTAGCCGGAAGGTCATTCATGGAGACATGCGCAGCGGAACGTGTTGCCGGGTGCTCACATGTATGGCACAATTCGTACTGGCCGGTAGCGAGCCCCCAAATGACCCTTCAGCCTTTTTTTTTTACACTGCGACTGAGCAGTGCGGAAGGCAGTCTCTTTTATCCTGTCTGCAGATGCGACAAATAGCGCCCGAAGAAGCACTCAGGATTCGACTCGGGCATTGTTCTCAGTGTGGGCAAGCCAGAAGCTCTCCTTTAATCCGGCGCCAGGCCTTCAGCATGGCGCCTGGTTGATCTTTCCCTTTCCATGTCGTTGCTCGTAGTGGTAAACATGGGTGGCGCGGGGCAGTGCACTGTGGAAAGGATTTAGCCAGCAGCGGCAGCGCATATGGGGCGGAGGTGTGCGGGAGACAAGTGGGAAGAAAGTCTCCCGAGAGGAGAAGGTTCGACACCCTCACCGGGGAAAGAGTTTCGCAGGCTTTGTTTGTTGTAATTTGTATTGCTAGTGGGGCCCTGGGTTAGAGGCTAAGGCCAACCCACGGGGCTGTGCCCATCTAGCATATTTCCTTTTGGACAGTTGATGTGTGGGGCTGGCCTCTGAAAATGACCGCCCCTGTTTCTTTCTTTTGTGAAGGTGTAAAATGGGACGTGATCCAAGAGAGTTGAGTCCAGTCTGAGCTGGGACTCCATGTTAATCATGTAACGCGGCTGTTCTGCTTAGGCTCTAACCAGTTAGGTCGAAGTGTAAAGTAGCGCAGAGTGTTCTTTTTGTAAATTCATTTCATTTTCCAGTTTTACTCTGTATATATATATATATATATATATGTCATGCTGTAAATATATACCATCATCACCTTCAAGTACGCCTCTTGTTCTTCTCTACGCCAAACTACATAACAGGAAGAATTTAAAGAACCTTCCGAAAAGGAACGAACGACATAAATTATACTATATGCTCACAACTTAAGTTTCCAGCGAGGCAGTCTGATAGTCTAGATGGAGCATTCATGGGCATTTCGAAGGGTGCATAAATGTTTTCATTTGGCTAATAAGCAGCTAGTCACAATAGATCTTCGAACTGAAGTGAGTGTCATTGCATGGTATATTTGTATATTTAAGCACTGCCCTTCCATTTTCGGTCAGATTGTCGGCCTGCAATACGACTAAATAATCAAATAATATGCCAAATTGCAATAACCTGCAGAATAAAGCTCATCTTTATTTCTTGCTTAACCGTGCTGTCTTGTCAAAAAATTATCAATATTTAGGGCTATGTATAGCTAAATTACTTCTAATTATTATCATAGTGGCAAAATATTGCCTGGGACGTGAAATGGCACAGAAGCTGCCGACAGCATAGCGTTAAAATTATTTGGTGGACACAGTAAATAACATCATACCTCGGATTATCCTAGAAAATGCAGACACAAAAACACAATTATATTTATAAAACGAGCTAACTGCGCCCAGTATACAAGCGTTATAGTTTGTTGTAAGTTCATGTTATAATTATAAGTGCTTCAAAAATTAACTTTTTCTCGACAGGCTTCAAATGCAAGATGATAAAAAACCGTGATTACGGAACCTGTGAGCGCGCTCAGCTAGGTGGTTCGCCAACGAAGGCCTGAGATGGATGACCTAACAGCACCTTTGAGCGGTCATCGAGAAACTTGTTATCCGCCAATAAACATTTTTTCAGGTGCATTTAGTAAAACTCAAGCGAATTCACTCAATCAAAGCTTGACAACTTTCTTGACTAACAACACACATTACTACGTGTATCTCGCGTCAGTGCTTCAAGTAGGCAAAGGAAAATAATACTGCTTTTTCTAGTAAACGATTGAGTATGGACTTTTTTTTACAAACTGTTGCGTTAGTTAGGCTGCGATTGATGTATGATTCTGATGAGACTATCGATCCTTGGTAATTTAGTTTTTCAGCCATATTTTGAAGCATTATTCTCTCTTGGTGAATTCAATTTTCTTCACAATGTTGTATTTAAAATAAAATGCGAGAAGAACGAATTGTTTCTTCAGCTTCGCTATCTTGCATCTCAATACCAAGTACTTGATCTGCGACCATAAAATCAAAGCCACAAGGACTGCTCAAGAACGGAAAATGGAAGAGGTGAATTGTGAATGCAAGAAATAACAAGGGAAGAGGGAGCGACAGAGTTGTGTAAGGAAGCCCTATGTCCGCCGTAACATTTTGGCCTGGCGGGCGTCCGCCGGGCGCACTGTTGCAGCATGCATGTACATACACACATAAAAGTAGGACATCACTGTGCCGACGCCGGCGACCCCAAAACCTGGAGGCGCCTAACGGCGAGAAACTGGACCTGGTCAATATGTGATAAGGTGCCATTCTAAAACAGCAAAGGGAATTAAGGAGAACCAACCCCTATTTACAAAACCCTCATGAGGAAGCTCTCGGTTGCCTGTAAATATATTCACACTAATATATACCACATTATGAGTCAACTGAGTGAAGTTCACCCACAGTATACCAGAGTAAATGCTCGCCATACGAAGAACAACGGAAGATTCATCACGCTGCATTGGCCAGTCAAGGAAGACTGGTAGCACAAATGAGCAATATAAGTGTGGATCAGTGAAAGGCTGCGCTGCCTTGCTCGATCACTGAAGAACATCTCAAGCTAACAGATAGTGGCACTCAGAAGACAGCAAGGGCCAGTGCGGCCCTGAAAAAAGGGCCCCAACTTCGTCGGAGAATTGTTTTGCCAGAAAAAATCCACGACGAGACAAAGCTATGCATTATGATATACTACTTACAACGGTACACGATAAAGGTATCGGAACGGGAAGAAAGAAAAAATACACCAACTGCGCACTGCAGACTTATTAACACAAATATGTACGGCGGGCCCGCAACGCCTAAAAGCAGCGGGAACGCCGCCCTGGGTGCAGCTGTTCACTGAATATATTAGTCATCAATAGCAGCTGAGCCGGCGGATATTTTTGGTTATTTTTCGCATTTTCATTTTTATGTGCTGTTGCTTGAACCATGCGACACCGACATGACCATAAATCCGGTTTCATATCTTATTGTGTGAGAACGAGTTAAGATGCCTTTATTCTCGAAAGCACGAATCAAACATATGAGTTCAGAAGGGTGAAATAGCAGTAAAGGACGCTAGACAAAATGTAAAAAAGCACGTGGCAGGCTCATTAATTAGAAATAAAAATGTTTGTTCTAAACAAGTCCTTTGTAAAACATTCGTGCATGCAAGGGGCAGATGGGGTGAAATTTGTGCAAGTAAATTAAAAAAAAACTAATTCCACTTGCCCTTGACCGTTACAAATGGCGCAATCACAAACATTCGTGGACACTTTGAACTTTCTCTAGTTGGAAACATCATATTATTTGATCTGAAATGGGAACCACATTGAAATGTATAATACTTTTCCGATATCTCTGCTAAAATGAAAGACAAATAAGATGACCATCTCCTATCTTCTTCGCAAGAATCCGGCATTAGGTTGTCTCGAATCTTTCATTGAACGAAAGGTAATTGTACTTTACTGTCCCAAAGTTAACACCATATATAGTTAAACACGCCTGGGCTCTTTCAGCACAGGAAATAAACTGTGGCGGTGATAGTTCCCATTAATTGTCGCACAGGGCACCATTAAAGTTATATGTACAAGCCCACCTTCTACAAGCGTCTAAACTATCACATTAAACACTTGCATGAAGATGATGTTGATGAATTTGCGTGACCTACTGGGAGCTTTAGAAAAAGCGCAGGAAGCCATATAAGGAGTGGTACGACCAGAAGTACGTCTCTTCGTCTGTACATGTACAAATTTCGCATATATTGTCACGTGGCGGTGACAATGGCGTGATCACAAATGGACAAACGGGTGTATAAGCAGTGAAATTGACTGTTCATTGGGCTGACTTGCGCTCGCAAAAGAGCTAAGCAATCGGCGGCGGCGATAGCAACAATCGTGCTCAGCGCTTGTCGATCAAAAAATGCCCGTCGCACCCGTGAACGCTCAATTTAAAGGCTGCGAAGAAACATCGAGATAAAGCCACAAGCGGACACTAGCACAACCCGGAACATTGCAGAACCTCACGCGAGTGGTCGGAATCATCGAGAAACATTTCGGCGCATCTTGCACGACAAAGAAGCTGATAAAGCTGCGCCTCGCTACAACAAGCATGAACAAAGAAAGAATACAGAATTTATTCGCATGCCAGAACCAGAGTGATAAGACCGTACGCCGGCGGCTGCTAATAAAACAACAATAAAGTGCTTTGAATGTTTCGCTGTATTATATCTACTATCTCAAGCATTACTGACGAACAATAAGAGAAGACAAGCCGCCGCCTGCCGCAGCAGAAGCTGCAAGACAGAAAGAGCCATGCTTTTGTGACGTGAAAGTGATAAAACATAATCAGTTCAGTTCAGGCGTTCAGTCGTGTCCGACTCTTCGTGACCCTATGGACCATGTCACGCCACGCTTTCCGGTCTCTCACTATCTTCTTAACATCACATAGCTTCATCTGCAATGCCTCGAGATACAATAACAACAACATAATAGTGAATTTTAATTAGATTATTTATTATGTAAAAATGTTATTCCTTTGTGTATAGAGGGATCGCTGAATGGTCCACCCAGATCTGCAAGATTTTATAGGCTTTATTCAGTTTAGAATCTTGTATTCCTAAAAACCTTCGTGTACTACCTACCAAGCTGCTCCATTCCTATTGCTTCCGCGTTTTTATTAAAGTGCAGCTGTTAGGTGAGGGGATCCTGTTAGGGGAATCGACGTAGCGAAGACCGGACGAGGAAGGTAAATGAGAAGCACGAAGAGGACCAAGATGAATAATAATTGTCTTGAACGAGGTTGAGAACATATTCTGGGGACTCACTGAGGGCTTCCACGCCTCTTCACCTATCCTGCTCCTTCTATCACAAAGTTGTTTCTCTAGATACGCCCGTGACAGTGGAGTCCCCCTTTATATAAATAGATGAACGAACAATAGTGGAACTTTCCCAGGACAAGGAATAGCAGGAAGCCTAAAAATTTGAAGCATACCTCTACCTTTAACTGCGACAATACGATAGCATACCAACTTCGTTGTGAGCAGCTGCCATGGGCGACGACTCATAATTGTACATACTGTGGCGCCACCATGTACGCTGGCGCCTCTAAAGAAGACTAGGCTTCCGGCACGCGCTGCAGAGAACGTTCCCGGGCTTGCGCCTAGGCCACACGCAGCTGCCGCCGCTCTCCAAGTATTAATCAAATAAATATGGCCGCGGTTTCTCCTGCCAGGCGGTGTGGACATTACCAACAATCCATGGCATAATACCATGCACAAAATGCATGATTGGGAATCGCTGTAAAAATCATTCAGATTGATTGGAAGCAATCTTTTTTTTTTCCTACGTGCATGCTCGCCGAGTGAGAGGTTTCTTCGACCACGCAACAGTTGCTAGTGCGCTCTTGCTCGTCCTGCTTTTCTTAGCGTTTTGGTGTTTTATGTGCGCTGTTTTAGATGTTCGATATTCTTCCCTTCACTTCTAACTCCGGCTAGCTCATGGCAGGGTACAGGAGGCAGTTGACTTTACCCCGTCCCAAACAAGGCAAGATGCAGTGTTCTTCCCGACGGAGCCATCTCCCAGTCTCTCCACGTCCTCGCCCCTAAAAAGAAATTTCCCTTACTTCAATTTATCCTATGCGAAACGTGGCATCTGTCAAATGCATTTCCTTCCAGTTCTAATGCGTTCCTTAAACAATTGTACAACGTGTTGCAAAATTACATGCGCGCCGTAAAATGCATTTTTTCGGCTAAATTGCTGAATCCTCGCAGCTCAAAGTGCGCACAGAAAGGACATTTGGTCGTCAGCATTTTTTTTTAAATCAATTATGTTTGGGGCACTTGCCTAGCCTGATTCAATCACAAGCAGGATGTTCTTGTCGCATTCGGTGTCGGCGAAGCAAGAGAAGCCGCTGCCCCAGCGCTGGCGCCATCTTGTGCTGTTTGCAACACCCTTCCATCGTCTTCCTTTTTGCTGTGAGAGTTGCTGGAAACAGCACAAGATGGTGCGCCCGGGGTCAGCGCTCAGGCAGCGGCTTCTCTTGCTTCGCCACCACCGCATACCATAAGAACATGCGACCTCTTGCAATTGAATCAGGCGATTACCCCCGAACAATGTGATATAAGAATACAGCTGACCAAATGCCATTTCTGCGCAACATTTGTGCGGTTTAACTGTGAGGACCATTCTGCGGCGCGTCTGTAATTTTGTAACGCACCGAATAACACGCGATTAGCTAGAAACTTACTGTGAACTTCCTTGATCGCTACCGCGTTTCACAGTGATGTGGCCACCAATTAAACAATATTGTCTTTGCTACGGTTAAAGCAGGCCTTCTGCGATGACACCATCGCCTCTCAATTCCAAAGGGGACCTTACGCTATCGCGTAACACGCGAATAACTGAGTATTTACCGTGAGCTTCTGTCAGTATCGGGTTCAAAGTGATGTGACTATGAATTAAACAACGTTGTCTTCATTGCGGTTAGAGTCGCCCTTTCACGGTGACTACGTCGCCTTTATCTTTTTTATTTCAAATAGTGCGGACCATGCATGGTCCTAGCAGGAGGGGCAGATTCAAACATTTTTCAATGCAAGAAATGACAAGCATATGCATAGAGAAAAAAAAACAAAACAAGTCAGACAATCAATCAGAATTGAAGATATAGACCGGCATCGCAACACAAAACAAACCAAAGCTCGTGAAATAAGGAGATGACGTTCCTACTCTATTGCAAAATTGCTGGACAGAAAAATATGAGAAGGTAAAGCATTCCATTCGGATACATTCGGTTCCAATGGGAAGCTTACGCATTCGCATAATACGCTATTTTCTGGTAATTCACCACGAACTTCTTTAATCTGCAACAAATTTTACGATGATGTGGCCATGAATTAAGCAACGTTTGCCTAAATTGTTACAGTTAAAGTAGCCCTTCTGCGCTGACGGCGTCGCACTTCAGTTCAAATGCGGAGCTTACGCTATCGCATAATATGCGATTACCTTTGAATTTACTCGGAACTTCTTTGTTCGGCACCACGTTTCACAGTGATTCGACGATGAATTTAGCAATGTTGTTTCTTGCGGTCAGAATAGCGATTCTAGGGTGACTCCGTTGCCTTTCTTTCGCAGTGGGGAGCTTACGCTACCTCAGAACACACGATTAGCTGGAAAATCACTGCGAATGTCTTTGATCGGAACCACATTTCGCGGTTATGTGGCCCTTGTTGAAGTTAATGTAGCCCTTTTGCGGAGGACGTCCCGACAACAATGTTTCTGCCATGACGGGTAGAATGGCTTTGATCACGAGCAAAATGCTTTTGAGCGGTAACTCTCCCCTGAAAATTGGGAGCTAGAAACTGAAGTGACCTAGAAACTGACCACATGCAAGAGGCAGGGTGGCAGACAAGAAAACAGAATAATGGACATTGTCTCCCCACAATAATATTGATGTCTCCACCAAAGTATTATTTTAAAACGTATTTTCTGTCTTTGTTACTGAGTGCAATAGTATTAAGGACTCACTGACCAATGATTTTTTTTCTAGAGTTGCTGGGCAGAAACTATTAAACTATGCTTGGCTTCTTTGTCACTTATGCTATGCTGACTACAGCTTTATGATCACAATTTTTCAAAGTTTGAACATCCTTGGTTTGATGTCAATACGTCAGAAGTTCGTCGCTGGTCCTAGCAAACAATCAGAATGCCTTTGCGTTATGACTGCCTCGATAGTGGCTGGAACAGATGTCTTGTTGAATATGCGCTCTTGACATTCTGCTCAGTCGGTTGAAAGGACAATCCCTGTATTGTCATGCATGATGTTTGTTTTTGTAGAATATTTTCAAATAGGCTCGGGGATAGTGACTACTAGATTTACCAAGCATTGATTAAAGTCCATCACAATGTGACCATCTGCGTGGTCTCTAAAACACCGCAAGTAGAAAGAGAGACAGATCTTTGTTGGAAAATATCACGTGAGCTGGGAGCCTGAAACAAAATTACCACGTGAAAACCAAAGTCCCAAGTTGTGGATAAAATGGGCCGACGTCTACTTCTTACTCTGCCCTCTGAGGTGGAGCAAGCACCATGATCAACTTCGTGAAGCTGCTGATGGTGATTGTCGCTGCCGCTTTCATAACAGTCATACATCATGCAAACGGCAATGATGCAGAGTCGGTGAGTGCAGATTTTACGGTTCTAAAATTGTGCAGGTTACGACGAAGCACTTGATATGCTAAATTCTGTTTAGTGTGAGTGAATTCTTGCATCACTTTGTCTTCTTATGTTTTCCGTTGACTTTGCAACTGAAATTGTCCTGCCTTAATACATAGCAGTCACCTATGGTTTTTCGCTTCTCCAGCCGTTGCAGTTGTGATGAGGGCCAGATGGCGGAGAGAACGCTTGGTTGGATAGTAATGTTGATTTAAAGGAATGAAGCACGCTCTTGTGTTCTAAATGTTATCAAGTCTGATCAAAAATGAAAATAAATATTTTATCCACTAAAAAGAGCATTAATCTGGTTCTCCAGTTGCACGTTCCGGCGATGGCGGTGTCGATTAGACATGTAAGAAATGTTAGAAGGTGGTAGCGTGTTTTGTTCACATTTATCTGCGCCTCTTCATCATTCTGGGTCACTCAAGCGAAAAGAGCTTTTATAGAGGTTATGCTTACACGATTACAACTTGTATTGTTTATTGACGCAATAGCCATGGTACACACAAGGTCAAATACTCAGTGACAGGTTTTTATGCAGTCTACTCTGCTTTTCTGCCCAGTCACTGCGAAGAATAAAAAAAACACACGAATCGAGTGCGTATAATACATTAATATGGCTAAGCTTTCATGCTGACTTGGTACTGCATTTCATTATTTCTAAGCTTTCAAAATAAAACACAGTTTGCGTTGAGAGTTCAGACAACGGTCCGTAAATACGGTGGAAAAAGCCAACTTTATTAATGAAGTCCTCTGCCGCAAATAAAAAGCCCTTTCATGCCCGTGCATATGTGGTGCTCAGTAACCCTGTTGGTGCGGTTGGGATTCAAATTTACGACCGCAATCAGTCGCAACGACTGAGATGATCAGTAAGGAGAGGGCGATGAGCATGAATGTCACAGATTCTGCCGCGAAGTTGAAGATGAGCCTCATTTTAGTGCACCTTGCGATACTATCGATGCAGTTAGGCAGGTGCCTGTGGTTCCAACAGGAAATGGTGGGCAGGTAAACAAGACGTGTGGATAGTTGTAACGAGGGTCCTGGTACAGGTGTGTCCTGAATGGAGTCAGGGTCTTTTAGACCGATGACATTCAAGTATGTACGAGATTAGTGTGGAACGTTCATGTTGATGTGACTCTAAGAGGACTTTTTGAGTGGCGCAAATAGTTCGGCAGACCAAAGAATATAGATAGTCAAAGACGCACCTGCTTTCACCCGGGTCCATATAGACAAAGACGACTGGGCGCCGTAAAGCTAATCAGAGCTGCGTCGCAGGCAGGAAATAGCTGGTTTTCAAGCACCGTGTAATATCGCGCGTAGGACTTTGACAGAGCTCATCATCGGTACGCAAGGCAGAGGTCATGGCGGCGAGGCCAGAGATCCACCGTCCGAGATCAGTGGTTTTAATATCGCCAAGACTGGGAGTGCCGGCAACAATGTGGCTGATAAATTTCGAGCTGGTGGCTATCTGCTAGATGTCGCGAGAAGCATAAATGTTCCGCATGGCGCGAGAGCGTACTTTGAGGTTTTGTTTATTTTTAAAATCTACAAAATTCAATCTAAGTAGCAGAGCTCTGTACAGCGATGAAGGTTCCATATTAAACATGTATGAAACAATAAATAACAGCGCGCTGGAAAAGCAATCGAATTGCCAAGCACAGACTAAAACTACGCATGTAAAATTGCTAAAAAAAACAGGAATTAATCGCCTAATTCTAAAATTCCTGCGAAAAAAATTTGAAAGATAATACAAATGAATGCTGTGAGAACGTTAGTTCTGACACAACAGAATAATAATTGGATAGCATGAGACTGTTTAGAAAAATATAGCGATTGAAGAAATACTAATCAGACCCGTTTTCTCATTTCAGACAGAGAGAAATGCTCCGGATTACCCACCATGGCTTACGGTGAGATACAGCGCCTCTATATTGACCACAAATTAGATAAAGTTCGATGGTTTCTTGTTTTGTTTTTTTGATGTCGTCTTACGTATGACGGTCCCACGTCACATGTTGCTAGGTCTGACGTAAGTATTTCATTTAGTAATATTTCCCATATGGAATTGAGAAAAAGGAGCTTCTTGCATGCTGATGAATATATATTTTGTAACCGTCTTGTTCATTGTGTCTGTGTTGTTATTCTGCGTAAAGGCTTAATTTATCGCAGCAGCCCATCCAGGTTACTTTACGGAAAGTTATGATTTATTATTTTTTCACTGATATCCATCGTATCCTTTCATTATCCAGACTTCAGCACCACTGCATACTTATGACGCCTAATCACTGAGAACTGGGAGCTGTTTGTGGGAATTAGTTGGTCATAAAATGATTTAGAATTTTTGGAGTCACCAGCTAATACATATTTACAATTCTAAATGTTATAGAACCAGAGTACGATGGAGCCAACGATGGAGGAGAGAAACCAATCAGAAACCGTAAGGGAACCCGAACGAATAGGCCAATACACAATTAGAAAAAGCACACACAACATTCATTTAGACTTTTATGTTCATCTGAACATAAACAACTCTTTCCGAGGCCTTAGAGTAATATAATAAAAGTATAATATACTTGTCCCAAGAAAACGAGTTTGTAAGGCGAAAGACTTACTTGGCTTATAAGTGATGTGGACAGGAAATGTCCAAATCTAGTGGCAAAAAAGTCCCACCGTGCCCCACGGAGAAAAAGAGGTGGGAGAAGGCGCCGTTAGAAGACGAAGAGAAAGGTGGGCACTGTCAAAGAAACAGTAAGAGTACAGAGGACATCGATAATCAATCAATCAATCAATCAATCAATCAATCAATCAATCAATCAATCAATCGCGCTACCAGTCACGCGGTAACGCGCGCCAAGGGGAGAAGCAAGAGTCACTCGATAATTTGACTTCAGGGGAAGAGTGGGTAGCGGGCATCGCGGCAGCAAATTGTGCGAGCTTTCGCCTTCATACACGCACGCGGCCGCAAGTGTTTGCGCTGAATTTTCGACATCTCATTTACGGATGTGACTAACTGCGTAGTCGTAAAAAATGCAGCCACTGGCAATAAGCGTTGAAATGTAAGAGCGTAAGCTGTTATGTTTGAATGCTGTGTGCGTCCATCGCCGTTCATATGGTGACGCACTCGTTTCACTAGTTGCTTCACTTCAACGCAACGAAGTGGCGTGCATCTACGACGAAGTGACGTCCCTCTGCGATCACTGGTTCGGCCGCCATGGGCTTCGGAAAATTGTTCTCATTACACTTTTGAGGATCAAAATTTGTCGCTACGACTCGTTCGCACGCGCTGGGTTTTAACTCGAGTAGTAATTCTGTGCTCTATATTACACCAAATCGTATGCGCCACTAAGAGCCCTCTGCGCCTAACGTTAGGGCCACAATTTTGACAGCAGTGTAGCTGTTAATGGCCCAATCTGGGTCGGCAGGCTCGCATATATATAGCGGAATAATAGGAGATAATTACAGGAGTTATTGCAGTTAATACTTTAAATAGCACAAATTACTACTTCATGCTTCTCTACAGGTATGTTTGAATAGTATCCTTGCAAAATAGTTCGTGTTTCATTTAGCATACTACCTTTCCCAAAGACCATAAAGTTAATTTTACGTACGCGATTCTAGTAGGATACCAGTTCCTTTCTTAATGAGCCATACAGTTTCTTTAAGCGCATAACCGAATTTTAACGTTTCATATGTTTCATCGCTTATTGTCGCCGACTACATTTCTTGTCCTAGTTCACAAAGCTTTCAATGAGTCGTTTTCATCCTTAACCATATTAGAGGGTCCTAGTTCACAAAGCTTTCAATGAGTCCTTTTCATCCTTAACCATATTAGAGGGTTTTATTTCCTACGCCTTGCAGAAATTCGCCTAAAAAATTCCTCTTTGCACTAATTTTCGCGCCACAAGTCGTCTCAACCTTCGCGTGCGAATGAATAGACCTATAATCCTCCAAGCAGCTAGATGCATACGGTCGACGTTGACAGTATCTATTTAGGCGAGTTGGTTATTCTAAAAGCGACATGACGGAAAGAAATGGACAGCACATGAGCTCATCCGGAATTTGGTTTTAACTGCTGGAAGGTCTTACAGTTCCTATGGTATAGCTTTGAGTAGCGCCCCTGAGAGCATGAGAGAGTTAAAGGTTTCTGGAAGTCGCCCGGACCGTTCTATAGGATGTGCAGTAACCATCCTGCAGACATAGCCGATGTACTCAGTCTTGCCTTGTACCGAAGAATGTTGTTCAGCTCTTTCTGTGGTATGAAAGAACATGACAAACTAAAATATTGCGATGCTTTCTCGACCGAGGCTGATCTAGCGGCGCTGAGGCGACGAAAGCCTAAATTTGAATGCTCGCCAAGCAGAGCTAATGGACTCCTGCACGGCCGCACCGGGATCCTGCGTAATGCGCCGATATTGGCGGCCGTTAGAGGATCGCATTTCTCTAGTATAACCGAAAGCATGCTTAGTGTTGTCGTTGAAGGAAACAGGATTGTTTTTTATTCCTCTAGAAATGTTTCAGTACCACGACGCATGACAGTCCCACGCCTAAAATCCTATTCCAAGTTTACCCCGAATCCGAGTGAACCCCCCGTGCAAGCAAAACGTTCCCTTGCAAAAAAGTGATGCAATAACGAGACACCTTGTCGACATACGCCGGGAAATACACAAAAATAGACGCTAATATTAGAACATGGTAAAAAATTACGAGGGACTTTAGCGACTAAAGTAGTGAAATGCGAAAGCCTGAGTGCCGCATTCTGCTAGGCAGCTGGCACTAATGAGTAAATAATTAGCGAATTACCTAGAAATTAATAAAGCTTTACTTATTGGATTAGTTATTAGGTAGGTAATAATGCGGTATTAATATTTACGAATTACTTAATTAGTCACTACATAGTTATTTATTTATTCATTCATTACTTTGTAATTGATCTTTGATTGGCATATGGCCATATAAGGCACGCATTCGCACATACTTTGGTGGTGCTGTGTGATTGGTCGAGCCCTGTATGACGTCATCCCGCCTCGTCCAATCAGAGCCGCCGCAAAAGCGGGACAAATTTTGTCCACGAGAGCATGAGCCATTAAAGCCCTTCGTCTTAAAATATATATTGTAGAAGCGTCTCATTTATGTGCGCCAAGCGGTGGTCCGTATAGGAGTGCCTTTGCCGGTGAAAAAATCACGGAACACGGCTCTCAATCCCCTTCCAGCGTCACCCCGTGGGAACTCCTTGCGACTCTTGGGCAAACTGCGAGAGGCATCTTTGCTGCGCCCGGATGACTGAGCGGAACGGCAACAAATGCTATGAGAGGAATAGCACCATTGGCGCCCGCTGCTCGACAAATAGGTGGCCGAGAGGGAGCAAAATATTATCCTTCATTGGAGGCTGCCCATGCGCCAAAGGTGAGCGTGGCTTCTGCAATGCTTTAATCTAGGTGCTCTGCTTCAGAGAAGTCTGGAGTCAAGAAGGTGTGCAGTTCTTGAAGATGGAAGAGCATATGCCGTTTACTACTTAAAGCATCATTCGTTTTCTAGTAGGTTTGGAATGAGTCGGATTCTCTTTTAAGTACGCCACTGTGAGTATAAATATTGCTTTTGAGGTCATTTCTACTCTCCCGAAAATGCTTTTCTTTTGCTACTAAATTATTATGATCATCCCTATTAAATTAGATAAAAGGCACGAATGGCTCTGGTGATGAAAATCCTTATTAATCTTTTTGAACCGAGGAAACAAACAGACGATTCTGTAGAATCTTGGACATATTTTCCAAATGGATGATGTAATGAAGTAGCACGATGCTGCCGCAACGTAAAACAATATTTAGGTACTTAGATGGTCTTTGACGTACACAAATATTGTTTCACTCGCTCATTAAGCATACAACGAAAATTCACTGAGCGAACTTACTGCGAAAGTACTGACATTAAAAAGGCATGGATATACAAGGCGAAATCTAGAATAGCAAATAAAGAACAAACGTTTTTTTATGGCCATCGGGTCAAGACCAGAAAAAATTGCGAGGCCTATCTGAAGGTCTTTCTCTCCAGTGCTATCCCTCTAGGTAGCTTAGAAGGAAACAAGCGGCCCTGAGTTATTCTGAACAATGATTTTATTAACAGAAAAGCTAGCGCAATTTTGATATAACATATGCAAACTGTAACTGTTTAGACGATGTCTCAAGTCCATACGAATTGCTTTATTTAAACTTTATACAGGACAGGATGAAAAAGCCTCCCTTTGAAGATGCTGAAAAAATAACGCTAACCGTCGTCGAACGCATCATTGCCAGGATAAACGCTGCATTATAATAATCCAAAATATAAAACTTGATACACTCCCTCTTTTGTTGCGCGCTCCTATACGCACGTTTCGTTTTGTATAGGGTTGTTCGGTCCAGTAGGCACGATTCTCTTCTCGCGGCGGTATTACAAGTCAGACGGAGCCATTCTCGTTATTGCCCACACACGATTGGATTAAGCCAAATTAAAAATAAACTAGTATGTTATGTGGTGAAGGCAACCTTGAAGGTGGGCCAGTCACATATCATTAACAAGTTTCTAAATATATTCGTTTTCCGCTCGGTCCATATTGATTTTTTCCCTATTCAGCGCGCCGCGGTCGAACCCAAATCCGTGAAGTTGTTCCAGTTCATACTGATTGCGATGTGCTCACGACTTTTGTTGGTAGCAAACCAGTCTTAAAGTCTAGATAATCTTGGAGCGATTATGGGCATTGTGAAGAAAGCTCAAGTGTTCTTAGTTGAACAATAAGCACTCACAAACAATGTTCTGATAATAGTGAGTGTACTTCCTTGTTATAAGGATTGTAATGTAATTCCTATCCTGAGAGAGCTAGTGTCTTGGCCAGAAGTATAACAAAATACAGAAGAGTATGCCAAAGTGCAAATCTCTGCCCGACACGGTATATCTTAACTTCGTGATTGACAATGGTCTGTGCAGGCAGTTGATATCTAATTAAGCCCACTCTCCAAGTCGAAAAAAAAAAAACAGAGAACCGTATCGAAAATACGACAAACTATTCCGTAGTTCTGCCGTAAACATCAGATTTTTCTAGAGTTTTGTAGCACTTTTCTGTACTTTTTGCTGTAGTAGTTATTTGGTGTCTGCAGCTCTGTAGATGCATTCTGTTTTGTTACAGAAAACTCTGATGCTACTACAGAAAAATATGTTTTCATAACAGGTTTCATGTCAAAAACCGCACAAAATTGCTGTCGTAACAAAAGGAAATTTACTGTTGTTTTACCGACAGAGTCTCTATTTAAATTACCCTTAATGGAACTTTAGCGGACAAAATATTGTCCGTGGTTATAGATGGCTCACAAGCCGCAGACAAGGTGTTAAACTTATGTGGGGAACAGGGAGCAAATACCGTCGAGGCTTGGACTGTCGCACAAACTATGGGGTCAAAAACCACCATTATGTTTCTTACCTATTATAGAATTTTGTTGAAGCAACGATTCGACGTTACTAGATTCTTCAGTCGTCACGAGTTTAGAACACGATGTAATTATGTACAGTAATTATTTATTAATTGCAGCCTGTTGTAGTCTAGTGCGAATATTGTAAGTCTTCAAAAATAATGTTTATTTTAACAGGTTTGAGATGCAAAATGAATCAAAAACTTGGATATGGTACCTGTGAGTATCGTATCAACACCCAGCGAAAAGTCTGAGTTGGAATGCCTGCCAAGACGGTCGACCGTTCTTCAAAGCATTTGCTATTCTCGAATAAATCATTTTACCGGGCCAAGCGGCAAAATGCGTCATAAGTGTCTATTTGTGCCTTCATTTCACTCATCTGAATGCATTTTCTTAAATTAGTTGCCTCAACACTTTGATTCAAGAACACCGCACGCTACAGCGTATATCCTAAGAGAAGGCCAGAACACAACAAAGTAAAAGTATTAATCAGTCATTGAGGGAATTATGTGGCAGTACAATGATATTCGTTTTATTGAGACTCGTCTCGCCTCTGAGTTTCAGGTGTAGGTTAACGGATTATGCTAGTTGCATGAGCTTAGTAGATAAAAAAAAAAATCAGCTTATTAGTTAATTGTCACAAACCTACGAGTTGGCCAGTGCTCTATATTTTCCTCGGTAGATTTATTTAAAAAAAAAATTTAAAAAAATTTGCCACCTGTGGTGTCCGGAATTGTACCCTGGAGCACCTGGGCTGCAGTCAGCAAACTCTAGAAGGAGTGAACATAAAAGAAAAGGAAAAGAAACTAAAATATACTGAGAAAGGACAGAGGGTAAGGAGAATATTGGAAGAATATAGTAAAGTGCCATGACGCCAGAAATGTTCGGAATGATTAACAGATTAGAGGCGGCTTTTACACAGTAACCGAAGTAGGACGAAAAAGCTCGGAACTGTTGTGCATGCACACGAACGGTTCGATTTTTGATTAGGGTGTTTTCCTGGTTAAAGGTCCAGTTGATAGTTTGTGTACAGAACTGTCACTTGTCAGCTTGCGTTATTTCAGACATGCACTTCCCCAAACGGTCAAGGATGAAACGTGTTTGCAGGAAGGGAAACTTCCAAACAATGCGCATTGTAGCTATTTCTTCGTTCTAAATGAAGCTACCAAAATTCTGGAAGTTGCCTTCCAGAAAACTTAATGAATAAAATTGCCTAGTCAGCCCAAGAGACAGGACGTAACAGTAGAAGACTGCAGTGAACAAGATAGCATTTTTCCGTATGCAGCGCGCTGATCCTGTCTCATTCCTTCAACTCGCTGTCGCAAGGTCTCCGACTCCCTCTGCTGAGATGAAAAATATAGGCGAGATTGTTATGGGGTTTTTCAGCACCGGTGGCAAACATATGATGCTTCGGCAACGAACCAGAATCATTTAAAACCACAGAAAGATACAGTGTTAGAGCTGGAAACTGCATTGAATATGGCGATGGAGTGAAGAGGCATTGTGAAACCGACGAGTCAGTTTTCCCGCAATGCATTGGAAATCAATAACACGGATAGAGAACCAGCTTTCAAATGAGGCATAGGTGTAAAGGCCCACATTGTTTTGTTAGACATTTTCCCACGTTTTGCTTACACGAAGAATGCTATATTAAATATGCTAGTATCACGTGGTTCTTTACACGTAAAGAGCAAGTACTTACAATCGTGTGAACACTACGATTGATATATCGCTATTTTTCTGCCACTATGCACGCATCAGTTTATACAAGCTGCTCCGACGAAGAGCATCGGTCTGAGGAAACAGTAAGGAGACATCCATTTGACCTCACGCTGGAATTGAAAACAGCAAATGCTTAACTAAAGCTAACGAAGTAAGGAAACGTCCAAATCAACCCTAAATTGGAGCTGAGGGTCCTCCAAAAGAGGTATTCGGGAAAATACTAGTAATTCAATCAAATAAGTTGCTCACTGCTGAGATTCAAACAAGGGTCCTCTCATTGCAAGCTGGGCACGTGATGCGCAGGGCATGAAGGACCGTTTGTAGCATGCATGTTAGGAGACACCTATTGAACATTTTGGGGTGTGTATGACTTAATAACGTGTATTTGGGACCTTTACTGATGTTACAGCAATAATATTGTTACGGACGAAGGAGGAAGAAGATGGCAGTGGCGCGGGCAAGAGCGCGCGCGCTAGGCCCGCACACAGGTTAATGAAACGTCATCTCACGGTGATCCAACATCTTCTCTCCGTCCTCTGTTCTCCTAATGTCATCGCTTGCCGCCACGTAATAATATTAAAAAAATCTCAGAAATTCATATTTTAAACAAAGAAGCTCAAAATTTTCCTGGATAAAATAGCGGTCTAAAGGCGCTATCGCGTCTACTTTTACGCCGTTCCTTAAGCCTACTTCCGATTTGTCGATCCCAGATATATTCGATCCCTGTGTCAGTTTTCGATAGTTAATTAAGGAGCTCTGTGATGGATTACAGAACCGAATTTACAAATAACTTACAAATACAAATAACTTACAAATAACACACACACACACACACACACACACACACACACACACACACACACGCACACACGCACACACGCACACACGCGCACACGCGCACACGCGCACACGCGCACACGCGCACACGCGCACACGCGCACACGCGCACACGCACACACGCACACGCACACGCACACACACACACACACACACACACACACACACACACACACACACACACACACACACACACACACACACACACACACACACACACACACACACACACACACACACACACATATGCACAAGTTCGAAACATGTGTTTGGTTGCATCAAAGGTCTGTGTGCAACGGCTGAAATTAACCAGCATAACTGGAGAGAGGAGGGCATTGCTTCCTGAAATATCGGAAACGTTCCGTTTTTAAGCTTACTGACAGCCATTTGACAGCAGGCTAAATATCATTTTAGTTTTGTCAATATTTTCCAGAAGACTAAACACGATCTTCGAAATTCCGACAGTCCCTCTCATACGTGCCTTTACGCTGCTTCATTCAATAGCCTCATGGCAACTGCTGCTTTGCTCACCTTGTTTCATCACGCTCTCGTTTAGGTGTTTCTTTGGAATGGAAAGAGCAGCCCATTCTGTCCCTGCGGCGAGTAGCTTTGAAAGACGAAAGTTGAACCACATCGTAGTTTTGAAGACAATAAAACGCAACGCATCGAAAACACGTAAAAAGCTTAAGATGCGCCTAGAATGCGCTTATGTTCAGTTTGGGCTTCGCTTAAAACTAAACTACGAAAAGCGGTACGGAGGCGCTTAACATGAGAGCGGAAACCATAATGTTGAAAAGCGCGAAATATCATGGGTGGTAAGGAACAAGAAGTTTAAAGTCGATACTATGCTGTATGCATATGCTTTTGACTAGAAAAAAAATATATACACTCAATCGATCTGTCGCAGCAGTTAATATATGATTTGCTTCTGTTGTGGGCCTCATTTTACTTCTGTATAATATCTGCGTAACGGTTCATGCTTAGAGCGAGGTCCCCTGTATCTAATTTGGGCGCTTCATTATCTACACTCGTCATTGATTCAGGCTGAGCAAACGCGCACCAGCGCTATATTTGGGATTATAGAGATGCAAACTGTCGGACTGAAAAGGAAGGCTCATGTTATCCCCGGCATGTCGGCTACTTCAACCGGATTAACCGGATTAATGAACTACCGATCAAAACAATCCCCTTCATGGATCACTGCCTTGTCGTGGCGGAGGGGCTTGCGAAACTCGATGAAGTCGTGAGCTCTGCTGTGTAGGGCCACCCAAGATAGACAGGTCACGGCAGAGAGTTCTGACAAAATGTGATTCACTGGAGAAGGTAATGGCAACCCACTCCAGTATTTCCTGCCAAGAAAACCCTATGGCCAGTCACAATACCATTAATGATATGGCGCCGGAAGATGAGCCCCCCAGGTTGGAAGGCGTCCCACATGTTACTGGGGATGAACAAAGGGCGATTCCTAGTAGCTCCAGGACGAATGAAGCGGCTGGGCTAAAGCCAAAAGGACGCTCAGTTGTGGATTTGTCGGGAAGCGACCGGAAAGTCCGATGTTGCAAGGAGATATATCACATGGCAACATAGAATGTAAGATCTACGATGCAAGGTAAACTGGATGTCGTCAAGCGAGAAATGAACCGATTGAACTTTGATATCTTGGGTATCAGCGAGCTCAAGTGGACCGGAATGGGAGAATTTAACTCCGGCGACCATTATGTCTTTTATTGTGGGCGCGAATCCAAGAGAACGAATGGGGTCGCTCTTATAGTAAACAGAAGAATGGGTAAAGCAGTGCTAGGGTACAACCCCAAAAACGACCGAATGATTTCACTTCGGATCCAAGGTCACCCTCTCAACATAACAGTTATCCAAGTCTATGCACCGAACACTACTGCTGAAGAAGGTGACGTTGAGAGATTTTATGCGGACCTACAATGCCTTTTAGACCGCACCCCATCATCAGACGTCGTTTTTCTCGTAGGAGACTGGAATGCTAAGGTCGGGAGTGAAGAAATATCCGGAATTGTAGGCAAGTTCGGTCTTGGCGAGTCAAATGAAGCTGGACAGAGGCTAGTAGAGTTTTGTCAAGAAAACAACCTGACCATAGCGAATACTCATATTCCACAGCACTAGAGGCGCCTGTACACATGGACTTCACCGGACGGTCTGTACAGGAATCAGATCGATTATATTCTTTGCTGCAGAGATGGAGAAGCGCTATACAAGCAGTAAAAACAAGGCCTGGGGCCGATTGTGGCACCGATCATCAGCTTCTTGTTGCCAAAATTAAGCTTCGATTGAGGAAAACTCAGAAAACTAGAAGGCCTTTCAGGTATGATCTGGATCAAATTCCATTCGAATATGCTGTGGAAGTGAGCAATCGATTTCAAGAATTAGATCTAGAAGACAGAGAGCCCGAAGCGATGTGGACTGATGTTCGTGATATAATACAAGAAGTTGCTACTAAGGTAGTTCCAAAGCAAAAGAAATGCAAGAAAGCAAACTGGTTATCTGAAGAGGCTTTGCAAATAGCTGAGGAAAGGAGGATGGCAAAAGTTATGGGGGAAAGAGAAAGATACAAGGTTCTCAATGCGGATTTTCAGAAAATAGCAAGGAGAGATAAGAATGCCTTCCTGAACATACAGTGCTAAGCAGTTGAGGACAACAGCCAATTAAGGAACACAAGAGCTCTGTACAAGACAATCAAAGATATCAAAGGAAGCTTCTGTGCTAAGCTGGGCGTGATAAAGGACAAACGAGGCAAGGACCTCACTGAAGCCTCAGAGATAAAGAAGAGGTGGCAGGAATACACAGTAGAACTGTACAAGAAGGACCCGAATGTGCAAACCCAACATAAGATGGTTGTGATTACTGATCTCGAGCCGGGCATCCTGAAGAGTGAAGTTGAATGGGCCTTAGCCAGTCTTGCTAAGAAGAAACCCAGCGGAAGTGATGGCTTTCCAGCTGAGTTGCTTCAAAACCTCAACCATGACGCTGTTAGCATTCTGCATACATTATGTCAGAAGATTTGGACAACCCTGCAGTGGCCACAGTATTGGAGGAGGTCAGTTTACATCCCCATTCCAAAGAAAGGCAGTGCCAAAGATTGTTCCAACTACCGCACGATCGCACTTATTTCGCATGCTAGCAAGGTGATGTTGAAAATCCTCCAAGGTAGGCTGCAACAGTATATGGATCGGGAGCTTCCGGACGTGCAAGCTGGGTTTCGCAAGGGCAGAGGAACTAGAGACCAAATTGCCAACCTCCGCTGGATCATGGAAAAAGCAAGAGAGTTCCAGAAACCCATCTACTTCTGCTTTATTGATTATGCAAAAGCGTTTGACTGCGTAGATCACAGCAAATTGTGGCAAGCTCTCCAAGAGATGGGAGTTCCAATTCACCTCATCTGTCTCCTCAGGAACCTGTATGAAGGACAAGAGGCCACAGTCAGAACTGGGCATGGTCTTACCGATTGGTTTCCGATTGAGAATGGAGTGAGGCAAGGCTGCATACTGTCGCCCTGCCTATTTAACCTATATGCAGAGTGCATCATGAGGAAGGCCGGTCTGCACGAGTCTTCATATGGAGTGAAGATTGCTGGAAAACGTATCAACAACCTTAGATATGCGGATGATACCACTTTAATGGCAGAAAGTGAAGTGGAACTCAAGAGACTTCTGATGCGTGTACAAGAAGAGAGTGAGAAGTTTGGGCTTAAACAGAACATCAAAAAGACAAAGATCATGGCGTCTTGCCCTATCAAGTCCTGGAGCATCAATGGACAAGAAGTGGAAGCTGTGACAGATTTTCTCTTCTTGGGCTCCAAGATTACCTCGGAAGGAGACTGCAGCCATGAAATTAGGAGACGCCTGCTTCTGGGAAAGGGAGCAATGGTTAGCCTTGACCGCCTAGTAAAGAGCAGAGACATTACTCTGCCAACCAAGATCCGTATAACTCGTGCCGGTCTTTCCAGTTGTGATGTATGGATGCGAGAGTTGGATGTGAAAAAGGCTGACCGCCGAAGAATTGACGCGTTTGAATTGTGGTGCTGGCGAAGACTCTTCAGAGTTCCTTGGACTGCCAGAAGATCAAATCAGTCGATATTGTCGACCATAAACCCTGACTGCTCATTGGAGGGTCAAATTCTAAAGTTAAAACTCAGCTACTTTGGTCATCTGATGAGAAGTGAGGAGTCGCTGGAGAAAGATTTGATTTTGGGAAAGGTTGACGGTCGCCGGAGAAGGGGTAGGCAGCGAACGCGATGGTTAGATGGCATCCTCGAGGCACTGCAGATGGATTTATGTGATGTTAGGAAGATAGTGAGAGACCGGAAAGCGTGGCGTGAAATGGTCCATAGGGTCACGGAGAGTCGGACACGACTGAACGACTGAACTGAACTGAACTGATCAAAACAATTCACAGTACGTCAAGAGTTATGCACTTTTCATACGTTAGCAAAGCACCAAACGGGGATTAAAAATAGGGAAACACTCAAGTTCGGCCTTTGCGAGTATGACAGTGACGTGTTATTCGCCTTCGTCTGCAGCTCCCGTTTCAGATTCTCGTTTGGGTACGTGCACTTTGCAGCTCATTTGATGCCTGACACTTTAACTTCTCCCACTATTATTCACGCATGCTCATTAGCATACAGCCGCCAGCTGCCACGTGAAAGACCACCCCTAACAAACATAGAGCTCTGTTTTAACCAAGGGGCAAAGATCTCCCTACACTATATAAAGCTCCCAATCGCTAAGAGCTAGGAACGTACTTGTGTGGCCGCGAACTACAGTTCTAGCTTATCACCGAAATTTGCTGGGTTTAATTCCCATATCGTGCTCTCATATTAAAATAGCCGCAAAATTGGGCAGCTCCTGCCATCTCAGCCATGACAATTGGCCTCGTGACGTCACAAATGCACCCGAACAATCATTGCCCGGGCATTTGACCGGCCATCTCCTACTTTTCAGAGACGAGCCTTTTATTTTATTGCGATAGCAATATTGCGCCAGGTTTCGGCCCATCTCGTCGTCCCGGGAAAGGTCACGTTTGACCTTGAGCACCAGCGAAGAAAGAAGAAGAAGAACTCTCTATTACTTGCAGCTAATGCTTTTGCTCAACATTTGGTTCAGCAGCATTCAACCTTTCTCATTTATATTTGCGCTTGTAGCTTACGCTCTCGCGTCATACTCTTAAAGGATGAGCTTAAGTGTCCCCAATAATGTAGCACCTTACACTGACATAGCGTGATAGGGGAATACTGTAGCAGGCAAAAGAACCTTCCACCGTTGCTATGCAATTCAACTAGGGTAAGCAGAGTTACACCACAACTAGTTTTTTTCGCTCAGAGATGCCGCGCCGCAGATAATCAGGGCGCTGAAAATTCCACCTGGAGATTTTCTCAACAATTGAGCTCTTAACTCTAGTGGAATAAATTTTTACGTTTATATTTGAGTCAAGCACAGACGCAAGGACCTGAGGGGCCATTCTTGAAGGCTATATTTCCTCATAAGTGTTCCTATACAGATACAGATGCCTTGAGCAATTACGCAGGCGCAACATAATTATTACTCTCTATATTTAAGAAAGCTGACTGCCCTCAATTAGAATTTTCTTTAACGTGACATATCTGACTTTATGCATTTACGCGACTTCATGTGGCTATTGGAGTGGGGGGGTTTTGCCAACACGAGACTGGCTGAAACGGTGGGGCATTGTGCGCACAGCGCATGGCCCCAACTGCCCACTTCAGGAGTGTAATCGTCACATGGCCCAGTAATGCGTCGTTGCTCGTGCCTTTGGAGGGCACTTCATGCCGGTTTCAGAAGTCTTGGCATCGATCGATTTCATATAAATGGTAGATGTGCTCGCGGTCGCTTTGCACGATTGTTGATTGTAGCTGGCGCTTTCACGTTATGGCGCAATCGTTGTGAGGCTGTCGCCTCAAGCCGGCAGCGACGTGAGCTTTTCACGGTCCTGCCGCGTATGGGAATAGAGATAGTAAGCTTTCTGGCTAAGGAACTTTTCTACCTTGGGGGGCAAGACTATTGACTAAGGAACTCTCGTTCCTTCGTGAATGGTCTTGCCCTTTTGTTTCCCTGTAGGATGGACCTGCAGAGCGATTTTCAGTTTTTCAGTCCACCTTGGTACTTGTAATTAAATGTAAATAATTATGTCAATTCACAGCTGTATAATCCCAAAACGCATTTGTAATACACAATGTGCATTCGATTGCTGTATATGTTTCTACCTATATTTGTTTGCTATATTATTGTACACTGTGTATAATTTCATTTACATTGTCATTTAAAATTGAATATATCATCATTACTAGCAGCCAAATTTTTCCCGTAGTGTAAATAGTGAATTTTGATGTATTTCCTCGACATGAGGTATATATGTCATGTGCAGTGTCTCCTGTTCTTAAGCGTGGACGTTTCCGGTTTTGGTCATTTATCACCACACATGTCAGTGTATAATGTCTCATAAAACTTTTTCTAAACACGCAGATCACCGCCACCTAATTGCGGCGGGGGCTAGCCTGCCCCCGATTTGTATCTGTTGTAGGCCGTCACTGCATCCGCCACCGCTTAGGTGGTGGACGACGTCTGTTGCGACACGCGTCTTTCTCTGCCATTCCTTTTTATTTCTCTCTTCTCTATTTTCCTTTCTGTCCGCAGGAGGCAGCGGAGGTGGCTCAGCTACAGAGCCAGTAGCAGGCCCGTGCATTTTCTTTTCCTTGACGAAAGATATTAGCGAAATAAATAAGTGGAGAGTTAGCGCGTGTCCTGCGTCTTCTTCACTTGTGTTCGTGCTCCTGTGCGCTATTATCTTTCGTCAAGTTGCAATGCACCATCAAGCCCACCTTCAGGTTTTGTTAAACTTTCTTTTCCTTCTTCCTATAGTCACAACAACAACAACAGTGATACTGGTTTACCATTTAGATAGGATATAAGAAAAAAAAGGAGTTCAAAGTGCGAAAACGAAAATAGTTGTAGATCCCCTTGTGCAAAAAAAAAAAAGGTAGAATTTGAATGGGCCTTGAGTAAGAATCACACATCACACAGCTAATTAAGGTTACCCAGCGATCTATAATTCCAAATCTGTAACCAAATCTGTAAATCACAATCAACATGAAAGTTAAGATAGTCTAAACTTCAACGGAACACAGTCTGGTCAGGGTGAAGCATTATTACAACACAACAATGAAGGTTGGGTCACTGACCACTTCAGGGATAGTATCTAGACTTGGTCAGTGACCCAACCTTCATTGTTGTGTTGTAATAATGAAAATAAGGGTTCAAAAGCGACTCGTTCCAAATCCACAATAGGTTGCCCATTTCATGTATCACAATCCGAACTGTCTTGATTAAAAAAAAAAAAAAAGAGCCTGCATTAGAACTTGAGGCAAAAAGCTGTGCAATCAGAGCAACAGGTAAAGAGCCTCTAAATGATGCAGTGTAATAAACGCACAACGCAAATGTGCAAATTTTCGGAGATGGGAAAAGCAGCTCAATAAGAAAGGTGATTTAGTAAGCGGCCATTAGAGGCTTCCGCGAAATGTATAACAATAACCAAATAAAGATTTTAGATATTTAAAATAAAAAAGCAATGCCCTCCTCTTTCCAAATAATATTATTATTATACTCACATGCATACAGATCTCGCATGAAATCAAAGATGTGTTTATGACCTATCAATTTATAAATGTGCCCGCAGCTCGCCTTCTCCGAGTCATAAAATCTAAAAACCAATTCAAATAATGAATAAAAGTACCTGCTACAATAATGGGATATCGGAAAATTAGTGGCATAAAAGTATCAAAATTGAGTTAAATCAGTTGCAACTACATTATCATTATGTCGAACATAGAACACTAAATGATAATAATCTGAGCCTCTGGGTGTAAGAATATTAAAGAAAGCAGAATAATGGACATTGTCTCCCCACAATAATATTGATGTCTCCACCAAAGCATTATTTTAAACTGTATTTTCTGTCTTTGTTACTGAGTGCAATAGTATTAAGGACTCACTGACCAATGATTTTTTTTCTAGAGTTGCTGGGCATAAACTATTAAACTATGCTTGGCTTCTTTGTCACTTATGCTATGCTGACTACAGCTTTATGATCACATTTTTTCAAAGTTCGAACATCCTTGGTTTGATGTCAATACGTCAGAAGTTCGTCGCTGGTCGTAGCAAACAATCAGAATGCCTTTGCGTTATGACTGCCTCGAAAGTGGCTGGAACAGATGTGTTGTTCACTGTGTGCTCTTAACATTCTGCTCCGTCAATTGAACGGACAATCCCTGTATTGTCATGCATGATGTTTGTTTTTGTAGAATATTTTCAAATAGACTCGGGGATAGTAACTAGATTTACTAAGCATTGATTAAAGTCCATCACAAAGTATTTTGCTTATATGACCATCTGTGTGGTCTCTAAAACACCGCAAGTAGAAAGAGAGACAGATCTTTGTTGGAAAATATCACGTGAGCTGGGAGCCTGAAACAAAATTACCACATGAAAAGCACGTCCCAAGTTGTGGATAAAATGGGCCGACGTCTACGTCTCACTCTGCCTTCTGAGGAGGAGTAAGCACCATGATCAACTTCGTGAAGCTGCTGATGGTGATTGTCGCTGCCGCTTTCATAACAGTCCTACATCATGCAGACGGCAATGATGCAGAGTTGGTGAGTGCAGATTTTACGGTTCTAAAATTGTGCAGGTTACGACGAAGCACTTGATATGCTAAATTTTGTTTAGTGTGAGTGAATTTTTGCATCACTTTGTCTTCATATGTTTTCCGTTGACTTTGCAACTGAAATTGTCCTGCCTGAATACACAGCAGTCACCTATGGTTTTTCGCTTTTCCAGCTGTTGCAGTTGTGATGAGGGCCAGGTGGCGGCGAGAACGCTTGGTTGGATAGTGATGCTGATTTAAAGGAATGAAGCACGCTCTTGTGTTCTAAATGTTATCAGGTCTGGTCAAAAATGAAAATAAATATTTTATCCACTAAAATGAGCATTAATCTGGTTCTCCAGTTGCACGTTCCGGCGATGGCGGTGTCGAATAGACATGTAAGAAATGTTAGAAGGTGGTAGCGTGCTCTGTTCACATTTATCTGCGCCTCTTCATCATTCTGGGTCACTCAAGCGAAAAGAGCTTTTCTAGAGGTTATGCTTACACGATTACAACTTGTATTGTTTATTGACGCAATAGCCCTGGTACACACAAGGTCAAATTCTCAGTGACAGGTTTTTATGGAGGCTACTCTGCTTTTCTGCCCAGTCACTGCGAAGAATAAAAAAAGAACACACGAATCGAGGGCGTATAATACATTAATATGGCTAAGCTTTCATGCTGACTTGGTACTGCATTTCATTATTTCTACGCTTTCAAAATAAAACACAGTTTGCATTGAGAGTTGAGACAACGGTCCTCAAATACGGTGGAAAAAGCCAACTTTATTAATGAAGTCCTCTGCCACAAATAAAAAGCACTTTCATGCCCGTGCATATGTGGTGCTCAGTAACCCTGGTGGTGCGGTTGGGATTCAAATTTACGACCGCAATCAGTCGCAACGACTGAGATGATCAGTAAGGAGAGGGCAATGAACATCAATGTCACAGATTCTGCCGCAAAGTTGAGGATGAGCCTCATTTTAGTGCACCTTGCGATACTATCGATGCAGTTAGGCAGGTGCCTATGGTTCCAACAGGAAATGGTGGGCAGGTAAGCAAGACATGTGGATAGTTGTAACGAGGGTCCTGGTACAGGTGTGTCCTGAATGGAGTCAGGGTCTTTTAGACCGATGACATTGAAGTATGTACGAGATTAGTGTGGAACGTTCATGTTGATGTGACTCTAAGAGGACTTCTTGAGTGGCGCAAATAGTTCGGCAGACCAAAGAATATAGATAATCAAAGACGCACCTGCTTTCACCCAGGTCCATATAGACGAAGACGACTGGTCGCCGTAAAGCTAATCAGAGCTGCATCGCAGGCAGGAAATAGCTGGTTTTCAAGCATCATGTATATCGCGCGTAGGACTTTTGACAGAGCTCATCATCGGTACGCAAGGCAGAGGTCATGGCGGCGAGGCCAGAGATCCACCGTCCGAGATCAGTGGTATTAACATCGCCAAGACTGAGAGTGCCGGCAACAACCATAAGCATATCGATCCATAACGTGGCGAATGTGGCTGATAAATTTTGAGCTGGTGGCTATCTGCTAGAAGTCGCGAGAAGCATACATGTTTCGCATGGCGCGAGAGCGTACTTTGAGGTTTTGTTTAGTTTTAAAATCTACAAAATTCAATCTAAGTAGCAGAGCTCTGCACAGCCATGAAGATTCTCTATATTAAAAATGTGTGACACAATAAAAAACAGCCCGCTGGCAAAGCAATCGAATTGCCAAGCACAGACTAAAACTACGCATGTAAAATTGCTAAAAAAAGAGGAATTAATCGCCTAATTCTAAAATTCCTGCGGAAATAAATTGAAAGATAATACAGATGAATGCTGTGAGAACGTTAATTCTGACACAAGAGAATAATGCTTGGATAGCATGAGACTGTTTAGAAAAATATAGCGATTGAAGAAATACTAATCAGACCCGTTTTCTCATTTCAGACAGAGAGAAAAGCTCCGGATTACCCAGCATGGCTTCCGGTGAGATACAGCGCCTCTATATCGACCACAAATTAGATAAAGTTCGATGGTTTCTTGTTTGCTTTTTTTTTTGTTTTTTGATGTCGCCTTACGTATGACGGTCCCACGTCACATGTTACTAGGTCTGACGTAAGTATTTCATTTAGTAATATATCCCGTATGGGATTGAGAAAAAGGAGCTTGTTGCATGCTGAAGAATATATATTTTGTAACCGTCTTGTTCATTGTTCCTGCGTTGTTATTCTGCGTAAGTGCTTAATTTATCGCAGCAGCCTATCCAGGTTATTTTACGGAAAGTTATGATTTATAATTTTTTCACTGATATCCATCGTATCCTCTCATTATCCAGACTTCTGCACCACTGCATACTTATGACGCCTAATCACTGAGAACTGGGAGCTGTTTGTGGGAATTAGTTGCTCATAAAATGATTTAGAATTTTTGGAGTCGCCAGCTAATACATATTTACAATTCTAAATGTTATAGAACCAGAGTACGATCGAGCCAACAATGGAGGCGAGAAACCAATCAGAAACCGTAAGGGGACCCGAAGGAATAGGCCAATGTGCAATTAGAAAAAGCACGCACAACATTCATTTAGACTTTTATGTTCATCTGAACATAAACAACTCTTTCCGAGGCCTTAAAGTAATATAATAAAAGTATAATATACTTGTCCCAAGAAAACGAGTTTGTAAGGCGAAAGACTTACTTGGCTTATAAGTGACGTGACAGGAAATGTCGAAAGCTAGTGGCAAAAAAGTCCCACCGTGCCCCACAGAGAGAAAGAGGTGGGAGAAGGCGAAGACGAAGAGAAAGGTGGGCACTGTCAAAGAAACAGGAAGAGTACAGAGGACATCGACGTTCAATCAATCAATACGCGTTACCGCGTTACCAGTCACGCGGTAACGCGCGCCAAGGGGAGAAGCAAGAGTCACTCGATGATTTGACTTCAGGGGAAGAGTGGGTAGCGGGCATCGCGGCAGCAAATTGTGCGAGCTTTCGCCTTCATACACGCACGCGGTCGGAAGTGTTTGCGCTGAATTTTCGACATCTCATTTACGGATGTGACTAACTGCGTAGTCGTAAAAAATGCAGCCACTGGCAATAAGCGTTGAAATGTAAGAGCTTAAGCTCTTATGTTTGAATGCTGTGTGCGTCCATCGCCGTTCATATGGTGACGCACTCGTTTCACTAGTTGCTTCACTTCAACGCAACGAAGTGGCGTGCATCTACGACGAAGTGACGTCCCTCTGCGATAACTGGTTCGGCCGCCATGGGCCTCAGAAAATTGTTCTCATTACACTTTTGAAGATCGAAAGTTGGCGCTACGACTCCTTCGCACGCGCTGGGTTTTAACTCGAGTAGTAATTCTGTGCTCTATATTACACCAAATCGTATGCGCCACTAAGAACCCCCTGCGTCTAACGTTTGAGCCACAATTTTGACAGCAGTGTGTAGCTGTAAGTGGCCCAATCTAGGTCGACAGGCTCGCATATATATAGCGGAATAACAGCATAGGGGGTAATTGCAGGAGTTACTAGAGTTAATACTTTAAGTAGCACAAAACACTACTTCATGCTTCTCTATAGGTATGTTTGAAAAGTTTCCTTGCAAAATAGTTTGTGTTTCATTTAGGATACTAGCTTTCCCAAAGACCATAAAGTTAATTTTACGTACGCGATTCTAGTAGGATACCAGTTCCTTTCTGAATGAGCCATACAGTTTCTTTAAGCGCATAACCGAATTTTAACGTTTCATATGTTTCATCGCTTATTGTCGCCGACTACATTACTTGTTCTAGTTCACAAAGCTTTCAATGAGTCGTTTTCATCCTGAACCATATTAGAGGGTTTTATTTCCTAAGCCTTGCAGAAATTCGCCTCAAAAATTCCTCTTTGCACTAATTTTCGCGCCACAAGTCGTCTCAACCTTCGTATGCGAATGAATAGACCTATAATACTCCAAGCAGCTAGATGCATACGGTCGACGTTGACAGTATCTATTTAGGCGAGTTGGTTATTCTAAAACCGACATAATGACGAAAAGAAATGGACACCACATGCGATCATCCGGAATTTGGTTTTAACTGCTGGAAGATCTTACAGTTCCTATGGTATAGCTTTGAGTAGCGCCCCTGAGCGCATGGGAGAGTTAAAGGTTTTTGGAAGTCGCCCGGACCGTTCTATAGGATGTGCAGTAACCATTCTGCAGAGATAGCCGGCGTACTCAGTCTTGGCTTGTACCGACGAATGTTGTTCAGCTCTTTGTGTGATATGAAAGAACATGACAAACTAAATAATTGCGATGTTTTCTCGACCGAGGCTGATCTAGCGGCGCTGAGGCGACGAAAGCCTAAATTTGAATGCTCGCCAAGCAGTACTAATGGACTCCTGCAGGGCCGCACCGGGATCCTGCGTGATGCGCCAACATTGGCGGCAGTTAGAGGATCGCACTTCTCTAGTATAACCGAAAGCATGCTTAGTGTTGTCGCTGAAGGAAACAGGATTGTTTTTTATTCCCCTAGAAATGTTTCAGTACCTCGACGCATGACAGTCCCACGCCTAAAATCCTATTCCAAGTTTACCCCGAATCCGAGTGAGCAAAACGTTCAATTGCAAAAAAGGGATGCAATAACGAGACAACTTGTCGACATACGCCGAGAAATATACAAAAACAGACACTAATATTAGAACTTCGTAAAAAATTACGAGTGACTTAAGCGATTAAAGTAGTGAAAGGCGAAAGCCTCAGTGCCGCATTCCGCTACGCAGCTGGCACTAATGAGTAAATAATTAACGAATTAACTAAAAAATAATAAAGCTTTACTCATTGGATTAGTTATTAGGTAGGTAATAATGCGGTATTAATATTTACGAATTACTTAATTAGTCACTAAATAGTAATTTATTTATTCATTGATTACTTTGTAATTGGTCTTTGATTGGCATATGGCCACATAAGGCACGCATTCGCGCATACTTTGGTGGTGCTGTGTGATTAGTCGAGACCTCTATGACGTCATCCCGCCTCGGCCAATCAGAGCCGCCGCAAAAGCGGGACAAATTTTGTCCACGAGAGCATGAGCCATTAAAGGCTTTCGTCTTAAAATATATATTGTAGAAGCGTGTCATTTATGTGCGCCAAGCGGTGGTCCGTATAGGAGTGCCTTTGCCGGTGAAAAAATCACGGAAAACGGCTCTCAATCCCCTTCCAGCGTCACCCCGTGGGATCTCCTTGCGACACTTGGGCAAACTGCGAGAAGCATCTTTGCTGCGCCCGGATGACTGAGTGGGACGGCAACAAATGCTATGAGAGGAATAGCACCATTGGCGCCCGCTGCTCGACAAAAAGGTGGCCGAGAGGAACCAAAGTATTATCCTTCATTGGAGGCTGCCCATGCGCCAAAGGTGAGCGTGGCTTCTGCAATGCTTTAATCTAGGTGCTCTGCTTTAGAGAAGTCTGGAGTCAAGAAGGTGTGCAGTTCTTGAAGATGGAAAAGCATATGCCGTTTACTACTTGAAAGCATCATTCGTTTTCTAGTAGGTTTGGAATGAGTCGGATTCTTTTTTAAGTACGCCACTGTGAGTATAAATATTGCTTTTGAGGTCATTTCTAGTCTCCCGAAAATGGTTTTCTTTTGCTACTAAATTATTATGATCATCCCGATTAAGTTAGATAAAAAGGCACGAATGGCTCTGGTGATGAAAATCCTTATTAATCTATTTGAACCGAGGAAACAAACAGGCGATTCTGTAGAATCTTGGACATATTTTCCAAATGGATGATGTAATGAAGTAGCACGATGCTGCCGCAAAGTAAAACAATATTTAGGTACTTAGATGGTCTTTGACATACACAAATATTGTTTCACTCACTCATTACGCATACAACAAAAATTCACTGAGCGAACTTACTGCGAAAGTACTGACATTAAAAAGGCGTGGATATACAAGACGAAATCTAGAATAGCAAAGAAAGAAAAAACTTTTCTTTATTGCCATCAGGCCAAAATAAGAAAAAATTGCGAGGCCTATCTGTAGGTCATCGTCTCCGGTGCTATCCCTCTAGGTAGCTTGGAAGGAAACAAGCGGCACTGAGTTATCCTGGAAAATGATTTTATTAACAGAAAAGCTAGCGGAATTTTGATATAACATATGCAAACTGTAACTGTTTAGACGATGTTTCAAGCGCATACGAATTGTTTTATTTAAACGTTATACAGGACAGGATGAAAAAGCATCCCTTGAAGATGAAAAAAATAACGCTAAACGTCGTCGAAGCCATCATTGCCAGGATAAACGCTGCATTATAATAATCGAAAATATAAAATATGATACACTCCCTCTTTTGTTGCGCGCTCTTATCTGCAAGTTTCTTTTTGTATAGGGTTGTTCGGTCCAGTAGGCACGATTCTCTTCTCGCGGCGGTATTACAAGTCAGACGGAGCCGTTCTCGTTATTGCCCACACACGATTGAGTTAAGCCAAAATACAAATAAACTAGCATAGCATGTGGTGAAAGGAGCCTTGAAGGTGGACCAGTCACATATCTTTGATAAGTTTCTAAATATATTCGTTTTCCGCTCGGCCCATCTTGATTTTTTTCCTATTCAGCGCACCACGGCCGAACCCAAATCCGTCAGGTTGTTCCAGTTCATACTGATTGCGATGTGCTCACGACTTTTTTTGTTAGCAATCCAGTCTTAAAGTCTAAATAATCTTGGAGCGATTATGGGCATTGTGAAGAAAGCGCAAGTGTTCTTGGTTGAATAATAAGCACTCACAAACAATGTTCTGATTATAGTGAGCGTACTTCCTTGTTATAAGGATTGTTATGTAATTCCTATCCTGAGGGGGCCAATGTCTTGGCCGGAAGTATAACAAAATACAGAAGAGTACGCCAAAGTACAAATCTCTGCCCGACACGGTATATCTTCACTTCATGATTGACAATGGTCTGTGCAGGCAGTTGATATCTAATTAAGCCCACTCTCCAAGTCGAAAAAAAAAACAGACAACCGTATCGAAAATACCACAAACTATTCCGTAGTTCTGCCGTAAACATCAGATTTGTCTACAGTTTTATAGACTTTTCTGTACTTTTTTCTCTAGTAGTTATCTGGTGTCTGCAGCTCTGTAGATGCATTCTGTTTTGTTACAAAAAACTCTGATGCTACTACAGAAAATTATGTTTTCATAACAGGTTTCCTGTCAAAAACCGCACAAAATTGCTGTCGTAACAAAAAGAAATTTACTGTAGTTTTCCCGACAGAGTCTCTAATTAAACTACCCTTAATGGAGCTTTAGCGGACAAAATATTGTCTGCGGTTATAGATGGCTCACAAGCCAGAGACACGGTGTTAAAATTATGTGGGGAACAGGGAGCAAATACTGTCGAGGCTTGGACTGTCGCACAAACTGGGGGGTCAAAAACCACCATTATGTTTCTTACCTATTACAGAATTTTGTTGAAGCAACGATTGGACGTTACTAGATTCTTCAGTCGTCACGAGTTTAGAACAGGATGTAATTATGTACAGTAATTATTTATTAATTGCAACCTGTTGTAGTCTAGTGCGAATATTGTGTCTTCAAAAACAAGTTTTATTTTAACAGGTTTGAGATGCAAAATGAATAAAAAACTTGGATATGGTATCTGTGAGTATCGTATCAACACGACTGTTACCCAGCGAAAAGTCTGAGTTGGAATGCCTGCCAAGACGGTCGACCGTTCTTCAAAGCATTTGCTATTCTCGAATAAATCATTTTACCGGGCCCAGCGGCAAAATGTGTCATAAGTGCCTATTTGTGCCTTCATTTCGCTCATCTGAATGCATTTTCTTAAATTAGTTGCCTCAACACTTTGATTCAAGAACACCGCATTCTACAGCGTATATCCTAAGAGAAGGCCAGAACACAACAAAGTAAAAGTATTAATCAGTCGTTAAGGGAATGATGTGGCAGTACAATGATATTCGTTTTATTGGGACTTGTCTCGCTTCTGAGTTTCAGATGTAGGTTAACGGATGATACTAGTTGCAGGAGCTTAGTAGATTCTAAAAAAAAATTCAGCTTATTAGTTAATTGTCACGAACCTACGAGGTGGCCAGTGCTCTTTATTTTCCTCAGTAGATTTATTTCAAAATAAATTTTAAAAAATTTGCCACCTGTGGCGTCCGTACCCTGGAGCACCTGGGCTGCAGTCAGCAAACTCTAGAAGGAGTGAACATGAAAGGAAAGGAAAAGAATCTAAAATATACTGAGAAAGGACAGAGGGTAAGGGGAATATTGAAAGAATATAGTAAAGTGTCATGACGGCGGAAATGTTCGGAATGACTAACAGATTAGAGGCGGCTTTTACACAGTAACCGAAGTAGGAGGAAAAAGCTCGGACCTGTTGTGCATGCACTCGAACGGTTCTTACAGAACTGTCACTTGTCAGCTTGCGTTATTTCAGACATGCACTTCCCCAAACGGTCAAGGATGAAACGTTATTGCAGGAAGGGAAACTTCCAAACAATGCGTATTGTAGTTATTTCTTCGTTCTAAATGAAGCTACCAAAATTCTGGAATTTGCCTTCCAGAAAACTTAATGAATGAAATTGCCTAGTCAGCCCAAGAGACAGGACGTAACAATAGAAGACTGCATGAACAAGATAGCATTTTTCCGTATGCAGCGCGCTGATCCTGTCTTATTCCTTCAACTCGCTGTCGCGAGGTCTCCGACTCCCTCTGCTGAGATGAAAAATATAGGCGAGATTGTTATGGGGCTTTTCAGCATCGGTAGCAAACATGTGACGCTTCGGCAACGAACCAGAATCATTTAAAACCACAGAAAGATACAGTGTTAGAGCTGGAAACTACATTGAATATGGCGATGAAGTGAAGAGGCATTGTGAAACCAACGAGTCAGTTTTCCCGCAATGCCTTGGAAAGCAATAACACGGATAGAGAACCAGCTTTTAAATGAGGCATAGGTGTAAAGGCCCACATTTTTTTGTTAGACATTTTCCCACGCTTTTCTTACACGAAGAATACTATATTAAATATGCTAGTGTTACGTGGTTCTTTACACGTAAAGGGCAAGTACTTAGAATCGTGCAAACAGTACGATTGATATATCGCTATTTTTCTGCCACTATGCACGCATCAGTTTATACAAGCTGCTCCAACGAAGAGCATCAGTCTGAGGAAACAGTAAGGAGACAACCACTTGACCTCACGTTGGAATTTACAACAGCAAATGCTTAAATAAAGATGAGGTTCCTCTAAAAGAGGTATTCGGGGAAATACCAGTAATTCAATCAAATAAGTTGCTTACTGCTGAGATTCAAACAAGGGTCCTCTCATTGCAAGCTGGGCACGTAATGCGCAGGGCATGAAGGACCGTTTGCAGCATGTATGTTAGGGGGACGCCTATTGAACGTTTTGGGGTGTGTATGACTTAATAACATGTATTTGGGACCTTTACTGATGTTACAGCAATAATATTGTTACGGACGAAGGAGGAAGAAGAGGGCAGTGGCGCGGGTAGGAGTGCGCGCGCTAGGCCCGCACACAGATTCATTAAACGTCATCTCACGACCATCGAGCATCTTCTCTCTGTCCTCTGTTCTCCTAATGTCATCGCTTGCCGCCACGTAACAATATTGAAAAAATCTCAGAAATTCATATTTTAAACAAAGAAACTCAAAATTTCCCTGGATAAAAGAGCGGTCTAAAGGCGCTATAGCGTCTACTTTTACGCCGTCCATAAGCCTACTTCTGATTTGTCGATCCCAGATATATTCGATCCCTATGTCAGTTTTCGATAGATAATTAAGGAGCTCTTTGATGGATGACAGAACCGAATTTACAAATACCTTTGTTGCCATTCAATGTCTATCATACATACATACATGGTTTGGTTTGGTTTGTGGGGTCTAACGTCCCAAAGCGACTTAGGCTGTGAGAGACGCCGTAGTGGAGGACTTCAGAAATTTCGACCACCTGGGGTTCTTTAACGTGTGCGCGCACGCACGCACGCACGCGCGCACACACACACACACAAACATATGCACAAGTTCAATACATGTGTTTGGTTGCATCAAAGGTCTGTGTGCAACGGCTGAAATTAACCAGCATAACTGGAGAGAGGAGGGCATTGCTTTCTGAAATATCGGAAACGTTCCGTTTTTAAGCTTACTGACAGCCATTTGACAGCAGCCTAAATATCATTTTAATTTTGTCCATATTTTCAAGAAGACTAAACACGATCTTCGAAATTCCGACAGTCCCTCTCATACGTGCCTTTAAGCTGCTTCATTCAATAGCCTCATGGCAACTGCTCCTTTGCTCACCTTGTTTCATCACGCTCTCGTTTAGGTTTTTCTTTGGAATGGAAAGAGCAGCCCATTCTGTCCCTGCGGCGAGTAGCTTTTAAAGACGAAAGTTGAACCACATCATAGTTTTAAAGACAATAAAACGCAACGCATCGAAAACACGTAAAAAGCATAAGATGCGCCTATAATGCGCTTATGTTCAGTTTGGGCTTCGCTTAAAACTAAACTAGGAAAAGCGGTACGGAGGCGCTTAACATGAGAGCTGAAACCACAACATGATGTTGAAAAGCTCGAAATATCATGGGTGGTAAGGAACAAGAAGTTTAATGTGGATACTATGCTGTATGCATATGCTTTTGACTAGAAAAAAAATATATACGCTCGATCGATCTGTCGCAGCAGTTAATATGTGATTTGCTTCTGTTGTGGGCCTCATTTTACTTCTGTATAATATCTGCGTAACGGTTCATGCTTAGAGCGAGGTCACCTGTATCTAATTTGGGCGCTTCATTATCTACACTCGTCATTGATTCAGGCTGAGCAAACGCGCACCAGCGCTATATTTGGGATTATAGAGATGCAAACTGTCGGACTGAAAAGGAAGGCTCATGTTATCCCCGGCATGTCGGCTACTTCAACCGGATTAACCGGATTAATGAACTACCGATCAAAACGATTCACAGTACGTCAAGAGTTATACACTTTTCATACGTTAGCAAAGCACGAAACGGGGATTAAAAATAGGGAGACACTTAAGTTTGCCCTTTAAGACTATGACGGTGACGCGTTAATCGCTTTCGTCTGCAGCTCCCGTTTCAGATCCCCGTTTGGGTACGTACACTTCGTAGCTCATTTGATGACTTACCCTTTAACATCTCCCACTATTATTCACGCATGCTCATTAGCATACAGCCGCCAGCTACCAGGTAAAATACCACCCCATACAAACATAGAGCTCTGTTTTAACCAAGGGGCAAAGATCACCCTACACTAATATAAAGCTCCCATTGTCTGAGAGCTAGGAAAGTACTTGTGTGGCCGCGGGCTAGCATTTTAGCCCAGCACCGAAGTGTACTGTGTTTGATTCCCGTCTCGAGCTCTCATATTAAAATGGCGACAAAATTGGGCAGCTTCTGCCATCTCAGCCAAGACGAGTCGTCTCATGACGTCACAAATTCCCCCGAACAATCATTGCCCGGCCATATGACTGGCCATCTCCTACTTTTCACAGAGGAGCTCGTTATTTTTCGCTCAGAGAGTCCGCGCCACAAATAATCCGGGCGCTTACCATTCCACCGGGAATGGTCTCAATAATTTCTCAAGAATGAAGCTCTTAACTCCATCAGATTAAATTTCTACATTTATACTGTTGCGTCAAGCACAGAAGCAAGGGCCTGAGGGGATATTCTTGAAGGCTCTAATTCCTCAGGAGCCTCTATATGCAGCTATAAATGCTTTGAGCATTTACGCAGGAGAATTAAAAAAAAAAATACTCCAATATTTACGAAACCTCACTGCCCTCATATTGAGTTCCCTTTTCATGACAGAAGTAAGCTTTGCTATTAAGGCGATTGCCCAAGGCGGAATATATTGCGTCACCCAAACCTAATGCTAAAAAATGATGACAAAATGTGTTTGCAAACGAAAATGAAAACATGTGTAGTGATGTGACGATTAGCGGTAAGTTAGTGATAGTGAAATTCAGTAGAAAGTGGGTGATAATTAAATAAATAGGAAATTGGTAATAATGAAAATAGTCATGAGGAAATTATGACAAATTTGTGACGAAAATCGTGACCAGGAAATTTGTTGAATGACAATCAGCGATGAGAAAACCAATTATGGGTAAATTAGTCATAAGAAATTTACTTATATTTATATTGTTACGAAGCGTTAGCAAAAAGTAAGCAATAACGAAATCAATAATAAAATACCTGATACGAAAATTAGAGATGAAGATGTGCTCGCCTTTCTCCAATGGAGGTGGTCGCAATGATCACAAAGATTCTTCAAGGACAACTAGAACAGCTATTAAACTTTACTGTATCGGGCTATTGCAGTAGCGTCTGACTGAATACTTTCCCTCTAGTCATAACCGAAGAGTAACTTTTGCGCCTTATGGTTTGACATGCTCCCAAACCTTCTTGGAGTTGCACATGTCTGTGTTTATGAACGCAGCTTTGGAACTAGACGTCCGCGAAAAGTGCACAAGTTTATTTTGGCAAAGTTATATAAAAATCATGACTTACAAGAAATATGCGGCCCCCTTAATAGCGAGACTAGTGACAGAAGTATGAGTAAGATGAAACAGAAAACGTTGCTTATTCTACTGTACCATAAGTCAAAGTTTGGTTTTAGAAAATTTATCCTTTCCTGAGAATGTAAGAAGAATGGAGCTAAAAGTGCGAAAACGAAAATAATCGTAGATCAACGTATAAAAAAAAAGTTAGAATTTAAATGGACCTTGAATAATAATCACACAATTAAGGTTACCAAGCGATCGATGATTCCAAATCTGTAACCGTTTGTTGTTTTAGTTAGTGTATTGAGAGTATTTGGCATTGCAGCAAATTGCTCATCGAATTTGCGATAATTTCAGTAAATGCGAGAATAAACGTTCACAGAAATATTTCTACAAAAAAAAAAAATCTTTAATTGCCACAGTCGAAAATCTCGAAGGGTGGTTTTTTTAGTCGGTCGTTTCAAGTATCCTGTCAGTCTGAAGTCTCCTTCAGGTACCGGCTTTCTCAGGCCGCCGACAGACGCCATTGTTTCTATTGATGATCTTGCACTCGAGGCCTGTGAATGTACACAAGATTATTAAAGCTCTGTAGCGCTGTTTTAAAGAGCTTCAAAGGGAACTTTTCTTTCCAAATGTTATTATGATTACTGCTGATTGCAAGCTGCTGTATCTCACCATTATGTTACCAAGGCACTAGCGTGACGAGGTCTTCAAAAACAATATTTGAAATCTCCTAGCTTCGGCGGATCTTTAGCAAAGAGTGCATTGTGCATTGTTCTAATCTTCCTTAGGCATATGTCGTACATCTAGATATGAAATAACTCTACTTACTGATACAGATGAAGGTCATGCGAATAAGCTAACTAAAAACCCGATTCGCACATGTGGCTGACCGAGCACTAGCGGAATCATGGCTGAAAGTTGCGACGAGAACGAGGTGCGAACGCAGGGATACGTCCACTGGTTAGTGCCACCTAGAGGCCTTACTGAGGACTCCGCTGCTCAAAGCATTGCCTCCGAGATAACCCCACACAGAAAAGAGTGAACGAGGTTGATCTCAAGGCCATGCTCACAGCAGTTGGAGCACGAAGCCACCTCATTTGAGACGGCTAAGATTTACGTCTCGCCCACCACTGGAGTTTTAGTTTGCCGGCAAAGAACCACACCAGACAAAAAATTTTAAAAGTTTTTCGAAATACTTGGATTTGAAGTGAATTAAAAACTAGGTGCGATGGAATTTTTACAAATTGTGGGGGCCCACGCCACATATCTCTAGCGCCCGTGGCGCGCCGCGCTTTCAACGGCCGCGCCACCTTCCCAAGGCTCCTTGCGCGCTGCCGGTTTCCCTCTCCCCGCTCGTTCGGGGATAACCGGTCCCGCGCGAGGGGTCTATAAAGGAAGGCTCGTGCCGCCGTCTGGCCCTTCTTGGTCCCTGGCTCGTCGCTCCTGCTTCTCCCCTGGCTCTCTCCACGAGAACGACCCGCAGCCACCCGGACGACGACACCGACTTCGACGATCCCCGATCCCTGTGAGATTAAAGATGTTTATCATACGGCCCACTGTGTGTTTGTCGTGCGCATCCCTCGGGCAGAGGAATCGCCCACAAAATTTAGTAAGATGGCGCATTTCTCGTACAAAAATGTTTCATCGCGATATCATTGATGTCCCCATCTCAGGGGTAAAGCCGACGCCATTGCGCTGCGTGTATACAAAAAAAAAAAAAAAAAAAAAACAGGATTGGCTCAGAGCCCTTTGGTGTCACATGCATTCAAGCTTGAAATAACGTTTAAAAAATGCGAATTCAATGATTGAGCGTAATTATACACGTAAAGACGTAATGCGAATTATTTACACTCGAATTGAAAATTTCGCGAATTAGATGGGACTTGACCCTCTATCCATACGGTCGGAAGTTACACATGCTACCAGGCCACCGCGGCACGCTCATGCCCAGAGTACTGGAACTCGGGCCCCCTCAGATCCTCTGTGTGACAGTGCGGTAGTGAGACAACAGGTCGTGAGCGAGCTGTGTGGTAGTGGCCGGGTATTTGCGTAGAATACTTTTAAGATACTGTTGTCTCCCGTCGCCTAAGTTGGTAGCCTGGAGCAGCGTTCGAAAAAACTGCCAGGAGATGCCGGAGGTTACCCATCCTGCCGTGGTATCACACCTTGCGATTCACTTGGAATCCATCACCTGAGACGCATACTGCTCGGCCTGTGTAGTGAGTCAGAATATGCGCGATCGCGAAGCTGCTTGTTCGTCTTGTGTGTGCGCTTCCACCCTTGCATGAGACTTCGGCGGGCCTGCAGATAAAGCAAATGGTTATCCACCGCGTACTGGTCGTCCTTGGAGGGTCAAATTCTAAAGTTAAAGCTCAGCTACTTTGGTCATCTGATGAGAAAAGAGGAGTAGCTGGAGAAAGATTTGATGTTGGGAAAGGTTGAGGGTGGCCGGAGAAGGGGTAGGCAACGAACGCGATGGTTATATGGCATCCTCGAGGCGCTGCAGATGAAGTTATGTAATGTTAGGAAGATAGTGAGAGACTGGAAAGCTTGGCGTGACATGGTCCATAGGGTCACGAAGAGTAGGACACGACTGAACGACTGAACTGAACTGAACTGGGCGTCCATCATGGAAACAATTCTTTTTGATTGTGTCAATTAAGATGCAAGGGAGAAGGAACGGGCTAGTTAGAAAATCATTTTGGAAAGCCAAACAGCGCACTTCAAAACATTGCCACAGAAAGAGAACAACGTTGTTCTCTTTCTGTGGCTATGTTTTGAAGTGCGCTGTTTTGCTTTCCAAGTCAATTAGAATATTTCACAAGCAACTATTTCCCTGCAATTTTGTTAAAATGCAGTGACTTAGCTCGGCTAGGCCAAGATATACGTAGCGAAAGCTGGGCTCGGTGTCTATGTCGCTCCGCTTCTTGACGCCGCCGCTTAGCGAGACGTCCTTTAAGCTTTTCCGGCGTGTTGGACACACACGTAAACTTTCGTGTTTCATTTATACGCTATCGCGCGTCCTTACGCCAAGCAATGATTTCCGAGTCGTCCACCGCAGCTTCTCGCACTTTCCGATGGTGCCACACACTGTACGCGCGTTCACCGTCCGCTCCTTTATCCCAGGCGCATCTAACTAGCAACGGTTCACGCTCAGGCTTGTATCTTCGGCTGTGCAGTTAGTCACGTGATCATACAGGGTCAGGTGCGATCAAGGAGGCTCGGCGCAGCGAAGGGACCTGCAATGGTTTGCGCATTTAATGAGGCTGCATAATAAAACATGTGACGTCACCAGTCGACGCAGCGGTAGAACACCTGTGGAATGGCGCAGCTGGCTGCCATGGTAACGGCGCATGCGGAGTTGTGGTCAATGACAGGCACGACGAAACTCGCTTCTACTACCATAGTGTAGCTTTCGCTAAAAAGCAGTGTTCGTGGTTCTTGCTGCAATTAAAAACATAGTCGTAGATATTTGAATGTAAAAAATCTGGAGGTCGCTTAGGCTTCGCGTTCAGACTAAACCCAAAAGCGCTTTTCCGCAATTTTTTCGAATTCAGCAAATTTTAAGCTATGAAAGGCTTCCATAGAAAGTCGTTAATCTGCTGCTGCAGCTGCAGAAGGAAGCGAGCTGCAGGCCGCCGACACAGCTAGGCAGGAGAGTGAGTCGGGCTGCATGGATGTGTATGGTTGTACTTGAATGCGCTGTTTGCAGAGCTGTTCGTAGATCTGGCAAAGCGTGAAGAAACTTTGGAGCCTGTTTAATTTTTTTTTAATTTCTGCTTTTCATAACTAGTCTGGTAATCATTTTAAGGAGACATAAAAATAAATAAATGTAGAAGGAAAACAATGTTCCGCTACTAGAAACCGAACTCACGATCTACCTATATTTTACTTATACATATACACAGAGCATCCCAGATAAATGACGGCATGGTTTTCATAAACATGCTCAGCTCTAACACAGTGAAACCAACTAAAGCTGTTTGGAATCGGATATACCAATTTGTGATATTCCTTTTCATTGACGGAAGTTGTTTAGTAAGTTGTAAGTAAAGTGTAATTACATAACTTTCTCAGCGCACTAAAATTCTCTGCATTGAGAGGTTATTTGTCAAAATGTAAATTCCTGAGTGGACCGCTACTGTTGGCCGACAAAGTATAATCGTGTTAATTGTGGCGCGCTTAAACGGCACATTGGCTGCAGTAAATATGCTCAAAATTCTGTTTAGTGTTTTGTTACATTGTTTTGACACCACTACCGATCATATATGTAATTAAAAAAATCATTCGTGTCACTGGACTGTTGGAAGGCTCATTGATTTATAGGGCTTAACGTCCTAAAGTGACTAAGGCTATAAGAAAAGACGTTGTGGGGCACTCCGGAGATTTTGACAGACTGGGGTTCTTTAACTTTCTCTGATGTCACACCGCCAACAGGACCCTTAGTTTTACGTCTCCATCGAAAAGCTGCAGCCACAGACGGTATCCGATCCCGCATTCCTGGGTTCAGCAGCCGAGCTCCCTAACCACTGAGCCACTGCTGCGGCGACTGCTGGAAGGTGCATGTAAATACCTTGTAGTTCAGTAGCGTACTCACCATCGGCACAAGGGCAGCCTCCAATATAAGACGGAATCTTGCTTGCTAACCTCCTTGTCGAGCAAAGCTGGCCGATCGTGCTTTTCTCTCGACATTTATTCCCCTCCCACTCATTCATCCGGGCGCAGCAAAGGCCTTCGCGGCAATTAGCGGCAGTATCGCAACGCTCTCCAACGTCATAACGCTGCAAAAGGAGAGATAATTTTGTGCTTAATTTACTTCATTACAACATAACTCATGCTCATCGCTACTTGTTTCATATAAAAGTATCTATTTTAGGCTCAAACGTTTTAGAAGCTAGTTTACTTTCCAGCTTCTGTGTTCGCCTCATACCGTATATGAAGAATGATGCCTCGGTCATGCTTCATTAGACAGGATGTTGTTTCATGTTGCTCTAGCGTACACTAAATTATAATAACAGAACCATTAGATTTGCACAACGCGGTACTTTTGCAGCGTGTAAGTGCTATTTGCTTCTAGCGGAATGTGGAGACTCCTGTTGCATTGCACAGCACAGCTGCAGGAACTTGCGTTAGCAATATGTAGAAAAACGATCTTGAATGCACCACCACCACTTGGCCCGAAATTTGACTTTGTGATCTCTGTCAAGGTCGATTAATGAATCATCAAGTTTGCTTGTGCTTGGTAACCAAAGGCTTCTTCTTTTAGATATTTGCATTGCCTGAATTTTGCTACATCTTCAGTTGGTAAGTTATTGCAATCTATTTTACCGTCATGCACTTGGGAAGTGACTTGGTTCTGTAGGGAAAACATTTGAGGATCCTTAATAAGTTTCGCTTGAGCAGCCAACGCCATAACACCTTTGCCACCTGTTTTTCCTTCCCTGAGTTTAGAGAAAGTCTGAAGGTGGAGCTTTAAAGAATGTTTGAAGGTAGTGTGTTGAAAATTTTCACGCAAGGTCATGTAACTGGCAAGTCACATCTCCCTGTCGACGAATCAAAAATTTTCCAGCAGGATTGTTTTTCAGCTTTTGTCTACGGCGAAGTAGGCGGCTTTTAGGCGGAACGAACTGCATACGCTATCGCGTATTCGTAATCCTGTCGGCCTTTTAAGGCAGTTGCAAGTTTTAATGAGTTCTGCTCTATACGTTCTACTTGTTATGGGTAAAATGTTGCATCGAATCATTGCCACTTATACTGCCCCTGCGTGGTAATTCGCTTCCTCGTGGTCGTTCATGATTGTTACCTAAAACTAAAACTACTGGTTGCGAGCACGGCTTCCCAAGGTGTACGAAAAACTGAGTGTTTGCCGTTGTTTAGTCAATTTCAGACAATGAGGCGCTCGCATCGGCGCTTGTATACCTACGTGGCGATCTGTGCTTACTATTCGCTATACGATGCACGCGCCTCATATTAGAGAAGGGCCTCACCCATTGATTCATAGCGGAAAGCACCTATTGTGTTGTCGCTCGAAGTAAAGGGGCGTTTCCAACCTGACTTCCCACCGACCCACTCGCGGTGAGGTGGTCCGAAAAGGCCACAAGGGGCATTCAGTTATCTTTCTACGCGCGGCGTGGCCGCAAGGAGCAGCACCAGCACTGTATGTACTTTTATTTATGGTAGAGCTTGACACGAGTCCTTTATTCTTGATACATATATCATGATCTATTGTTTTCAGTAACGTGTTTAGCCTTGACGCAAGTCTGGGTTAGCCCTGCGGTTTGAATTCGGGCTTCTGAAGCGCTGTAGGATGATACATTGACATTGCGGGGTCGTAGCCGCGACTGCAGCAATCTATAAAGCACCTCTTCCCAGTGAGCGCACAATGATGCTCTTCCTACCGTAGGCAAATGCACAAAATATTCGAGACAGCGGATCAAACTAATTTTCAGTTGCAGTTGAAGAAAATTCGTGAGTCGATGCGGCCTATTACTATACCCCTGTCAGCTCAGTTGCCAATTATGCAACACGGGATTGTTTTTGGCGACGGTTGTTTGTCATAGAAGGCAACCTACCATGCAATCTCATTCGATGCAGTATGCATCGCTGCTCGAGCAGACGACGTGTTTATCAGTGTTAAGATATTAAGTATTTTAGGCAGCTAAAAATGGCACAAAACATAGTATTTGCTGAGAATTAGGCGTTTAACTAAGTAAAAATGGAGAGTTTTGAGTCTTGCGGTGTTGTATTGGAGACACAAGTCGTGAAAATTACGCACGCGTGCCATTTTGCGTATGGACGTTAGTAGAATCGGCAGAAAATATAGTTCTTCAAACAACATGCTGCCACTAGACGTGTACACTATGGGCCCGGCTACTCCGCCACAGCGCGGGCGCACTGACGGAGCACTATTCTTTCTTCTGCCGTGGCCTTGAACGTAACTCATAATAACCTGGCTGTAAACCAGTTGGTGGGACATCGTAATATTAAAACCGCAAACCACAGGACGGAGGCAAGGAGCCAACTTGTTTTCGTCCTGTCATTTCCGTGGTTTTAATTTTATCATGCTTCTACCGTGATGGTCGGCATCCTTTGATTTAAACTCCTATGACTGGTCATGAATAATCAAGAGGCGACTGCCTAACCATGTCGAAAAGCAGTCAATAATAACAACAATGTTCTGATAATTGAAGGAATTCGATACCGTTAATAATAATATTGTGGACTTTCTCTGGTAAGTGGACTCTGTCGTGACTTAAAATAAATATGTTTTTAGTAAAGGTACGAAGCCGGCAATCGCGATAATCATTATCATCATCATCATAATCAGCCTGACTATATCCACTGCAGGGAGAAGGCTTCTTACATATTTCTCCACTTAACCCGGTTCTGTGCTAGCTGCATCCGCTTGACCCCCGCGAACTTCTTAACCGCATCCGCCCACCTAACTTTCTGCCGCCCCCTGCTACGCTTTCCTTCTCTTGGAATCCAGTTTGTTACCCTAAGCGACCATCGTTCATCCTCTCTTCGCACTACATGTCCTGCCCATGCCCATTTCTTCTTCTTAATTTCCGCTAGAATGTCGGTAACTTGAGTTATTTCTCTGACCCACTCTGCACGCTTCCTATTTCTTAATGTTACTCCTACCATTTTTCGTTCCATAGCCCTCTGGGTTGTCCTCAACTTAAGTAGAACTCTCTTGGTTAGCCCAGAATTGCGATAATGTGTCATAGCAAGTTAGGTGCAGCGCTTTCCACCGGCGAAATCCTGCGTCTTCGTCGTCAGCGACGGGAACAATAAGCATGCTTTCCATCTGTCAACTGTATGGTCCAACGGCCCACAATGAATGGATGGAATAAGGAACATACCCTTTGAACGTGCACATACCACCACATTCCAGCAATCATTCTCCTTAAAAACTGCCCGTTACTGGAATGACCTCGCCGCTGAAGTGGGCACCATCATGAATCATCGACTGTTCAAGACCACCACCGAAGAAGCCTATTCATCAGCGCAGTTTTTATCCATTTTTCATTAATGTATAATATTTCTTGCCGTGATATCGCCACCCCTTATGTAATCGAAAAATAAATAAATAAATAAAAAACAACGGGTTGGTAGCAGTTTCTATCATACTCGTTTTCCCCCTATATATTGAATATTGTTTCAGATCGGTTAACTATACCACTATTTCATTTATTGAATACCTCGGTGGACCAGCTTCGCCCAGCGGCCACTCGGTGAAATTTTGTAAAGATGAATTGTAGCGTTATACCCACAGCTTCCTTTTAGGAGCGACAGCTAGTGCTGATAGTAGCTTTCAATTCCTAGGCTCACCATTTTATAATGAAACATATTCCGGCGTCTACTAGAGAAGCACTAGGAGTGCCAGCCTGCCCCCCACACACAGTGCTTTTACGGTTACGGAACTAACCCAGAGAAAAGGCCAGACAAAAAAAGTGAAGTTGCTATTCTTTTACCCTGCAAATTGTCAAGCAAAACGCGAGACCCACGGCTTTACAGATTAGCTGGATGGCGACTTCTTTTTGTATTGTCTCGCCTCTTCTCTGGGGTAGATAACTCCGCTGAGAAGAATACTCGTCATTCCAGCTCATTCTAAATACATGTAATTTCACGAAACCAATCAGGCTGCAAAGCGTTTTGCTTAAGATAGTACATAAATCCCTTCAGGAAAAATAATCTTCAAGAACATAATATTGCAATTGTTATCGTAACCGGCATGTAAAATAATATAATTAAAAGTTCCACTGTCTACCACTGCACCACATACAAAATTACTAGATAGAGTCAAAGGTAAACGATCAGTTGTATTTTCACATGAAATGACAAGAAATATAGAACGTATTCCATTTTAAGTTATCATTAACGCTGTCCACCAGCGGAAAGCACCCTAATAATTAAAGAGAAGACTTTAGATATTGGATCAGATAAAATGTAACTGAATTCAGCCAATAACAAATCGAATGTCTGACGTCTTAAGGCGAAGTCCTGAGAAACTCTACAAAATAAACATGTGCTCAGATTTAAATTTATTTTTTATAGTTTTATTTCACATAATGCAATATGTTTAGAGCCTGATATTTATGAAGAACTGAAAATCAGTCTTGTCGTTCTTAATCCAAATCGATGTTGTTTTTTTTGTGTGTAATTGGAATGAAAGTTGTCCCTTTTTGCTGTTTTGAATTGCGTACAAAATGCATAACGAGTTATAGTCACAACGTTTACCTTAAATTAGGAACATAAATTCCGTAATAAATAGAAAAATTTTGTATAGAAAACAGCTTAATGCTTCATTCCAGACTGTAGTATTTGAAAACTTGCTTGTTTTTCAGTGTGTCGCTCCTGGAGGGAAGTTTACAATTTTTTACTAACACAAGTGCGGTAACAAACAATGTTTCTAACAATTCTTATAAACTTCGCATGGATTTATTGGGTGAAAATATTTCACGGCAAAATGTTCGAACGCAAGCAGCCGGGCTCGAAATTTGTAACTTTCTGAAATGGCAAAAACGGCATTTTCAACGTAGTGATATACCATGTTTTCCCTGAAAAAAAGAAAAATACTGCTTGACTGTCAAAACTAAGGTCGATTCCTTTGTGACCAGACATTTGGCGACCTCATAAGAATTTCATTGAAAAAAAAAATGATTAGGGGACCACTATTACCGTACGTTCTTTTCGGCACACACCCATAAAATTTATATATATTGTAGGGGTGTGTTTATTCAGTCAACGCAGATGGATTCAGCTGCTCAAGATGAACTCGCAGCGGAGCGTCAGGCGTAGCGAATCACAAAGACAACGACCAACTTTTTCGTTCTCGAGAGCGCCAGCACGCGACTCATGTCAGTGGCTTTACCGATGAAGATTACCACACTACTATGTATATATATCTATACAAACATAGAGCGCAGAACATATAACGTATCATGGCTACATTTTGTCATGCTATTGCTATTTGAAACGCGCGGTGTGCGACTCACCGTGATCCATGGAGGGTAATCCGGGTCATACGTCAGCGTCTGAAAATGAAAAAAAAAAAAAAACTCCGATTTATGTTCTGATCCTAAGAAGAAAACTGCAAGATTACGTCTGCAAAGATTCCTCACGGCCTTTATGCTACAATCAGCATAGGATATTGCATGTATTTGTCCGAACTGACCATTTACTTTCATTGTCGTTTCCTAACGATACAAGAATGAAGTGCCCTTGCTAATACTTTTTTTATCGTCCTATGGGAAGTGCTGTCTTATATGTTTCACTGTGTTTATTAATTACGGCAGTATTATTGCATACTGTACATATAAAGCCTATTTTTGAAGTAATCTTGTATTCTTGAAGCTCTTCTAATGAGCTCGTGTGAAGTTTTAGAAGAATCGTTGATGGCTTCAAACGCTTTCTGTACTTGGTGGGTTTTCATAGGCGGAACACGTGATTGCTGCGCCCTACGGGCGTTCCCCTTTCGGGCGGATTCTTCGGCTAGTGATCACGCCAGTGTAAAAGAGTTCGGCGGCTTTGACTATATTATCTATAATGTTATTGGAATTGCCCCTCCTGTCTCTTGGCGCACACATCTGATTCTTTCCCATGCTTAATTTTGTTTTTGCTTCTTTTATCTATCCCCATTCTTTAGAGCATGCTCAGTTCTCTCCGTATTTCGAACATTTCAACTTATTGATTAGCTTTGATGCTTTTCTATTCGATCTTGCATGTTGAGTTATTGTCGTTCAAGGTTTATAGTTTCGTAATGAGATCTTTCGCATCCTTAAATAGTTTCCTGGCCTCCTGTCTAACAACGCATTCCTTAAATATATGTTTTACATTATCGGTTCATGTTTCTGCAGTGAAATGTATTTTTAAGTTACGCCGAATAATATTTCTGCAGCTGGACCCTTCATACCTCTATTTAAATCTTACCGCTAGTCTGTGAATTGCAGTCCTGCTTAAAAGTTCTTCAATTTGCCTTTTGAAATCCTGATTAATTCTACACTACCCTCCTCTGCTCGCTACATGATACCGTTCCCAGACCTTTATAACAGGCCCAATGCCAATGCACAATATGAAACCTATTTTATTTTTGATCGGCTGAATTCAGCTTCTTTAACTCTACACCCGTGCTTCCTGCTCTTACTGCAAGCTGCTAATAATACTCCTCCTTTAAAATAGGGTTGAGGCGAACTACGCATTCGTGTTGGTTGGGAATCGGAAAAAGGCGAGTCAATTTCGGCCTGGCGGGACGCTTGTAGCAGTCTTAAATAAAGCCTGAATAGCGCTTAATAACGTAAAATTAGGCATTATGCGCACCACATGAGCAATTTAAGGCCGCTGACGCCGATGGCCAACACTCACAGTAATATAAGTGGTTCGGGCTGCGCAATATTTTTATTGCGAAAGCAGTATTACTTGCACTTTCAAGCCTTCAGCGTAGCGAGGCGGTGCATACCATTGACCTTTAGCTTCACCCCTGGTGTGACGTCATCCCATCTGCCTCAAAAACCGGGGGCCCAACGCGCGCCGTCAGCCTTGCAAGGCGGTGCACACCAACGCGGCCTAACTTCCGCTCCTTCCGCGAGAAGCGCTACAGACGGAGTGACGTCATACAGTTAGATAAATTGGGCCCTGGCTCACGCCGTCAGCCATACGAGTCAGAATCAGCCTGCTAGGACCCTGGCAATCATGTTGCCCCTATAGGTCACTAAGGTGCGTTCATACGGCTCGGTTAAAGCGGGGCTTTATATCTGATGCTTTCGCTCAATATTTGGTTCAGCAGCGTTGAACTCTTGTAATTTTTATTGCTTTCTGTAAAGTACACATTTTGTACACGTGCACAAAAGTTTCTTGCAGTTCCATAAGAAAAAAAATTCGTAGTTGACACTGCCGATGCGGAGCAGGACTATATTTAAGGCCGGAAATACCAATGGAAGAAATATTCGCAATATTCATGCGGAAATTGGGGTTCACACTGACACCTGGTAACTCTGTTCACAGCATTGTAGCCTTGTTACAAAGGTTGCAGCGTCGAGCAATGGCGGACTGCTGCTCCTTAATGTGTATGCGAGCTAGCTGCCACGCTTGCGTTCCTGAGTCTACGAAATCGCTTACAGTTCGTATGGCATCCAGGTCACCCCTGCTCTGCTCGCGTTTTCAGAACTTTAAACTTACTGTGCCTTGTACAGTGTAATTGCATGGGCACGGAAATAAACATCTTTAATGACACGGTACCTTATTGTGTCTTACTGTGGCGTCCAATGTTAACTGAAACCAATTATCGAGTCTTGATTCCAAGACCCTTTTCGGAACTCTTTTCAGCCGTGATGCGGAGAAGGGCATAGTTAGCCGCCACGGATATACTCATTTCAGTTGATGCCTTCTACTTAACATCGCTTGTTTTATGCACAATATATAAAAATTTGCTTAGGGATGCCACGGACTACGCTAAAACATTATTTTTGTTGTTGTTTCCTGAACCACAGCCGCGCAGCCAACGAGCTTCATCGGCGATATACTCAGTAAAGTTGTATCTTCTCGTTTTGGCCACTAAACTTATGTGGAAAAGCATTTTATGTGAGTCATTCTTAATGCGAAATGATTATAGCCTTTTAATCAAAATTCAGTCTTGCGCTGTTGTCAGCAATCGTTGGTGCTCGTAAGGAGGACTGTAACAGTCGTCTAGCCCATCGAAGCAGCCACTGCTACGGCAGCATGCAAAACAGAATATTCCTGCAGGAAGGCTTCTTCTCTTTGCTGCTTCTGGCACATCATTTACTCGTAAGATATCACTAACGGACCTCCATCTGGCATTACTTATTTTACCTTCCGCATCAAAACTGTCGCGCAAACGCTCTTCGGAAAGGCGTCAGTGTGGTGTCATACTTTGGTGCTTTCTATTTGTCAGTCAAGTTCGAGGCTAGTTTACGATAGGAATTTGAGCGGAGGAAATGTGTGCGTTTAGCTGCATGCCTCAGTCCTCTCAAAACACCACGTGACCTTGCGTGCCATCAGAAAAGAAAGAGGTGGGAGGGCGCTATTGGAGAATCAGGAATAGTGCAAAAAACATTGTTCCACTTTTCCCTGACAGGCGGAAGCCAAGGGAGTGGGCGTCGGGACAGCACACTGCATGGGCGAGCGTTCCCATTCATGCATGTCGGCGGCCTGTCTCTGCTGTGTGTTTTACTTCGCATGAGAAAATAAATTAATAGAACAGGGAAAGAATACCCATATGCGTGCACGCACACAAGCCGGGCTGTGTACGTTCACGTGGCTGCTAATAAGATATCTTGCTCGGCTACATATAATGGGCACTTTATCGATGGCCGCAGTGATGCGTAGAGTTGTTTCAGAAGATACCTGATGGCTTATGTAAAGAATTTGCCTAACTGACCTTTTATCTCAACTTACAACAATGCGTGTCGAGGAACGCGCATCTATATGCAACGTGATTCTCGTGCATTAAAGTCATGAAAAACAAAGAAAAATAAAATAACTGGGCATATAAAGCTGCATATAAAACTTGCTTGGTTTTGGTTTGCTTGCGAAGATGAGCTGTTGCCTTCTTGAGCCTCCAGTGGCTTAGAGAAAGTTACGCAGAAAAGGAAAACAAATGCAGTCAGGACAACAAGCGTGCACGATGCGGCCATCTTCTTGGTCATAATGCTCGCACTGACTACAGTTAAATGTTGAGTCTTTGAAGCGCAACAGTAACCGCGCACTACCCGAGGTTTTGAAGGAATGCCGTTTTCCTGCAAAGCCGCTCTGACCTGCAGACTGTATACAAAAGCTCTAAACGGCTTGCTTCACTTTGCTGGCGGGTAATTATAAGAACGGCAGTGAATAGATGTTTGAGCAAGCATTAAAGAGCAGATTGACAGTTGCGTCAGTGTAAAAGCTGTTAAAAAGATTTTACTTGTGATGATGACAAATACTGATGCGCATTGACATGTGATAATGGAAAGCTTAATTGTTATACGCGTTTTTTTCCGCACTAGTTATATGGTTGTGAAGCAGCTGTGTTTTCGACTCCAAGTTAACTCCTCGACTGTTAACAAGTTATCTACTCGAATAAAAGCGGATTGCATAGTAGCCGCAATAATGGATTAGCAAGTACTGACAAAACAAAAAGTAACTTCGAAGAAATATTGACGTAAACATAACAACGCAGATGCGCGGAATCAATCTATAAATTCGAAACATTTGTACATGGTTTTAATAGATAGTTTATAACTCACTGATGAATCAGTGCTTTGTATCCACGCAGAGTTTCCGCTCCCCCAAAAAATTGCAAATTTGACGGTAAGTTTAGGTGGAAATGTACTCAGCTCCGAAAAAGTGCCCTTTTCTAAAAGTAGGAGTTGCTTTGCCTTTCTCCGTCATAAATATGCTTATTAATCTTAAAGACCATCCATATTGATTTCATTCTCGTGCCAGGGAAAATACACCTTAGATTTAAATTTTAGATTTTTCACTCGGACAGCATTCAGAAGGGGTTATTCACGAAATTTACCGACGAAAAGGGAGCTGAAATACAGAGACGACTATTTAAATGGTAGTCGTATGAAGCAGCGCATGAAGGCACCGATCGGTCAGCTAGTAGATGAGTGGAATAATACAAGTTTAGTTCACATATTCGATTCTGAAAGTGCGTGCTAATCAAAATTGTGTTAAGGTTTATTCACAAAATATAAAAACAGTGTATCCATGTAATCACTTCCTTACGAAATAAATATTACATGATGCATAAACAGAGTGCAATGAACTTAAGTCCTTAGAGCATGAACGTAATTTTGGTATCATTAACAAATCTTAGTTGGCGAAGGGCCCGGGAATAGCGCTTTACTTCGGAACGAGCTGCATACACCACCCGTAAACATAACCGCTGGTTAACTTCCATTAAACCTACAATTACAATTAACAGGGTACGAGCTGTTGTCCTGTCGAATCCATATCTCAAATTAACCTGCAACTTTACCAGCTGATGGATTATATATTAGAAGCGAGACAATTTGGCGCCGCGTTGAACACTGCGGAAAGGACGGTTGCGTTACAAATTCTATATGATAGCGCGTGCCATCCCCGTCAGGAAAAGGCGGAAACGATCCTTGTGCATATTCTTTGCACTCAACCCAACCATTGTCGCCAGCATGAGCGTGTCACCGAATTGACACGACAGATGGAGAACACTGCGTTATACTTCCTACGAATCAGCGGAATAAAATTTGTGGCACTGTCAACAGCAAGCTAAATAAAAAAAGATCCTGAAATCTGCCAGAGAACACCTTGGGCCCCACTCGGCTCCTATTCCCACTCTTGAGGAGCACCATTCCCTGCTAGGTACAGAAACCTCAACTAACCGCTTCGCGGTTTCTCTACTCCTTCTCTCTTACATCTTCTTTATCCTCCCTAAACTGGCGCGATTCGCTCTGCAATCTCGATTTGTGCTACAACGGTTAAAACGAAAATCAGCCCCTGCAGGTGAAGACCATGTTGCCTACTTGCTCATGCGAAACTCAACGACAAGAACAAACATTTTCTGATCATTATGATCTCACTCTGCCAACACCTATCTCTAAACCCTACTACTAAAACCAGGCAAAAAAGAAACACAAGTCAAAAACAGCCCGTACGTATTACTACGCTCTCGCCTGGGAAAGACCATGAAACAGATAGCGCTAAATCGGCTTGAGGCACATCTTAAGACCACAGATTTCTTCCCCTCACCCCCCAGCGAATTGGATTCTCAAGACGAAGCTAATTTTCCTACTCAAGACCTCGTTTTCCTGCTCAGACAGAAATTTGACCCTCGTCTTTCTCATTCTGCAAGGAATTGTTGTCCATGATGTCCGTAAAGCTTTTGATACCCATACCCACGATCTTATATTAGGCGATTCGCTACGGTAGGTATAATGCTTTGGATTTCTTCGCGACCGTAGGGCCAAGTCTAGGCTTCGCGATTCAGTCTCTCATCCTTTTACTCTCACGGGGGGCACACTACAGTGCACTAATCTATCACCCATCCTTTTCAACCTCGGAATGGTTACTCATATCCCAAACCTTCTGCATGCATTATATGCAGACGACCTTACGCTGGTGCCCTTTTGGGTCTCCTGGAATAGTAGAGGACATCTTATCTCAAGTTACTGGCGCAGCTAATGGTTACCTGGACACAATAGGCCTATCTCCTGTGCCTCAAAACCACGATTTGTTGCACATTGCATAACTCGCTACCATCGCCAACACAACAATCTAATTACTCTCATAATGGCGGGTCATCCTATCCGTCGCGTATCGTTCTGGCGGATCATTGGACTTAACATCCAAGAGTCAACTAATCAAACCAACGTTTCCAAAACTAGGAAAGCTTGCAATCAGCCTACGCATCTCATATGGTGCATTATGAATAAGCACATTGGGATACGCGAGAGTTAGGCAGCTATTTCACGCATTATTTTTCAGCAAATGTTTGTATACATTTCCATAACTTAGTCTAACATGTCACCAAAGATATCTGATTCAGGTGACGCTTCATACATAGTGCAAGGCCGCCCTTAACGTTCCCATACATAGGACCACTAAGCGGCTATACGCTACAGGGCTGTTCTTCCACTAGGAGACCTCATACAGTAACATCGAGGTCGACAAAGGGCGCCTGTTTCCATCCCAAGACAAAGACACTGGATACTTGAGCAAGTTGGACCAAAACTCATCATTCTCCCTATTATTACTCCTCTTTAACCGTTTCCAGATGACCTCACTATTCTTCCTATTTCGAATATGTTTGAGTCGATACTAACACAGGAAGATGTTTTGTTTGCGTTTCCAATCATGTTCATTCTACTGACTCCACGATAGTCCACAAATACGCCTCATCAAGTGACGTTGGAGCGAAAGCTTACTCAGTTAAGAGCGGTCCTGTGCTGGCGACACACACGTTGGTCTTTACGCTGATCCCATTACTACAACAACCTTACAAACTGTACTAATAATCGACTGTATTCAAGATCTCCGTCTAGCACGCCCTAACCCTTCGGGATGTAGCGCGTAGAATATAGCTTTTACAGCCGTTCAAATGGATGCCAACATCTGCTAGCAAGCCGGCTGAAAGTCCGGCTGAGGCGAACGTGTACAAAGGCAACTCGCTGCTTTCAGCGGGCTTCTGCTAGGCACAGAAGTAATTTTTTTGCTTCAGGTTGAATTTTCATCTTTCATGTGGCTTATAACACGCTCTTTTGCAATGGAGCGTACGCGGTAAATTTATGTTGTCACGTAGTGGTGACAAGGCCGTACACGCCAAAGGAAGACACAGGCGTGATGGTACTAAAATAACTCTTTATTAGGGCTGACTTGCGCCCGCAAAAGAACTAAGCAACTCGGCGGCGGCGATAGCAACAAACGTGCTCGTCGGTCGTCGGACAAAGAATGCCCGCCACACTCGTCAACGCTCAATTTAAAGGCTGCTCAGAACAATCTAGATAACGTAGCAAACAGCTACCAGCACAAGCTGGAACAATGTAGAAAGACACACGAGTGGCCGGAATCTTCGGGACAGATCTGGGTGCATCGTGCGCTACAACGAAACTAATAAGGGTGTGACTCTTCGACATCGAGCTTTAACAAACAAAGAATACAGAATTGATACGCGATCCAGAATCAGAGTGATAAGGCCGTGTGGCGGCGGCTGTTAAAAAAACAACAAATAGAGTTTTGAAGGTTTCGCGGCAATATTCTGAACCCGTCAGCAGGGTGGCTCATTGTTCATCTCCATAGCTTCTTATAGCATGAAAACAACGTCAGTTTTCAATGCAGAAACATTACTACCCATGTTCTAGAATTTTGCAGAGGCGGCTGTGATGCGTTCATCGAACAACTGCCCGAGAGAATACCCGTCGCTAAATGATTGTGAGCTTGAGGAAGAGGTAAGCTTCAAAGGCCAATGCGTTAGTCCACTGCCTCACCAATGCTTCCGGTTTCGTCATGTGGTTAAGCTTCCACTCCTTCAATCCTCGCTTCGGTCGTTTTCATTATCACCACTGAAAAACTTGCACTAAAGTTTTTGAGGACCTCTTCTTCTAAAAGGGCCCAAGAAATAATTAGCCAATTATGACAGTACCAGAAAAGGATAAGGGTTTTATACAAAGCGCTCTTTGTTTCCCCTGGCTTGCTAGTAGCTTAATTGTGGCTGCGCTGCACGTATTCCCACCAGCGGTTCTTATGGAAAAGGTGCACTAAAGGAGGTATAGCGAGCGTTGAAGCAAAACTTAGCCAGAGGTACCTAACGTAGAATGACGTAGCTAAACGAGGGGTAAAAATTGCTTCGGCATGTATATCCGTGCTTAGCCAAGGCAAACAAACCTTCGATAATCGTTTTTGCAGTTTCAAGCGTAAGGTTCCCTATTGCAACTGAAATAATCTCCGACATCTTACCGATGTTCAATCGATCAGTAGCCACATTTCTGGGCCGCAACCCTTTCAAGCAACGACGTTTTGCACATCGCGACGAAAATTATACTACTGGTATTTTAAACTCGAAACATGTGTTAGATTTCCAGCGTAAAATATCAGTGGCATAATGTTTGCCACGATGTGCAAAATTGTTTACGAAGTGTTGAAGTGTAGGAAACGTCATAGTGTCATTGTACGAAGTGTGATATTCTTTCAGGACTGAACATACAAGCAAGGGAAAAATAAGTTTTCTGTGGAGATTAAAAGCGGCATACGAAAAGGTTGAGCAGTTTCTCGACGAATTCTTCCCGCGTGTGAAATTCATGCGGCCGGACCACTGAAGTCACAACATTACGGGTTTTTACAAATCCCTCTTCTAGTCTCCGTGATGCTGCATGTTTTCCGCTGCACAAGCGACGGGAATTGTTCACTCTCTGTAGAGTGCGAGCGTATAAATAATACGCGATGTGTAGAGCACCAGAACCGTGGCGATTAGGTACCACGTCAGTTATTTACCGATGATGGTTCAAACAAGCTTGCAGCCGAGCTGTACAGTTTATCTTTACGGGAAGCATCATAGCGAATGTAAGACAGAAACAAAGAAAGAAGGATACAGTATTGGTGCTCTTTCTACGCAGGAGCTGCAGAAAGACGACACAGCGTCATTGCGCTGCGCTGTATGGTGAATTCCTTTGTTTACTCCACCGATGATGAGCAGATTGACTTGAGCTCTCACACACAGCCCCAAACATTTATGTAGTGTTTATGTGTAGTTATGTCGTATGTAGTAGTGTAGTGCTCTCACCGGAGAGCAGTCACCGCACTCATACGTCACCAGCTAAGCTGGTAGCTATTATTGGTGTCACTAATAAGGTAACATTACGTTAATCTAAGGAATCACAAACAAACTAGGATGAAAACAAGCAAGAATTTAATTTTAGTTTAAGGCCCTGTTCTGCAGTAGCATCGGCGTTGTTAACGTAGGCGTTAACAGCGTTGTGAGCTAAAAAGCACGAGCATGGCTCTGTTAGCTGGCAGATAACATGGCCGCCTACTAATTTATCGTGAGTTGTCTGGCGTCACAAGATCATTTGACATAGCAGGTACCAGGGCATGCAAAGTAGCCCTAAATACTTAAATTGAATCCGCGGCCTTGTGGGAGCTTTGCTGATATTTTGTTCCGTTTTTGAGCACGACGTAAACGCTTAAATTTAAATTCCTGCTGGGTATAGTTTTTAAATACTCGAGCAATAATCCCCTGGGGCAATTGTCATTTATTTGAGAAATCGGAGCTTAGGCAACTCGATCATACCAGAAATACCATAGACAATTTAAACAAACATCCCCTGACACGATACTTTAAAACGTGTGCTCATGCCGTAAACATCATGATTTTCAGTGCCCTTTTCCCACCTCATCGAAAACAGTTTCTTATAAGAACGCTCACGTAAGTACGCCCACGCAAGAGACAATGAGCTAAGGGTTTCTTGACACACGAATTATCTCGTGCTTGTAGTCAATACAGAGAAAACCCTCACCCGGAGACTGCTAGTCCTATTGAACAGCTGTCTTCTTGATTGTCAGCGGCTGCGTCACAGCGCTATAACAATCAACCAAGCCCATATAGCCAGCTATATATAACAGTTACCAAGCACTGTGCCTATACGAGATAGCCATTACCCGGATTAACAAGGAATTGACAATAACATCATCTTTGACCTTTATCAAATTTGGTCTTGACGTTAGACGTTGACAAATCGATATCGCCTCCGTTGCTCGAGTCAATACCAAGACAACAGCAAGTCCTGCAGTATCGTGCCACAGGTTGAATCTGTGGTGAATACATCAGATAATGTAAAAGCGGTGGACGAAACACACGCGTGCTCTATCACCGCAGCGATGGACTTCGCACCAAAACAGTATGGTTTATGCGCCGCAGAATAGCGAAGCGAAGTCAGCGCGTAGCGCAGATAGGGAGAGGAGGACGATGCCATCTTAGTTACTCATTACCTTGGTGTTGGAGGAAGCTAGGTGGCAAAAGAGCAAATTGTGTGCAATACCGCTTTCGCAGGATATTACAATTGTAGCCCAAAAATGCAAACACGGGGGCCAGTTGGTTGATCATTCTGCGGAATACTGCGCTACTTGATATACAGAGACAAATGGAAGACGACACACGAATGATGCTGATGATGATGATGATGATGATGATGATGATGATGCTGATGATGATGATGATGATATGTGCTAGTATTCTGTACGAGTGTGCTTAGGGTAGCATGAGATAGTTTTCCAACCGTTTTCTCAAATCGCAAGGGTATATATTGCCTGATGAGGCCATGCTACCAGGATTAAAGGCGTCACTACAGGCTATAAAGAAATCAGCTTTCATACAAGGGCGTAATAAGGCGCGATTGAAGGACGCAGTTGAATCAAGGGTTAGCATGTAGCACAAAAAAATGACTCTTCAGTGAAACGTTTTTCTTGCTAAGCGGACACAAATGTAATGCTGCGTGCCTTCCTGGTATAAGTAAACAAAAAACTAAACACAGCGACCAAGATAACAAAGATGACGATCATCATCAGCCTGACTATACCCACTGCAGGGTGAACGACTCTTCCACATACCTCCATTTAACCCGATCCTGTGCTAGCTGCATCCACTTGACCCCTGTGAACTTCTTAACATCATCCGCCCACCTAAATTTCTGCCGCCCCCTGCTACGCTTTCCTTCCCTTGGAATCCAATTTGTTACCCTAAGCGGCCATCCGTTATCCTCTCTTCGCACTACATGTCTTGCCCATGCCCATTTCTTCTTGATTTCCACCAGAATGTCAGTGACGAGTTATTTCTGTCACCCACTCTGCACGCTTTCTATCTTCTGATGTTACCCCTACCATTTTTCGTTCCATAGCCATCTGCGTCGTCGTCAACTTAAGTAGAACCTTTTTTGTTAGCCTCCACGTTTCAGCCCCATAGTGAGTACAGGTAAGTTACAACTCTTGTATACTTTCCTCTTGAGCAATACCAGTACTCTGCTAGTCATCATCTGCAAGTGCTTGACAAATGCACTCCATCCCGATCTAGTTCTCCTTGTTATTTCCCTTTCATGGTCCGCATCTGCGGTTATTATCTGTCCTAAGTAGACATATGTATTCGCCTACTGCTTCCAGTACTTCCCTACCAATCGTAAACTGCTGTTGCTTCCCGAGGCTGTTGAACATTACCTTCGTCTTCTGCATATTGACTGCAAGCCTACCTTTCTACTTTTCCTGCCTATGTCATCAATCATTATTTGCAGTTCATCCCCCGAGTTGCTTAGCAAGGCAATGTCATCAGCAAATAGCAGATTACTGAGGTATTCTCCATCTATCCTTATCCCTAAGTGCTCCCATTCCAGTTCTTTGAATACTACTTCTAAGAAAACTGTGAATAGTACGGGGGAGATCGTGCCCCCTTGCTTAACACCTTTCTTTATAGGAATTTTATTACTTTCTTTATGCTGACGATACGACGAAAGATGACGATACCAGCAGCAATTCATTGAAAACGGATTTCTGCCTAACTCTTGTCTCCTGTTCGGGCGCTTGTTTTTGCTACAAGCTTTATTTGATACGCTAAAAGAAGAAGCACCCCGCAGTGTTCCAAAATATTGCGTTAAGTTTATTGCTCCTAGCCTGTAGTGATTCTAATTTGGTACGATACCACCGGGAAGTACGCCCAAGTTTAAAGTACAAAATAGAATACAAAGGCTCGGCACAGGATGGAACCACAACGATCTATTCTCTGCTTTTAAATATCGAATTTACTTGAGTGCAACGTGTGGCCCATAAATAGATCGTTGCCGACGACTTAGGGAGGAAAAAGATGTTGAAAGTTTGCTTCCGCAGAGCCAAGGACTTAGTGATGAACGAGAAAAATTGCATAGACAAGAGAGTCACTGCGAATCCAGTGGAACATGCAACAGAAAGCACTTATGGGTTGATGAAGTCCGCATAACGAAGCGCTGTATTCAACAAAATGAAAATATATAATTTATTTGAAAACAATTTGTTCGATGATGTCTACCTTCTTTAGCAGAATTCTTTTAATGGAGCTTGTCTACGCCCGGGAGAAATTCTTGCAGCATTACCGCGTCGGAACAAAACCAGTGGCTGCTTCTGCAAGTGAAGAATATCACCACTATCTGCCTTGGGAAGATAAGATTAGCTACATAAGCTGTGTATAATATTGTCGTGTCCGGCAATATTACAAGCCGTATATAATATCACCGTGTTCCTACTTGTGTTAAAAATTATCAGAAAACGCAATCAGCGAATTCGATAGTGGTGGGCCCGGATACAAGTACACATATTTAGAATACGGCCTTCTGATACTTTTGTTGACATTTTCGTTTGTTTTCGGAGATTGATGTATGCATACAAAGTTAAATTTCAGATCTGTAGTTTTGAAATAGCTGCGCTGAATCCCCAGGAACAAGCGATATATAGGAAAAATAGCTCACACCAAAAACACAATAGCCAATTTAAACAAACATCGCCTGCCGCGATATTTTTAAACATTGTGTTCATGCCGTAAACATCTTGATATTCAGTGCCCTTTGCCCATATGACAAAAGGTCTCTCAAAAAATGCATGCACAAGAGGCACTCAGTTAAGGGTTTCTTCATACACGAATTCCTCCTTACTTCTAGTCAGAACTTGTTAGTGCGAAAAGCCGTGATCCGGTGGTGACTACTCCAAGCAAAATGCACTCTTGCTTGATGTGGAGCCGCTACGAACTAAAGCCAAAGCAATTATTCAAGTATAGCCATGCACTGTGTCTACACAAGAAAGCCATGACCAGGGGCCCTATTTTCGACAATAATGCAGCAAGTGAGCGAGAAAGGCATGCAAGACATGTAGTAGCTTGTAAATACCGAGCGCGTGGCCGCCCTACAATGCCTTCGCAGTTAAAAAAAAGATTACAGTTGTGTGCAGATTGTCATCGACTCTATAACGCCTGAGTGTGAAACGCTGAACCTATTCCAAGAGCAGATGCAGTGCTCAGGATGTGGAATATTCTTCTAAGTTTTGATATGGCCAGAATATGTTAATAATTACGAATGTACGAATCATAAAAAAACAAGACTGAATGTTCGTGATTTAATGGGTATTTCAGCTTCGGTTCATGCGCGTTAGATTGAAGACAGCGTGTTAATATTCACGACCCTGATCAGAAAAGCTGTTGGAGTGAGTTAAGAATATTACGAACCACTGATGACATCCTGGTGGCGGCAGCGAATTGAAAAGGACACGTGAATATGCTGGAGAAGATGTGGACAAAGGTTCAGCAAGGCAATTTCTCCGTAAAAGTGACATAATGCGAAATTAACTTCGGTGCTACTTCATTTCTAGGGCTCAACTCGTTGGGTCGTACCGCGGCGAAAGAGAATACCGTTGGAAATGTGTGTGTGTGTATATATATATATAGCTAGAACACCGACGACTAAGAGAAATCCAGCGGTTTCTTGGCTGATACGGCAATACACGGACTTTATTAATGGTAATGCTCAGATAATTGATCCACTCATCAAGGTCACTAAAAAGGGCGCTAACAATAGGGTAAAATTTGACGGCTGAACACAATAACGCGTTCGTGGTTCTGAAGCATCAGATGGCATGGCCACCCGTTCTTTTGGCCCTGACATTGCACTGATACCTCTGACAGGCCTTTAAGATACACTACTACAAGAGAATGAAATGCTGAATCCGGTGTTTTATTCCAGCAAAAAAATAGCGAAAGCAGAAAGAAATTACAAGGAACGCAGCCTTGTGAAGTGGTTTGGGCTGTATAAGCTCTCAAACGTTTACGCAATGTGATTTGGAGTGCAAACTGATCATCACTTGCTCGAATGTATAACTATAGCCCAGATGCGGAACAGTTGAATTATGAGGTTGATTTGCCTCTACAAATTTACAGTTTTGTGGTGGAATACATTGAAGGAAAAGAGAGTGTTGGAATCAATATCATGCGTAGAGTAGAGTAGACATAAACTGTCCGATATATATTTATTTTTGAGCATGTGGTTTGTGGTTAGAAAAGTTGCATTGGAATGTTCAGTGGTAGTGTTGTCATAAGGATACCTGGGATTGACCCACGAAAGTGTCAACAAAACGTCTTTCAAGCACTTCATCATCTGGTAAGATGTCGGGCGAGCAACGCTGCCCTTTCAGTGCTGGAACCGGGAAATGTTACAAAAGTGCGCAAAAAATTCAGACCACTAAGTTACTTTTGCAACTCTTTTCATATACTTTCGTCGCATTAAAGTCGAGTTATATTTAACCATGAAAATTCTGACAACATCGATTTTTTCTCCGAACAATGAAAACAATTTACAATATAAACATACAAGCGATTTTTGTAAATTTCTGGAAAACGTCAATTGCCACATTTACATTAACTCGACGTCATGATCTCCGACAATCATGGCAGTGCGAACGGAATGTGGAACGCTATAGCTTTTATATTCCGCCTGACGAGGCATGGTTTAGCACTTGTTCAGCGACTGCTGTAGAGTAAATTTTGAAATGAATATATGTGCATTATCGTTAGCATGTTCGGTTATGCTAATTTCCTTTGTCGACACATTTCAGTCATCTGACCAGGATGGCGTATACCAAATACCCATTGAAGGGCCTCATCTATATAAACTTAGCTACACAGGAAGTTCCAGACAAAAGGTGAGTACAAAATGATAAAATTCAGCAATGTAGGGGGAAAAACGGGGGCTGTAGGCCGGTCAGCTGCCTGCGAGCAACTTTTTCTTGCGGTCCTCCCATCATATAATGATGTCTGGTGGGAAATAAACAATTATTATATACTTTTTGCATCCGGCAAGTATGTAGTTTAGAGCGAGAGGGTATTCGAAGGTATCATTCAATCGAGGCATTGTTATGAGTATATTCGAGATTATAATATACTTCTCGTACTGCAATCTTACATTGAGACATCTGACAATGCTACTCCAGTCATTGGCCAATTCACTGGGTGCGGAGTGTGTTAGTGGGCATACATTACCTGTCGCTCTCATGCTTATTGCCTGCGTAGTCATTTACTGCGTGGTTAACAGGATGGTTTTATACGCTTTTGTAGTTTTGTTTTAAATGCTGGCGACGAAGCTCCCGTGCGTCCTACCGAGCATTAAAGTAACCCGTTTTCATATGCTCATGAACTTGTGCGAGCACCTTGATTGGAGCGAGCACTCTAAACAAGGACCTACTTTCGCGGGATGTAGTTTAACAATTTCTTGGTAGTAACCGTAAGTAAAAAAAGCTGTATGGCACAAAATGAAAAGAGAATTCTCTGGTCTGCGATATTTTCGTACATGGCAGCATCACGAAGGTGCACCTCGAAGTATGAACTTGTCTTTATTTCCAATTCTGTAACTTGTGATGTTACGAAGGTTTCGTGACCGCTGAGCTCTCGTCACCAGGGCACATATGCGTGGGCACACAACTGCTTCATGTTGAAGGCAAAAGCTGGGCTGCAAACATTCTGTCGACAGACGCACAGTGGCTGTCCGCCCAACACAGGAAACCCCCAGAAAGTATAATAGTAGTTTGATCCTTTCGACTAAATTGTCATAAAAAGCAATTTTAGAAAGGCTGGACCTACCGAACGTTATCGAAGCATACGGTCTTTTTGAAGAGTAAGCACGCTGAAGGGTTCTCTTCTCAGCCATGTTTAGAGCCCTTGAGCTATCCCAAAAGGCAAATAATGGTCTTAACAGATAAGGATGAACGGTTTTCTTTCCGTACAAGTGATTATTATTTTGAGATATCCCATAAATGCCGCATTACATGGCTAAGGAGCATACTACGGAGCCTGAAAATACGGCACGTAGATACTTGCAAAAAAAAAAATTAACTTTCACACCCATCGGTTTCATGGAGACGTATATAATAGTTCCTATTTGCTCTCAATATTTGAAGCGCACTCTGTCTGAGTGCTTCGAGTGCAAACTAGAAAATGTCAAACACAGCAGCTATAAATCACCATTTTTGACAGCGCCCAGGCACAATGAGACAAACAAGATCTGTTCTTCAAATGGTGCCTTATTAAAGGTTATCTTCCTGCATTTAATTTAAAGCTAGAAAGAGCAAATGTATACACAGTTCGAGATGCCATGGTTGCAGTTTCAGTCTGTTCGGGCCCAAAGATACATAATTTGTAAGCCTAGCCCGATATATATATATATATATTGTAAGGTAACACGAAGGTCGGACTTTGGGAATCAGGCTTTAATGCAGACCTGAAGCCTTGGTCGCACACTGCAGCCAAACACACTCCGCGATGACGATGGGTATCTACAAGAGGGAGCAGGATGAATATGAAGCAGCACGTTCAGCCGTGTGGAAGATGAAGCGCCACATAGTGCTCACACTATTTCGCCCGCGCAGTTGAAGCGGCCAGCCTGGCCGCAATTAGTCCGCAAGATTGCGCCGAATAAAAGGTTTCATACGTGAAGCGTGGACAACTTCAGTGCCACGGTAACGACAGTCCGGAGGAGGGTAAACAGGGGAGACGCGATAGTTGACCGGGGAGGTTTTTGCAAGAACTGTGTAAGGACCAATGTAACGGTGCTGTAACTTGTCACAAAGGCCAGGAGTGCGTAATGGGGTCCAAAGTAACACCTCGTCGCCGGGACGGAACGAAACTTGGCGATGGGTTGTATCATAGCGGCACTTGCGGTCTTCCTGGCTAGCTTCCGTGTTGACGCGAGCAAGCCGGCGAGATTTGGCCACTCGGGAAAGGAAATGGTCAAGAAGAGAGGATGAGGAATTGGCATGTGTAGAAAGGAAAGAGGCGTCAAGAAAGGTAGCGGGAGAACGGCCGTAAACGAGGAAAAACGGGGTGTAACCTGTGGTCCGCTGTACAGCCGTATTGTAGGCGAACGTAACAAAAGGAAGTATTACGTCCTTGTTTCGATGGTCCTGGTCGACGTACATAGACAACATGTCAGAAAGCGTGCGGTGGAACCGCTCAGTCAACCCATTTGTCTGCGGGTGATAGCTGGAGGTCAATTTGTGATGTGTGGTTGAGGCCTCAATAACTTCGGCTACAATCGTCGACAGAAATGTCCGACCACGATCGCTGAGAAGCACTTGAGGGGCCCCATGGCCCAATATATATATATATATATATATATATATATATATATATATATATATATATATATATATATATATATATATATATATATATATGTATATATATCAGGTGGGTGTCTTTTGCCTTTCGCTTGCATCGCTCTGTCTCGTTTTTGACAAATAACTGAACCAAACCAAAAACGAAGGGTGATGTTGTTGGATATGTAATATATCCAACTACATCCAACTATAGTGATATATATATATACAGTCGTGCCTCGTGAATATGGACACTTTGGTTTCCGACCAAAGCTGCTCATAAAGCGAGTCATCCATAATAACGAGTCATGAATAAAAACAAAAAGGATTTTATTGAGAAAAGAGAATTGTAATTAACGACTGCTTTTGTACATAAAGGTGTGCACTGGACTCAAAATTTTACAGAACACGGGCAATTTTGAGTGCATTATCCTTGTCATTGTTGTCTTCAAAAAATTGTAGTGCAGTCTGAAGCGACTCGCTTACCATGACACCCGTGATGTTGGGCTTTGTGTTGGTCGAACTTTTGAGCACGAACTCCTCACTGGCCGATGAATGAGCGTCTGATTCTCTACTCTACTACCGCCACTTCCAAAATGGCCTCTTCACTGAGCAAAGTAGCCGCTAAGTAGCTGCTTGAGATTCTCCTGAGGCGAGGAAATAGCTGAGCTGTCGATACTAGTCCCTCGCAGCTTGGATTGACTGAGATGGCTTTTGCCGCTTGTATTCACAGATTTTTTCGCGCCTACGTTCAGCTCTGTTCTTTTGCGTTTAACTCCCGCCATGCGAACAGCCGGACTCAAGTTGAGGGTTATAGGCTCCTGATGCTGTGCACTGTTTTGCCTAGCTAACCTTTCTGTATTTCCGATCTTCTGATTCTTTCTTTTTCTGCCTTGTACTGTTTCTGTAAGGAAGCAAGGGAGTCAAGTTGGCAAGCTGCTATGCAGAGGGCTATCGAACATCCCATCTTCTTGGCGCCGTTTTTACGTGTTCCCATAAAGCAAACACTGCAAGCTGAAGTACAGTTTAGAACGACGGCTAGCCGACTACGAAGAGCTCAGACCTTGTCTGGCCGCATCGTTGGCTCAAAGCGAAGCCGACATACGGACCGCTTAGTGTGCAAAGTTTGACAGTTCGGCAGCGCAACAGGGACGAAAACCAGGAGCATGAGAGGGAAGCGCGTCCAGGACGGGACGCCCGGTCCCGGTTGCGTGTTCATACGTCGCCTTTCTTTTGTCGCTCTACTTTGTGAGTGTGTCTTAACTCTCACCGAAAAGCGTGAACGGCTTCATGGAACACACACTGCGCTTTGGGAAAGAAAACTTCAGTTCCCACCGCCACTGTAGGCATTTGTCTTTCTTCCTGTCATTTCTTTCTTACGCTTTTACCGGCCTCTCTGTTCACGTTCAACAGAATTTATTGCAACCGCATGTTGCTGTTTTCCCGACTGCGGCGGCACTTCCGCTGCACCCAGAAATCTCCTGGTTCCCCCCTTTCGGGGTCTTTCTTACGCTGACCCTGGGTTTGCTGTGTACGTTCTTCTCCCCTCGCCCCTCGCCCCTCCCCCTTCCCTTAGAACGGCGACACGCCCGCTTTGGTTCTTTCCAACCCCACAGGACTCGTTCAGGCATCCCGCCGTATCGGCTGTCGCGTAGGTTCGCGGGCGGCGCGCCCTTCTTTAACTTGCGTTCGGACCACTCTGCTTTTTTTCAAACACTGTCCATATTAACGAGACAAAAATACATGGGCCCAAGTGGGGTGCGTTCATTCTTCCCCTGTCCATTGTCCGGACAGCGAGTTTCCATATTAACGAGTCATAAATACATTGAAAAGGTTTCGTCCCCAGAAAAACTGTCCATAAATCGGGTCGTCCATATAAACGGGGGTCATATTAACGGGGCACGACTGTATATATATATATATATATATATATATATATATATATATATATATATATATATATATATATATATATATATATATATATATATATATATATATATATATATATGATAGAGCGAAGGTGTTCTCGCATCCTATATATATATATATATATATATATATATATATATATATATATATCTTTTGAAGTTTTTTTGTACTATATATTGATGTAAATAGCGTGTACTTGTCGATAATGCACTGATGTCAGCACTAAAGATCATCACTTTAACTCGAATTATAACTGTGACTAAATCATTGCCCTGACAAAATTCTGGATGCCTTCCGGAGAGGTATTTCGAAGGTATTGGTGGCCTCTTATCACCCTATTCATCCATCAACATGTTGGCGGCATACGAAATATAATGTCCCTCCCCCTCTGCGCTTCTCCCATAATGCAAGCAGTGTCATCGTTCAAACTAAGGACCATTCTCCACAATCCCTCCAGCTTCCACTCCCGAGGGCTTTTCCATTTTTGGAGGCACACAAAACCTCGCAGCCATCATGATTATATATACTTTACACCACTGCATGTCTGCCATAAGGGTTGTCTAGAAATGACGCATGCCTTTCGCGCTTAATGCGACTTCCGAGCAGCGGCACATTCCATACAATCCCACATTCTAGTGCTGCGGTGGTCACCTGGAAACAATGAAATTGTTGAAAGCCAATTTCTGCACCTATTTGCTCTCCGAAATCATGCATCCTAGAACCTGAAATTATCTGGCTTTTCACATCTAAATTTGAAAAAATAGCATGAAGTTGCCCTTTTTACAGCCTTTTATATACGTATTTCAGAGGAAAGGCAGTGGTGAGCGTTGTCACAGTAGTGATGAATGTCGAAAGAATCTGTGTTGCTCTCGACACAAGAACGTCCGGACTTGCAAGCCGCTAGCCCGAATTAACGAGAAATGCACAGAAGATCAGGTGAAAGGAGGATATTACACTGAGCACTGCCCTTGCAGAGGGAGAAAAGGTGAGATGCTGGCTGTTTATTATTTATACATCTGCCATTACACTGCTCGTTTGTAATTTTACCCAGAAAATATATAAAAGCACTATGGACTTATATATTGATGGGTGTCACGGTGCTACATGTGATCGGAGTTGATTTTAAATATAAAGTTGCCAACAAGTTTGAAAATTTTTACAGCACCTTTACTCATAGGGCACACAACTAAAAGAAAAATTACAAGACCAGAGGTATTCAAATTGACACCTGCGAGAAGTAGGTGTGCGAAGGGACCGATCTATACTTAACGTTTTGCAATCAGTATTTGGATGTCGATATAGAGGAGCGATAGCTGGTGCGTAATTGCAAGACATTGTTGCAAGGCCGGGCCCAATAGAAAAAATGAAATATCCCACTCAACTGAAGAAAGAGACGACACAGAGCAACATAATATTGTGTTCTTCTGATAGAAATATATAAGCTATATCTACGCAGACATTACATCAAACCTTTATAGCTAATGCGAAAAGTCGTATATGTACATATACATCTTTGAATGTGCGCCTCTGTGATTAGTGAATTAGAAAACAACCAAATGAGTACATTTAAGCCGTGCCTCTTGTGGTATGACACGATAGCGTTATTGGATCAAGTATGCGGTTCTCCTAGCGGTTCCTCGTTTATATGCATGTACAGCATGGATCACTGCCTTCATGGATCACTGCCTTGTCGTGGCGGAGGGGCTTGCGAAACTCGATGAAGTCGTGAGCTCTGCTCTGTAGGGCCACCCAAGATAGACAGGTCACGGCAGAGAGTTCTGACAAAATGTGATTCACTGGAGAAGGTAATGGCAACCCACTCCAGTATTTCCTGCCAAGAAAACCCTATGGCCAGTCACAATACCATTATCGATATGACGCCGGAAGATGAGCCCCCCAGGTTGGAAGGCGTCCCACATGTTACTGGGAATGAACAAAGGGCGATTCCTAGTAGCTCCAGGACGAATGAAGCGGCTGGGCTAAAGCCAAAAGGACGCTCAGTTGTGGATGTGTCGGGAAGCGACCGGAAAGTCCGATGTTGCAAGGAGATATATCACATAGCAACATGGAATGTAAGATCTATGACGCAAGGTAAACTGGATATCGTCAAGCGAGAAATGGACATATTGAACATTGATGTCTTGGGTATCAGCGAGCTCAAGTGGACCGGAATGGGAGAATTTAACTCCGGCGACCTTTATGTCTTTTATTGTGGGCACGAATCCAAGAGAAGGAATGGGGTTGCTCTCATAGTAAACAGAAGAATGGGCAAAGCAGTGCTAGGGTACAACCCCAAAAACGACCGAATGATTTCACTTCGGATCCAAGGTCACCCTTTCAACATAACAGTTATCCAAGTCTATGCACCGACCACTGCTGCTGAAGAAGCTGACGTTGAGAGATTTTATGCGGACCTACAATGCCTTTTAGACCGCACCCCATCATCAGACGTCGTTTTTCTCATAGGAGACTGGAATGCTAAGGTCGGGAGTGAAGAAATATCCGGAATTACAGACAAGTTCGGTCTTGGTGAGCCAAATGAAGCTGGGCAGAGGCTAGTAGAGTTCTGTCAAGAAAACAACCTGACCATAGCGAATACTCATTTTCAACAGCACAAGAGGTGCCTGTACACATGGATTTCACCGGACGGTCTGTACAGGAATCAGATCGATTATATTATTTGCCGGCAGAGATGGAGAAGCGCTATACAAGCAGTAAAAACAAGGCCTGGGGCCGATTGTGGCACCGATCATCAGCTTCTTGTTGCCAAAATTAAGCTTCGATTGAGGAAAACGCAGAAAACTAGAAGGCCTTTCAGGTATGATCTGGATCAGATTCCATTAGAATATGCTGTGGAAGTGAGCAATCGATTTCAAGAATTAGATCTAGAAGACAAAGAGCCCGAAGAGATGTGGACTGATGTTCGTGATATAATACAAGAAGTTGCTACTAAGGTAGTTCCAAAGCAAAAGAAATGCAAAAAAGCAAACTGGTTATCTGAAGAGGCTTTGCAAATAGCTGAGGAAAGGAGGATGGCAAAAGGTATGGGGGAAAGAGAAAGATACAAGGTTCTCAATGCGGATTTTCAGAAAATAGCAAGGAGAGATAAGAATGCCTTCTTGAACATACAGTGTCAAGCAGTTGAGGACAACAGCCAATTAAGGAACACAAGAGCTCTGTATAAGACAATCAAAGATATCAAAGGAAGCTTCTGTGCTAAGCTGGGCGTGATAAAGGACAAACGAGGCAAGGACCTCACTGAAGCCTCAGAGATAAAGAAGAGGTGGCAGGAATACACAGAAGAACTGTACAAGAAGGACCCGGATGTGCAAACCCAACATAGGACGGTTGTGATTACTGATCTCGAGCCGGGCATCCTGAAGAGTGAAGTTGAATGGGCCTTAGCCAGCCTTGCTAAGAACAAAGCTAGCGGAATTGATGGTATTCCAGCTGAGTTGCTTCAAAACCTCAACCACGACGCTGTTAACACACTGCATACATTATGTCAAAAGATTTGGACAACCCTGCAGTGGCCACAGGATTGGAGGAGGTCAGTTTACACCCCCCTTCCAAAGAAAGGCAGTGCCAAAGATTGTTCCAACTACCGCACGATCGCGCTTATTTCGCATGCTAGCAAGGTGATGTTAAAAATCCTGCAAGGTAGGCTGCAGCAGTATGTGGATCGGGAGCTTCCGGACGTGCAAGCTGGGTTTCGCAAGGGCAGAGGAACTAGAGACCAAATTGCCAACCTTCGCTGAATCATGGAAAAAGCAAGAGAGTTCCAGAAACCCATTTACTTCTGCTTTATTGATTATGCGAAAGCGTTTGACTGGGTAGATCACAGCAGATTGTGGCAAGCTCTCCAAGAGATGGGAGTTCCAATTCACCTCATCTGTCTCCTCAGGAACCTTTATGAAGGGCAAGAGGCCACAGTCAGAACTGGGCATGGTCTTACTGATTGGTTTCCGATTGAGAAAGGGGTGAGGCAAGGCTGCATACTGTCGCCCTGCCTATTTAACCTATATGCAGAGTGCATCATGAGGAAGGCCGGTCTGGACGAGTCTTCAGCTGGAGTGAAGATCGCTGGAAAACGCATCAACAACCTTAGATATGCGGATGATACCACTTTAATGGCAGAAAGTGAATTGGATCTCAAGAGACTTCTGATGCGCGTACAAGAAGAGAGTGAGAAGTTTGGGCTTAAACTGAACATTAAAAAGACGAAGATCATGGCGTCTTGCCCTATCAAGTCCTGGAGCATCAATGGACAAGAAGTGGAAGCTGTGACAGATTTTCTGTTCTTGGGCGCCAAGATTACCTCGGAAGGAGACTGCAGCCATGAAATTAGGAGACGCCTGCTTCTGGGAAAGAGAGCAATGGTTAGCCTTGACCGCCTAGTAAAGAGCAGAGACATTAGTCTGCCAACCAAGATCCGTATAACCCGTGCTATGGTCTTTCCAGTTGTGATGTATGGATGCGAGAGTTGGACTGTGAAAAAGGCTGACCGCCGAAGAATTGACGCGTTTGAATTGTGGTGCTGGCGAAGACTCTTAAGAGTTCCTTGGACTGCAAGAAGATCAAATCAGTCGATATTGTCGACCATAAACCCTGACTGCTCATTGGAGGGTCAAATTCTAAAGTTAAAGCTCAGCTACTTTAGTCATCTGATGAGAAGAGAGGAGTGGCTGGAGAAAGATTTGATGTTGGGAAAGGTTGAGGGTCGCCGGAGAAGGGGTAGGCAGCGAATGCGATGGTTAGATGGCATTCTCGAGACATTGCAGATGAAGCTATGTGATGTTAAGAAGATAGTGAGAGACCGGAAAGCGTGGCGTGATATGGTCCACAGGGTCACGAAGAGTCGGACACCACTGAACGCCTGAACTGAACAGCCTGCTCACTTCATTGCCAGTACCTTAACTAATGTTTTTAATATCACCTTCATTGCCATTAGGATACAGTCCAGAGCTACTCCGTTATCCAGCTGCCAGTTTTAAGCGACCACTCGGTATAACGTCCCGATTTAACCAAACAGCCCAAAACTGCCTAGTTTGCGTAGTAGTAGCGGTTTGGACTCTACAACAGGCCTCCAGAAGCTTGATATCTATTGCACACTCCCACCTCAAATAAGCAAACAGAGGTAGCAGTTGCTCCCAAATTTGTGACAGCATGTGGTACCTTTCACTCGCACAACCTATCGACGAATCAGTTCTTGCCATGTATTCTGCCAACTATAGCGTGCCAGAGACATGGCCGTGAATTTTCGGTCGAGACGCTGGCATCGACAGTGCCGACGGCGACAATGCCTCGACCCCAGTTCCGACGCCAAGTTTTCTACAGGACGGCACCTTTACGACTATCGCGTTAATAGTCTAAAGTACTTGATCCCTAGACGAAAAAAAAAAGAATGTGTTGTAAGAGCACAATATTCTTTTTTAAATCACTCTAAATTTATTTCGAGGCCTCGGCAGAAGGCTGATGTATGAAATGTTCATTTTTGTCTGCTTCAGCTCATTGCACACAGGAAGAGGCAAGAAAACTATTAATTCAGGAATGCCTTTAACGGCTACATATTCCGCTCCCATTGACCCTTACGGTTCCCTCCATCATGGTAGATCGTCCTCACACTAGAGGTGTGCACGGGTCGAAATTTTTTGAGCCCGAGTCCGGCCCGGGCACGACGCTACAGACCCGAGCCAGGCCCGGCCCGACTCTGAAAAGGACTGAGCAGGCCCTGCATAGCTCGGCGTTCAGATTTAAGGCCCGGGTCCGGCCTGGCCCGTCATGCTGTAATTGCCGTTGAAGCTATGAAAAAAAAATAATTTCAGGATGATAAATTTTATCCAAGATCTTTGAATGTTGAGCTTTCACGTTTGGAACGGCAAATTTGCGGAATATGTAGAGGTACAGCACTTAGGTAGAATTAACTTATTGTGCAAAAACAACAAGCTACGCATTGAATTGAGGCATTTACAGCGTGCTTGGATAATGAACGCGACGGTAGCGCTGAAGTTTCATTTGGTGCTATAACATGTGGCTGGAATGAATAACACATTATTTTATAGGAAATCATCTTTTCGGCAAGCAGCTTATTTGCTTCTCCAAAAGTGTGCTTGCTCTCAACTTAAACGAAGGGTTGGTTTCGTTATAATTACTCGGTGAGCTCTCCTGGCTCACCGTGAGCCTTTCACGTGAACCTTTCGCAACAAGAGAAACAAAAGGAAACTTTTTGCACCGCAGATGCTTCCAGCTGTGTCCCGCTTTAAACGAGATCATGTCGAGGTAGAAATGAGCCATAACAGAGACATATGCTAGGCGACAGCATGGCGCAAATCTTGAAACGGATACCAAAACATCAGCGCCGATGTTACCAAAGCGGAGATGCGAAACTCAAAACTATGTAGCCCAGACGCCGCCACTCTGCTCGGTCACTGACGGCTACCAAATATCCGTTCGCTGCGAGGATGCGGGGATGAAAGGCGGGTCGACGCTGGGAAAGAACTTGGAAGCACTCGCGTATACGGAACACGCGGGAAAATGCGGTGCATTCTAGACGCTTATCGCATTATGCTCGTATTCGCACTTTCGCAAAACTTTCATGTGTTCGTGATCGTCGTGTCTGGACCGGCCTGGCCCGCCCGAGACCGGCCTGGCCCGCCCGGCCCCGGCCCGAGCCCGAGCGAGAGGGCTTTCTAGTGGCCTGAGCCAGTGCACAGCTCTACCTTACCCTGCCGACCGGTTACTATCGTAGGATGTTTAGAAACTCTCGGGTGTTATTGTGGAAAGTGTTACTTCAGATTAATGGTGGTGTATAAGTTTTAAACTGTTGATAGTCTTTTTAATTTACTACCTCTGATAATGCACTGCGACGGCAAGGATTGTTAGTCTTGAAAACATTCTATAGCCCAGTGGCCTAGTGGGTGCATATGACGCAGGTAATTGGCACCGCAATTTCGTTTGCATCGCCTTAAAGCCACCATATGGCGCTACATGGCCAAACAGTAGGCATACACTCGCGTATGGACGATCATTTTGCCTTTTGCGTATACTACTCGTAAACTGCCACGTGTTTTGCTAAGACGCTATGTGCTCTCATAATGGCATCGTCATCGGCGGAAACTTTCACGAGTGCTACCGGCGATTACTGAGCGTTCGACCAGAACGCAGCCACCTTCGCAAGAGACAGGCGAGAGCTCGAACTACGGAAGATCGGACGCTTCCTTATCGTCTGCGGCGACATTAATGCCGACGCTAAGATATTGCAGTTGTTGTCACTCTTCATACGCGAACTACTTGTGGTCCCAACTGGTAATATCCCACTTCAAGCCCCTAGCAGAAGTGTATCTTGTATTGATTATATCACTGCACGACACGTCGATATAACCAGCATGTACTATGAGTGTTACTTCCGTTGTCACATGCCGCTACTCGTCGTGCTGCGCGACAGCACAGCAACACACACGTGTTTAAAGCTACGTTTCCTCACGATCTGTACTTTGCTTATGCCAAGAAAACATGAGCCAGTACGCATGCGTTCCCGCAGTGGAATATTCTGAGCATATAGCACGGATTAGACCGCCAATTTTTACATAAGGAACTGTAGTCAGGCAGCAGTAAGGGCAGGGGTGTTTTTTGCGACATAGAAATTTAATTAACCGAATTTTTTTGTTCCAGCTGAATGCGTTGTGAACAAAGGCAAACGTTACGGCAGATGCTTACGACAGAACCGTCAATAATGTCATTGCATTTTTGATCCCGCAATCTACGCCCCATCGTCTATTTAAATCTCCAGGCATATTATGTGACAATAAAATCACTCAACCAAGATCACGGCTTTTACTGGCTTTCGTACATATTAGTATTCATTGGTATTCAGCATGCCAGATCGAAAATGTCACACGACATGTTCAAAACCGTTATTCTCGCATCTCAAAGAAGTACTGGGAACCGCAGTTGAGGACCTTGACGTAATGCTAGGTAGTTATCACGTAACACTTCGGAAGCTTGCAACATGTTGCAACGTGCTTCTGCTCTTCTCATCCCTTTTCTGGTTAATAACGCCCGATATTCCTACGTTGAATTGGCTGCTTCGTCTCAGAAAAAAAAAAAAGGGAAATGAATCCCTCGAGAACTTAGGTGTACTAACTAGCGCAGCTGTGCCGAATCGCATATTTTGGTGGGGATCTTTTTATTTTATTTAGTAGTACTGCGGAGTCATTTGAGTCCAAGCAGGGGTGAGCAAAGATAAAATTGAAAAAGGTACAACAAAGTTACACGAGCGTCATGGAAGGGAAAACAGATGATGCAAAAAACAAACAAAGGTTTCACATGCGAGAGGCTCTCAAGTTATCAATAAACATTTCTACATTCGGACTGTTCACTACACACATCGGCAGATCATTCCACTCTGCAATTGCTTTGACAGAAAAAGAATGCTTAACTGTATTAGAGCATGCTCGAATTTTCGAAATTCGAAAATGTGCGCTTGAATCTGTTATAGATGAAACGGGCTGCGATCCTTTGCACTCTAATTTCGAAATATTCTTGGTGGTGTAAAGATCCCATAGAAAACATGCATATTCGAGACGAGGACGCACCAAAGCCTTGTACGTTGCCAATTTCAGGTTTGCTGGGGCCTTTGACAGTTTACGCCGCAAACACCAGAGAGCCTTCAGAGCCTTGCCGCAAATGACATCAATGTGGGCGTTTCAACTTAGGTTATTGCTTATCTGGACGCCAGGGTATTTTACAGACGCGGATTCTGGAAGTTTTACGCCAGCTATACAATAATGGATGCTTCAGGACAGTTTTCTTATTACAAACTCTGAGGACCAAATATTTATAAATGTTAAGAAACATGCCCCATTGGGTGTACCATTAGAGATCTTCTACTGATTACTGTTAAGCTTAATCTGGTCTACTGTGGAGTTAATTGTAGAGTATAGAACGCAGTCATCATCAAATAATTTAACTTCTGGGTCAACTATACTCGTTAAGTCGTTTACATAGATCAGAAATAGAATAGGTCCTAGAACAGATCCTTGTGGGACACCAGATGAAACCTGTAGTGGATCAGAGTACTTATTGTTAACGTTAACATATTGAAATCTGCCTTGTAGGGTCCATAATATTAGGATTGATTCCGGCAATGTAAAGTTTTTCTACGAGTTTAGTGTGCGGAACCTTATCAAAGGCTTTGACGAAATCTAGGAAAACAGCGTCCATTTGTAGTTTGTTATTACCTGCGATAAAAAAATCATGACAAGTGGTAATCAGTTGTGAGACGGTTGATAAGCTACGCCTAAACCCATGTTGTTCATTAGAAAGAAAATTGCTGGATTCCAAACATTCTGTCAAGGCACGGCAAACTACATGTTCAAACATTTTGCAACTGCTCGAGAGCAAATAAATTTGGCGATAACTAGATGCACAAGTTTGCTCGTTTCCCTTAAAGATTGGTACGACACGTGCAGTTTTCCATTCTGACGGTACTGCGTATTGAGCCAAACAGGCATTGAAGATAACAAAGAGATAATGGAACAACCATTCTGCATAGCGGGGAAGAAAAGCTGGTGGAATGTTATCAGGCCCACTGGACTTTTTGAGGTCTTTCCAAAACAGGTTAAAAATACCTTCGCAGGAGACGACAACATCTGACATTAAAAAGAAATAGTCGTCTGGCTCAGAAGCAAAACTCGAGTTTTTATCAGCATACACAGATTTAAAATACTCATTAAATACGTTAGCAATGTTTTTTTGGTCCTGTGACAGGTAAACCATTGACTATTAGTGGCATATTGCGTTGTTTTTTGTGCCATTTATGTAATGCCAGAGCTTTTCTGGAGCTTCTCTGAGAAAACGAGCAAGCGTAATAGTAAAAAATGAGTCCCGGGCTTGCTTGATAATTACTTCTTAATAATTGTTGCCCAACATGCTCACATTTGCCTCATTCCATCTACAAGAACGCCGCATTCGCTTTAATTTACGTTTAGTGTGCGTTATGTCCCGCGTAATCCATGGGTTATGTTCCTTTTCTTCACAATATTAGGCACATACATTGTCAAGCAATCAAGGCATAGTTTTTTGAACATACACAATAATACATTTACATTCTTCTAAGCCTTAAAACTGTCAAAATTAGTCTCTAGAAAATCTAGGATTCCCATATCATCAGCTCTAATAAATGTTTAACGACAATGAGTCGCTTTTCACGTTCAACATAAGCTGACAGTGAAAACGCACATGAAACGAGATTATGTTCAGATACACCTTTCAAAACATCAACAGAAATATACTTAAGGCCATGGCTACTGAACACTATATCAAGAATGTTGGATACAGAGGTACATATTCTGGTTGGTCTCTCAACAATCTTCGTCAGATTACATGTAAAAGCAATACGCAAAATGAGCTCAGAATGACCAGAATTGGCACCCATAGCATCCTTGCGAGACCAATCGATATATAAGCAAGGTAAAGTCACCAGCTAAAATAAACTTCACTCAGTCGCCACGAAAGCGTTGAACGTAATCACACAGGTCTTCGAGAAAAGAGACATCCGCATCAGGAGGTCGATATACTACACCCACAACAATAGTGTTGCCACAGAAATCAAGCTTACAAAACAGACTTTCATGATTGGGAATCCCAGGCAGAAGTACAACAGGTAAACTTTCCTTAAGTACTATCGCGACTCCTCCTCCGCGCGTCGGCCCATCGCGTCGCAAAATTCTGTAGGCGGGGAGGGGGGGGGGGGGGGGGAGGGGGGGACAATTACATCATCAGGGATGTTAGTATGTAGCCAGGTTTCTGTCGCGAACGTAACGTGAGGGTCCAGTTCGTAAAGGAGCGCTTCGAATTCAGATGTCTTATTTGCGATGCTTTGTGCGTTGAGAGAAATTATTCGTAACGGTCTGCTCTCATCGGCCCGTCATTTATAATTCTTTCGTTTCTGACGTCGAGTGACTGCACGTCTCGACGATGAGGCAGCACTGTCACTATCACCAGTTTGGCTACCAGATTCACCTTTATGTTCATTCGATGTAGCAAGCATTCGTCTTTCTTTTCTTGCCTCGTCTCATACATACGCGTTCCCATTGATAAATAGCTTGACAAGTTTTACGTATACCTTGTCCTCGGGATTGCAACTATCTTTAACGGTAGACCAGAGCAGTTTTTGTACTTTTTGATTTCGAAGAGGGTAGTCCTCAGATAATGACATTCCTGAACCTTTTAGTTTTTTCGCACTCCTAAGGAGGTCCATTTTTTCATCAAATTCAGAGAACCGTATTATCACTGGTCGGCTCTTATTATCAGATTGCCTGCCGGTATACGGTGTATGCGTTCAGCGCTTCCAACTTTAATTCCTTGTTTTTCTTCAAATACTTCAGTTAACACAGCATCCTTTAGGCTCTTTGAAGGTTCTGTGCTGTCTTCCTCGACCCCGAAGATAATCAAGTTATTACGCCGAGAGCGATACTCTAGATCTTCAACTTTGCTACACAGTGATGAAATCGGCTCCTGTAGCTCCAGAATTGAACTTTCGCATTCTTCTACCCTCTAGAGTGTTGGTGCAAAGGATTCTATTTTTATTCGATGGCAGTCAGCCTTCGGTTTGACTGATATATGGCCCTCTAACTTGTCCCTGATAGATTTTAGCTCACTAGATGACATTTTCAGATTTTCGATTATGGTTTCCAGCTGTTCAGACACAGTCAATGTACCTGGATTGGTCTCTACATCTCCACTTAGCAAAAGCACCAGAAGGCAGAATGAGTCAAAAGAACCCGCCACACAATCACATAGCCCCTATGAGCAAGGGAGCACAACCAAATATAACGAGTCACTCTTAAATTCAAGACATTGCTTATTACTGACCTGTACGAAAAAGAGGAGACGGTTTAGATGTCTGCATCTTGCAGCTGATCCCTTGCCCACTGGCGAAAAATGCTCGGGGGCGTGTTTCGATGCGTCCAAAGATGTCAATGTCACTCTTGCATGACCATGACGCGCAGGGAAAAGTTCCGATAAGTTCACATCACTGGCATTTCACACTGAGCTTTGACAATCGACTATGGGCAACACAGGCACACACAGTCCACGATGGTAGGTGCACGGTGACTCTGTCCCAGCTGTGCCTTCATGGAAAAGACCGCCGCACACAACAAAAGCCTGCACGACAAAGAGGAGACAGTTTAGATGCGTCTGCACCATCCAGCTGCTCCCTTTCTCACTGACATCTAACATAAACACAAATAATGTCAAGAGTCTATGCTTCTCAGAAGAAACATAAGTTGCAATATTTGTTCAGTACTTCAATCAGCATCAATCTACATACGCTGAGCTAATTTCTAAATACGGTTCGTGACGAAGGAGGCGTCGAGAGAGTTTTCGCTGTCACGGCGCTATAAAAGCATGCTTGACGGCGGAAATAGCCACACAGGAAGTTACACATCCGCAACGTTACCGTTACTAGTGCGAACGCACTAACCCTGAGGTTCAGTGCCTAGGAAATCGTCTAACGCTTATATACCCAACGACAGAATGTCCGCTTAGTGCGATCAAACAAAAAGACTAACCGTATGAATGCACAGACTCAGGAATTCATCTTGGGAAGCGAATATGAAATGTTGAAGCTATATCGTCGCATTCAGAGCTGCAACATTTCACCGCAGCGCCCAGCTTGACTGTAGACCACTCTAGCTGTTTGCACTGCATTGCGCATTGTCCTCTCCATACATTTCCAACTGTGCATAGAACATATCATACGTCATATTCGGGTTAAACACATTAGTACCCTGAAATGTTTTGTTACTCTATGTAGTGTCTTATGTGAGATATGAGATACGTTCTGCAAGCTCAGAACTTGAGCAATGCGACCAGCGACAGCGGTTCGGCCGCTGCCAGCATTTAAGTCGAGGACACCACGTATCGTGTTGCCTCTAAATACCGCTTCATGCGGTTTGCGCTTTTCAAACGCAGCAAGAAGAACAAAATAAAGAGACGGATCCACCTCTTGTAACACCCTCTCACTGCTAGAACGTCCCGCTAGAACGTGTACCGATTAGCTCATTATATCATCATCCTCATCATCAGCCTGACTATACCAATAGCAGGGCGAAGGCCTCTCCCATATTTCTCCAATTAACCCGGTTGCGTGCTAGCTGCAGCCACTTGACCCCTGCGAACTTCTTAACCTCATCAACCCACCTAACTTTCTGCCGCCCCCTGCTACGCTTTCCTTCCCTTGGAATCCAGTTTGTTACCCTCAGCGACCATCGGTTATCCTCTCTTCGCACTACATGTCCTGCCCATGTCCATTTCTTCTTCTTAATTTCCACTAGAATGTCGGTAACTTGAGTTATTTCTCTGACCCACTCTGCACGCTTCCTATCTCTTAATGTTACCCCTACCATTTTTCGTTGTATAGCCCGCTGGGTTGTCCTCAACTTAAGTAGAACCCTCTTAGTTAGCCTCCACGTTTAAGCCCAATAGGTGAGTACAGGTAAGATGCAACTGTTGTATACTTTCCTCTTGCGCGATACCGGTAAGCTGCTAGTCATAACCTGCGAGTGCTTGCCAAATGCGCTCCATCCCAATCTTACTCTTGTTATTTCCTTTTCATGGTCTGGATCTACGGTTACTACCTGTCCTAAATAGACATATTCGCCTACTACTTCCCTACTTCTTTCTCATTATATAACGCTTTTGAAATAATACCCTAGAGTTGCTGCGAGTAGAAAGGGGCTTGATGTCGCCCCGAAAGGCAATCTACTCATTGGGAGCGCCTTAATAGGAGGCAGAGCTTCTACCTGTTTGGGACTCGCTCGTGCCAAAGAAAACGCAAAGCGTCACGGTCACTCTCCAAAAGCCGCACCCGGAGAACTGCTTTTTCGATATCAACCACAACAGCGAAAGTGTGGGTTCAAACTTGATTGCGATGTCTGAGAGGCTTGAGTTCAAATTTGCTCCAGGAGAACATCGTTTAACGAGAGCTCACCTCGTGCGCTTCAAGCATCGAAAACAACCCTCAGCATAGTGGTCTCGCTAGTCGGTCTGACAACTCCTCGATGCGAAAGGTAGTAAATGTGTCCCTTAGGGGACTCATCATTTTCGTCGACCTCTTTAGCGTGCCCAGCAATCTGGTATTCTCTCAGCACTTGGTCATAAGCTTACATTTCGCCGTTGTTTCTCATCAGCTTTGTTGTTAATGAGCCACGTCTCTGAACAATTATGGCCTTGCTGTCCAGAGCAGGACGACCTAACAACAGTCGTTTCTATAAGTAATGTTTTCTTGGAATTTTCTCAGAACGTTGTCTTCCTTTTATGATACCTACGTATCGACTATTTCAAGATGCTTCAGCTCCCAAAATGACTTCAGCCCACAAAAGAGGTCGTCTTGCTTGGTGGTCACCAACACACGCAAACCTCGAGTCGTTGTCAGAAGGGTCGATGATGTATTTTTTCCAATGTGCCTTGTAGTGCCCAACCAAAGATCGTCTGTACGACGACGAGCTTGTTAGTGATTCGCTTGACTCCTCCTGTAGTGACGTCCCAGTAGCTGTCAGCGCCAACCAGGAGACAAATTCCGGTGTCCTATCGACAGTCGTCCGGGGTGAGGCCAGCGAGTTGGAGACTTTGGCCTTTGGTAGTGGAAGCTTCATTGGGTGGCAGGAAGTCCCTAGAAATCTCTCGAACCTCGGGCTTCGACTAGAATTACATGGTCGTTATGCCGGCTCCGTAGCCACTTTTCTACTCTGTTGCATGTTGTTAGATTTGGCTTGGTGGACCCGAAGATGTGAATAGCGAGTCGTCCTTCTACCATCTCGCGAATCTGGCGTCGTGTAAGAAAGATCTTGCTTTACGAACATTCTCTAGCTGCCACAGTCGAGTAGAATCCTCACCAAGGCGCGCTTATCCCTCCATTCTGCTCAGGCTTGTGCTGTCTCTAGAGGCACACGAGGCGTACAGCCCGTCTGTGCCACCTGCAAGGATGAATGCACGGTAGTCGCATAAAAGGCAGATTCGTTCTTTTTAAGGAGTAGTGTCGACTTGCTGATTTCATAGGCACCAGTCGCGTGCCGGGCGGAGCATTTTGTGCACAAGAGCCACTTGTTTGTTCTGCACTCGGCTACACGATGATTTCTTTTCGCGCATACGAAGAACCATCTCTCTTTGACCATTATTTCTCTCTTGGCGTCTGGCCAAGCGGAGGCCACGGAATCTGCTGTATACAATATTCTGCACCACGTAATGAACACTGTGGCTCGCTGCCCATTATAGCGAGGACTGATACAGTTGGTAGCCTTCCCTAGAGGTTTGACTCCCTCAGTTTACGATACCTGTCTGGAGACTCAGCTGCTGCCCTGTGCTCGTTCTCTGCATTCCATTTCCATTCTTAAGAACTCGCGGATATCTTGGATCTTGTCTTGGGGAACGGTTGCAATACTAGCCTTCCTTCGGTAGTATTCAAGGTTAAGCTGATCTAGAATTTTTTCCCGAAGTGCAGTCAGTAACAACATGCCGTATGTGCTCGATTTCATGCCACGTGTTTCGAGGCTTCAGTGTCATGGAAGTTATTTACGGGACGATTACTGAGCACGCAAGACATGCGCTCTTCGATGATGATGTTCACCTTGCGAAATCTTTCTGCCAGTGTCTTGATGGCAATTGCATAATTTGCATCGCTTAACGACAAACCGTCTATAGACGTGGCAGTTTTCTTTAAAGATAGCTTTTTAGATACTGAAATTTATTGATTGGAGAAAGTGCTCCGCTTTCGTGAATAGTTGTCTCATATTGATTCCAAATCTCTGCCATGATCGCAAGTCTCCATTGAATTCGACGATTTCGAGCTTCGAAAGTTTCGTTGTTATCAAGGAAAGCTCTTATGGTAACATTAAATTGGACTAACGCCTGAGAACTAGAGTCAGAACTGGCCCCGTTACCCATTGCATTGTTGATCGGTGTTCGCTTGAGGCACCAAAATGTTGAGTTACTAGTTTTTCTTTGTTAGGTTAGTCAAAGGTTCACGATATAGCAAGCTCCACAGAACGAAACTAACAGGGCCGCATTATGGTTCCGTTGTACTGCGATTGACTCGTTCGGTCCGCAGTGCCGCGCACACAGGGGCATTAATGGAAAGACGCACACACTGGATAACGTGACGAGACTAAAGGTTTTGACAAGCCTGGAACAGTGTTCGAGAGGAGAGAAACACATGAAAGAAGGAAAGCGGGAGAGGGCTCTCTGCTTTAGCTTCAGCATGTTCAGGCGGTCACTGACCTTCGCATAATAAGAGCGGGCTATCTGCAGCTTCACCCTGGGTTTCGTTTGTGCGTTTGAAATGCGGATGATATTGTCTGGAAGCCCTTTTGCATTTTTTTTCTTCCCGCGCTCATCTGCGCCCCCTATGTGCAGCGTTCTGGAAGGCGCCATCTCCCATTTTCTACAACAGTGTCCCGTTTTGTTCGGCACCAAAACTACAAAGCAATGCTAGAATTACTGGCACGTTTGGGGGTCACAAGATGATAGGCCTCAAGGTGAGATTCCAATATTGCCTCGTTGATTTCCGGGCCAACCATAGGAACTACCAGTTGACCAATTATCACGCTCAATAACTCTTTGAAATTCCATATTGTCCTAAAATACTGTTCAGAGATAACAAGCCGTCGTTCAGCGTCAATGATTCTTGATTTCATATCGTAATGTTTATCGTATATCACCTAGTGACCACGGGATAGCTCTTTGGTTTTGACCATTTTTCCACCTATAATCCCTGCCAGATCCGTGATCTCGATAAGTACAAATTCAGTGCTCTCACGCAACGCAGCCTGTTCGCCCTTGAGTTCACGGATTCCTTCCATCATTTCCCGCTCAAGACATTCAAGAAAAGGGGTTCCGCTCTCATTGGGACCTTAAGTTTTGAGAGCTTAGTTTCCGTCATTTCTTTCACAGGAACTGTTACAGCAAAATATATACCGAAAATACAGTGAAACGGCACCAATAAATAACACTAAGCTTTGCAGCAGCGACAAGTAAACTATTAACAGACTACAGCAAGAGTTATTCTGGTATACTCAATGACCTGCATTTACAAAATAACGGCTTGAGGGACTAGTTGGTGCTGCATATTACCCAGAAATGTGGCGCAACATTGTTGCGCCACATTTCTGGGTATTACCTGCAATAAAGCATAAAAGTTATCAGCCATGAAGACGCTCGCTTCTCGCCACTGACAGGTGACGGAAAAAGCTGTTGATGTTTTTTTTTTTTCTATTTGTAGAAACAGCGAAATCGCGGTTTTTCTGCGGTAGTAGGTTATCGTTGTAGTCAACTGAAAAAGTAGATCCCATGGTAGCGCAAGTTTAATAGCGTCCCATGATGACGACTGAGTGAGGCACGTGTTTCTTATCACCGCTTAGCCGTACAAAAAACTTCCAAGTAACGTTGGAAATAACAAACAAACAAAAAAGACGACGCTATAGGGATGTATGCTCGGCACAAATTCCGAAATTTTTTTTTCCTTGTGGACTACGTAAGGCAAGCCAACGACGACGATGACGACACTGTGCTCGGCCAAGTCCGCGAAACTTGACCCCGTAGCTGTGGAGATTATTTAACTCGACACTAAATTTGACTGCCACGTTAGGCCAAATCTTAACGTTGAACAGGGTCAGTTCTTAGCCGACTTCTCCAAGTCGTCCCTGTTGGCCCTTCCGTTCAGTGGGCGTCAAGTAAAAGCGTGCTGTGTTAATCTACTACTAATATTCACCTTAATCCTTCGGGTGGCAAGAGCTGAAATTACATACACTGCCCTGATTAATGATAAATGCGTGGTAGTGCTTGTACACCACGACAAACACAGGCACAATGACATTAAAATAAGGTGTAACATGTAGTTTCAATAAAAACACAAACGTATAGTGTTGCAGCAGCGGAATGTTAACACTGAAGATGAAGCTTATAAAAATCGTGTACTTTTAGACGCATTTCTTCTTGTGTACAGGCTACTTACAAAATAAACTGCAATACTACATCACACAGTCATGGCATTCGGTTGGCAGTAATGTGGTCTTTCACTATCACAGACAATATGTAGAATGTTACATAACAGCCGGTAAAAAGCATTTTAAGGAAGGTAATATATAATAACCATGACATAAAATTGTGCACAGCTATGTACCCACAGACTGCACTTCTCAGGGCATACAAGTGAAGGACAGCCCGCATAGAACTGAACAAGCGGGAGCCTCCAAAGGAATTAATGACAGCGCTATGAGCAAATGCACTGTTACCTGAAAGCATGTTTTATTTAGTTGATTTTTGTTTAAAAATAGCAGTCAGCCTGCACGCATGACGCCAAGCCACTAAGATTCGCATAAACCTAAATGTTACGCCAGTGGAATATACGCAGGCCACTAAACAGCCCTTCACTAACCACTGCAATAAAATGTCGGACATCTGAATAGACTGAAGTACTCGGCATTTGGACCTGTGTCCTGCGTTTTGCATCAGGAGCCACGTTACAAAATTCGGACTTTATTTGCTTCGCAAACCAATCAAGACTAACTTGTGCGAACCAGGAAAACAGTTTATCACATGCAGCACCTCTGTACTCTGCCAAGCATTTTTGTATTTTCTGATCAAGGAGAGAGCAAAGGACTTCAATATTCTCTCGAGAAACAAGTATCTCAGCAGACGCCTTAAAGGGGTCATAACAGCTAACAATAGTGCATAAATTGATTATTGCGTTTCATTCCACACACGTAAAATTATTATTCCTCGAAATTTGAGCTCATTCGTTGCAGTAGATGTTCTTAAAATGAATTTTCTTTGTTATTTCGAAAGCAGCTTGCTAATCTGGCGACAATGCGTCGCTATTCGCACAGCCGACACCGCACGCAGTGGACTGGTCGCAGGGAAACTTTTTTGAGCGCAGCTGGGTTTTCGCGTCGGCGTCGGCCTCGTAATCAGCTCCGCTCCCCTTTCAGCCCCCCAGCTCAGCCCCCGTCTGACTACGTGGCGCCCACCCAACACCACCTAGACTACTACAAGGCCTGTGCAAGCTTACGTGACGTCATCGTAGTGAGATCATATTGGAAGTCAGCTTCGTCCTACGCGGTTGCGTTTTTTTTTTCCTTCCGCGCTGCTCTAGAGCTACTTCTTGACACGTTTAGTGCTAGCAATGAAGAAGGCTATACTTGTGTTATCTGTGTTATCTAATATTGCCAGTCTTTTGAAGTATATGAAAAGTTCGACACAATCCACCTCGCATTTGTTTCAATGGCAGAAATGAAGTTGCGAGGAAGTTTTCACCTCCATTCAGAGCTACTTGAATAAATATTAGGACAGGCACAAAATTCATCTGAGAGCTCATTTATTGTTAGATGGATAAAGATGAGGACGGTTGGCAGAGATATTACTCAGAACGGTAACCTTGACGACACTCGGTGTAGTCTGTCGTAAATACGAGGTCGCTTTCACGGAAGCGCTGGTCACAACGCTGTACCGTAAATATATAAAAAGCTGCTTAAGCTGGGAGCAGCGATTGCCTTGAGTATATTTACGCAGCGAGCAGCTAACTCGGCTTTAAACCAGTCATTTACTACGACAACTACGATCATGTGGCCACTAGCGAAATAAAATTCTTTCTATAAGAAAATAATTTAGGTTCCAAAACAATTTTGTTCCGCACTCAAAACAGGGCGAATGCTGCTCGATTATGAGTAGCTGTGCTGTCCAAATTGTGAGCTCGATATGGGCACGCCTACGATTTAATACACTGTGCTAAATCAAATAGTGATGAATAGCAGCACGAATATTAGGAAGCAAACAAAAACGCTTTCTTACCACTGTGCACTTCATCGGTAATAAGTTTTTCCACGGCACAACCTTTGTCCACGCTGCAGTTTGAGCCGAGTCCGACGGAAACTTGTACACTTGAGCTTTGGATCCATTGGCACAGCTAGAGCGACAGTTTAGCACACACCAACACCCAAACATTGTAGATACTTTGTTCGGAAGCACCTATGCAGCACGGATTAGGAACAAAGCAAACACAGGCTGAAAACACGCACACTCAAGCCGAGTCGTTACAGACCGCCTTGCTCGCGTGCGCTTGGGCTCGGCGCCGCCGATCTATCCCCAGATGTCGCTGTCGTGAGGTAGGACTAGTGGAAAGGGGGACTTGTGCTTGCCTTCTCTTAGTCTAGATGGCGTTGGCCGACGGCGCGTGTTATACCCCCTATTCCTGCGTGGCGTTAAGGATGCTCTCCGGTTGCCGAAACGCCGGCTCGCTATCAGCGGATCACGGTGCGTGCATCCCAAGCCGCAACGCAGAGTCATATTTTCTTCACTCGCTAGCGGCGTCCGCGGCCTCAGTTAGTCGCTGCTATCTGCTCGTCGTGCACCGTGCCTCCCGCAACCTCCCGATAACTTAATTGGTCTCTTCATTTCTCCGACCACAAAGCTTCTTTCATGACAGCCAAGAATTGTTTAGAGGAGTGTTTTTTTAAAGGAATACGGGTGAAAAATTAAAAATGTTGTCTGTGATTATACATACGTGTCTTGCTTGTAATCTTTGCCTCAATCTATCCAAAAGAATAGCTGATGACGTATGCTGAAATTTCGCATTAGGAAAATTGCCGACGATTACGTTAATCGTCGGCAATTTTTTTATTTAACAAAATGATTTTGTTTGCCGAATCCCTTTTTTTCTTTGAGAAGACGTGAGTATAACATTGCACCTTAGTGATCCTCAGAGAACTGAGCTTGTTTTGCGCTTCCGTCTAGATATAGTCGATGAGGCCGAAATCGATGGGTTTATGCTGCATTATTTAAGCATACAATCAGAAGCATATTGTTCGTATGTTATGAGGGGGAACTATTTTAAGCCACAAGCGCTCCCGCATATAAAAAGCTACAAGTCGTGTAGCTTTTTTACACTTCGCATTCAAATTGGCAGTCGCTCTCGGCGGGAGGAGTTTCCCGATTGCGATTTCTATTGTGTTTTTTGCAATAATGACCGCGCGCTAGGCATTAAAACTTTGCGAGTAGAATAACAGACATTTCCTTCAGACCTCGTGTACAATATTTCATTTTCATTTTATTTTCCTTAAAGACCCCCTTGTTGGGGGTTTTGCATAAGGGGTATGAGAAAGCAAAACATTTATTTCATGATGACAGATGGGATGTAACTTTATCTAGGAAGGTTGTTGGGCAGGTTATGGCTGCAATTTCATGTGGAAGGTCGTTCCAGTCGCTGGCTGTTTGGGGGAAAAATGAATTGGAAAATGTAGTCGTACGGGCACGCTGGGGTGAAACTTTCAGCGGATGACCAATGCGTTGAGAAGTGCGTGGTGGTGGTGCGCAGATGTATGGCTGCTGTTTAAGCTGGGAGTAATAAAATTTGTGAAATAGGCACAGGCTAGAAATGCGGCGACAGAGGGAAAGACTGCGTAATTGAGACTGTAGCTTTAGAGATGAAACACTAACATAGGATGAGTATGAACGATGAATGGAACGGGCGGCTCTGTTTTGCACGGCTTCTAATGAATCCATGAGGTATGCTTGCTTTGGATTCCAAATTGCGGATGCATACTCAAGTTTTGGTCTGATCAATGCTTTATAAGCAAGTAGCTTTACATTTTGAGGGGCGTCGTGAAGATGACGTTTAAGAAAGTCTAGTTTTTTATTTGCAGATGATATTAGCTTTGACGCGTGCTCACGCCATGATAAATCATTGCTGATAGCAATGCCGAGGTAAGTATAGGACGGGACAAGTTCGATAGGAGAGCCAGAAATCCTATAAGGAAAGAAATGCGGGTTGCGACGACGATGAAAAGACATGCACTTATTGGGATTAAGTGTCATCAACCAGTGATTGCACCATGATAGAATGCGGTTAAGATTGTCCCGGAGGGATTCTTGATCAGCGGTATTAGAACCTGGGACATAAATAAAGCAATCGTCGGCGAATAGACGAACATGACATGACAAATTTTGTGGCAGATCATTAATATAAATTAGGAATAGGAGGGGGCCAAGGACAGTTCCCTGAGGGACGCCCGATGTTACCGGTAGACTGTTAGAAGAGTAGTTGTTAATACTAACGGACTGTGAACGATTTGTAAGGAATTCTTTTATCCATACAATAATTTCTCGGTCTAAGTTTAATGTGGAAATTTTAAGAGTAGTCGTTGATGAGGTACCTTATCGAATGCTTTGGCAAAGTCTAAAAAGATGGCGTCAGTTTGTAAGTTAGCATCAAGGTTGGAATGAAGATCGCGAAGAAATATGGCAAGCTGCGTCTCGTATGATAGGCCTTTTCTAAATCCGTGTTGGGATGCAGTAAAAAAAATTTATAGAATCTAAATGCTGCATTATCTGAGAGTAGATGACGTGTTCCATGAGTTTACAAAGGATGCAAGTAAAGGAAATGGGGCGATAGTTGAGTGGAGAGTCTCTGTTACCTGATTTGAAAGCAGAAACGACCTTCCCCATCTTCCAGTCTTTTGGGATGACACCTGTGGCAAGTGACTGAGAAAACAACAAGCATAAAAATTTGGAAGAAATGTTTTTAGTGTTCTTGAGAAACTTTGTATTAATTTTGTCGATTCCGGCTGACGATGAAATTTTTAATTTGTCAATTGTGCACGAAATGCCATTTGGATGGAAAGTGATGGCTAACATTGCCAGTTCAGTAATGGGGGGTAGCGAAGAGAGTGGTTCTTCAGGTTCTATCGTGAATACTGATGAAAAGGCAATATTGAATATATCGGCACACTGAGTATCACTGACAGTGTCGCCGTTATCATCAGTAAGGGTGATGTCGTGCGATTGCTGGGGATTTATCACGTTCCAAAATTTTCTCGGGTTACTTGTTATCATTTTGGGTACGTCGTTTCAAAGAAAGAAATATTTCGCGCTTTTCACTGCTGACAAGTACGCCTCTCCTGCGCTGTAGTATTTCTCCTACGCGGAAGGGCTGGATTTGTCTTGCTGAACGGTACAGCCGCTGTTTTTTATTTTTTAGTCTTTTGAGTGTTTTGTTGAACCAAGGATTTTGTGAATCAGATTTGATTGCTATTCAAGCACTATAATGAGTGCCAGACGAGCATATTCTATCCAGGTATTATAAAACGTACACAAAAACGAGAAAGGAGAAACACCAAAGAAGAATTCACAGCGTGCTGCTGTGTTTGCCAAGGCGCCAGACATCATCGCCGCCTCGGCAGCGTAATTTATCAACCCTTCTTTTGAACAAGTTTGTTTAATGCAAGCGCGTAAATCATGTAAAGCTATTTTTTAAGCACTCAACCCGTCAGTAACAAATACTCTGGCGAATTAATGAAGCTAAGCCTGTTAATGCGACACAGCGAGCAGCAATGGTAATAGGAGGGAAGCTGGGCAGAATGCCACACGCGCCCTAAAGGCAGTAAAGCGCGCTAGCTCACATTCTCACCTAAAATTCACATGATACATTCGGACGCCGTTCTAGCATTGCCTGCCGCCCCTTGCCGCGACGGTACGTCTCTCCGGAGAAGCGCGGACGCACCATTCGAGAAGCTTTGCATGATAGAGGCCTTACCGCAAACAGCGCAACAACGCGCGACTACGCCTGACACAATACAAAGCACATTCACGTTGTGTAAACACGCTTGCAAATGGCAAGACAAGGACATGGCGATACAGTGATAATACCGGTGAACCGCCATTTCTCCGCGTGCAAGCCCCTCGCCTTCTGAAAGGTTGCACCGGGTTTATGAGAGCAAAAGAGGTCGCTAAAAAACAAGGTAGGCTATAATAACGGCACGATAAGTATACCACGTTGTTATTGAGAAATTAAAAAGCTTTATATCATCAGCCCCGTCGGGGTGGTACAGTGGTAGGACGCCCGACTACTGTCCGGAATACCCGGGTTCGAACCTGACCTCGGCGGCTGCGTTACGATGGAGGCGAAACGAAGAGGCGTCCGTGTGCTGTGCGATTTCCGCGCACGTTAAAGATCCCCATGTGGTCAACATTACTCCGTAGCCCTCCAATACGGCTCCTCTTTCTATCTTTCCACTTTAAATCCCATCTTCCTCCCTTCCTCTACGGTGCGGTTCAAGTGTACACAGACACACGTGTGACAAATACTGCGCCTTTCCCTTCCTGTGAACCAATTATTATTATTATTATCATAATCAACAACATAGGAACGTCAAAAATGTATTCTGTTTTTCATTTTTCCTCAGTAGTTCAAATATTTGCAAATCAGTGCAAAAATGTTCTTCCAAACGGCTGATCTCACTGGCAACAGGTTTCTGCACCCAGTTTGTTTCAAGTAAAGGACCATGTGATGGGCTTTGCGATTGATGCCCACAAAGACAGAAGGGTGCCTACCTTCCCTCTTGCATTCGCTTCCGTCTATGCTTAAAGCACCTGATATAGTCCAACGTTTTTGGCACACTAGGCCCAGCCGGCCATGTTGGCCACGGTTCAGTATAGTGCACTTGGTGTGCATGCATGGTGCAGCAGCGCGCATGTGCAGAATAAGCTCTCGAACGAGGGTCCATTTTTGGCGTGCATCTTGGAGCAGACAACAGTGCTCCTGGGAGAAAATTGGGAAGTGGTCTACCGAGACACTTGTCGTGATCTAGGAGACGATGCTGTGTTTACTGCGACAATTCAAATGGCACAAATAATTTACATACGGCCATGAAAATGTGCACTGCAGACCAGCAAGGGTCCGGACGACCGTCTGCGATGGCTAAGGAAGGCGTGATAATACTTCTTCGCCTGTGTTACCAAACAATAATCGCCATTTAGGCGTCTGTAGGATTCCAGAAGAGTTAAAGATCACACAGTCCTGAGGATCCCTTTCTGTAGAGCTCCATCGACTTCGGGAATTCCTAGGTTTTCTGGGGAAACAAACCAGCTGCCGCTCCATGTCGTCAAACCGACAGCCTTATGGCGAATTCTAGTGGGAGTGCATGTGCACTCTAGAGCACTTCAAAAGTGTTCTAAGACAAGCGGGCGCCCTCCATTTGGAGAGCAGGATTAGAATCCCTGGCTTCCACTGGTAGAGGAGGAGGGCGTTTCCTACGATGAGAGCAGTCGAGCGCACTCCTGGCTGCTCTCACGTCTAAACTAAAACGAGTGTAGAGGAAGTCATGGCATAAAGCGTCATATTAGCGCCACGGTTTTTTCTTCTCTTGAGTAAGCGACGCTCAAAATGGCGGCTTCAAACCGTCGGCGGTCGGCGAGCGCTTCGGAATCAAGCAAATTTGCGCCAGGAGCGTAAAGCATTGCTCAGGTTCTGTATGCAAGTAGGTTTACATTTAGGTGCATGACGTTATAGAGGTGATTGCTCCTGTTGGCGGCTTAACCTTTTTAGGTATGGTTGCCCGCCCCAGATATCAACTGTGCTACTCGCTTAGTAATCTAAGTTAGTGTCTCTATTATCTCATACATGCTAATTAGCACCCTGTTTTAGAATTCAAGGTCATGCAAAAGCAGAGGGCGTTAATATAATACCCTGCTTTAACGAAGCCGTATAGGCGTGCTTGGGTGGCATAGGGTTTTCGCTTCTAACTCGACACTGGAGACTCCTGTTTTGTACTCTCATCCCCTGTCAACTGGGGCACGTCATTTGGTCTCGAAAATTTTACCGCGAGTTAATAGCACAAATGACGAAGGCAGTATCAGTACAAGCGTAGGGCGAGCGCTGTTCTGAAAAGGTGGCTAACATATTAACACCTGACAGACCAAAAGGGCGTCTTGCTCCGTAGCATAGGCATGCTTCTTCACAATCATGTAGTAAAATAGATGGCTTCCTATTTCACAACCTTGCTTTTTCTTTCTCTTCAAGTCGTTAAATGGGTCGGGTGCTTGTACAGGATATCACAAAACGTGCAAGCAAGGAAAGCAATATTTGTAGTCACTGACAGGGTCAACGAGATTAGTAGATTTATCAGCATCGAAGTTACTATTGCGTTAGCAATACTGCGCCAGGTTTCAGCCCCTCGCGTCGTCCCGGGAAGGGCCACGTTTGAGCTTGAGAGACCAAAGTTGGGAGCTCCTGCCAGCCCACATATAAAGCCCCGCTTTAACCAAGCCGTATGAATGTGCCTTAGTGGCCTATAGGGGTAACGTGAATACCAGGGTCCTGGCAGGGTGATTCTCATATCATCCTCCCATATGAAACGAGAGACCAAGAATTGACAGTAAGAATTGCCAAAATACGAGATAAACTTTGATGTCATGTCATTTCTCGGACACAATTGAGGATGTGTCGCCATTCTACGAAGGACAATATCCATGGCAAGATAAAAACAGCTCAAGCACCAAGGACAAAGAAAGGTCAGTCATTTCTTGGATTGGCAGATGATGTTACTGGTTGTGCTCACATACTTGATTCATTGGTCAAGCTAATAAGGGTGTAAGCAATAAGGTAAAGTGCACGGCCGAAACGAGACCGCGTTCGTGATTTTGAAGCAACAGAGGCTAAGGCTACCTGTATGGCTGGCTGTAAACATAGCGAAAGAATTTCTTCTCAGCATTGATTCATTTGATATAGCTTTAGGGTCACTAATTTTTTTATGCCAAGGTAAAAATAATGAATGCGAACGAAATTAATTTCAAAGTAGGACAGGAGTGTGTTGCAGTCGTGCGGGCTGTAAATAGGGTTTCACACCTCTAGGACACGTCATTTAGAGCGGAAACTGATCATCAGCCGCTCGAATATACAACTACAGCCAAGATGAGAAACGATATGGCTATGAGGGGGAGTTTGGCTTTAGTAAAATACAGTCAATATATGGCAGGCAAGAGCGTTTTGGAGCCGAATTCATGAGCAGAGAGGAGCAGACATAAACTGTATAAAATTTATTTACATTGCTGCTGTATTTTCTGTAGTGAGAATTCAATGTGGGCAGGTAGTTTATACATAAGGATGCTCGCGAATGACCGGCGAAAGCGTTCACAAGTCTCGCGAGCACTTCATCATCTGACAAGATGTCAGGCGAGCAACGCTGCCCTTTTTAGTGCTGGTACCCTGAAATGCTATAAAATAGCACAAAAGCTTGGACAGAAGATCACTTTCCCAACTATTTTCCTCTACTTTCGGCACAATGAAGCCGGAATGTTTGATTGTTAAAATCCTGACGTCCTCGGATTTCTCTGGGAACAATACAAACAATTTACAATGTAAACCTAAAACAAGCGGTCTTCTTGCGATCTGGAAAAGGTCAAGTACCATATTTACTTTGACTCGACGCCGCGATCTCAGGCCATCACGGCAGTTCACGGTAAGCGGAACACCATAGTTTTTATAGGTTGTCTGACGAGGCATGGTTTAGCATTTGTTCAGGGATTCTTGCAGAGTATTTTGAAATGAAGACATGTGCCTTATCGCTAGCATGTTGGGCTATACTAATTTCCTTGGTCCTCACATTTGATTCGTCACAAGTGGACTACTTGTACCAAATACCCACTGAAGGGCCTCCGCTATATGACACCAAGTACACAGGAAGTTCCAGACAAACGGTGAGTAACCAATGACAGAATTCCCAAGGTAGGAACTGTGTACCTTTTTGGCCTTCGGGAAGTATATAGCTTACAACGAGCGATTGTTCGAAGGTATCATTCAATCGAGGCATTGCTCAGATTATATTCGAGATTATATTATACTTGTCATAATGCAATTTTTATATTAAAATATCTGGCCACGCTACGCCAGTCATTGGCGACTTAAGTGGATACGGAGCGTTACAGAAAGCATGTTGTCATTGTATATATATCAGCTTTGGCTTGAATGAGTGTCCAGTACGTACCATTATCTAGGCTTCCCTGGCAAACGCAACGCAAATTGGCCAGGCCTACGACATCTGTTGAGATGACGTGCCTATCGTCTTCGTCGTTACTCGCCTGAAGCAGGACTATTTTCGGCGCTATCGTTTACCGTTTTGTTTTTCAAACAATGGCGACGAAGCTCCCGTGCGTTCCACTGCTCACTGAAGTAACCCGTCTCCCATGCTCATGTAATTGTATAAGCCCTTTGATTCAAGTGAGAAAATTGAAAAGGGACCTGTTTCCGCGTAATACAGTTTAAGAATCTCTTGATGGTAACCATGTGCAAAAAAAAAAAAGCCGAATAGCACAAAATGGGAAATAAGTTATCTGGGTTACAGTATTTTATATACGTGAACATTGCGATGGCGCACGTCCAAATAATAACTTACCTTTAGTTCCGATTTTTGCGCACATATGCGTGGTCAGATACTGCTCCCCGTTGAAGGCAAAAGCTGAGGGCTAGAGCTTCTAATTGTCTAAAGAGTTACGTTGACTGTCCGACCCCCACTGAAGCCTCCAGAAAGTATAATATCACTTTGATGATTTCGGCTAAAAAACTTCATAAGAAGCAACCTTATCGGTCCTACCGAACATTCTCGAAGCGTACTCAGATTTTTTAGGAAAAGCTTGCAAAGCTGTGGGTTTCACTACTAGTTTATAACAGAGTGCCTATCGGTGTTCGATACGTGAAGCAAACTCTTTCTGAGTACTTCCAGGCCAAGCTAGAAAATATCAGACCACAGCAGCCATAAATAACTTTTGTTGACAATGCTCAGGCACCCCAATGAGAGAAACAAGATCTCTTCTTCAAACGGCGTCTTTTTAAAGGCCATATTTCTGCATTTGAAGCCAGTAGGAGGATGTGATGAATCATAAGTTTACGAGGAAATGGTAGCAGCTGTAATCGAGTAGGACCCACAGATACATTATTTGTAAGCCATGCGCGAAACATATTGTTTTTATAATTTTGTTGAGCAGCTTCAAGCTTCATTTTTGGCGTGATTAAGTTATCTTTCATACAGTAGAGAGCGATGTGAGCGAAACGCAAAAGACAGTGGTCCAGGAACTCTTCCTTTAAATTATTCCGTACCACACCAACAAAACAAACCCTCTAAAGCTCAGCTTTTTTTAGCAATACGTTTATTTATGAGTCAACTATGCTATATTCTAAATGCTATAAATGTTCCTTAAGGATAGTCAGCCTTTCGCTGCCTGATAAAATCTTCCTTATACTGTTTGCCCTGAACTTGCACCAGGTAGTTAAGACTGCCACAGAAAAACAATCGTGCTTGTATACGAGAAAAAATATGTATAGCGTCTATGAAATATTGTAGAATAGTCCTACGAACATATTGTCATGAGGTGGTGGTCAGGGCGATGACACAAATGAAGAGTCGGGGATTGTACAGAAGAAACTCTTTATTGGACTGACTTGCGCATGCAAAAGAACTAAGCAACTCGGCGGCGGCGATAGCAACAGACGTGCTCGTCGATCGTCGAACAAAGAATATCTGTCACACTCGTCAACGCTCAATTTTGAAGGCTGCTCAGAACAGTCTAGATAAGGTCGCAAACCGCTACTAGGATAACCTGGAACATTGTAGAAACATACGCAAGTGATCGGAATCTTCGAGATAGATCTCGGCGTATCGTTCGCGACAAAGAAAATGATAACGCGACGTATCACGACAACGAGCATGAACAAACACGGGATACAGAATTGATACAAGTGCCAGAATCACATTGATAAGGCCGCATGCCGGCGGCTGTTAAAAAATAACAAATACAGTGCTGAAGGTTTCGCAGCAATATTGAGGGAACAATATATTCTTCCGATGCATAGAACAATTTTCAAGTTTGTTCAGCGCTCATAGCGGGTACTTGTCTGTAATAGAAAATCGACGGTTTGCGTTCCTTATTATAAATAATAGACGAAAAAAAAAGACTGGAGGGAGGACCTGCGGATGTGCTGGAATGTTGAACATTGCGAGGAACGTCGATAACTAATTTGTAGTTAAAAAAAAAGGACTTAGCCAGAATTTCTGAGTATGGTCGATCTTCCTATTTGTTTTCATTACCGCTTATATTCCTCTCCTCACGTGGTAGTTGAAGTGCCATTGATAAGTAAAGCAGCTATGTCATTATTTCTTTTCACTAAAACTCTATTATTTTTAAATTGACAATACTTTGCGCGTTTCATACACTATTTAATTGCTGGAGAGCGTAAAATGGAGGCAAATAGCAGTTTTAAATTTTCTTTTCAGCCCAGAATAAATTTCAAACAACCACTTATTGCCACACTTGGGGAAGAGTTCGAACAGTGTTTAGATTTGAGGGTATGAACATATGTTCAAAGAGGATTGATATAATTTGTAGAGTAAACCAAAACTTCAGAATGAAAGCTTCAATACTTCTAGCGCAAATCTTTACATGAGATTTCCTCGTTCAATCGGAGGCCAGTCTGTACCATGCGATAAGCGCGGCAGATCACTGATTGAAAAACAACTAACAGGCTGGTAATTCGGCTATTACAGCTATCTATGAAACAGATTAAATTTTCCGGATTCTCCACTCCGAAGCCTCTCGTAGCCTTTTGTCGATTTTGCACGCTAAGCTCCACATACAAAAAAAAAGCCATAAACGTTTTTGTCCCGCAATAACGCCATCCTTTGTCATTTCTATATACTGTCGAAATTAAAAAATCTGTGCAATATCAACTATATCAATATAAAGCCAGAAATAGCTTGAAGTTACTCTTTTTCACGATACTTTTGCGTGTATTTCAGAGAAAACGCATTGGTGAGCCTTGCAAAATTAGCGATGAGTGTCGAAAGAGTCTATGCTGTTCTAGACATGAAAATGATTGGGCTTGCAAGCCGCGGGCCAAAATTTGCGAGCAATGCACAGAAGATCAAGTGGCAGAAGGGTATTACATGGAGCACTGTCCTTGTAAGGGGAGAAAAGGTAAGTTGCTGGCTGTTTATTATTTATACATTAGACATTGCCTTGATGGTTTATAATTTTATCCAGGAAATATATAAACGACCTATGGGCAGAGATTTTTGTCGGCTTTCATGGGGCTACATGTGGTCGGAATCGACTTTAATGAGCATAAATCCGCCAATCACATTGGAAATGTTTGCAGAAGCTTCACAAACTTGGCCAACAACTCAAGCGAAAACACGGGGAGAAGTGTTCGTACTGACGACATTCTCGCCTGTCGAAACATAGACACGGCGCTTAACACAATGGAAACTATCATTTCCCTTTTTCTGCCTTGCGTCACTCACAGAAGCCCAGCATATTGGTTTACATTTGTGTGTAGTTGGGCTGATAAGTCTAGAACTCTCGCAATCAGTATTTGGAATTCGATATGGTGGAGTGATAGCCAGAGTATATAATTGCGAGGCTAACCCCACCAGTCAAAATGAGAGCATCGACTCAACGCAAGACACAGACAACCTAGAGTGACATCAGGATGTCCATGATAGAAATATCTGCCCTTTTGCCTCATGAATAGTATATGAAACACATATAGCTAATGAGAACAGTCGCATATTTGCTGTACAGGCAGAAACAACCTTCATATTATTTGCCTTGAATATATGTGTCTCTGCGAGTTGAAACATTATGCAGTACACTTCAGCTGCGTCTGTTATGGCGTGACAAGATGGCATTAATGGCTCTTGTCTGCGGCTCCCCTAGCAGCTCTTCGTTTACATAGATGTAATGTCTGCGTACCTAATTGCCAATACCTTAACTTTTGTCTCTCATATAATACCTCACATATTCTCATTAGGATACAGCCAAAAGCTGACATTTTGTCCAGCTAACAGTTGCAATCGACCAATCCACATAACATTGTGACTTAAACAAGCGGCACTAAACTGCCAGCTTTGCCCAGGAGAAACTTGCTGGACACGACATTCAGAGCTCCGAATGTTTTATGCCCATCCCACACACCCACCTGAAATGAGCAGCGGAGAGTTGACAGTTCCTCCCAAATCTGCGACGGCACGCGGTACCATTCGCTCATACAATCTTTTGACGAGTACTGCATGTCATCTGCCAACTATCGCGTGTCAAAGACATGGGTGTGACTTTGCGGTCACAACACACATCGACAGCGCCGATGACGACAATGACCCCGAAAGCAGTGCCGACTCCGGAGTTCCAGCATAACTGCGTCGCAACCGCTCACGCATTAAAATCATAAAAAACTTAATCACTAAGCGAAAAAGAATGTGTTGGAGACGCACTTTATCGGGTTTTTTACTGCTTCTCAATATATTTCAAGATCTAAGCAGGAAGCTGACGTGTGCATTGTTCATTTTTGTCTGCCTCAGTTCATTTAACAGTGGAAGAGGCAGGAAAGCTATTAGACAACAAACGATATTCAAGCAGAATGGCAGCCGTGTTTTTTCGACCTATAAAATTAATGAACTGACTTTTTTTTTCAGCCGAATGCGTGGTGTTACGTAACGAACGTTTTGGCATATGTTTAAGAGAGAGACGTCAATGACATCTTTACAATATTGAACACGCAAGCTACATCACGTCATCGATTTACATTCCCCATGCTTCTGAAGTGGCAATAAAATTCGGTCGAGGTCACGACTTTTCACTGGTGTTCATGCAAATCAGTATTCACTCGTGTCCAGTATGTGGAAGCGCAACACGTGACATAACTTGTTCGAGAACAATATTTGGATGTCTCGTAAAGAAATGATGGGAAGCTGTGCCTTCTGTATATGCAGCTGAAGACATTGCCTTAGTGCTAGGTAGGTATAATAGCACTTCTAAAGCAAATCAACTTACATTTATTAGTTTTTGTCTGCTCGATATCACCGTATCTGCTCTACACTGAATGGGCAGCGCCACCTCAAATAAAAATGAAATGAATCACCAGAGGACATAGGTATAAGAACCAGCGAAGCTGCGCCAGTGTGCATATTTTGGCAAGAATCTACGTACGTGGCTCATACACATAGACTGTACGTGGTTCATACACATGTACGTACGTAAGAATGTACGTGGCTCATACACATAGACTGCACTGGCCATGTGCTGATAACATCTGCCAAACAATACTCAGTATTGTCAGATGGTAACGACAGTACCGCAGCCAACAAACGAACAGAAAGGCGTAACACAATATCAACTTATTTGGCCACTGAATATGTATAGTACCCGCTAAAAAAAATTAAATATTTAAAATAGTCAGGAAAGCATCCCAATAAACCGGTCAAATGACACTGAAACAGCCCGGAAAATATTAAGAACAGTTGCACGCGGCTCAAAGCATTTCAGATGTTCTAAAACGTTAAGTAAATTCATGTCCCAACGACACAGCGTAAGCAAGCAGAGCACAAGATCGTTCTGAGTGGAACAAGCAAACAGACAAGGCCTGCAATTTTTGACAACAAAAAATCTAACTTTCCGTGGTTCCCGGAATTACTCCACCTTATGCACAGGCAAAGAGTAAGCAAATATTGAAATTTAGCCTTGAAGAATTCTCTAGCCTGCATAATAAACTTTAAGTCGCTAAATGTGCATGATTTCTGAAGGCGCCCGGCATCATTGTGGTGTTGTCACACCGCCGGGAATGACTTCTTGTTATTTGTAATAGCTGTTCCCTCTCCTCGCATCTCGTGGTGTTCAGAAACCAGGGCCGGCTTGCACGATAAAGTCCGAGCTAAGTCCAGACTTAAATGGTGTCTTTAGAAAGACCAAGCTTATTTAAGACGGCTCGTGTTCCGAACGTCGAACGCTTTGGGTTCATGTTCACCAGAGTGGCTTCCCAGAACGGCCTCAGCAACCACTTGGGGCATTTTTCCTCGTAACACAATTTTAAGCCGCAAAAAGCAATGGCACGGATTTTACACAACGCAAAATTGACGGAATGTGTACATCTTACAGCAGGGACAGTGCCAGCGCATCCCTGTATTTCCCTAATTTCTCTACTTAGACACCTGGCGTCCTTATGTCTTAGCCAAGACAGCACTAGAGTAGTAATCAAACAAGCGACTTATTCAAGTCAGGACTGAAGCCCAGTCTTGACTCCAGTCTTAAGCAGCCATGCTAGTGGCCTATTCTTTAGACTCCAGTTAAGTCTGGACTTAGCTAAGGCAGTCTTAAGATTGTTTTGTGCAAGCGGGCCCAGGTTATAATGAGTACGAATTCTGTCGCATCTGAACACGGCGTACAAGTCTGCGCAAATTTGGTCGTGATGCGCCTTGAAATAATAATAGAAACGTAACTCGAAAGTTGGTTCGTATACACTCTTAATCTGATTCCACATAGGTTCCAGTTATAAGTGGAACTTTTAAAAATGCTCCACTTAGAGGCGGAACCTTTTTAAAAGTTACACTTATAACTGGAACCTATATGGAACCAGATTAGGGGTGCAGTTTTACTACGGCATTTGTGTACCTCAGCTATCCATGAGCTCTGTCATTCTGCGCGCCCAAGTAGGCATGGAAGCACTGCTGCTGGTTACGTCAATGCAGGACGAGCGCATGTCCTGTTCTCCTGCATCTCCTGCGCTCGTCCTGTACCCTGTCGTGTACGTGTCTTCTTTCTCGCAACTATAAGATGTCTGAAGTACTGCACCAACTAGGCCGACAACACATTCGTGTAACGGCATTGTTTTTACATCGTTATGCCCCCGATGACTTCCGTGGCATTGTATCTCATAATACTGCGGCATGTGTCGTCAATTTAAAAAAATTGACATTCTGCTTTTATTCACATATAATGCGACAGCATTGCACACGTGCCTCTATAATGAGTCATGCTTATAAGCATGACTCATTTGAACAATAATGTTCAAATGCACTATCATTTGGAAACGGTGGTTGACTATCATATTGGTGGCTTAAATGTATTCCAGGTTGACAAGTAAACATCAAAATTATTAAAAGCACCATGAAATTGAAATGACCGATAATGCTTAGATATAAAGCTGCCAAGATGTTTCTGTCATTTTGACCATTTCTTTTACAGTGTGCACGGCGATACGATCTTGCTCTTCTGACGTCCTCAAAGAGGTAAAGGCAGCGGTCTGGATATATTCTGCCAACACCTTTAGGAAATAGTGCTACAAGGAACAGAGCGAAGATGTCAAAAGAAAAGCGCATCGGATCGCTGTATTTACCTCATTCTGATGCCACAAATATCCATGACGTCGCAGCCACGTGCACCCATCACCGCATTCAGCGGAAACAAAAGGAGGCCCTCGGCGGCAGTTTACGCTTTGTAATTAGAAAATTCACGCGAACCAACAGCAGTGGTAATGGCTCTCGCCAAAAACATCTCATATTAAACTTCGATCCCGCTCTACACAAACCCTACAAGGAAAAAGGAAGTAACATTAGAAACCATGCAAAAAGCACTTTTAGTTAAACATGGGTTCACAAGAAATGTAAAAAAAAAAACTTCCACACAGAATAAGTACAGCGCCGAGCTCAGCATGAAGTTTCTGGACCCAGAAAGGCACATTTGCTTAAAGCTTACAGTATGCTGGGCTTGCACCCACCCCCTTAACTGTGGCGGGTGCAATGATGGCCGACAACAGATGTTGTTGTTGTTGTGGTTGTGGCTGTAGGAAGAAGGAAAAGAAAATGCACGGGCCTGCTACTGGCTCTGTAGCTTCGCCACCTCCGCTGCCTCGTACGGACAGAAGAGAGAAATTAGAGCACAAAAAAACGAATGAATGAATGAAGTCTTTATTTCAAGGAAGGGATGGCTCTCGGCCGCTGTTTGTGTACTTAGGGAGTTAAGAGGTTATTATCTTTTGTGTTTATCTTTATTTATTATTTTTTTCTTTTCTTTTATGGCAATAGTGCTTATGGCTCCCCATATGGCAAGCAACTCGAAGTGCAAAAATTCTTTCTCCAGGTAAGCGGCACGTGTGCTGTCCGTTGTGTTGGGGCGCTGGCACACACACCCATGCCACACGCATCCTTTCATTTCTGATTGCAGCGTCAGTGTAGATGTCTATTGTATTCAGCGGTCTTGTGAGGGCAGTGTTCTGTTCTAAAAGGTGCCTAGCTACCCCGTTCCGTCTACTAATAGGTCGTTGTGGCCTTAGTGCGATTACTGGCGCCTCCTACGGGGGTGAAGTGTCTGTCCCCAGGGGCCTCGAAGCAGTGTTGATTCGATTGTCCCATGCCATGATCCGCTGCCCTTGCGTCGTGTTTTCCAGTCGGGATCGCATTCTTATTTTTGCTTCTCTTATAATGTCTTGTATGGATGGTATACTGACCAGCTTAAGCAGCTCTTCATTCCTCGTGTACTTAGGAAGCCCAGTAATAGTGCGAAGAGTAACCCTGTGTATCTTTCCGATGTCTTTAAGGTCGCGATGAGAAAACTCATACACGGGTGCCCCGTACAGAATTCTGCCGGCAGCAACCGCTCTAGACCGTATTTGGCACGATATTGCCGGGCTCCACCATACTTGTCTGAAATCCCTCGAATCATATGCAACATCGGAGTAGTTACGTTGCCATGTACGAATCCATTTACGAGGACTTTTGCAGCTAGAAATCTGTGCCCCCAATATTTTTATCGGCCCGTTTGCAGGTGTAATAATGTGTTCACCAATTTGCTGTTTGATGTTTGGGCATTCGCGGAATTCTTGTCATTTATGCTTATGAGTTGTCTTTTCAGGCTACAGCTGTAGCCCCAATGCTTCTAAGCTGTGAGTAAGGCTGAAGATTGCTACTTGCAGCTCCGTCTGCATGATCGCTTCATCTGGGTAATCCACTACTTCTGTCCATATGGTGATACCATCTGCGTAGATGGTGAAGTGGGTCGAAGTGTCTCGAGCGCTTCTGCTACGCGGGTCATGGCCAGGTTAAATAGCAAAGAGCCGTGGATAGAACCCAGGAGCACGCCCCTATCCAAGTAATAGGTTCTAGGGCTCCATCCCGAAGTAACGGAAGAGGGAGAGAAAGACGCGCGCCGCAACAGCCGTCGTTCACCACCTAAGCGGTGGCGGTTGCAATGACGGCCTGCAACAGATAAAATTCGGTGGCAGGCTAGCCCCCGCCGCAAGCGGCGTTAATCTACTAGTCCCAGCCCCGCAGGGCCAGGAACAGCCACCCTTCACCACCTCCCGTCCGCTGGCTAGTCACCGCCGCAAGCGGAAGTGACCTTCCTGTCCCAGCCTCGTAGGGCCTGGAGCAGCCACCCTGTTCCTGTGCGATGTCAGTGCACGTTAAAGATCCCCGGGTGGTCGAAATGACTCCAGAGCCCTCCACTACGGCATCCCTCTTTTCTCTTTCCGATTTCCCTCCCACCTTCCTTCCTTCCTTTACTGCGCGGGTTAGGTGTCCATAGAACACATGTGACAGAAACTGCGCGTTTCTTCTCCTGCGAACCAATTATTATTATTCAAAACAACAAGTTCTAGAATTGAATGCACCCAGTTAGGCGATCAGACAAGAAGGTTGCGAATGGCTGCAGATGTTACATGTATGCACAGAAACAAAAATAATAATTAGTCCAAAGATTGCTTAATTTAATAAAAATGCCAAAAGCTATCTTCTCTGGCAACAGGAAGCATCATTGTAGACATATGAGAACACCAGCACAGAGCGCGCGAGCTGAGCTCGGCAAAATTTAACGCAGGCATTTCACTGACAATGCACCAACAATGCATGCAAATGATAAAAGCAACGAGCCCTTAAAGCAGTATATCTGCTCTAATAAACCCCTTTTTTCTGCAACACCCTCAAGACACAAGACTGGGTTTCAAGCATATCCTTCAGGGCTGCCATATCAAGGCAGAAATGTTCCGCGGGTCAGGAGCGCGACGAAGCACGCACAAGAACTTGTACTGATGCGCACACAACGACGTCGAGTCAGAGCGAAGTAAAAGCCAACACACCATTCACAACGTCCACTTATGTGGACAACTCGCGCAGGCGTCTTTTCATTCTCAGTCACACTTGGAAACCGTTGAAGGCTGATGCGAAGGTCCCGCCTCTCACGCATACGTTTCAACAGTGGCCGCAGGGAATTAGGACGGTTAGCCGAGCTCGCCATGCAGCAGCAAATATTTGAGGACGTTAGGCCTGCCCCTACGCAGCGTCCGCTTCACTCGGTGCAACACGATCCGTAGCGTCACTCACGCAGGTGTCTGTGCACTCCCAGTCTCCTGTCGAACTCTGAATTACAGCACGAGGGCGCCGCTCACAGATTACCTACGTTTTATGTATGCTCCATATGCAGTATTTTCATTTGGCAGAGTCTCCAAACCACGATTATACAGTAGGTCGTGCTCCAAACGCAGTATGATACATTGGTTTACTAACCGGTGTCAAGTCCATTTGGTGCCAGTCTCTCGCGCACTATAAACATTACACGCAAATAATAATAATAATAATTGGTTCACAGGAAGGGAAAGGCGCAGTATCTGTCATACTTGTTTCTGTGGGCACCTAAACCGCGCCGTAAGTGAAGGGAGGAAGTGGGAGTGAAAGTTAAAAGAGAAAGGAGCCTTAGTGGAGGGTTACGAAGTACTTTAGACCACCTGGGGATTTTACCGTGCACTGACATCGGTGGGGCACCGCCGCTTGCGGCGGGGGCTGCTACCGAATTTTTATCTGTTGCAGGCCGTCATTACACCCGCCACTGCTTCGGTGGTGGACGACGGCTGTTGTTGCGGCGCACATCTTTCTTTCCATCTTCCTTTTCTTTCTACTCTATTTTCTTTTCTGTCCACACAAGGCAGCGGAGGTGGCTCAGCTACAGAGCCAGTGGAAGGTCCGTGCCTATTCTTTTCCTGCTTCCTACAGACACAACTGACAGCGCACAGCACACGGACGCGTCTTCGTTTTGCCTCCATCGAAACGAAACCGCCGCGGTCGGGATCAAAGCTAAACGGGTTCGTGAATTAGGTCCGCCTCAGCCGAGCACGTGGCACTGGAACTTTCACTCAACATGTCGCGTTGTTAGTGATGCGACGGCCCTTGACGTCCTCCTCTTCGGACGTCTTCATCACTTCGTCCCGGTCTTGAAGTAGGGCCAAGGCATGCCGCCGTTTCCGCTCCGCGTCCTGACGTCTGCGCTTGGCGATGCGCTTTTCTCTCTCCTCCAATGTCTCCGAATCTCTCTTCGCCTTGCGCCTCTCGTTCTTCCTAGTCTCGGCGGCTAACTGCCAGGCAACAACATCGGGGTCTGGCGACTCGAGCTTCCCCGTCTTCTACGCCACGCAGCGTCGGCCTCGCTCTCTGTTTTCCACGACACTGGTTACGCCACCGTATCGTCCCACCGCTTTATACGACGCCGAGCATCCTCCCACTTCCACACGCAATATTCCTCGGTGACGCGTTTGGAGAGCGGTGAGCTCCTCTGATGGGGCTGGGGCAGGTGGGTCACCGCCGCTTGCGGCGGGGGCTAGCCTGCCACCGAATTTTTATCTGTTGTAGGCCATGGACGACGGCTGTTGTTGCGGCGCGCGTCTTTCTTTCCCTCTTTCTTTTCTTTCTTCTCTATTTTCTCTTCTGTCTGCACGAGGCAACGGAGGTGGCTCAGCTACAGAGCCAGTAGCAGACCCGTGCAGCACATGCAGTGGAGTTTAGCGGACGACGGCTGTTGATGCGGCGCACGTCTTTCTCTCCCGCTTCATTTTTTTTTCTTGTGTATTTTTTCTTCTGTCCGCACGAGGCAGCGGAGGTGGCTCAGCTAGAGCCAGTAGCTCCAAAACTCCAAAAGCTCCAAATACCAAAGCTCCAAAACTAGGGTAGTCACATTTAATCGTAAAACACACAGCTTTCTCTACCATTATTCCGTGAATTCTGTGCTGTTGGACAGGGTTGATGAAATTAATGACCTTGGTGTACTTTTTGACCGCACCCTCAGCTTCTCCTCTCATACTAAGAGCATTGCTCAGCGGGTTGTGCGCACACTCGGATTCATTTGCAGCCTTTCGTTAGAGTTCCGTACTCCACTTCCGTTCTTAAGACTGTACCTGTCCATATGCTTGCCGCTCTTGGAGTACGCGTCGGTTGTTTTTCATGGTACTTGCAAATCGAACTTGGACAAGGTTGACAGAGTACAAAAAAATATTTTACGGATATTTCGTTATCGCTTTCCTTACGCAACTTCCTCCTCTCACTCCACCAGGAGCACCAAACTGAATCTTCCTTCTCTTCACTGCCGTCACGTCAGAGTTGATATCATTTTTCTGTACAAACTCCTTCATGGCCACATTATGTGCCCTCAGCTCTTAGAGTACTCTTACTGCGCGTTCCGCGAAAGAGCATGAGGGAATTCAGACCATTTCAAGTTTCTCCGTCTCTTCATTCCCATTCCCCTCTGGACAGAATGCAGTGGTTATTGAACTTTCTTGTCCTCCCCTTGACATCTTCCAAAACTCTCTCTCTTCATTTATACTGGACGTTCGAAGCGTTGCATTCTAAATAGTACTTGATCCCATATAACTTCCACTTGCTAGCCTAAAATATTGTATTTACTTCACGTTTTGCCTTTTCTCCTGTCCAATGCTGTCTGTATCTTAAAGTGCTTTTTATCCGTTTCCTATTTATATGTTAACTTCAAATTTTATATTCAAATGTTACTGTCCCGCGTTCAATTCTATTTCTTTGTTGTATTTTCCTGTATTTCTATCCTGGGTTTTAAGTGCCACGCACTTGTTGCGCCTGGAATGGTTGTTTATTGTATGTACATTTCGATATTACTATAATCAATGTCAGTTATTTGTTGCTGTTTTTCCTCTCTCATCATCATCATCAGCCTGACTATACCCAGTGCAGGGTGAAGGCCTCTCCCATATTTCTCCACTTAACCCGGTTCTGTGCTAGCTGCATCCACTTGACCCCTGCGAACTTCTTAAACTCATCCGCCCACCTAATTTTCTGCCGCCCCCTGCTACGCTTTCCTTCCATTGGAATCCAGTTTGTTACCCTCAGCGACCATCGGTTATCCTCTCTTCGCACTACATGTCCTGCCCATGCCCATTTCTTCTTCTTAATTTCCACTAGAATGTCGGTGACTTCAGTTATTTCGCTGACCCACTCTGCACGCTTCCTATCAATGTTACCCCTGCCATTTTTCGTTCCATAGTCATCTGGGCTGTCCTCAACTTAAGTAGAACTCTCTTGGATAGCCTCCACGTTTCAGCCCCATAGGTGAGTACAGGTAAGATGCAACGGAGCTTATCATGAGAGGTTGCGGCCAATTACTGCACCAGGGTGGCCAACTCCTGTTCTGGTGAGGGAGTGCGTTGCCGGAGGTGTTCACCGGCATCAGGTCGCACCCCAAACCTATTTATGCAATTCCATCGACACGCGTTTTTTTTTTCTTTTTTCTTTTTTAATCCGGTGGAGAACTGCGCGGCACAGGGATTTCAGCCCCGGTCCTCTTGCATGCGAGGCGGATGTGCTGCCGCTACGCCACCACTGCATTTTCCTCTCTATCGCTTTTTTTTTTCTTTCGTGATGTGCTCAACAATTCCCTCAAAGCGTATATAAGACATGCTACTCATTGATTTCTTTCCGTGGCCTTTTCGTCTCAGTTTCATTTCATGTGTTATTTATTTCTTCTTTTGTGTTCTATCTGTGTGTGTAAAACTTGTGTGTGCATTTTCATTTTTTTCTTTTTTTATTTGTACGGCACCACGAAGACCACATTGTTGTTCCTGCGCCCATTAAATAAAGATTGATTGATTGATTGATTATTATTTTTTCCTCCCCTTTTCCCGAATATCTTTCTCTCCATGACTCTTTCCGTCTCATTTTCATTTAATGTGTTTTTGTTTCTTCTTTTGTGTTCTATCTGTGTGTCTAAACTTGTTTGTGCATTTTTTTTAATTGTGCTGCAGCACGAAGACCATGTGGTTGTTCCCGCGCACATCACATAAAGACTGATGCATTGATTGATTCATTGTTTCATTATTATTATTATTATTATTATTATTAATATTATTATTATTATTATTATTATTATTATTATTATTATTATTATTATTATTATTATTATTATTATTATTATTATTATTATTATTATTATTATTATTAGTGCTATGCAGAGGTGTCCGCATGGCACTATTAATAATGGCACTAATAGTCAGGTGTCCAGCGAACACTTTTGACAGACACTGCGCCTTTCTTTTGCTATGAACCAATTATAAGAAAAATGAAAAGACCGTGGATTGAAAAGGTGATGTTAAGAGGCTATTGCTGTAACCCACAGCTTTCGATCTATCGTTAGGTTCAAGCAAATCATAAACCGTCAATTTCGAGGTGATATTTTCGCTAACGAAATAAATCCGAGGTAACCGTGTTCTTCCGATCACTTTCAAACATCTTCGAGATCATGTCTGACCTTAATCCACAACCACTTTCGATAGCTAGATTCCCATCAAAGGTCAAGGTTAATTCAAGGTCATGGTCAAATGTCAACTGATGTGGAAAGTAGCTTAATGCGTGAGAAGCTGCGGGGCGAAACACATGATCGCTGACGTCAACATCGAGTGCGCAGCCACGCCACGGACTCAGAGCACGCCAAGTTCAAACCAAGACAACTTCTTTACAGATCACCAGAGTATCTCCCTAGCCATCACCAAAGAAAAGTTTCTGTTGAACGAAGAGCTTTACCATGTGTAACCATGCTTCAGCTTTAGCTTCACACTAGGTTTAACCGAAGCCAAACCACAGCCAGTTTTGACAAGAATAAACTATTCCCTCTATTGATACCGTTACAAGGTGCATTTGGCAGCCGCAATTATGCAGTATAAACTTCCAGTGTCATTCACCGGCATGCACAGTTACGCGAGCTCTAATCTGTTAACATTCAGAGCGCAAGACGGTGAAGCTGATGCAGGATACCAGGTGATTGCCCCTGACACTCACAGAAAAGGAAACTACAACACAACAATGTATACACTTATGATTCTGTGGACGACACCCGCACTGCACATATATAGAGATTGTGGCTAGAAGTCTAAAACTGTATGCAACGAGGGCTCAGCGGTTGTAAACATTAGCCGTGGTTTACTTCAGCTTAACGCGTGTAGGACGTGCGAAAGCATTGTCTGGCATGGTTTACAATATTTTTACTTGGCGGATTAGCATTGAGGCACAGGCACACAGTTTGACACCTTATACCTTCCTTGAACTTAGAATTCAGTGATTTTGAGGAAATAAAAGCCGCATTGTCTCTCACTTCTTGGTGGACACATCCTAAAATTAACATGCAAAGGGAGAAATATATGTGGCCGCGCGAATAACTGTCGCAAACTAGCCTCTAGCTTAACTAGCGGATGAATGCTAAATGAGACGCAAAATGGTACGACGCTCCTCAAAGCATCAAAAGTTTTGATCAGAAATCATGGGCTATTTTTGGTTTCGCTGCCTATAGGCAGCCAGGCGGTCAAAAGCTTCTACGATGTAGAATCGTCTAGGGTGAAAGTGGAAACACAGTATGCTGTTTTGATGTGCGGCTTTAGGACCAAGGTATAGGCGAAAACCAGACTGCCCTACTGAAAAACCAAAAGTTCTACTGGGCAATAACGTCATAAAATCTCATCTAATCGCATAGACTCTCGTACGGTGCAAATCATTATCATAAATATGGTACATAATTTAAGATAATGTACAAGAAACTATGACACCTTATGCATTTATATGTGACTTGTATGTGATTTCGTATGTAAATTGAGTGAGATTGTGTGAGAAATGTGAGGTTATTTATTGCCTCATACAATTTTTTCAGTAGGGTGGTTATCAGGCAGTGGGTGACTATATAATTGGTTCTTGGAATAACTGGGGACGTTATTAGTTGAGTTCACAGAGCGCAATAACTTAAGAATCGTGAATACCTTCTTGAGCATACGGAATAGCCAGAAGTGGACATGGAAAGTCCCTAACAGAGCGACTAAAAATAAATAGTACTTTAAACTGTGTTCTAAACGTGACATTTTGCAGCGTGTAGTGGTGACTGAAAGGTTTGCTGCAGTGGCCAGATGATGGTAGGGTGTCAAATTAGTCTAAATTCGAAAAGGGAATGAAAGCAGATTAGTAAGAAAAAGTTCATCAAAGATTTTACGATGAAAGAAAGGGTATAAAAATTCAGGACCTCTCTACAGAATAGATATTCAGGTTTAACGAAGAAACACGACCTTAGTGTAGAAGCGATAAACGATACCTTCAGAGATATCATTACTGAGTGCGTCTTAAAAGTACGGTAGTATACTTAAAGATAATACCGGTAAATGTAAGCAGACGAAAGAATGTATTAAGAAACAAGAAGTACGAAAGCCTCCAAGGGTCAACATAACGTTCGATAGCTCTGTCAGTGTTTACACTGGCAGAGCTATTGAACATAATCAATACGTGCAAAGCGTCTGGCATAACGAAGTATAACATGGATAAAAACAAGGATACTCTACAAAAGAGTGGTAGCCATAAAGCAGGGAAGAGAAAATTAGGCATAAGCAAAAATCCGATGTACGCGCTAAATGAAAATATAGATTCTAAGTAAATGTTGTTATGCTTTTCTGGACATCATTTGCTTTAATATCTCAAAGAAGCATAGGCGACGCCCTTTGCCACCAGTGGAGAAAGCAAAGATGAGAGTTATTCGCTCCATTTTAGGTCCGAAATGATAGAATAGCATGAAATAACACTTAAGGTTTATTTCATCTCCAAAAAAAAAATCGTTACTCGTTCTTTGCTGCAGCTGTTGGTTGTTCCTCATTGTTTTGTACGATGTCTGCAGGTTTTTTCCCACATTTTCCTAAAGGCGTCGACGTTCCTGATTGCTCCTGGTCGCTTCCACTTCTGGATTTAATTTGCGAAAACGAGCAATCTAGGCCTGAAATCAATGACAAAAGCATCCGTTAATCAGTAGGTTTTTACATTGCTGCTCGACCTAACTTCACGAGCAATATTGGTGGAATAACTCTCGAAGACCAAACTGCCTCGTCAAAACCGGTGGCTTTAAACCAGCCCACCTGACAATATGGCATTGCGACAATCATATTCGGAGTTCTCAATCCTCGGAATAATACTTCTGCCCTCTCTTACCTCCTCTTTAGTGCGGAATTGCATGCTTCCGCAGTTCTTTTGCCTGGGAGTTTTTTTTATTAAAGGCGAGTTATCGGAATTGCGTTCACTGGCATAGTGGTGTAACATTGCCTGCTATGTATGGTGCCCACGCGGCGTAATTCCGTCTCCTCAACGGTAGGGTCCCGCAGCTTCTTTCTCCTTACTGGTTGCCTCCCAGCGGGTTAAACGGCGAATGTTACCGAAAGGTGTCTCTGAACGCAACCAAAAGGTAACATACACTCACTGAAGGCAGGAAATGATTACGGTGAAGGTAACTGAATGGTGTTCCCGTTGTCATGCCGTCACCTCATGGCTCTGTTCATGGCTGTATTTGCGGCTATTAAGAATGAAAAACATCACATAATGCAACCTAAAGGGGAACACACCCCAGGAAAGATATAGAGTAGCTCATTTTAACGTTGTGATTAAAACAAATCACAGAAAAAAAATTCCACCTTCACGGTTCGAACAGTTCTTTTATTCGCTCACTGCTCAGCTAATTAGTGTCCATTAATTGCACAACGAGGGCGGCAGGCTTCAAATGCGCTCTCATACGTTCCTAAAATATTTCCGCTATCTGTCGCCAGGTGACGTTGCTTAGAGGACCCTACCGCTGAGAGAATGGAGTCACGCGTCCACGTGAGCTATGTCTCCAAAGGACCTCTCAGAAAATGTTCAGCACTGTTCGTTCTGGGTACGTTCTGCCATTCCATTTTTCGCCTCTTGCACTGCATCGCAGGTGACGCGTAAAGGATCCAGGGGCCCTTATTCCGAGCTTGCGTCGTTATCGAAAGTGAAGCTATATCTCCCTGACCTCGAGTCATACGATTGTGGACGCAAGAGAACCAGATAACATCACCATTTCCAGTTCCGGCGTTTCCACTAATCAGATGACTCGAAGTCGGGAAGATATAGCGACACTTTCGATAACGACGCAGACTCGGAATACGGACCCAGGTCCCTATGATAAGGATGTAAGCTGGTCGATGGATAAAGAGTTGGATTCTTTACATATGTTGACAAATTAACTAATAACACTACTGAGTAAACTTCAGCGTGTGCAGGAAAGGAAAAAGGGTAGTGATGCAGAAATAAAGTGAATATTTGAGGATGTTCTTGTGAGCTTTCCTTCGCATTTTTCATGACGTCATGGATACTTGTTCTGTAACATATTCTCTTATGTGTTTGTTTCGCTCCAAAGTGGTGTTATACTGCAAATTGCATTGTGTGTTGATATGTATCTTGTATATGTATTTTTTTTTAATTTGCTGTATTGTTAATCAGGACATTTCCCTTTGTATGCATCGTAACGTGTTGCCTGTTGCGAGCTGCACATGGGAGACGAGGCCTTGTCAGGTTACACGCCTTTTGCCTCGTCTTCCACTTTCACTGCAAAGGAAAAATAAAGTGAACTGAACTGAAAAAAAAATCCCGCCATACTAAAACATGTGGACCAGACATTCACGGGTAGGTGCAAATTCTGCGGGCATGTATGCTGACCTATACCACATGGTGTGGGCCTGCCAGCAAAACACAAATATAAAAGTTATAAGACAGCCAACTAGGGAGGGCTGAGAGGCGGCCCTGTCCAGCTTGGACCTGGAGGCCCAGTGTGGCCTGGTTCAGAGAACTCGGGCAGCGGCGGCGCCCAATGACGTCAAGGAGTAGGGGTCTGCCACCCAGCGTCATAACCATACTTACCTCCCTTTCACAAATCATTTCAGTGTCAACAAATCTTTTCTCTTCCTCCTGCTCCTCTTTCCATTTCACTAATATTTAAAATTAAACCAAATATCAAACGGTAGCATACACTGGTGACAGGATAGAACGTATCATTCTAATTTGCTTTTCTTTGGCGTTAAGGAAAATCAAGAATGTTTCTGTAATGGCATCGGGAAAAATATATCAACGAAATGTTAGAAATTTAAAAACACGGCCATTACCCTATAAGTAAATGCCTTCGCATGAAAAATAAAACACGTGAGCAAACATCACCACTTCAAAGTGCGAGTTAGAAACGAAATTATGTTAGTAATTTGAGGTGATCTCTCAGAACCTATTTAGACCTCAAAAATCGAAGCTGCTTGAAATGTTGAGACAAGGAAAACGAGGGGACGAAAGATATATGAGCCGAAACTACCTGTGTGGCCTAATCATCGGAAAAAATTGTAGCCGGTGCACAAGAAGCTTCATACCAACTAATGCACATGGAATTCAGCACTTGATAAATAATAATGAATACATGGATCGATTGCAGGTGCCTACCCTTTATGCATGGGCATTTTACGTCGTAGGGTGGGGAGTGCGTCATCAAGTTTACGCTTGTGCTATCATCATCAGCTCTGCAAGCAGGCGCTGGAGGTGCAGTAGCAGCTTGAAGCTGAGTATTAGAGCACTCTTGACCGCTGGTTCCCAGTTTGAAGCAAATGGTTCCGTTATCAATGTGGAGCCGTACGCAGCACAACTCAGGACCGCAGTCTTCATTGCCATCGCAAGGATCGTTCTCCTGAAACACGAAGAAGGACGAGATAATTTTGAGATCATATATGAAACCTGAGAATAAACTTTCGCGCTTATGATGTTCTTTAAACATTTAAAGTTAATTATTTAGGACCGCAAAAATTATATTCACAGGATAGCTTGACATATAATTATTTCAGAAGGGCAAGGTCACCACAGTGCTGGAACGTTTTGGTTCTTTTGGAAGTACCATTTTTTTTCCAATACGAACTAAATGCCGTCATCCAGCTCTTGTACTGCCGTTGAAATAGATTAGCGAGTGGGTCACCGTGACAGGTTCTTCAGTGTCAGCGCATTATTTTAGGGGCGCCAAGTGAATGCTAGCTGCAGCTGAAATTACACCCATATACTGCAGCTATCAGCTACTGATTACGATATCTTACGTTCTCGGAATCGCGTTCACTGTGAACTAGATAGTTGTTAGTTGAATGTTTAGAGGACTCTTCCAAGATGGTGTATATTTGCCGGAAGAAATGACTCCTTAACCCCGAAGCGCAGCCAAACAGCTTCAAATGAAAGTTATAGGTGGTTTCAGGGTAGGAAAAGGAAGCTAGATGATGGTTAGCTACGCGGAAAATTAAGGAACGGAAATATAGGTGTTATAAGACGCAACGATGGTGTGTTTATTTATTTGCAATAGTGATAGGCTCGTCATGAAACCGTAAAAGGGGGACAAATGACACTTTAAAAGTGCGGAAAAAGAAACACGCTACAAAGAGATTAGAAGGCAGGTGACCTTGGCGATAAACGTTTAATACCTACTGGTAAGCCGAATAGCAGTACATAACGTAAAACGTCGGAACGTTACGGCAAAATGCTAGGAAAAGTTCTTGTCCCAGTCATGGTATTTAACTCCAGGCTGATTCTTGGTTTCGTTTGGTTTGAGGGGTTTAATGTCCCAAAGCAACTAAGGCTATGAGAGACGCCGTAGTGGAGGACTCCGGAAATTTCGACCACCTGGGGTTCTTTAACGTGCACTGACATCGCACAGCACACGGGTGCCTTGCTTTTCACCTCCATTGAAAAGTTGCCGCCGAGGCCGGGATTCGATCCCGCAACCTTGGGAACAGTAGTCGAGCGCCGTAACCACTGCACCACCCCGCCGGGGTGGTGCAGTGGTCTTAATTCTTGGTCTTAATTATTTTCAAGATGAACAGCGACTATTTTAAGGCGCTTTGCACATAATCATGAATCAATATATCTCAAAAAGCTGATCCTTGCACGCTGGATGACGATGTTCAGTTTGATATGTGGAGTTTATTTAACATAATTTTGCTCTGTCCTGCAATCATCAAACATTACGTACGATCCTAACACAGATGAACGATGACAGCATCGTGGGGATATCTGTGATATCTTTCACGTGTGTGGCCATGTGTCAACCCTCCCCCCCCCCCCCCCCCTACCTTCTTCCCCTAACCCTTGGCGAAAGGCATGGGAGGCTGCCCTCCTCAGCAGCTCCTCGCTGAAGTATCAATGGGTTCTGGATAAACTCACGCAAGACTGGACGTCGCATGCGGTTTCCCGGCTTAGGGACGCCGATCATGCAGTCTGCGGGCCCCAAGCTATATTTCAGGAATAAAAGCTTTCGCCATCGACCATGCTACCGATTGCAGGACTGCCGTTGAACACGCATCGTTCACTGAATCTGCCGAACATTTATTTAAAACCTCTATATAATGACATATCCGGCTTATTGAATGAATGAACAGTGCTATAATTAGGTTTCGTGACTTAACGCATCATTAATTGTGAGCGAACTGCAATTTTGCGCCCAAAGGTCTTGAGGGTTTTCTGCCGTAATAACGCTTTTATGGCCAAGGACATAAAGAGTGAAGGAATAGGGCACACAATAACAAGCAGGCCTTCCCGCGGTGCGAGGTAATGACGGGAAACGTCGCAACAGTGGCGAGTCCTGCACGGACTTAGCAAAATCTTATGAAGTAGGTTTCAACGTGGATTTCAACAGACGTTCGTTTCAGCGCCTGCCTAAGGTATGCCAAGATTCCAACCTGATGCATGATTGTCTGAAATAAAATAATTTAAAACAAGGCTCCCAAAGTGCACTAATTGTAGGAATGCATTCCTGAAAAAAATCAACGTTATAACGAAAAACATCGGCAAACGAGGAACTTGTTATATGAAGGTAGCCAACGGAAACTGACATCAAGATGTCAATGGCTGCCGACTCTTCATATCTATCAACATTACAAAGTCAGTAGATGTTGATTAAAAAACCTTAAATTTCATTACAGGACTCGGCACATGACACTTCAATAGCCAGCTAAAAATGCTGCCTACGAGGGCACGGAGGCGCATTTGCATGGATTCGGCACAAGAGGGGTTCATGCATGCGTTTAGTGTCCTTTCACATAAAGTGAAAGTCTCGCGAATGTATGGTAATGAGTGCGTTTGAAAATAAAGAAGATTTATTTATAGAAAATTTAACTACAGTGAGTATTTAAGTGTACGCTGATGTTTCTTTGTGTTTGCTTGACGTAGATTAGTGACGCTTACATGCGGCGCAGCCGCCGGAACACTTCCGCGATGTGTTCCGAAGTGTTCCACTTCCGCGATGTAGAACACTGCCGCAAAGATGGTGCGTTAGCAAAATAATGTTTACTCTGTAGAATCGGCATCCCGCCATTCGAATATTTTTTTTTGTCACCTTTATTTTCTTTATTTGTGTAAAAAACAGTACACGAACAGTTGGTTGGACCCATAGCCTTTACGGCTAGTAATGGGTCCAAATGAAAAACAAGTACAATGTTACTGCAGACCTTGTACAGAAAAACTTCAAAATTAATACACGCAATCAATTTATTCCGACAGTTCCCTGAAAAATTAGATAATGTTTTAAAGATGCCGAAAAGTTATTTTTTCATTAACTTCATTTGGGACTTCATTGCACACATGGGCTCCACTATATTCTAGGTGTCTCCGGCAGTACATATTATAACAAGGTGGTAAATTAAATAGGTTGTTAGTTGCAGCTATTGTTTGTTTCATTGGTAATCCAAATAAACTAAAGGGCAGGGGGATGTTAGATTTTATTACAGTGTTTACTATTTCAGCTATCTTCAGTTTATATGCCGTTGATAGCGGTAAGATGCGAAGCTGCTGAAATAGTGGCCTTCTAGGGTATGTATTATTTGAATAAGTTATCATACGAATAGGTCGTTTTTGAAGGAAAGAAACAGGATCTAGGTAAGTTTTATATGTACTACCCCATGTTTCCAGACAATAGGACAACTGACTGCGCACAAGGGCGAAATACAGGATGCGTAAAATTGCAAGACCAAAGTAGTCCCTGGCCCTTAGTAAAACATGAAAACCATAGGCTAATTTGGAGCAAATGTTATTAATTTGTTCTTTCAAGTGCATATCAGACGCGAACAGGACCTCAAGATACTTGTACTTGGGTACCCTCAGCAGATTCGTGTTGTCGATAGTTAGAGATAGGTGTTCGTAGTTCATGTTCTTTCTGCGCGAGTGAAATACGGTGTACTTTATTTTCGCAGTGTTAAGGGTTAGCCGATTACTTTTAAACCACTGTGAAACTCAATTAAGCTCTTCATTAAGAATGCATTTAAGTAACACTAAATTTTCACCTGTAAAAAGTAATGCGGTGTCATCGGCGTATATTACAGCTTTTGAATATTTCAACGTTGATGGAAGGTCATTAATATACAGGGAAAAGAATAGCGGTCCAAGCAGGGAACCCTGCGGCACACCTAGATTAATGCTTTGCGGTAGTGAGGTTAAATTGTTCACGACAACATATTGTTTCCGTCCTGAAAAATAACCCTTAATTAGATCACAAGTTTTCCCTCTCAAACCGTAGGCTTCCAATTTTTGTTGTAGTATTGTGTGATCAACCGCATCAAAGGCTTTGGATGTGTCTAAATATACTACTATGGCCAGTTTGCTATTATGAAGCGCAGTATTTATCAGTTGGTTGAGAACAAGTACTGCGGATGACGTTGACCTTTGTGGCCTGAAGCCGTGCTGATTGTGACATATCATGTTATACTTATTTAGAAAATTTTGTATACGTTTACAAAGCACCTTTTCAAAAACTGTATTAACTGCATTTAACACCGATATTGGTCTATAGTTTCGCAAATTAGATCGCTCACCGCCTTTATAAATAGGTACAACCTTTGCAACCTTCAGTTCGGCAGGATATACCCCATCTGCCAACGAGTGGTTAAAGATATGTAGTAGATGGATTGCTAGTATATCAATGTTGTTTTTTATTAGTCGAACGGGTATTGCATCAGGTCTTGCCGCCTTGCCGGCTGAAAGGCTGCCGACTGCAGTGATTATTTCTTCTATTGCTATGTCAGGCAGAGCAAACGTGTTGTTAACACGCTCCGGCATCTTCGCCGTAGGTACGCCAGCATGAATCTGTGCGGCAACCGTAGGGTCAATAGAGGTAAAATAGATATTAAATGAGTCAGCAGTGTCTTCGTCAACTATCTCAGGAAGTATTGCTGCACTGGACTGAAGGCCGATTGCGTTGTCCTCTATGTCCGATTTTTTTTTTTTTTTGTATTTCCATGCGTCTGTTGCACCACGGATGAATAATATTCCTTTTTTCTATTTCTCATAAGATATATTGACAAGTTCCTGCAACGCTTAAACTGAGTTAGGTAGTACTCGTTTGATCTCAGCTGCTTCCATTTGTGATACCATTTGTCCTTATATTTTAACACGGCTAATATTTCAGTACTCATCCAAGGACACGTTGGCTGGCTGTATTTATTAGTGTACGGCAGAGAACTCTATTCGATGGCATTTTTAAGGATATCTAAAAAGTTCTTACACTCAGTATTGACGTTTTCATCATACATCGTAGTGAAGTCGCTTTGTTCTAATATTTAACGTAGTGCTACGTAGTTTATTATACTTCGAATTGTACACTGTGTCGACTACACTTGAAGAGGCAGGTCTTTTTCTATTACAAGAAAAATAGGTGAATGGTCGGCTACCCCTTCAGCTCAGGTACCAGCCAGCACACCTGGGACAATATTACAGAGGGCGTGATCTGTTAGAGTACTGCTTTTGTGGCTTTAGTGCTATCTATTCGCAGGCGGCCCTTTAAATGTTAACTGCCAATTTTCGCTCAACTTCTCAGAGTACAAGCACCACAAAGGACCTCAATACGCTACTGCGTCTTACCTCTGAGGTGCAACTTAAGTGCCTGTGTAACTGTTTGCTGTAACTGCGACTCGGCTAGGCTGTTCTACGCGCACTACAAAGCGAACCTCAGAAAAGTTTTTTTACCCTCCCGCTTTCTTGGGGACGATGTACAATAGGAGCTGTATTCCAGGTCTTTATTTCATAGCGGATTTATTGCTGACGTATCAAACAGTTACGCGGACAATTAAGATGCGCCTCAAAAGGTAAGGTTTGGTAGCGTATTGAGGTCCTCTGGGGTGCTTGCACACTGAGAAATGGAGTGAAAACTTACAGTTAACATCGAGAAAGCCGCCTTCGAACAAAATCTTCGAAAGTCGCTACGCAGGTTCTGCAGAGTAAACTTCATTCTGCTAATGCCCCCTTTACGGCCGCAGCATGCATTGCATCGTGAAAATGATCCGGCGCCTGCGCTGCATGCAGGCCTCGCTGCTCTATACACAAAGCAAAAATTAAGAAACGTCAACGTGCCCTTAACTACGCCTCTATAGTTACATCTTCAATTAATAAATGTTCTCTAATTGCAAACGCACGTATGATCCCCTCTTGTGCCGAATCTGTACAAGCCTGCCTCCATGGACTAGTAGGCAGCCTCTTTAGCTGGCTATTGAAGTGTCATGGGCTCGAATCCTGGAATGAATTTTACGGGGTTATTTAAGGCAATATCAACTCACTTTATAATGTTCAGCGATATCAAGAGAGTCGGCCGACACTGACATCTTGATGTCAGTTTCTTTTGCCTACCTTCATATAAGAAGTTCCTCATTTGTCGATGCTTTCCGTTATAATGTCGTTTTCATAAATATATTCCGATAATTATTTAGTGTTAGGAGCCTTGTTTTAATTTTGTTTTCCAGACATTCACGTGTAAGGTTTGGATTCTTCGCACAATTTAGGCACCAACTGAAACCTAAGTCTTTCTTGACGTCCATGTCACAAGATTATTAAGTCCGTTCAGTACTTAACACTGTTGCGACCTTTCCCCTCGTTTCCTCGCACCTCGGGAATTTATGGCTGTTATTGTGAGCCCTATTAACTCATTGGTCATGTTCTTGGCCATACAGATGTCATTCTTAATGACCCCGGTAGCATCCTCGAAGGAAGTAGCCGACTTTCACATACATCACCTCGAACAAAATCGGTGTTGGTTCAATGGTTTGGGAATGCTCCAAGGTTGACCACATTGTTATAAGGAAACTATTACTCACTGGCGCTTACTAAAGACCCGACACATGGCCACAAAGAAACGCTATGCAGCTTTTACTAACAATCGCAGTTGAAGTAAAATCCGTCCAGATCCACAATTCAAAAGCTGGACCACGGCTCACCTGGTCCGTCGCTCTGCCAGTTTAGTTAACAAGGTAGGCTCGGTTCTAATTTAATGAATGAAACTTCAGTCAGAAAAATAGATCTCAAACACACTTCTACCTTACGTCACTGGACTGCAAAATATAAGCCTAACATAACCAAAAATATCAAACTTCTGGGAAGCCGACCCATGTGTTAGTTCAATGTTTAGAGGACTCTTGCAAAGTGGCGTATATTTGCCAAGAGATATTTCTAACTAACCCTGAAAAGCAGCCATACAGTTTCAGGCGAACGATATGGGTGGTTCCAGGGTAGAGAAAGGAAGCTAGATGCTGACTAGCTGCTCTGAAAATTCAGGCACAGCAATTTTAAGGCGTGCACGACACAAGGACGGTGTGTTTATTTATTTTTAATAGTGATATTTCACTATGAGACCGTACAATAAACGGCACATTAAACGTGCGTAAAAAGAAGCGTGCCACCAAAAGACTAGAAAGCAACTTAACTTGGCGATAAACGTTTCTTGACTACTATACGCAGAATAGCAGTACTTAACGTAAAACACGAGACCGTTACAGCAAAATGCTAGGAAAAGTTGTTTTACGAGCTCATGGCATCAAATCCAGACTGATTCTTTGTCGTTATATTTTCTAGATGCATAGCGACTATGCTAAGACGTTTCGCACCAAACCAATAATGCCATATATATCTCGAAAAGCTTATCAATGCAGGCTGTAGACCTGCGCGACTCACTAGGTGATAAAGTTCGGTTTTGGTTTCTTGGGTTTAACGTCCCAAATCGACTAAGGCTATGAGAGACGGCATAGTGGAGGGTTCCGGGAATTTCGAACATCTGGGGCTCTTTAATGTGCGCTGACATCGCACAGCACACGGGAATCTTCTTTTCGCCTATATCGAAAAGCTACCATTATTATTTCAAAGGTCAAGATCCTAATAAAATTGAAGGCTGTCAACATAGAAACTGAGTACGTGTTTTATACTTTCGTTATTGTAGGCAATGCATCTTAAAATATTTGACTTCAAAAATATGCATTTTGAACTGCGTGTACGACGAGAAATGTACAAGCAGCATCCTTACTTCCTGTATTTGAAAAAGGAGAGGCTCAAGTTTAAATAAGGGAATTGCCCAAACACAACGGTAAAGCAGAAATGCGCATTCTTTAGTTTGTGATTTTTATCACTTTGCTCTATCACGTACACCAACCTCACCTTGTTGTAGAAACCCTAGGCACAGACTACAGCAATGTATATGCCGCACGGTTGAAAAAACGATCAGCAAACACAAAGCCTAAATGCAACCAGGCTACGTCATTTGAGAAGCGTGATAAACTTGAGTACGTAATTTTTGTCGTTTTCCAAATTTAAATATTCGGTAAAAACTACTTTGATTATTTTTATCTTCTGGCTTCAGGAACAACATAAACGTTGTAGTTCGTCTGAAAAAGAGCTCACTGTTATGTGCGCACCAAAACTACCCTTCACGTAATGTAGATTTTTTTTTAAACCTTAAAAAACAACTCAAACAAAAAAAAAAGGCTTACACTTACTGTGGTGTCTCTTAAGCGTCCTCATACGTCTCTTAGAGGATATAACCCGCTTTTCTTGATAATATGTACCAAGGAAAAAACGGCAGCCAGGTTCAATTTATGCATACATTGGCTCTATATGCCTCAAGATAATAATTGAAATGTTAGCTAATAATCATTAGATATTCATTTTTCAAAACATAAATTGCGCATTACGCCAAGGGCATCTAAGCAACCGTTAGTTGGTGGACATTGGTTAGGGCAGTTATTTGATGAAGGGTTTTGTATTTAACTGGGCCAACCTGGTATTTTTTGTCAAACGTTTAACTTTCTCCGCGGTGGTTGTCAGTGTACATAAGCATTTCTACATTATAATGCTGACGTGTCAGTGATAATGTATTCTAAACATCTGATTAGTGGAAACGTTGGGTGTCAGCAAACCTGACCGTTTGCGCGTAATTGAAAGCCTGGTGCGTCTGATTGTTGCTAAAGATTTTAGACGCAGTCGGTATATCTGCCTCCCAACTAATAGTGTGATGTCGTCTGCAGTGAGTCCGCCTTATTTGACCGCGCAATTTATAGGTACTCCATACATCATTTTTCACTCTCATTTAAATGGTGAAAGCTAAAAGGCGCAAAGGTCAACCTTGTCTTAATAATTTGTGTATCTTAATAGTGGCCGTGCGTTTTTTGTTTTATCGTCTTGAATCTGAAATTCAGTTCCATAAAAAACTTAAGTGTTGATCGGCGGTTAATACTGGCTAATAGAGCATGAAAATTCCTATTTCCTATGGTTACTATGGTACAGTGGATCGTAGCTTGGTTTTTGAGCGGATCTTCTTGATGAGTATTTGTTTAATTTTCATTTATCAGCGTAATATGTTCTAGCTAATAATTATGGTATAATCCGCAGCACATAAGCTGATTGGAATGCATAGTGCGACGTTATGCATGACGGCACTTTACGCAGAACATGAACATGAAGCTTTGCAGCGTTTTTTGCTCATGCTCAAAGCAGCCACGACGTGATAATCTTTGGTTAGATTGGTGCCTTGCGCAACAGGTTTGTGGTGGTTCTAGAATATTGTAGATGCGGCCGGCACGTCTCTAAATTTCTTCGCCTGCTTTAAGTTAACGCCGCTGAGCGCCGCGATGATTCTATTCGGCGACCAGCACATAGCTGTACATGCAGTTTTTTGCGGGCGGGAGTCAATGTAGTAAAATGTTTCCTTCCTAAGTTTGGATGCTTTCGTGCTTACCATAATGTTACTAATACGAGTGAATATAGTGCCTTGCTCTTGATGTATTCTGTTAATTTTGTTTTAGATTATATATTTTTCGTGCCATTAAAACATTATGCATAAAATCTATATAGACTATACCTTAAGTGACTACTGCTTGTTTAGTTTATTCAAGTTCTGTATTTTGCAAGCGCGCGCAAACTTACTTCCTTTCCCTTGAATAGCTATTATTCTCCCCATGCATGCTCTAATTGCACGGATCCTATAATGCACTTAGGAAGTACATAAATATACAGTTCTCGTGACGCCAATGTGACCAGATCTGTGCGGTTCTCTGAAGCATAATAAAATCACTGGCGGGGGAAGTTTGGTAGACATGGAATATCGGCTAGCGCACCAACAAATGGTACATGTAACGCAAGCTTTTATGCAGTAAATGCTAGCGCCAAGACAGGGCGGAATAGAACGAAAAAAATAGGGTATTTATGACTTACGCTCTTGAGCTGTGGAGTGTTTTTTCCTGCCGCACCGGAGTCGAGCGTACCACCATTGTTCGGCAACGCGGTAGAAATTATACACTGTTGGAGAGTAATTGCGGTCAACATTACGAAAAAGCACGATCCGGCAAGTCTACTGGCCATAGCTTAAATTCTGCTGGACTTCAAGAGATTGTTATTTTTGAGCTGCTGCAGAAATTATATTCAACGAAGCTTCTCGATACGAAGATTTCTACCAAGCTGCACTGACAACCGTATGGGAAGCTTTCCTGCAAGTCCTCTGACCTCTTAAGGTACTGTTAGCGTATACATCAGAGCTCGCGATAAGCCAGGCAAGACGTTTGCAGCGAAGGACAGCAAAAGCGCTTATGAACAGAAAGGTGACTAAACATTAATAGCCGGAATTGAGGGTGGGCTTCACAGAAAAAGGAATAAAAAAAGCAGCAGCAAAGAAAGCTGATAGCCATGACACTGATAAATGCGGATTTCGATAACCTAAAAAACGACAGGAAACCTGATGTCAAAATCTCCTACGTTTTATACTGGTCGCTACGAAACATGTTTTCTTGACGCCAAAGCCACGCTTACAGACTTCGAATAACATGCTCGCCTACCACTCGCGGTGATCGAGTGTCATGTATTGAATGAACAATAGGAGCATTGAATTCGGAGTTTTTTAGATTTGTTCATGTCAAAGAAGACTGGAGGCATAGCAAACTACATAGTTAACCTTGCGTCCTGGCAAAAAGAAATATTCAATTTTTTATGAGCGCATCATTTATACCTAAGTAAAGCTTTCCGGGAGATCGAAAAGTAATCAAAATAAGACGCAGTGTAATAGGTCAAACTACCACCATCAAGGTAATTGACATGCTGGGAGAGAATAAACCTAGTCGGCTTTCTGAAACTACATTATCTGAATGTCATCGCCAGTATAAAACTTTACTTGTGCTCTTTTTCGTGTTATAAATATTCCTGCTCGAACCAAGCTCTTTGTTTTCTTATGCACAGTGATCTTCGCATTCAGAGAACAAAAATACTAAAAGTGTAGAAGTAATACCAGAAGTATTATTCTCCACCAAAAAGTATAGTATTATCACTGCGTAATACCTTAACTAACTAAGAAGAGCGCGAAACCTAGTAGGAATAGCTCGCAGGAACGGGAATTTTTTTTTTATAATTAGCAGGTGCTGTCCAGTAGTTAGCCTCTGCATTACAACGTTTTTAATCACGCTCGACATATGAACTTCGTTCAAACTATACAGCTAAGTTATCATGAATGGCTCGCAAGCAAGTCATTTTCATCAGAAGTTAAGTTTACCTTTTCCAAGCAAACACTCCGACAAACAAGCTTTAGCTCGCAAAAGGGCGCGGTGGTGTTTTTATCAAATTCATTAAATAAAAACAAAAGGAGAAAAGTATTTCGCACTGCGGCATATTACCCGCAAATAGAAAATTGTGAGAGCTCTGCACAGATCTCAATTGGAGAAATGGAAAGCATGTTCGTTGACTTCTCTTTAGTTGCTCGTAGAGTGAATGACTCAGTCCTTTTGAGTCATGACCAGACACTATTCATGGTCATGACTATAATTGATTTGCACAAGTCAGGACTCCATAGCCAGGCATATTCGATCGCCGATCAGAGGCACGCCTGTAATTTTAGAGTCGGTGAGGTTTCAGACGAAGGTGCAATGGGCCCATCTGCTCTATTCCTATCGCACGAAAGCAGCTACCCGAGTTGTCAGCTCCTCCAGCTCGACCGTGCCATCTGGACTTGTGACGTCACACAACCCGCCGACAAACTGCACTTCCGATGACTTATAAGAGCGAAACAAAACATTTATAATAAATTGGGAGAGGGGGTTAGGAGGAGGGAACACTGAAGCATCACCAATAAATGTTTCACTCAACAGCATTAATGCGTCTCTTATCCGTATCCACGTCTGCGTGCGCGGATTTACTCGCCTATGTACTAATCCCTTGATTTTGGCTTCAGTATCTCAAACACGGTGTTTCGCATAGTTTCGTACCTCATAGGCCTCCCGACATGGATATGTATGGATATATGTGATCGCTCGCATAGGTTCGTACCTCATAGGCCTCCCGATATGTATATGTAAGAATATATGTGATCGCTCGCATAGGTTCGTACCTCATAGGCCTCCCGATATGTATATGTATGGATATATGTGATCGCTCGCACAGGTTCGTACCTAATAGGCCTCCCGATATGTATATGTATGGATATATGTGATCGCTCGCATACGTTCGTACCTCATAGGTCTCCCGATATGTATATGTATGGATACATGTGATCGCTCGCATAGTTCGTACCTCATAGGTCTCCCGATATGTATATGTATGGATATATGTGATCGCTCGCATAGTTCGTACCTCATAGGTCTCCCGATATGTATATGTATGGATATATGTGATCGGTCGCACAGGTTCGTACCTCATAGGCCTCCCGATATGTATATGTATGGATATATGTGATCGCATAAACATCTTTATGAACCTGTCCACTTGACTTAGGAGCACGATGTCTGACTCCGAATGCAAGGATTCTGGATGGCTGGGTACTAACCTTTCTGTCCCCTTTGAAATGACAAGTCATGTCGCGGGATATTAGACAACCCTGCCACCAATAAGTTCTCGGCCCTGCCAGCCGTTAACTTCGTTCTGCCACAGCCATACCTGTGAGTTTTCATTCACAAGCCAACGGCGACGATCAGGCCGCTGGATATATGCTGAGAAATTGGCATTTAAAGCTGTTGTGTTGGATAAAAGCACCGGTGTGCAGTAGTATCTCGTATTTATTAATGCCTCGCCATACTACCTACCAACTGCCACATGCAAGAAGCATGATTATGATTTTCGAAAGCTCGGATGCTTCATTGCAAGCTGTCGACGCCGATGCCGGGTGACAATTTTTAATAATAGGAAGCTATTAATTTTCTCTAAATTGAAAGACTGCCAGAGACATGCATGCTCATTATTGTTCTAGGCTCTGAAGATTTCAGTGGCCGAAGTCGCCGAGGGACAATTTTCTTGCAAGCACTAAATCTCCTGCTTTGAATTTATTCTTCCATCCACTGATTCGGTTATTATTATTCAGACAGGGCCACTATTCGGACAGGGACACAAGAGATGTGGTAGGTTATGTGTGGGTGGTGTCAACATTGCTGATAGTGGGACTATGAGTCCGCCGATATCTGGAAGCAGGTGCGCTTATGAACGGTACGTATCACTGTCACTTTCTCGATGCGAAGAAACGACAAAGCTAGGAGCTTTCTGTAAACAATAAGAAAGATCTCAGCGCTTCTTTAAATACTGAATATGGCGGCACTGATATACACGGAAAATGTTAAAGGAAAGAAAAAGACAATTGTCCTGTCACCTGAAAGCATCAAAGCAGCGCTTGCACAGATTGCCATGTACACGTGGATACGTTCACGGCGTGGTATACCAACGAAATGAAAACAAATATTTTGAGAACGGAAATGATGATCGCCGAATGCAGATGTTATAGAGCTGTCAAATGGAGTGATAGTGTGGCGCTTATAATAGTTTTAAAATATTTTGAAGCCGCCCATACATTTGCTTGCTCTTTCGCGTCAACTATTAACCGAATATATTTTGATAAAAATTTTGATTAAAGGCATCAACACACCTCCAATAGAAGGCACTACGAGCTCACTAAAACGTGTACCCCCCTTCTTCAAAAGAAAGATATAATATCTGGCCCCGAACTCCAGATGTGTACTGTCGGAAGCTACACAGGGCACACGCTGGAAGATTTCACTACAGCAGCGTCGTTGTTTCGTGATTTTCATATACAAGTTGCTCGAACGATGAAAAGGAAGAAAAACTTGGACGTAAATCAAGGACTAAGAGTAGAGCTGTTTGTGTAGCATGAAGAAAATTATTTTTACCAGCGAAAAAAAAACTGTATATATAATGAAGAACCAGGCGCGACAAGGGCCTGACACACAACAAAAATATTTGTTGAACACAAACCGCTCAGTAACTACTACGCACGGTCCGAGTCAGGAAAAATAACTGACCAATGTACAAAAGAGAAAAACAGCCCCCTTGATGTGGTCGGCAGCGGACGCAACCGTAACGTGTGGCTACTACGAAGCCTTGTCAACGTTTATGTAGTGCACACCAAATTTTCGCCTATATTCTGGGGTTTCGCCATTTCTAATGTTGCTGACCGCATGACATTTTGTATGACTTTGTGTGAAAATAAGGTCATACCGTAGTACGAAAATTCTGGCTGCAGACGATGTCCGCGTATCAGCAACCGCAAGATGCTTCAGTAAACTGCTCGAACTTGTTATTTGTGGCAATCGATGTTTTGCAGCATATGTCATCAATAAGGCTCAAAGCAAGCTTTCACTACATTCTCACCTTAGCTTTGCTTGTCGTTGGTCGTTTTGGTCAGGCTTGTTTTATTCAATTTTTCTCCGGCTCTTGAGAACTGTTCGGCGAAGTGGATTCGATCCCTGAAAAAAGGCATGACCGTACGTCGATCAATATCGATGCTATATTGCACAATGTGCTTGTGTTGAACACACGTGCGAAATACTGATTCGTGGCATTTTGAAGCATGCCACCTCACGCACGAAAGAAGTAGACTCTTCATCATTGCAATTGTTTCAACATCCTTCCAAGCGCGTCCTGACATCTTTGAGAGTCTCATTACAAAGGCTGATTTTCCACGTGTCTCCTATTTCACGAGTTAATCTTGGCCAAGACCATATGCTCAAGTGCAAGGAAATGTCAAAAGGTTACAGCAGTATAACAATCTGAGGTACACATTGTGATTTCAAGGAATTATATTTTGGTTGCTTTGTCGATCCTATCCGGTTTGGCAGTGCCATCTAATGCGCCAGTTCATGTAAAGGTCACATATTCGCTGTTTCCTAGTTTCTCATTTTCTTGGACGACAAATCCGGCTCGAAACGAAACCACCCGTTTTCGAAAGAAAATAAATAAACCATGCAGGGCACGAATTAGGTGTACAGATGATTTGAAAGGTTCGCTTCTAGAAAAGGGTTTAGGTGATAAGATAAAGAAAGCACATAGGCATAGGATGCCACTGATAATTTAGTAGGGCATGCTGCCAATCTGCTAATACATTTCGCAGGACGAATGTATGTATTAAGCACAACGAATAAATATAGCTTTTTGAAGAATTGGATTCCAACACTGTTCGTTGGCAAAATTGTTTGAACGTAGCTTTTTTAGAAGCAGGATCAATTTTCGCAGCACTATGTTATCAAGTCCGCATAATGAAAATCACCTGAATAGAAAATATTGTTATGAAAAAGTACACAGTGGTAAACGCTAGTTCACTGTTAGATGCACACCACGCACCGCACACCACAGAACGAAGTCAGCTAGGCCTAAGCGTCTTCTTCCCTACTTCACATCAGCACGTCGTCGTCGTCGTCTCGATACTGTGCTCCGTAACAGTATTCCCCGCGCCAAAGAAGCACCGTCCCGGTGCATCCTACACGGGAGAGCTCGAATGATATGGTTTTAGACGGGCGACATGCATGAGTTCTGGATGAGGGGTTGTGGAAGGATTCTTGGGCTGTTAAAGGGGCGATCTCAATAGGTCACATCGGTGACTTGCCGCATGACGGAGTAAGAGCCCACGTAACGAGGCAAAAGTTTCTGACACACCTACACGGCGAGCCTGGTGCCAAAGAAGTACGAGGGAACCAGGAGGGTAGTGGACGTCTCGGCGATGAAGATCATAACTACGTTTTTGAGAGCGCTGAGACGCTCCAAGGCGCTCTCGGGCAACGTGATAGGCGGCGTCAGCGCGGGAGATGGCCTCCGAAGCGTAGCTGCAGGAAGAGTCGTCAAGAGGCAACAAGGTGTCGAATGGGAGTAAAGGGTGACGGCCGACGAGTAGATAAAAGGGAGAGTATCCGGTGGTATCATGGCGTGAGGAGTTATAGGCCAACGGGACGAAAGGTAAGGAGACGTCCCAGTCACGATGGTGATCGGACACATACACGGACACGGCCGAAGAAGAAGAAGCGGGCAATGGCATGGGCAGGCGCGCTCGCGCTAGTTCTACAATCATTCATTAAAACGTCATCTACCATCGCCATCGATCACGTTGTGTCTCCTGTCTTCATCGGCTTGCCACCCCGTAACATTTGGTTGGAGGTATCCTGGCCTGGAGCTTCGGCGCCCTGTGTAATCTTGCGCCGTTGGCAGCGGGTTCCTGGGACGACGCATCACCTGGCTGTTTCCCAGCCTGCCGGACCCGACGCCACATTGCCGTTCTCCACACCCCGCCCAGTCCGCCGCCCTGACCAAAAGACGCGGAGAAACACAAGTAGCCCAACTTTAGGATCCCACCGACCCGAGACGCCACGAACACGTGCAAGGACACATCACAAGACACAGGGCATGAAAGACCTGACCGAATGATCCGACCGACCCGGGACCCCGACCAGATGAACCCACCGACCCGATACAACACTACAGATGAAGACATCGCCACCGCCTGTGCCGTTTGATGCGTGCCTACGAACCAGCCATCAAATCCTGGCGACCGGCTCAACGAAAGCTTCCTGGACGAGGTTTCATTGATCATCATGGCGGCAAGCCGTTACCTTCTTTCTCATCTTTCTTCACCAGTCCGCACAAAATCACCGTCATGTCATAAATCTGATCATCTTTGACATCTTCGTCCACCGATCGGGACGATCGCTCGGTGGCCCCGGGTAGTGTTACTGCCGAAGAAGAAGAAGCGGGCAATGGCATGGGCAGGCGCCCTTGCGCTAGGTCCGCCATCATTCATTAAAACGTCATCTACCATCGCCATCGGTTACGTTCTGTCTCCTGTCTTCATCGGCTTGCCGCCCCGTAACAATATTTCATCCACAACACGAGATCCGAAAGGTCATCTGTCCTAACACTGCTTAGTGCCCTGTTTTTCCTTAATTTTACAACCCACAGCACAGACACAGGCGGCAGTACTATCATTGCAGCATGGCGTAATTAGGCATGATAAATGTTTTCAATGAAATCCTAGGAACAGTTCAAATTCAAATTCATTTTATTTTCCTTGCATGCAAGAAAGGAGCAGCCACAAAAAGCTACCGTTCGCGGCAGCTTGACGAGATGGCTACCCCTACAAGAGATGACAGCAGCGGCGCGCGTACATCGAGGAGTACAAAAACAAGCATATTTTTAACACTTCAGTTCACAATATTATACATATTCTGCTTTGCATACACTGCACGGTTAATAAACTCAACTATGTACACGATTGTTATATACAGACACGATAAAGAAAGAAAGAGTAGAGAGTCGGAAAACACATTAAATAGTACACAAACACCAAATCAAGTCAAGCACGAGAGACATCGGGGAAACACTAGAATACAATCATACTTAAACAAAAACACTTCGAAGGCCTTTCTTTGCCATACAAGTCATTATAATTTTTCGGTGATCAAAATTATTTAACATTGATGGAAGCGTATGTGTTAAGGACTGCAAGGAGTAGTTGTTTCGGGGTGTAGGAACATGTCAATACTCAGGTTGGCGGGTATTAAACGGCAATGAGTTTGGCGTGAGTTTAGAGAGAACAGCAAAGAACGGATTATTTCCTTTAGTGGCCATGAGATACGAGTCGACTAAACGATGTTTATACAAATTATCCATCCTAACTGATTTAAAATGTTCTAACAACTCTGCAGAGGGAGAGTTGAAGGGAACATTTTCAATTATCCCTAATGCCTTTTTCTGCAGAATGAGTAACTTGATATTTGTTCTGGTTATTGTCCCCCAAACCAACAGTCCGTAATTTATTTTGTACAGAATTAAAGAATTGTATATCAATAGTTTTACTCGTTCTGGTAATGAATATCTATTTTTATTAAGTAGACCAATTATCCGGCACATTTTTTTTATGTAGTTCATTGATATGGGAGTTCCAACTCAGACTGCAGGAGAAGTGAGCTCCAAATGTTTTTATGCATTCAACAATGCCAATGGAAATTTCACCATAAGCTATTTTGGGCAAGGCAACAGTTTTGTTCTTCGGCCGGAATAGCACCGCTTTTGTCTTTGCAGTGTTCACTGGTAGCGAGTTGTGATCCATCCAGTCTAAAACCAGTTTTAAGATCTTTAATGGTTTTTTCGATGTGCTCTGCTTTATAGCCGGTAATTAAAAGCGTTGTGTCATCAGCGTAGCATACGAGAGTGGCATGAGGATCAGATATATCTTGCAAATCATTGACATATAGGGAGAACAACCATGGTCTCAAGACACTTCCCAGTGGTACACCTCTTTTAATGCATTTCAGTTCCGAGGAATGCTCACCCAGTGATACATACTGCTTGCGATGGCTTAAATATGATGTGAAGAGGTTATACGCAATGCCATGTACGCCGTAAGAGAAGAGTTTGTACATTAACCTTTTGTGGCAGAGAATGTGAGATGCTTTCGACAGATCTATGTAAACCCCTAATGTTAGGAGATTATTCAAAAAATTGTGCAAAATTATTTCTTTTTGTTTTAATAACGCTGTTTCAGTAGACAATTTCTTCGGAATCCATGTTGAAAGCTATTTAAGAATGAAAATTTAGACAGAACATTTGTCAGTCTCCTGTGTATGTTTTTCGAGCGGATTAGAGAATACTGGTAGGATTGAAATGGGTCTGTAGTTCTTTAACATATATTAATCGGAACTTTTATTTATTAAAATCACTTTAGCAACTTTCATTCTTTCAGGAAATATTCCTGTTGATAAAACCAAGGTAAATGTATATGTGAAAGGCGATTATATAAGGTCGGCTACAGACTTTAGTTGTTTTACTTGTATATCTTCCGCGTCACAAGCACCACTGTTCTTCAAATTCAGAAGAGCAGACTCAACTTCGCGTTCGTCAGCCCGGGATAAAAACAAAGAGTTTGCTGTCGTCTGTGTACACGAATTGCTCAAATTATCTCTTTCCAGTGAGTTTGAGAATTGATTTATATAAACTTCAATGAAAAGGATTGCCAGCCGAGCTCCAGAAAATGTTTCACCAACATAAAAAACTGATTGGACATCACTTTTTTCCTGGCCGCGGCAGAGCCCAGAGTTCAGGTTTTTCCATAGCAAATCTGATCTCTTTGCATTTCGTGAAAATAAACCATGGTAATACGCTGCTCTTGCTTTCCTCAGTACACTAGTAAGTTTATTCCTTAGGCACTTGAATTCTGTGAAAACATTTTCGTCCTTAGTTTCAATGAATTTTTTATATAGGCGATTTTTTAGGGTAATCGTTTCTAATATTTCCGTGCTTGCCCACGGCTTACGACTCCTTCGTGCCTTCTTCGCAGTTTTTACATAAAAACAGGAGTTATATTTGGGCAAAATTACACTTAAGATATTTTCATATGCCTCATCGGGGCTATTTGCATTATACACTCGATCGCATTAAACTTATTTATCATTTATTTAAATCGAGATAAATTGTTCTGCAATATATCTCTAAAAACAATTTGTTTTTCCTTTCAACATTTATTTATTCCGCTTACAAGGATATAGACCGGCAAAGGGTCGCTGATATCAGTGGCTAAGGCGCCTGTCTTAACAAGTGGTAGTGGATGGTTTGTTATATAGAAGTTATAGAAGTCTAGTGGTGTAGCAGTTGTTTCAGTCACTCTTGTTGCGCTAGTAGATATTATATCAAACCCATTTAAGATAACAACTGAAGATAGGTCAGCTTCTTTAGCATCGTTTCCGAGCCAACTGACATTGAAGTCACCTCCTATAACAAGTTTTACATTATTTTCAGTTGCAAAAATAAACATAAGTTCAAGGAATGTACAGAATGCATTCAAACAACCGCTGGGTGGCCTATACAACCCCACAAACAACTTCATACCATAACGAATCGCTATGTGCTCCATAATCATCTCTAACAGCAATAAATGCATTTCCAACATAACACTCGTAAGTCCAACACACAAGAACGGACACACCACCGCCGCGCTTGCTTTCTCGAGTAACAAAAAAATGAAAGTATGATGGTGGCGTGAACATTTTGCACTCTTGATCATACCACGTTTTTGTTAGTATAATCACAGAAACGTCATAGTTTAAAGTAGGTAAAAACAGATCCAACTCACCTACTTTTGACCTGGCAGACCGGCGGTTTAAATTTAAAAAGGAGAAACATGTTTTTTGCGCTTCACAAATCTTTGTTAAATCTTCAGGTATCACAAGCATTTTGCATTCCTACAGCTTTTTTTTTTCTTTTCTTTGCACAGCATCCGCTTATCGTTCAAGATCGACTAGCTGTCGATACGATTTTACAACGATGGCAGTGTCTCCAGTTTCTTTCCGAAGCGGGATTTTACCATTAGAATGCCATACAAAAGAGAAGCCATTTGCCTTCGCCCAGTCTTTCATGCTTCGATAAAGATCGCGGTTATGCTTGGTCATATGTTCTCAAGAATGAACGAGTTGCTTTTTGCTTCCTTCAGTTTTTTTCCGCATAGCTAGCCACATGTCCCTATCTGCCTGGCGGTGATAGCGAACAATTATTCCCGGTACCTTATCTAATTTAGCTGGAAGACGGTGTATAGCAGAGATGTCATTTTGAGTCAGAACCGATACATCTAAAACTGGGGCAAGTTCGCTGACTTTTTGCAGACGATCTTCATTAGGCGTCGCGGGTATTCCGTGAAGTTCTAGACTGAGTGGTATGCTGCGCCATTCAATATCATTTACAGCTTCCTGTAGCTCCTGCTGCGCTTCAATAACCTGCTCTCTGTCATATTTATCGAGATGCTTTTTGATTGATTTTATGTCCTTTTATTGTTCGTCCCGTCGCTTCATAACATCGTCAAACTTTTCGGACATGTGTTTCACTGTCTGTTCCATGTCATCCACTTTATCTTTTAGCGGCAAGAGTTGATCTAGCTTTTCGTTAAGCATAGCAAGGCTTACAGCTATTGTATCCGCATCTGTGCCCTGATTGCCGCTTTCATCTTTCGCACTGTCTTCGCGGCAGTGCTGTCTTTAGAGTGCAGTCTTTTTTAGATCTGAGTGCTGTTTCGTTAGCATCGCAGCAGATTCCTGCGTCAAAATTATTTGTGCACGAGCTGCAACTAATGTCTCGCTCATCGCACGGCTTCTTGCACTCAATACAAACACGAGGCATCACTGGTCATAGATGACAAGTGCTGGGCAGCAACGGCAGTGAGGTGAAGGAAATTAGGAAACAATATCAACCAACCTGCGAAAAGTAGTTCACAGTGATTCATCGATGCTCTGCACACTGCCGCCGCTGCCAGTTTTGCGATAGGTTATCGGGCACAGAGTGAACGGGTAGAGTTCAAATGGTGGCGCTTGCTCTATTCTTTCCGACGCGTGTTTCCATTCTGTCATTTTTCTGCATAGTGCAGCGTTCTGCTCACTAGAGCCAGTATTTGTGCATTTGGCCTATAAATGACGCTTCACCTTAGCACCTATTTTTTTTTTCATGCATTTTATGGATGCTTTCATGTCAAATAAACTCATACATGCATGCATATTAGTGTTTACATTGCACAGTGAAATTTTAGGTGCAGACAAGTGCGCAGTAGTGCCATCGACTGCGTTAGATTTTTTAAAGAGTAAGCTAAAACAATTCTGCCCGAACCGAACACATCACTGAACACCGATCAAGCACACGCCTTTCGCTAAGTTAAACCTAACACTATGCTTATCGCATAAACGCTGTAAAGCGTCGGATGGCATAACGCAGCTCAGTAGGGCGTTGCTGCGGGCTAGTTGGTGTAACATTGCTTAAAATCATAACTGCGCGGAGTAACGAAAGAACAACACGGGCGCTGACTTACAACTGAAGTATATTTAAAAAAAAACACGCGCATCGTGCAATCTTGACACAAGCTATCAGTCGAGTCAACGTCACCGGCGATGTAAAAGTTTAGATAAAGGCGATCAAAGTAAATATATTGGCCGCTCTAAATTTAAGGTGAAAGGATAACGGGTGCATACAATTTTGTGGAAGACGCAACTGCAATCGTTCTGCTATTCTAAGTACGAGTGGGACAGCCATGTGCTAATGCTAGTTATGTTGGAATTAGGCATGTTGTATCCAGCAATGAAACGAGCGGCTCAATTTGTACACGCTCTAAGGAATTTATAAGTATCCTTGATGGGTTACCACATTGAAGATGCGTATTCAAGCTGAGGGCGAACAAATATTTGGTAAGCGATTTGCCATATAGAGGTCGGCGTAACTCTGAGGTTATGTTTTGAATAGCCAAACATATGGTTAGCTTTGGCAGTAACTGTTTTTAGGTTGTCCTGAAATGTTAAGCATAAAGTAAGTCCTATGATGACGCGATGGTGAGCGCACTGGTATTAATCAAAAATGTAAATTGAGAATTGAATGTTTTGCAATTAAATATCAATTATTTACGCTTATCTCCGCTGAGGGACGTTAGCCATGGTAAGCGCCAAATAGCAATGCAGTCGACTTCTTCCTCAAGAGCGTTGTGGTCATAAACAGCACGAATTTTGTGGTAAATAAAGCAATCTTGGGCAAAGAGCATCATGGTGGAATAATGTTTAGCGGTCATCGCTAGAGCTTAGAGCAAATAATTGACCAACTACGCCACCTTAGCACACGCTTGGCTCATATCTCTTAAGGAGGATGAATAATTGTCAGCACAAGTGCACAGTTCACGCAATAATACAAAGTTTGGTACCCTAGAAATTGCTAGGGAATCGAGGCGCAAAGATGCTAGCTTTCCTAGCATCCTTGTTTGCTAGATCTGTGCTAAACGCCAGATCTTGCAAGGTCTATGCTAGACGCCAATGTGGAACGCTATCGGATGCTTTAGCAATGTCCAGCAATATACAGTCGATTTGGCGACCTTACTCCATTCTGAGAAGCAGTTCGTTAGTAAACTCAAGTAATTGTGTTTCACAAGATAGCCCTTTCCTGAACCAGTGCTGTTTTGAGAAAAAAAATCACTACTTTCTATGTGTAGTGTCGTGTTAGATGCATGATGTACCCGAAACGTTTGCAAGATATTGTTACGGTATAAAAGACGAGGCGGCCCAAGCGCGTAGATGGGAAATGACTGAGAAAGAAGAAAACAAGGGAGTTGGGGTTCAGCGAGCGACTGTCTGTTTCTGTGACTGCTTCTGTGATTCTTCCAATTATGCGTCTATGCCATAAGTGTACTCCTACCCCATAACATTTTGGTGGCAGTGGTGGGATCGCGCTCACTCCCGCCCAGCGCCGAGCGCCATACGAGACTGGCGGTCGGTCTCCGTTACCCAGGCTCCAATAGCAGCTCCTGTGTACTCGCCGGCAGGGTCAAGGGGAATATCTGCAGGACTTCGCCGTGCATATCAAGCTGTTGGCAGTGCAGTCCTTGCCGGGGGCGCCACAGAACGCCGTGGCTTTGATCGACAACGAGGCCTTTCTTGGCGCCCTCGTGGATCCTGAGGTCCAGCGCCAGCTACGTCTTGAGCGCCTTGATTCGATCCCCGCCACTTTTCGTCTCGCCATCAAGGCGACTGGCAAGTAACGCAAGCGGGGCTCCGATCAAGACGCCCGCTTACGGAGGAAGCTGGCCGAACTGGAGCGGGCGCGCAGCGATGCCGCCGTGCGCTGCCACACGCTGCAGAGTGATCTTGAGCAGGCCAACGGGGGGCTTGAAGACCTCGAGTCGAGTGCCTCTCAGAGTCTCAAGAGCGCACAGGCATTTAAGTCACGGAATACTGAGGTCCAGGATCTGTTGCAAAAAGAGACCAAGCAGAAGCTGGCACTGAGGTCGAGTCGGAGCGGCTAGCCGCCGAGCGGGACACGGCAGAGCGGGAGTGGTGCGAGAAGGATAGCCGCATCCTGGCACTGGCGCGGGAGCTCGGGGAGCGCAACGGCACCTTCGAGAAGCTTGAGCGGTCCTGCAAGCAGCTGCAGCTGGAGCTGGAAGATTCAGCCAGCTCGCAAGGCACCGCAAACCGAAATCCGCAGTGAGAGAAGGCCAAGCGCTTCCTGGACAACCGGCTGGCTGCGCAGAAGACGCGTCAGAAGGAGCTGGAGGAGGAGCTGCAGCTTGCCGAGCACGTCAAGTTTCGGATAGACCTCACCCTGCAAGTGTTGAAGGCCCAGCGCGAGCGCGACCTGCGGGTGCGCGATGAGCTGGCCGAAGAAAAGCGGTTGGCCCTTGCCAAGCAGGTGCGGGATATGAAGGCGGAGCTGTATTAGGAACGCGAGTAGCGGTCTGCAGCCCTGACGCTTCGCAAGAAGCTCGAGGTAGCTATCCAGAAGGCCGACCGGCCGATGCAATTGGAGAACAAAGCTAAAGAACAGGCCATGCGGGCACGCGAACGAAAAGCCGATGCCCGAGCCAAGGAGTTGAGCACGGAACTGGAGACGCTGAAGACCAGGCACGCGAAGGGAATCAAGAGCCTGGAAGAGAGGTTGTTGGCCGAGTGTATGCGGAAGGCGCGGGAGCTGCTGGAGCGGTTGTTACCTGAAGTCAAGGTAGATGGTGGTCTGGCCCACCAGGAGTGGCTGGTGTGCTTTGATAGGGAGCTGCGGGAATGGCTCAACAAGCAACAGCTGTGACATGGTATGGGCGACCACCTCGCACAAGAGGACGGTTCCTCACCGAGATTAACACTTGGCTGGATAGATGTGTGCTTGGAGAGCGAAGCTTAGATTGAATCGATGTGCTCATGTTGACGGCTTGGTTCGCAGTTTTGGTTTTCGCTCTCGTAGTGTCAGGGAATGTTTCATGCGGCGACACAGAGCAGGAATTCAAGGGAGGTACCTCGCAGAAAAGACAAAATTTAACATACGCAAGTCCAAACTGGAGCCTGAGGTACAGGAATCCACGAAAACCGAAGACGTCGAGGTAGAGAACAAGGCCGAGACCAAGGCCGCAGAGGGCAGCAGCGGTGATGATGACCAGAGAGACCAGTCCGTGAAAATGAAGGCCGAGGTTGAGGATCGATCAAATAGGGTGAAGAGGAAGACGTGGACAAGCCCGAGAGGCCCAACGTCAAGCCGGACATGGCGCCCAAGCTAACAAAGGTGGACATTGAGGCCATGGGTGCCATCATTCAGCTGAACGTCTTCAAGTTCAATCAGTCCAACTTCGACCAGATGATAAACAACGCGCGAGGCCCGCTCACCAAATTCTATGCACCGTGGTGTGGGCAGTGCGTGAAATTGAAACCTGAGTTCACTCGCGCGGCAATCGCGCATTGGAGTGAGCGGCCGTTGCCGTGGTACGATATCACTTCAAAAAATTTTCAGCATTAAGCAGCCTCCACAGAGCCAGACTTTGACTGCAATGTCATTTGAAGATTTCCGATTGGCATGTTGGTGTGCCTTGTGTGTTGTTATCGTCCATTTCCTTGTAGTCTGTTTTCGTAAGCGCCCGCGGGCGCGCGCGCGTGTGTGTGCGTGTGCGTGTGCGTGTGCGTGTGCGTGTGCGTGTGCGTGTGCGTGTGCGTGTGTGTGTGTGTGTGTGTGTGTGTGTGTGTGTGTGTGTGTGTGTGTGTGTGTGTGTGTGTGTGTGTGTGTGTGTGTGTGTGTGTGTGTGTGTGTGTGTGTGTGTGTGTGTGTGTGTGTGTGTGTGTGTGTGTGTGTGTGTGTGTGTGTGTGTGTGTGTGTGTGTGTGTGTGTGGTATGACACAAACAGTGCGTTTCCTGTTTCTTTGCCTTCCTCCCCCCACCGGTGGAAAGATGTTACGGTATGGAAGACGGGGAAGTGCGGCGCAAGCGCGTAGATGGGAGATGAATGGGAAAAAAGAGAACGAGGGAGTCTGGGGTTCAGCGGGCGACTGTGTCTTTTTCTGTGACTGCGTCTGTCTCCTGCGTCTGTGATTCTTCCCCTTATCCGTCTATGTCCTAAGTATACTCCTACTCCCTAACAATATACACGTCAGCGATATTGGGCGAGAGTTAACAATGTTCCGTCTGTCCCCAGATGTAAAAATTTCCTAATCATTTCCAATTTTTCCTTCGTACGGTATCTAACCTGAGGGATGCGACTGTGCATAAATGCTTTTGAGTATGATAGTATGATATTATCATAAAACACAATAATTTTCAATATCGTTGACTAATTAATTCCATCGAAACCACATATAGTTGTTATTTTTAGATTATCTGTGACGCAACGACAACGACCTATATAGACGAAGTCAAAATACGGTGCCGTTGAACTGTTCGAGTAGTCTACCTTCGCGCACACATTTACGAAAACGTTATTGAAAGTCTGATGATGTTCCTCCAGAGCTAATCTTAATTAGCTTACTCGAAGAGTGTTTGCTTCAGACAGCCGGTGGCACCGTGTCTGAATGGCGGACCGGGATGAATTTTTCTTATATACAATTTTTCTCTGATAGCTTCATAGCTGCCCTTTTCAGCCATATAGCTGTACTTAGCTGTTAACTAATGAGCGATTCTTCTCTTACTGCAAGCAATATGCCTTTTCGCGCTGTCCTAGTATTATTACAGTACATGGGGGCACGGGAAAAGTGCAGACTTCCTTGGTTTGCGGTGTACACTTCTAAGCCGCACTTTAGGGCGGCTGTGGCTACTTGAATGAAAGTGTTAACCCTGTAGAGATAGGGGAGTATTGTTCCTCATGACTGTAAACGATTCACTAAGCTAGAAATGCATGACCCAACCGAACGGTGCGGCCCATATTTGAAATCCGCTCTGCTCTGAATCAGAGGATGTACGTACCCACTTGCTCTCCTCTTTCCCTTCATCCCTTTACACCCTCCCTTTACTTGTAGGCTTCACGTTTTAGTCAATAGCGCAACAAGAGTAATTCCTTTTTATGTCATCATAATCTTGGCGCCAGCCTCTGTATATTGTTTTAGGTCTCGAATGAGGCTCCATTTCGTTCAAGCAGTGCTACGCTTGAATATTCGGAGATTTCGGGACCACTGTTTTCAGAACATCACTAGTTCATGTACCATTTCTTGTTACTTTCATTATTCATTTTACGACTGATTAAGGGCCAAAATTTGGTTATTTGGAGCATAAGAAGCCACTCACCGTAAACGCACAGCGGGGTTGGTTGATAGGCCCAATACGATTATATATACAAAGGTCAAGCGGTCCCACATTAAAACTCCTGAATGTGCTGACTTGTTTCATCTAAAGTTAAAGGATGCCGTTGAGCAAAAAATGAGGGCAACTCATCCGCCTGTACTGCTTCGTGATAGAGACATGCAACGAGGCAAAACGTAACATTTGATAAGCCTCCATCAGCGGTACTTCTGCTTTATTGATTATGCGAAAGCGTTTGACTGCGTAGATCACAGCAGATTGTGGTAAGCTCTCCAAGAGATGGGAGTTCCAATTCACCTCATCTGTCTCCTCAGGAACCTGTATGAAGGGCAAGAGCCCACAGTCAGAACTGGGCATGGTCTTACTGATTGGTTTCCGATTGAGAAAGGAGTGAGGCAAGGCTGCATACTGTCGCCCTGCCTATTTAACCTATATGCAGAGTGCATCATGAGGAAGGCCGGTCTGGACGAGTCTTCAGCTGGAGTGAAGATTGCTGGAAAACGTATCAACAACCTTAGTTATGCGGATGATACCACTTTAATGGCAGAAAGTGAAGTGGAACTCAAGAGACTTCTGATGCGCGTACAAGAAGAGACTGAGAAGTTTGGGCTTAAACTGAACATTAAAAAGAGAAAGATCATGGCGTTTTGCCCTATCAAGTCCTGGAGCATCAATGGACAAGAAGTGGAAGCTGTGACAGATTTTCTCTTCTTGGGCTCCAAGATTACCTCGAAAGGAGAATGCAGCCATGAAATTAGGAAACGCCTGCTTCTGGGAAAGAGAGCAATGGTTAGACTTGACCGCTTAGTAAAGAGCAGAGACATTAGTCTGGCAACCAAGATCCGTATAACTCGTGCTATGGTCTTTCCAGTTGTGATGTATGGATGCGAGAGTTGGACTGTGAAAAAGGCTGACCGCTGAAGAATTGATGCGTTTGAATTGTGGTGCTGGCGAAAACTCTTGACTGCCAGAAGATCAAATCAGTCAATATTGTCGACCATAATCCCTGACTGCTCATTGGAGGGTCAAATTCTAAAGTTAAAGCTCAGCTACTTTGGTCATCTGATGAGAAGACCGGAGTCGCTGGAGAAAAATTTGATGTTGGGAAAGTTTGAGGGTCGCCGGAGAAGGGGTAGGCAGCGAACGCGATGGTTAGATGACATCTCGAGGCACTGCAGATGAAGTTATGTGATGTTAGGAAGATAGTGAGAGACCGGAAAGCGTGCCGTGACATGGTGCATAGGGTCACGAAGAGTCACTGAACGACTGAACTTAACTGAGCGGTGCAAGGGCGCAAGACTGCAATATTGTCACGTGGTTGTGGCAATGCCATAGGCCACAGACGAACAGACAGGTGTAGCCCTCGAATGAAATCTTTATTGGCTGACTTGCGCCCGCAGAAGAATGCTATAACAGGCGAAAGCATCAAACGTGCTCGCTGGTTGTAGGAAAAAGAATGGTCGTTTCACTGGTTAGCGCTCAATTTAAAGGCGGCGAAAAAACATCTAGATAAAACTTTAAATGATCACTAGCATAACCAGGAACATAGTCAAAACACATGGGCGTAGTTGCCATCCTTCGAGATACCAGTCGGCGCATCTTCGGCGACAAAGGAAATGATAAAACCGCGTCTCACGACAACGAGCATGAACAAAGAGTGCATAATCGATCCGTGCGCTATGATCACAGCGGAAAACCCGCATGGAGGCGGCTGTTAAAAAAACAACACATAGAAATTTGAATAATTCAGGGCAATATACACGTCAGCACTTTATAAAAATTACTAGGCATCTGACGTGGTAGCCTGCGCTTGTGAAGGCCATTCAATTGTTTAATAATTTTTCAAAGGTTTCTGCTCTCAACCGAAACACATTTTTGCTTGATACGTAGCTCTCCTGCCAACAGGTTGGCTTTTAAATATGCCTAAATTAGTGACTACGTTTTCATCTGGCTGTGAAGCATGATACCAATAGAAAACAAGATCTTCACAAAATGCTATTGTTGTGCAGAGCCCACAAAAAGGTACATCTTTAGGGCATCGAAAAACTGTGCTTTGATGAGCATGATTCATTAAATCTTCGTGTTTTGTTACGTAGCGTTTGTGTGTTCGGTGCGGAAGTTACAATAAAACTCGTTTATCATCGTAACTGCTTCATTTCATAGAGAATGAATTTGTGCATGCTGCATTATAGAAGTGTGATCCGGATTTTTTTCCATCTCTACGGAGGCATTAGGGCACCATCCCAGGTCTTAGAGGCCAGTTTCTTCAAAAATTTTTAATGCACGTCTTCCTTTAGACGTTATCGAGCTGCTCTCTAGAGGAATTTATTACAATTTTTTTGCGGTAAAGACAGTGTTTTTGTTTTGCTTGTCATTCAGCTAGGACATTCAGTCATCCAGGGGAGTTTTCAGAAATTCGCCAGAAGGCAAGATGTTTGTCACCAGGGATGAAAGGGACTTCCCATTCACGCTATAGGCCACACTATTCTGCACAGAATTTTCTGTTTTGCTTGCAAAGAAGATCGTATTTTTTACTGAACTATACTTCCCTAGTTCAACTTCCAAATCACAGACGACCTGTCATGGAAGAGAAGTGCGGAATTTTGAAGGTCTATTTTTCGGAGCTTGCATTTTAAGAAAGAGAAAAATGCAATGTTTTCATGTCGCGCGATGAATATATCCTGATACAGTCATAGCTTATTTCTACTGCCGCGTTCACAATTTCTTGCTTGCATCTAACCGACTGCCCTCCTGGGTTCTACTATATCACTTGAATACTGATCCTCGAAGTTGCTCTCCCGCCATCGTTGTGAGATTACTGCATTGTGTGCTTCTTATTTTACCCCCACTATTTGCCCCCTACTCTGTTGTTCTTCAGTAATGTTTTTTTCAAGCAAATATAGATCTGTTTCGCTATGTGTGCTTGCAACCTGTGGGCTAATCTTCCAGTGTGGACCTGTGTCATCCTTTGTAAGAACAACAAAAGTGTCGACCTTTCGACTAGCACAGCAGTGCGACCGCGCTATGCATGCATGCAGTCGCCATCTTTCTTTGGCACCAGATATGTGAAATTTAAGATTAATGTCTTTTGCATAGGAAACAGATTCATTGTATGTTATAAAGGAAGACACACTCCGTTGCTGCAGGATGGTTTAATAAATAAATTTATTTCCACAAAACGCTTCCACGATGGCATTAACCTCCAGGACGGGCGTCGGTGTAATGCTGGCATGTTCCGAAAGAGAATCTCTGCGCTCGGCTTCGATAGCATACATATTCTGAACATTAGGAAAGGGGAGGAGACGGTATGGAATCAGAAACAGCCATATTAAGTACAACAGAGAAACCGACACAATGGCAATAAGATCCTGTATTACTGCACAAAACGACATATGGCAGGCAAGCATATGACAAATGATGCGCGTCCTCGGGCTTTCAGGTCTAGAAGCGAAGCATCCTAGCGAGCCTGACACATATTATTAAAGGCCAAGTGACGAAGTGTTATTGTAATAAAGAGCCTCTTTAATAAAACAAAAACATTATTTAATGTTTACTCCAGTATATCAATCATTACAACATTATACATTCTAAGGCTTTATCGTAACTCTTCGCTTTGTTCTACACAGAGAGAGCTCTAAAAGCAGACCGGTAAAGGCGCCTTAGACAAATTCTCTTCAAGGACCCGCCTATGTTTCTTTTTTCTTTTATTTTGGTCAATGATGCTTGCAAAAACCGAAGTGATACTTATTACCTCTCTTATATAGGACGCACTTTTTGAACAGAGTTTTCATTTTTTTTTTAAACTTCTGCATCTGACTTCTTTTTTAAATATTTCTACTAAAACTTTCTGCCTCTTGACTGCTGTTGTCTTACCTCTCCAGATTTATAAGAACTGTGTCATGAACAAAAATCATAACAACCCGTCATCTGGAGGACGCCTGCGTTTTCCGCACTCTTCCTTCATTGGTTTAGCCCCGCTGAAGCTGTTCGCATACCGTCCACGTTACACTTAACAGACTCGTACATAATACAAGGACGCAAGAGTGAAAAATGAACATGAGGTATGTTTACATAAGCAAACACGACTGTTCCAAATGTGCTAGTTTTGTCGGTGTTTGACAACAGTTGAATTTCGCCTTCGTATTTAATCCTAAACGAACACATGACATCCCTATTGAAGTAACCTATATGCAATTTTTATAGTGCCTTTAGAAAAAGTATGAGTGTGCAGGAGCCGATGTGGGACATAAAGAACTCATAATAATCTAAGGGTGCATATAGGTTCTGCGTTCACGCTAATAGGTCCGTAATGCCCGTATATTGCATGTGAGGCATATTTTAGGAAGTATAGGAGGTGTGAATATGTCATGTACTTTCCCATGGCAGATATATAGGTCCTGTTTACCATCATTAAGGATTGGATGTGCTCCTGTACCATGAGGATTTGTTTGTGATAGGTTGTAAAGGCAAATTTTGATATATGTGTGCGATGCCCCAGCTTAATTGGATTAAGATTTAATGACGAAGATTTCCATTCTATCGAATTTAAATTATTTGAACATTATTTAAATCATGAGCTCCCGTGAGCATATGCATCAGTTAAAAGCAACAATCGCTGTACTTCGTCTGATCTTACATTTTTTGTTCATATCTGCAATTCACGAGGAGCCTCCATTGCAAAAAAAAGCAAGAATTACAGACGCATTTCTCCAGGAACATGAAAAGTGTAATGGAGAGTAAATGAAACATGTCTCCGTCCGTCCAACTACTCATCGATTGCTGCATATCAACAGCTATGCTCACATGAGGTTTCAATTAGTAAAAGGCGTAGTGAGAACAGAAATATTATCGCCGCTGCTCCAATGGCAGCATGTGAAGCTAATAGACGCGCTTCGACAAATCGTAATTTCCCCGGATATATCTGCATGTAGAAAAAAAAAGAGGATGCACACTATTACGACTACAAAATAGCCAGCGCATGGTAAAATAGGATTTCTGAGATGTACCTTCAAAAACATGATTCTTTAAAATGATGGAGGACATAGGCTATGCCTGGTGATCAGCAAGAAATATTCAGCGTGTTTGGAGGGTGATCGGCGAACGGCGGCTGCGCTTGAGAAAAGGGATGCAAAGTACGAAACAGCAAAGTAACCTCTGAAAAGGACTAACATAGCCGCAGTAACCACGAGTTGCCATTAACTCCAATGCAGCAAGGCTGAACTTGAAGCCTCCAAGTTCGAATTACGACCATTACATGGTTGCGGAGAAAATACAAGCTGAGTTTCAAAAACAAGGCTCCACAACTGGCAGGAAAGCGACAACACCGCGAAGTTCACGGAAACTCGGCAATTCCGGAAAATGACACGCAGGATCTGCTGCACAGGAAGCATCAGAGGACGTCACCCATCATTCTTCGGAGGAGGCTGAGGCCAATGTCCTACCCACTTTACTGACATCGAAAAGCAACGAGCCTGCTGAAGACTTGCAGTGTACAGAGAACTTGGCGACAGCGGCAAACGTATGCCCCTCCGAACCAACGGCGACCGACCCAAGAGCAAACTAGGGAAACAACTCCCCTGCTAGGAGGAGGAGCAAGAAGCACAGTGGTGAAAGACGGCGGCGCCCTACTGGCGTCGCTGACTCAGACGAAGAGACCGCCTTATCGGAGGAGAGAAGAGAGACCAGACGCACAACACGCGATACCCTCGCAGCCGCCGCCCATTCCAGCCAGGCGTTCAAGCGCCCCTAACCACAACAGTCCAAGAGTGCGACTGAGACGGGCAAGCCAATCGTCTCCATGTGATTTGATGCATCGCGATATTCACTCACAATTGCCACATTCAGCGCTTAAAACCTCGTGCATCCAAAATAAACCAATGGCTATCAGATCTCTTTAGAGAAAACAAAACTGACATAGCATTCCTAAAGTAAATATAAGTAGCATCCCATAATTATGCCAGGGATTTTGTCCACAGCTATGGAAACGATTCACGGTGTTCTCGTGCGCTCACTCGAATCCCATCAGGTAGAACCGTGATCCTAATACAGAAACGTGATTCGATCGCTATTGCTGACTGTGAGCTAGCAGACGATAGCCGCTTTTGTATTGTGAACGCCCTTGAAGCGAGAACCTGCGCGTTTCGTCCGCGTCTAAGCACGCAATGAAGAAGTAACTCGTGCAGAACTGTTTGAAGGACAGTATTTTGCACTGTTCCAAAAGTTGAGGGCTGTCCTTCGCGACTGTGGCCTGGTTGTAGTGATGCAGGTGGCCTCCTGCTCAAAAGCTTGCTGCGCAATACGGAGAGGCGTGTCTCAGGCTCGCCTGGACCGGATTGACGTCTCAGGAGCAGCCTGGCGTAATTGATAGGACACAGGGTCAACCCCGTCTGTTTTTCTGGTCACGGGCTTGTGTAAAGCGCAACTAAAATTTGAAGAAAAAAACGTGTGGAATATATCGCAGGAAAGCGCTGGATTATGAAATAAAGCATCCTCTCAAATGAGAGACTCACAGATCAGGTATGACACGAAATACAGCGCTTGAATACAGCTCTTATCAGCGCTGTTATATGGGACCTCTTCAAAGAGAGAATTAAATCATTCGGTACAGGAATTGGGCAAAGCTAATCTGCAGAAAAGATAGCAAGATACAGCGGTTAAAAAGCACTGTCCGTGAACTCGTACAGGTGGATGATGAGCAGCCAGGTGAATTCCGAGAAGACAATAAAACAGTGAAAAAAAGAGCATCACGATGAACAAGAGCAGGCGCTATTGGGGCGCCCTAGTTCCGCAGGCGGCAGCAGTGAGTTGGATACGAGGCCCAAACCATCTAGTATTCTGTGCCTTTGAGCGGGAATGGGTGGTATGCAACTCTATCGACGATGTCTGCTACGCTGGTGGCGCCGCCAACGCGCTCGAAGAGGTTGCTGAAAGCTTTTTTAATTACTACTCCGACCTCTTAGAAAGTCAAGAAAAGACACCTCACTAGCCGAAATTATCGACTACCTCGCGACGTTCCTTCAGAGATTCGACACGTAATTAATTCCCCTATCAGCGTAAAAGAATGTCGACATATATAAAAGAACTATCAAAAACAAGCCTTCTGGACCCGACGGGATATTGTAAGGATTTTAATCAGACATTTAGCGATGAACTCAGTCACATACTGGCGGAGTACTCCACGACATCTGAAATCGGACGCTCCTGGCACCCTCAATGCGTCGAAGCACCTTTGTCCTTGTACCCAGAAATCCCGACAAATCTATCCTCGACGTCACGGATGTCAGGCCGATAAGCCTGTTGCCCGCCGATTACAAGATCCTAATTTCCGCCCGCCATCATGAGTTGTCCCTCAGAGGTATAGCTGGAGTCATCAAGCCTGTAGTTTCAAATACCACTCTGTAAACACAAACCTCTACTGAATAAGAACCATTTGTGAGGCGGTAAAATATGGAAATGGGACCCCTTTCTGGGCTCCAAATTGATTTTAAGAAAGCATTAGATTAGGTCGACCGGGCCTACCTCTTTGACCTTCCCCGTTACTGTGAGATCGGTGATGAAATGGTCCAAGGCCTAGCCATCAGCTGTGATGAAACAATATCCATCCTTCTTAGCAGAGAGCCGGGCCCGCCCATTATCATAGAGAGGTCGCTTCGGCAGAACTGCCCACTCTCGCCTCTCCTCATGGCATTAAATCCAGAGCCACTATACCGCTCGGTCCTTGCTTCCCCATCTGCCTCGGGGTTAAAGGAAGGCACGTACGAACTTCGTGTACTGGTGTGCGCTGACGACGTCTCCTTTATCAGTACCGCAACGTCCCACGTGGAAGAGATGATACGCCTCGCCCGCTGGCTCTGTCACTTCACTGGGCCTCAGCCGAACCTCGGAAAGTCAAGGGGAGCCTGGCTACGAGACCAGCTCAGGAAACCGGTTGACTTGCTCGGAATTCAGTGGAGCATCGCAGCTAGCCGGAACCTTGAAGTTAATCTCGATCTGAACGCTGCAATAGGCAACCCATTAGTCACAAAAATGCAGAAGCGGAGAAGCAACTTAGTTATGGAGGAGGCACCATATAGCCCTTTTCACGTGAGCTCACGTCGGTAGTACTGTCCTAATCCTGCTGGACTTTACTCTGCCAAGCTGTCAACTGCCAACAACAAATCAGTCTCCAGACGCCATCGAATCTGGGCCGTTTCATTTGGCGTTCCACGTATGGGTCAGTGCGACGAACGAATATATTCTGAAGCCTCCAACAGATGGACTTGGCCTCATTCACGTGGAGGTAAAACTTGCGGCTCAACGGTTCCTCCATTTCCGCAAGCCGTGCGACCCCGTCCAGCTAGCATGATATGTAGTCACACGGCCTCATTCATCTTGCCCAGTGGCTGTGGACAACGAGACCGCTTTTTCATGATACCGTAACCACCGGCTACTACAAAGAAGTGGCACAGGCCCTCGAACGGCTACAGCAATTTTCCTGGGACTACCTTAGTACAGTCAAACCCATTACACTGTATTGGGCCCTTGTGGCTAAAGTCCTCTGCCACTCTACAGGATCCTCCCGGGGAGAGTGGGTCCGGCCGACGTCCTGAGGCATGGCTGAGTGCCCATATTGCCCATGGGCTCAAAAAGATTTTTTCCGCCTTCACTGTTCCCTTTGCGAAGCATTTCAGCCTCGGAGAGCCGAGCACCTGGCAAGGGGAAATCTTGTACCCGTTGGAAATCGACGGGTGCCCTGCAGCACCAGGAATCGAAGCTGATACCTTCCAAATGCGAGGAGGGTGCTCTTGCGCAAGGGCACGGCAGGAGAAGCGAGGTTACTTCCTGTCATGAGCTGGAAACTGCATCTTTTGTGGTAAGCGGGAGACAGTGGAGCACGTGTTCTTCGAATGTGCCACAGAAAGAATTTTCTGGAACGAGCTGCGAAGCTTATTCTGTGAGGGCTGGGACGTGGCATGACGCAGTCTTCGGCGCTTGAATGTACCCACGGTGTCCGTTATACTAGCGGACTGCATCCTGGTGCTAGGCCTTCACTCTCTATGCAGGGCGCTGACCGATGTGACTGAGTGCGTGAGCGTCCGAAGCGAGCATGGAGGCACTTCAACAACAGTTTATTGGGCACTGTGCGCCCTCTAGGCCCCAGAATCGGACACGGCGCTCTAAGAGGATCTGGTGCGTGAAGAGGATCTGACGCACAACTTCAAAATGGACTCCACCACAGAACTCGTTTGTTTTAGGTAATTCAGTTTCATTGTTTTTTATTACGTTGGGAGAATCGCTAGATGGAGCTCCGAATAAAAGCCACTCGAGCTTAATGATGACCGCTGCTTCTAAATCGCAATAAAAAGAAATGAGCACATGTGTGAAGCCATTAGATTTTCCTAAATAGCATGAAGATATTTCAATAAAATAAAATTTTAATTCCATTAGTTCAAAGTCACGGGCTTTGCTCTATAACCGTCTTGACGTGAAAAAAAGGAAATTTACACATAAGTAACCCCTATTTTCAAAAGTATAAGATATACTATGCTACCTTTTCTTGAATTTTTGTCGCCGTTTCTTTATCATACTTTTTAGCAATTCCTAATTTTCTATTCAAATATTGAACTGAAAAGGTATTTTATGTTATTAATAGAGCTTAGGTAATTATCGTTGACATGTGTTAAATAATCTAAATAGCCGCACCCTAATAAATGTTATGCCAGGATTCGTAAAGTTTGCATACAAAATTTTGTTTTTAGGAGCCCATCAGAATTATCTGCTCTTCTGACGGAGCCGAAAGAGCGCTGTCATGTCGTAGTCTTAGTGGCTGATCTAAATGCCAAACATTGTTTTCCACGCATATTCATTTTCATAATCACAAAGGCTATCGAGGATGAAGACGTCGTATTTTCGCAATTCTTTGAAATACAAATTGCGAATTTTTATAAGAAAGACGTATTAAAATTGCTTTGAAGCCCAGTGTTTTATTTAGTTGTTGTTAATCTTCGGATCACTTTTTGCCCGTGTTGTCGCTTTTGAGTACTATTGTGGAAAATATTGAGATTCCTCGTGGTTAGCTCGCATACAATGTGGACGTGGAAGCAAAACAAGGCTGAATGGTTGGCCTGTTGGTAATTCATATTCACAGGATAAACCAGCAAAAAAAAAAAAACGCAAACATGAGAACTTCACGGAACACGGGCTGGACTAAAAACTGTCGTTAGTCCAGCGCGTATCCCGTGAAGTTCTTTCGTGTGTTTGCGTCTTTTTTTTTGGCTGGTTTGTCATTTGAATGTGGAAGAGAAAGTTGCGTGTCAACGTGCTGGTGCGTGGAGTGCTGATTTTTTAAAAATGATGTGGTTTCAACCCCTCCCTCGGTTGAGAAACTCTTACGCATAATGCGAAAAAAAAAACCTCTGAAGTGACTTTCTATACGCGATTACGTGATTGTTTCAAGCTCTACTATAGCAAAGCATTCTAATGCCGCTATGTGCGGACGCACGCAGAACAGCCATACATCATTGACTGAAATGAGCCAGTGCCTATGTCCTATAGACCTAATTACGCAATGAACATTTCCGCTTGCAATGCTGCGACGCACTATAATGGGAGCAGCATAAAGTTGTGGAAGCAGACTCGAGCGTATTGGAGCAGCTCAGGGAGCAGTAACGAAGCCATTTTGGAGAAGCTCTGGGGCAATAAAACTAAAGTTTTGGAGAACCGGAACTATGTTTTGTATCATGGCTCAACACTCAAATACTTGTAATAATTGCAATTTTCGCTTCCTGGCAACAAAACATCCCATAGAATAGTTTTTTATTCAAGGTTCAATGATTTCCTGAATGCACATGCATCTTTGAAAGATATGACAAACTACCAAAGCGTCTTCAAATGCTTAAAATAACACAACTGGGCTGGGCAACAGTTTCGTAAAGACCAGCAACAAATTGAAAGTTTGCTTTTACATTTCGTAACAGATTATCAGCTTAAACTAAAAACTTTTCATTATTTTGACCTGGTAGATTTATAAGTGGTATCTAAGTATAATGCGATAAAGCACCGCCACTAGTGTTGTGTACACGTAGATGAGCAGCACTGTTCTCATTTCTTTCTTCCGTATCATATCGTTCTCGATGCTGTGCCTGCCTAAAAGATTTCTGCGAACGGGTCAGAAGTGCCTTCAGGGAAGGTACACAGCATTGAAGGGTAGCCTTTCCTCTGTCATATGCTTTACTTCAGAGCCTTCTGCATTAGCTGGAGCTACGCTGGAGCTTCCCTGATTGAAAAACGCAGGCAATAGCCCTTTATGCCGTTCCAGCACTCTTGAGAACACCTTTAGTCATTGTAGTGCCACCATTGAAGGGTAGCCTTTTCTCTGTCATATGCTTTACTTCAGAGCCTTCTGCAGTGGTTGCTAAGATTATCGCTTGACCTACGCTGGGGCTTCCCTAACTGCAAAACGCTGGCAATAGCCCTATATGCCGTTCCAACACTCTTGAGAACACCTTTAGTCATTGCAGTGCCACCCCCATAACAGTTCAAGTATGGTTCACTCTGGCGTAGACATGGCAGCCTTGATGGTGAAGTATCTGCTTGTTTTCACAGCAGAACCACTAGAATAAATGGCGTAGTTATTTGCAGCCGGAAAAGTTTTTCAATAGCTGATGGTAGTTTGCGGCGTCTTCTAAGCTTGCTCCTCTCGTTTTCTTCAAAACCGGGGACTCAAAAGGCTGAATGAAAATGCTATGTCAGTGGCATGGAGTATTAGTTTGCCATCAATTTTCTCCAATTGGTTGTGGCTGGTTATATTTTATTTGTGAACAAATATTTAGATTAATCCGCACTTCTCTAATAAAAGAAAATATTTTTGTATTAGACACAGCATGATATGCATCGTACCTTTGGCATTTTTAATACATACACACACACACAGAAAAAGAAAAACAAAATGCATTGAGCACGTACTTGGCTGTACACAAGGGCATGCGGCGACATAAGGAGCGTAGAGATTATTGTCATAACGGTTTCTGGTGAGTGCAATAGTGCATCTCTCGCCGAGCACTGGACGTTTTCTGCAGTGCCCATCTCTTGATCCCGAGATTTTCACTACGCAGCAGTTCTCAACAAGTGATCCACAGTCGGCGCTTGAACTGCACTCCTTTCCTACATAATATGCCTGGAAGTAGATAAATACGCATAGTTTCAAAAATGACGTTCAAAGAAGAGAAATAAGAGGTTTGTTTATCAGTGGCACTTCTCTAAATACAAGGCCTGCAGTTCGTTGCGATGAATACTGTTTCGTCTAGCTTCAGGCTACGCGACTACTTTTGAAATAAAGCGATTTTTTGCCCAAATATTTTCTTCTTGCATATGACACCTGCGCTTCCGAAAGTTTCGGAGATCAATTGAGTTGATAACGTTTTGTGGTGAAGTTAGCAAGCACAATTGCAAAATTAAACCTATGCTTCAATCAAATAGCGGAAAAGTTTTGGTTTATTTGGGCAATCATCTGGGATATGACATACAAAAACAAGCTTGTTTCTAGAGTTTTCGGCAACTGCTGGGTAATTTCACAAAGGTGCTATACTGAGCACACTTGCTTACTTTGTTTGCTGGTCACCTGAACTAAGATGGGAAAGAAAACTATGACTAAGGTTGTTTACAAACAAAGAACGATAAAAATAAATCAGCCTTCTTTTTATTGATTTCGATTTCGAAAAAGAGAAAACACCACATGGAAACATAAAACTGCGCATCACGATGACTGCCTGTGGCACAGAATAAAATTAACTGCTTAATAAAAGATGAGTAAGAAATAGAGTATTCCTGGGGGAAAGAAAAAGGGCGCGATGAGGCCATGATGAACAATACAAATCGCGAAAATTTGCAGAAAGTGCATTGGTCAAATGAAGACAAAAAGTCATAAGGCATATGACAGGTCAGTAACCTGTAAGCAAATTACGCGGAAATGATAAATATGCACATTATTTTAAGGCGACAGCCTTTATTGGCTCATGCTCGCGGTCGTGTCCATCCGTGTGCTCGAATCCTGTCAGCTGTGGCCTCTCCGAGAAGCGGCGCAACCTCCTTTCCTCCTTAAGGGCTCTTCACACAGGGAAGAACCCCACCCCTCTCGACCGGGATGTTGTGAAAACGAGCCGCCTTCGACCGCCGGAACCGGTTTCCCGGGGTCCCTTCGGTGGTGGGGGGCTTTTTATCCGCTGGCACAAAAGCTCGGCTGGCAACTTCGCGGGTCGCGCGCTATGGGAAGCGCGTAATTGTAGTTGGGATTCGGTGGTTGCTGGTGGTAGTAGAGTTGCCTGACCGGTCTCTGACTACTATTTTTTATTCGCTCGCAGTGAAACAAGAAAACCAGCCAGATATGAAATGCTGCAGGTGACACTGTAATGGCTAGCTGCCTGTGGCGCTCTTGCTTGCGCGACAAGTTGGGAGCCAGAGACTTCTAAGCAGTGTTGCAAATTCATTCCCTCTTTGTCCGAAAACCAGCAGCGAATGTGGGAGCGACATTATGACGACGGCTGCACAGGGACGTAGAGAGGGCCTGAGATGGCCAGGATGACAGAAAACCCGACGGTGGGGCAGAGGATCGAGAGATGCTTGGGGAGGCAGAGAAGACACTGAAATAATTACTTAGCCAAGAATTAATCATCTTTTGTCAAAGAATTCGGTCCTCTTCGAATGCCATTTTGGCTTGAGGAAACAGCATTACTCCGACGAAATAGTTTTTAAAAAATGCATTGTGTCAAACAGATGTCGCTTGCAATGTACCGAGTTTTCGAAAGTATTTCAATTGTTCAACCATAGTCTTTTTAATGCAGAAACTTGGCTGCTTTGGCGTCAGAGGCGTTAGGCTATCATTACGCTCGTACGTGATGCGTCGCTAAGACATCAAAGCGCGGACCAGGACTGTAGGGCCTGTCCGGCAAAGACACACTGACATGTCTGACATGCCGTTTGGATGCATTTTATGCTATCCCGTTTCTTTCGTATATTGATTATTTATATTTTAAACTCTTTCTAGTGCGTTTCGTAGCGCTTGCTGACAATCTTACTGCGCTTATAGCAGGTGACGCAGTAAAAAAGAAATGTTACATAAGGATCAGCTTTCGGAATGCTTCAGTCAGGGGCCGGAAAATAAATTTACAAAAGTTATTACAAAGAAAATAAGAGCTGTACTATCCTTAACTCAAAATATATAGCTATTTGTAATCACATAATACCAGATTGTTCCTGGGAAACAACTGGATAGGCATATATCCAACAGGGTGCCTATTCTATGAAAGTGTGGATGTGTGTGGCACTCGGTTTATGTTGTGGCTCTGGTGCTTACCATGTTTTTACGCCCTTGTTTTTTGTGTTGAACATGACAATCATGCAAATTGGGGTGCTAAGTTCTCAGGCAACTTCATTGTATTCCCGTCTCCCCCTTCCTCATTCATTATCCGGTGCGAGTACGTTACCTGAAAGGCCGGCTGATTGTACCCGGCTGCGGCGAAGCGGCAAGGCAGGCAGCGCAGACGGCGCTCTCCTCGGCGAGCGCCGAGCCTCTGTCATCTGGCAACACTGGAACCCCTCTCGTATTCCGCCGCCCGTGTGAATGCAGGAGCAAGGGAGGGGGCTCCGCCAGCCAGCGGTGCGCCCGCACCCCCTTCCCGAAAAGCTCCCCCGTGTGAATAGCGCTTTACAACTGGCGCTCCGGAGGGGGGGGGGGGGGGGGGGGGGGGGGGCTCACTGTGTTCGTCAGAAAAAGTGTCACGTGTTCTTCCGTGAGGTACCACTGCGCCACGCCCCGGATTTTTGGTTTTTCGTTATTGCCTGGTATTGGCCCACGACATTACACAAAAGGAAACTCCGATCAAAGATAAAAAAGGCATACAAGGCAATGTACACGAATGAATGTCATGATCAGCCGTGAAACGTTCTTTAATCCCTCTTGTCTACAGTGAGAACGATGGCAACATTCCGCGAGTGGCAGATCGCCTTTCCTTTCTTGTAGACGAATTATGGATCGCCGGTTAACTATTATGCGTTCAATCAAAAGCTGGTTGTGTTCGACAAGGAGCGCGCGATGTACTGTCGACAGGTGGTGACGTCACAAGGCGATTGACGCATATGCGATCTGGAATTTCAGAAAAGGCATGGTCTCGTAAGAAGCCGCCCGAATTCTATCAGCTGCAGCTAAAATCGATCACAAAATCATCCTAATTTGGGTCCCAGCACACACGTCCGCCCCCGGCAACGAGGCGGCCCGTGATTTAGCCCGAGATATCTACTTCCGGGCACACGCGGAGCCGCCCGACTGCCGTGAGATGGACGAACGTTTGCAAACCTATAAAGAAATCATCGAAAAATATAGATACGGAAGACGTCTGATGCCGCCACCGCATCCTAGCCCAAATAATAAAGAGGCCATAGCCTGGCGGCGATTACAAGCCTGAAATTTCCCAAACCCTGTCCGTTTCCCACCCAGATAGCTGAGAGAAAAGTTGATAAATGTAAAGCCTGCGAAGCGAGGCAGACCCTCGACCATATACTTTTCGAATGCCTTAAGTCTCCTGGCGCTAGGGACAACATTAAAGTAGAGAAGCCTGGGTGACCCTGCTGCGAAGCGACGTCCGCGCTGACCAGGAAAGAGCCGTCCGCCTGGCGGCTGAGGCCGCGAATATATTCGCCAGTCTTTAGTCGCGGAGGTTCCAGCTCCCGTTCCTCAGGCCTGCGTGCCAGGAGCGGGGAGTAGGGGGCCGCCTGAATCGGTGGAAAATAAAGTTTGAATCAATAAATTAATCAATACATATATGTAACTGACCCCCCCCCCCCCCCGCCCCGGCGTCCGATCCCGGCGTCCGTGCACCCTTTCGTTTGTCGTTTCCTCGAACGCCGCACCACACGGCAAACAGAACCAGACCCAGATGTCTAGGATGAGTTAGTATAGCAGGAAACGGCGGCGTTTGAAATTGATTTAGAAGATAGAGAAGGCATAGTATCTGTCACATTCTCCGCGTACACATCTACCTTGCAATAAAAGAAGGGAGGAATGTGAAATTGCAGTCACCCTCTTCACTCGAAACACCATTCACCGCCAAATGCGCAACAAATACGTAGCAAAATGCGGCACTAAGGCTTTCGCCTTCCACCACTTTAGTCGCCAAAGTGTCTCGTAATTTTTTATGTGAGCACCACAGCGATGTTAACTATGAATGTTCAATTATTGCTTAATGTTTTATTAACGCGAAAGCGTTACTTCGCTATGTGCACAGATTTCTGTCCGCAGACCGTGTCCACAGACCATGTCCGCAAACCGCGTCCGCAAAATCGTGTCCGCAGCAGTTGCGGGTAGTTGAGAAGGGGTAGAGGTTATTGAGTGGTGTCAATCGATAGAGGCTGACGTAATGTTGTGTCCGAAATAATTATTAGGCCTATAAGTTAATTAATTAATTAATTTGAATAACTGGTTAACAGGAAAGGAAAGGCGTAGTATCTGCCACACTTGTTCTATGGACACCTGCACCGGGCCGTAAGGGAAGGGAGCAAGGTGGGAGAGAAAGCGGGAGAGAGAAACGGGTGCCATAGTGTATATGACGTCAAGGATGTCTCGTCACGCAACCGGAAGTAAAGCCGGAAAAATGGCATAAAAAGGGATTTGCGCGCAATTTGAAAGTACCAAAGACTAAAGGCTAAAAGGAATAAACGAGAAGTGAACTAATGTGAGGTAGAGGATGTGACGTCACGCAACCAGAAGTAGAGCCGAAAAAGGTCATATGAAGGGATTGGCGGGCAATTTGAAAGTACCAAAGACTAAAATGGGCCAACAGGAAGTGAATTAGGCTACTAGAAACAACCAGAAGCAACCAACAGCAGCATCCGTGTTTTCGCATTACTCAAATGTTGATTCTGCAGTGCTCTTTAATTTTTTACAAGTTGTGATGATGTACGCATAATTCTTTTAAAACATTATTTAATGTTCAGTGCTACTTGGGCTGCTGCTATCGCCACAGCCCAGATATCTACTTCTTGGTGGGTCTAGATCAGCCCTATAAAAGTTAGCTTCAGAACTATGCACAGACACTGTTCGTGACATTCATTCTCACTCTAGATCATTCCTTGTCCATCTAGCATAATGCGACAGAAACGGCTAATTCAGGTCAAGACCGGTCTCGAAGGCAGCGCGCACTCTTCCCAGCCTTCACAATGCCATGGAAGTAGGCGCAGCTCTTCTACTTCAGTTATGCTCAGTGCCGCCGCTTGGGGTGCGAAGATCTTACTGCTGCTCCCTAGTGGTTCTGCGGTCGCGGTTGGTTGCCGCCCGGTTTCGCGATGTCGACCGTGGGTATTGCGGACAGTGCAGCAGCTAAATGAAAGAAATCAGAAGGATGTTACTTTATCTGCGTGTCGCCCGCATATTCTGCACTTACACGAAGTAATTATAAAGAACTATGGCCATTAGAACCGTGAAAACGACGGAACACTATATTTAACAATACTTGTTTATCAAAAGTATATCGAAGACATGACGGATACTAGAGTTCTTTTGTTCACTTTTGAGGACGTGCTGTCCTCTTCCATTCCTTCAGAGTTTCGTATGATCCATACTAGAACAATGAATGCTAGAAATAAGCTTCATTAGGAAGCGAATTGGGCTATGATGAACGATGTAGACGGGACTCCAGAAATGTCGACCAGCGTGGTTTCTTAACGTTCACTGACGTTGCAAAGCCTACCGGTGCTTTGCGTGTCACCTTCACTTAAAAGTGGCTGCCACCGTACAGATCTAATAAGAATAAAGTGAAATCCTAAATTTTACAAAATTAGACTGCTAGATATCGCGTCGCAACAACTTCTATCGTCTATTGGGAGAATAACTACGGGTTTCTTTACACAGGTTTCTTTACAATACATTAACAAGTTTTATATATTCCTTAATAAGCGTGCTGAGATTCTCTTTCAATCACCTTAATTATTGGACACTAAATTTTCCCCATTTTTAGAGTTAATGAATTGTGCAGGGCCGCGATATGTACTACGTTCATATTGACAGGAAGAACATATCGGCCCGGAGTCGTGCGTCCGACTGGCCGCACAAACGCTGCGAAGCTGCTCGGGCATGGGCCGTATTCCTCCTCCGTTCTTATTCGCGGCATTATGTGGGCACATGGATTGTTGCGTTGCAGTCTCTTGCAGCCCGCATTTCGCCCCCTTTCTTCACTCTCGTAGTGGTCGATTCTAATCCTAAACTTTGCCAGTTCCTTGGCCGCCTACGTAAGTATCTGTACTATAAGGAGACGAAGAGAACGGGAAGACTACCAGAACTTAAACCCTCGTTGCCGTCGATAAAACGGGCAACCACCTCACCAGGGAAATAGCTGAACCCTTTCAAATAACTTTAGCCTAGGTCTACTGCATCCTCATTCTTGTGTTGGTCGTCGTTCGCAAATTTTGAGGCTTTTTTCAGCTTCTAGAACATATCTCTCCTATTTTCTCCTCTGTCTTTCTTCTTTAGCATGGCTGAATGTGCATTTTGTTTTTCTTTTCCGAGAATTCATTTGCTGCTTATATTCAGCTCCCTCTCCTTTCATTCCTTTTCTTCTCGCACAACGCTTCCTTCAGCTTCTGCTACTTAATCACCCCGCAGCTTTCTTTTGCTTAGGAATGCCTCCTCAGTCCGCCACGATGAATCGACGCGTTCGAAGCTGGCTATGTATGAAGTTATGCCTACGGTGAGGGTGATCCTCACAACAAACGCGGTACATATTTCGCGACAGGTGTATTTTCAGTTGCAGCTTTGCTCCCGCAATAGCTAAAAAGGAGGTTTCATTGCTTGAACATAAGAATCACTTCAGCGGAATGCCGCATATATCGTTCTCACTTCGAGGTAAGTTTCTTTTTTTCCAGTTAGGTTTACACAATTTAGCTTGTTACTTCTGAAGGCTAAACAATACTTTAGGCAAGTGCTCACTGCTAGATTAAGTCCTTATATGTCAAGTCTTTAAGCATTAAGTCCTTTGATGTTACCAGCTGAACGGGTATGAAATAATTCTCTATCGCAGAGAAAATACTTCATGACATTTCGAGGTATAGATCTTTGTTCTCTGTGTAAAACATATTCTCGCACTCCGCGCCTGCAAAAATCACATAGTAGCGGAATCATAGTGCGTAGCACCAAATCTTCAGGACAGGCCTGTCGAAATTTCAAGCCGCCTCTGCTCATGTTATGAATCAGCATATTTCACTGCATTCAACCTCTCTCTCTAAATGTAAATAAATCACAGCAGTCCTTAGATAATTGGCGCTTCGAACGAGCATGCGCAGAGTAACCAGCAATTAGCTCACCAATAGTTGTATGTCTTCTCGAGGCCTGTTTATTTCACAATCTATTTTATTCTCTATTGGTTAATCAGCATACATTGAGAGGCTATTTGTCTCAGTCCGGATAATATGGCTTATCTAACAAGACAAGTGTGTTCTGGGGGTGAACTATTGCCTTATATCCTTCGTGAGAATGATATTATAATCCGGTCAACACAGCTTTCTGTTCTTTCCCAACCGAGCTTCGTTTTTATCGGTTTGAAACATTCCAACAAGAGCATATATAAATCAGCGTTCTTCCAAATATTATCGTGACAACTCCACCAAAGTATACCTATAAATACAGAGGTGAGTGGCTCTCTTTTGTCAAGACACTTGTCTTTACACACCTGCTCTCCTCGTGGTCGAGCTATCCAAAAAAACCTGACAAGCAACAGCTACTAGTGACCATTGATTTCGCGCACCAGTTCTTGCAAATCATTTGTAATTTTGTGTAGATCCTATAGGAAGTGTCGACGTTTACGACGTTACACCGTTAGAAAATTAGACCGATTATATTTGCTTTCCAATCAGCATGCGTCAACTGCGCGTTTTTGCCTCTTATTCTGTGAGGAGATGAGAGAATTGGGTAAAACGCTCCTAAAGTGAGTTTCATGCTCTGTCTATTTATATGTCTCTGATTTAATGCTTTAGATGTGACACCTAGAGCAAATATGACAGAATTGTTTCACTCAGCCTCATAAATCTTTCTGAGTGACATGAAACACCGTCCATTTTCTTATCTTCCACTGTGCCGTAGTGAAAATGTAGGTTGTCGGAATTTTCTGTTGAGCAAATTGTTCCTTATACATTCATGCAAATGCACAGATAAAATATGAAAGAATGGCTGCTCATAAATAGCCGAATGAGGGTAAACAATTGTGAGCCACTGGGAGTTAATGATCATTATCATTACTTTCCGGTTAATTTAATAGGTATGCGTGATGACTGCAACGACATGCATGTTGCTTCTTTAGGACTCAAGGCCATGTTATTATTGCCATGCTATTCCGCTGTAGTCTTTAGGACTCGAAGGCTTTGCGCAACATCTTAGAAATGTCAGGTGGTTATGTACCATAAACAAACACGCTGTCTTAGAAAGTTCAAAACATTTTGCAACAATGCCCGTTAAGCTGATGCTCTTATAATAAAACTGCTGCACGTGTATTGCGTTTACACTTAATGTCTTTGGTGTTGGCTTACACTCTTATGAACTTTAGCGGACTTCCTCTCTTTTTCAGGTATCCTAGAAAACATTGCTTTTTTATCCTAAAAGCAGTAATACAATGTGCCCCACAGAAATGTTTGATTGTGGCGGTATGAGTCAACATTATCTCTTTTCCTTGAAAACCTGGAGCCGTGAAACAGTACAAATTGCTACATAACAGCAAAAGTTCAGCAGAGTACCGAATAGCCTTATTCCTTTTCATGACGAGATGACAGTGCACTCTGAGAATTATTACGACACCTACTTCATTTTCCTTCAAATGTTTCCCTCTTGAAATGTCGTCAAGAAGCGAAATCCTTAGCATCCGTGCAGCCCTTCATATGTCCACTTGTAGTGGTTCTCCTTTAGTGCAGCGGTCCTCCACATTATTCAAGAGGTGCACTTGCACGCAGACGTCATAGGTTCAATCCGGGATCTCCAACTGCTTGTCAGAACGCACGCAGATATATATGATGGCTCATTCACTGACACATGATCTCGGGAGCACGTATTGTCCCTATGATGTGAGTAAACATCATGAAGCTTTCGCAAGGTATTGCTATCCGAAAGGTTCTGGCTTCCAGCTTGTGCAGATCTGAAGGGATGTCTTGGGGGCTGTGAACTTTGTTTTCTCATCCTTCTCGTGCGCTAAAGGTGACTGCTGTAACCTTTTTGAAGCTTTTCGAAGCCACGTTTTTCCGCTTTGCGTGGATGTATTCTCTTGACTTGCCAGCACATATATAGAGCAGGCCTACGGGAAATTTTGTTGCAATGAATTCAGGTGTAAGTAGCGTGAGCTTCATTTAAACCTCGTGGCCCGTCCATCGCAGTCTGTATAATTTGACGCTGTACAGATGAAAGCCACGTGAGCTTCATTTCAGCTTCATTTGTGGGTCCATGGCTGTTCTCAGCCCTATCGGCTAAACAGGGTAGAATACCCGCAGGTAGATAGAAGTCTAAGAACCAAGAAACATCTGAAGGCGCTTGCAAACAAGAACTTTTTCGAATCCAACTAACCTTAGCCAGAGGCACCGGAAACAATTCTCATACTAGGCCGGCATAGGAAGGAACATTTACTTGTGGTATGAACGTCTACATAAATTCAAGATAGGCATAAAGAGCGAATTGGGAGACTGGGAGATTTTGGGAGACTGTACATTTAAGCTCTCATCCTGGAATGCAGCTTTAGGTTTAAGCCTACTGGCCGAATATAGAGCCAGTGTCCAAAAACCTCGAGCAACAGGCTTGGCTGTTAGACTGGCGCCTATCCTATATGTGTTGGAAATAACCTTTCACCACCCCCACAAGCACTGCTATCGTAACTTGAGGAGATATACAATGCTGTTCATTCTTGGTTGATATGAAGCCGCTACAAGCTTCGCCTGCGACGCCTGGAACAGTCACCACATACAATATCGGTACCTTAAGAGTGCGAGGATCACGGCTGCGGCGGCATTCGCACCTGACCTAGGGGAAATTCATAGGCAAATTTTGAAGTGATGCGAACATACTTTGCTAAATACACTAATATTGTAAAAAAGCCCTTTCAAAAGGCAAAATTTTTGTCGAAATAATTGCTCTCGCCCATAGGTCTGAGCGTGCCGTCAAAAAATACACCAGCGATGAGTGTATGTTTCCAAACTCCGTGGCTAATGCCCTGAAGATAATGAAGATAGTATTAAAATACACATAATTACCTAGTTCTGGCGGTTTATTTTGCTTGATTCACTTTCTCGCATTTAACTACAAATCAAACATTTCATTACATGCGACATAACATTTCTAAGGAGTTCCCCTCATCAAGCTTACGCGCACATTTAGAGATATTTTATTTTATGCACAAGGCAGGCGTTACATTTGTTGAAACAGTCTCGTTGTTTTCAAGCTGATCTAACGAACGTGAATTCTGAACTTTGCCGTGATACATATTGAACGTTCTCAGTGAAACTCGCTAACAAGAACGCTGCTGTCCTAACCCAATGCTACCATTTCAGCACCCAAAAGCATAATTTTGAACACAATCCTACGTTAGAGTCAGACAACAGCATCCAGCATACGTATTAAGAACATTTTGCTATTCATGCTAGCATGCGCATGCAGCGGATGTTTGTAAGACCAGTCGGTTCTGCGGTCCCAGTTACATAAGATTCAGTAATGTAGCGATAAAGCATACTCACATATCCACCAGAAGGTTGTGCATGTATGATAGTAGGATGAATCAAAAGAAGAGGTACGAAAAGGAAAAGCATCATATTTGATTTCAGCCAGTCCAATAGAGATGCTGGTATAGAAATTGTAGACTCGATTATGATTTCCTAGTCGTTATTTATACGCATTTTGCCAATGCAGCTCCGCCTTCGTTTTTGGCAGTAGCTTTCCGAGAACAGCAATGGTCGCCTGTCTATTCTTTCTCCTGCAAAATATCAAGCGTTTGTCAGCGAAACAATGTAGCAGCCTTCTCGGTAAACGTATTATATATTGGCGGGAGACTACAGAAACCGCATTGTATTAGTCATTGTTCAGTTGTTTAGACGTTCAAGTAGACAAAACAGAGGCAATATAAACACGAAAGCGAGCATGTGATCATCGCGGCGGATTTTTCATAGGCGCACTCTGAGGCGTCAAAACAACTTTACCCCTCCTCAGCTGACTACCGAGGTGGTTGCGTAAACCTTGTAGTGATAAGATCTTGCCAAATGCTACCGGTGCACTAGCTTTGTCGAGGCAATGAAAATCACAAAAGCATCCTAAAAAATGATTTTCACAGGCATTTCTAAATAAACATTGTGTCTCAGAGCGTGTATTCACATTTGTTGCACCAATAAAAGTCTCAAGGCGTGCTCTGACGAAAAGTCTCTCTTGTTTCCGTTTCCGTGAAAGTAAAAATAAATTTTGTACCACGTGAGAAAGTGTTCTTTATTTTTTTTTTTTTTTGGCTCCCATCATTGGGCATTACCAGTATTTGAGCGCCAAGAGAGGAAAACTGCAGTTTTGGTGTGATTTTAACTTAACGTTCCAAACCAAGCTCCGGCTGTTAAGGGTGTCGTAGTGGATGGCTCCAGGAATATTGACTATGCGTTAATGTGAGATACGCAGGCACCACACAGCGCACTATCTGTCTTCACTTCTGATTTTTAAATCATTAAGAAACAACAGCACTAATATAGTTAGCAGAAATTTGGCAGTCATTTGAAATAGCTAAGATGCGATAATGCCTCAGCATTCGCCCCTGGGTAATGCTGCTACGTATTAAAGTTTTTGAATCGTCATTGGTCAGCTTCTCGCACACGTAATGCATTATACTATAGAGCTTAGTCAAAACAAGTGTTAATGTTAACTTTATTTATTACGAACAAACATTATGGAGGTGTAGTACATCTAGTTGTTGTGGTTTTAATTTTTGTTTTCCCCTTTCGGTTTTGCGTGGCGGCCATTCCAACTTTCGCGCAAAGCCGCCGCAAACGCGGCCATGGAAGCTCCGTTTTGATTGTTGTAGGACGTTTTTCGTCTGTGTATATACTTTCTCCATTCTTTCATTTTCCATACAAGAGCACTTTTACTGTCTGCTTACGCGTAGGGAGGATTGAGACTGCATACCTCACTATATTACGCCTGCGTACCCTGTCATATGTGCCGCAAATTTTCGGATGCATTACGGTCACCAATCACGTCAAGGCGACAACCATGCGGTGGTAGATAATATCCACTAGTTTCAACATAATGCTAAACAAATATTTCAGGACTGCACAGGACGAAAGTAGCTTTCTTCTAGGATCCTTGTCATGAATTGTTACCGTATCTGCTATACAAAATCCTTTAAATCCTTTATAAAATGAGTATTCCTATTTTTCATTTAAAATGGGCGTGATATACAGAGTTCCGCCATCTTGTCATAACGTGTATGTGGCTAAAACGGGAGGAGGAGGTGGAAACAACTTTTATTTAACGCATTGCATTAAGCGTTAAGAATGTCCTGGGCCAGGGTCACCAAGGCCAACTGATCTTGCAGCTGGTCAGAGGCTAACCAAGCCCGCCACGTTGGGGGAGGAGGATGTGGAAAGTGAGGAGATTGGAGGGCGACAGGGCATGAAAAGATGCAATGCTCCAAGTTTGCATAGTGTTCTGGACAATTTGGGCATGCAGGGGAATGTATGATTCTGTATAGAAAAGATCGGGCAGGAGTAAGCAGTGTATTTAGTTGTATGCGTCTAAGAATGCGGATTTGCGTGGTAGTGAGAGATTTATCAGGAAGAGGAAGTGTACGGAGAGTTTCTCTAATGTTGTCGTAGTGAACGTTGATTTCTTTTTTGTAGTGAAGAGTAGTGTCCCACGTTGATGGATAAGGCCAGGGAATCCCAGGCGCCCGGTGTTGAATTTCGCGGGCGAGGCTAAAACGGGAAGTTGTATTAATGGTCGGCTATGAGGGTACGAGAGATCACTAGAGATTCGTAGGGGGTCTAATCTGATTGCGCATTCTAAAGGGCGCGAAGGCTGCCAACCGTTTTCTCCACAGGCAGATATTTTGGGTGCCCATCCGGCGTAGATCAACCGAGAAATTGTTGAGGTCAGGTGTATCATGCGATTAGGTGAAGAATGTACTCAGTTACCCATCCATCACTTTAACAGATAATGAGGTCAGATTTCTTCAAAATGGCATCTGTACTGGTTTCTCATGACTTGGTTTTTGGTATTTGATAAGTGCGTGGTTTTGTGCGGCTTGGCTTGAGTTTTTATTCGGTGTTTTCTTTATTAAAGTTCACTTGCGAGTCAGCACTCGTCCTGTTTGCTTCACTGCTCTTCACCGTCTTCTTTAGTGCTGTTTATTCATTATGGTATCGTACCAACTAGTCCAGATGTCTCTTCTCCATCCATGTATCCATGTATGGATACAATTTCCACATCATCACAAGAAGGCAGTCTGAAAACTTTGAAAAGCTCAACCGAGAAGCCATCCGCATTATCACGGGTCTGCTGAAACGCACACTTCTCATAGTGTTGTACGCGCAGAGTGGCATGAATCTGCTCGTGGAGATTGCCGAACAGGCAAATCTCGCCCAAAGGGATCGGCTAAGCTGTACCCCAGCTGGCCGATACATCCTAGAGGAACTTCATATTGTTCCAAACAAAGAAGTTCGTCCTTCAAATGATTATGTGTATCCGTCTTGGGCCCCGCCGATTTCGCTGACAGATGGCAAGCCATTGCTACGAAATATGGCTCCTCGCTGCGGCAACTTGGAGCGACGCAAGCGTTTTGCTAAGGCGCAGAGCCGCAGCGTAGCGAACAAACCACCGGATACTACGACAATAATATATACTTATATGGGAGGGAAAATACTTCCCACAACCAATGCCAACACTAGCGACACTGATGTTCCAAAGTTTATCCGGACGGTGGCGTGTGTCAATGTCACCCATCCTGTGATGAATACATCCACACTGCCCATCGTCGATGACGTCGACACTGTGGAAGTAGAGCTTGCAGCCGTTTTAAAAGCAGTGCAGTGGGTTCTACAGACCTTTCCAAAATATTATTCCAAGCGCAGACTCTACCTCTTCCCGAACTCTTCCCGCGTGTATGAAGTGTGCAGACGAGTGACCTCGAGTCCGTCAACATACCCTAAAATTACCGTTGATGTATTAGACATTTCACGGCCTCAATCACGTCGTTGCTCTAAGGTTTAGCTTAACATTAGAGCGACGATTTCTTGAGTGCCTGCGCACGTAGGCATGGAAGGCAACGAGTTGGCCAACAGCGAGGCGCGTGCAGCAGCACGCAAAATGTCATTCGGGCCGAACGTACTTTGCACCATAGCGGGTACCAAAATCTGCCCGTTGGAACCCTCCACCTTCAGAGAAATCGTGAGGAAGCGACGGTGCAATGCCCTTGAGCACCTCCGCTATAGAAGAGAAACACACGCCGAGGAACAAGCGCGTCCCATGCCCCCTATGCCGGAGGAGTTACAGAGGGCCACGCAGACATTATTCCGCCGCCTCGCATCTGACACTTAGTTAACCCCTACACTGAGACAAAACTTATTTCACAACGACCCCAACGAAGGGATATGTCGTCACTGCGGAAGTCCAGCGACCGCTGCCCATATAGTATGGGACTGCCAAGACTATTCTGACATTAGAATCGATTCTCTCGCCGATATTCCAACTGCCATCCGCCCGGCCAGCTACATCGACTGGGTCCTTCCACTGACCCTTAACAACGCGGCCGTCGCTACGCTCTGTGCAAAGCTTGGAAAGTTTGTTGGCTTAGGCCCCAGAGCCAAGCTTTACGGCAAATGTCCCAAAAATCAAACCAGCACCCTCCTCGGCCGCCGTGATTGTGCAGGGGGGGGGGGGGGGGGGGGGGAAGAGCAGCTGCCCACACAGATGCAAGCAGCAAACGTGCATGACAGGGCTGTCAGTAAACGTGTTTCAATCAATCTCCGAGTCCTCTCGCGTTTGAAGTGGCACCGGCTCGCTGGATTGCGCCGAAGCCGGAGAGGCCAACAGGATGTGAATCCGATTTGTCGTCTGTGCTGTGCAAGGAGGGCAGGAAGATGGTCACTACTGATATTACTGCTGGGTTCCCGCCTGGCTTCCAGGCGACCGTAACAGTGTGTTGAAACATCTGAGTGGAGCGTTTTACGTCATGCAGGACTGTCTGTGTTACGGTATCTAGGAGTCAATTAAGGGTAACCTTTAGGGACTGCCTACAGGAATCCTTTGAATTTTCCCTCTCCTTATTATTTGGAGGACGAGCTCAAATTCCGGAGTTACAACAAACACTTAAAATAAAGAGTAATAACTTAGCGTATTGCGAATGAATTCACGCATTCTGTCTCTTTCGTTGTGTCCGCAGGAGCGCCCAATAAAACTCAAGGGATAAAACAAATCTAAAGCCAGTTCTCTTATCTTTTAAAAACGTGACACCTAAACAAACCCCGGTGTATCGTTTTCCAAGAAAGCCACCAAACTTAACATCTGGACAACACACAGCTATTTTATATTTCCATATGTTGGAATGAACTGTAACTCAGCAAGGGCGAACTGCAGGTCCTTATTATCCGGTACCTCGAAGGGAAATTTTAGATCATCTTGATTAGCACCAAATATATTTAAAATCTAATCTGCCTGCTTCCTTAAATCAGCCTTGCCCATTGGAATGAGATAATCATCCACATAATAAAAAACCTCCTTCCGTCAGTCACCTAAATTACTTTTCATCGCCTTGCATACAAACACAAAAAGTATTAATTAGCACACAAACACGTTTTTAGCAAACGGATGCCTCAATTTCTGAACACACCATCTGCACTGCATGCAAAAAAGTAGCTTAAAGAAACAAAAACCAAATATGAAGGAAAAACAACAAAGGTACCGCAAAATGAAATCAATATCTTTATATTATCGTCTTGTTTTGTACGTTTTCTAATAAACTGGAACAGCATATTTTCAGCCAGTAAATGACCGAAGACATGCACGATGATCTCAAACATACTGCCCAAACCCGGATGACTGTGATGGGAACAATAAGCAACCCGAAGGAGTGAGCGAAATAGTAATGAGCCTCTGCGCTCCATTGCACTTCTTACCTATCAGTGCTTGGCCATCTCACCTGCAAACTAACACCTGCCAGGTGCATGCTCATGACTTTTTAAAGCTTTGCTGCTTCAAATGGGGTGTGATGGGGTCCAGGTACTTCTCACATGTCAGCTATTATCACGCAGAAGTATGCCCATTTTTGTTTTTTTTTTTTTGCGAGGCTTTGAATGATTCAGGTCGTTGCCGCCGGTTGGTCAGTTTTGAAGACTGTGCGGCTTCAAACCACCGCTTACACTTACGCCAAAGCTTTACGTTGTTCTAATTGGTCTTGCGTCAACTTAACGTTCATGGGCGCTAATAAAATGCAAAGGAGACAGCACAAGACCCGAGCGCTTGCATCTCGGGCTCTGTCTTCGTGCTTTCTTGTGCATATCAAGGTTATAACAATCTCGCATTATTAAAAAGCTTAAAGAAAAAATAAACCTTTAACAGACATTTTACGCTCATGGAAAAGAAAATGAATGTTAAAAGAAAATATCTGAAGACACAAAATCTAATGTTACAGAAAATTTCTGGCAGGTCAGCCAACACATGTCGTTTTCTTGAAAGAAACTTTTAGCAATGACATATGTCGGGTGCCGAGATGCAGACACGACCTCGATTTCTACGTGAAAGTTTGCAAGCTCTCTAAGCTTGTAGTAGCTGTCCATCACTATTTATTTTAAAAGTGCTGATGAGAGAGCGTGCCAAACTCTCCCCAAAACCACTCTACTATGAAGTTATTTGAGCAAAGTTTACTTGCATCTATGATCAGCGAAACATATTGTTTTTGTTGTGTCGCCGTGTTCCATCGCATGTCATGCCACCACGTAACATTGGAGCTCTTTTCCACGCACGGTTTTCAACGTTGTCCTTACATACCGAGACGCACGTTGAAATGTTTTTGAAGTGCCTGAGAAAATAATCCCATCTCACCGTTAATCTCCTGAAGCATTGAAGCTGGAGGTCGACATACTAGTTGCACGTTCACTACGTGTCGCCCGTGTTAAAGCGCACGTCAAGAAGATAACGTCATACTTCTGGTTCTGCTGTCATCATAGAGAATCCTGCAAGTCCGCATAGCCTACATCAGTCACTTGAAAAGGTGACGCTTGTATTATACACTGAGAGGCTTCAGCAGCAGCGCAAATAGAATACGGAAAGAAAGGCGACAGAGTGGAAAGGCCGCTGACTTCAAGTTCGCAATATGCCGCGCATTAATACAGAAATCGCCACCAGAAAAGGAATAAGGAAAGGTAAGACAATAGCACTAATGGTGCAGCGTAAACGGTAGTAACCAGGTTCTAATCACCAACTACCTAAATACATTACTGTTTTTTTTACTTGTGTGAGTCATGGAATACTGGCACACACTTCTCATGCAGGAGCAACCTTAATCCACTCGATTATCTCTCTAAGACACTGCTATTTCAGTCAAGCCACAATCCTTCTTCGAACACCTGGACGTATGGCTTGGCGCGATAACGCGAAGATTCTTGTCCACGTGCAAAGCAGTGAAGGTTAACTTGCCTTGTTTATAGTCATTTGCGTTCTTTTCATGTTCTTTATAAGTGTGGTGTTTATGCATCTGTCTTTCTACCCAATCTATTCGTGTCCGCAGGACAGCGACACGAGATATGCGGCACTGTCATCGCATATAACAAAGGCATTCTTGTAAGGAATCATGCACGTTGTTGAAGCGAAAGCTTCACTCCGCCACATCAGGCCTAGGTCAGCGACGGCTCAAGTTTGGCCTTCAAGGAGCCAGATGAGAAAGTGTGGCCATACGAAGAAGAAAAAGTCTGTTTCCATCAGGGATCAATCAAATATTCCTCCAATCCTAAGCCGAGCTTGCAAACCGCTACTTCCCGCTGGGCGTTTTTTTCCTTTCAGCACGGTATTTATTACACACCTTTAAATGCAGAAATTATTTACCAAGTAATCAGCCTGTAGCTGAACAAGTGCCATTGAAATATACCACACAGCACTACACAACAACAACACCGTCTTAGCAGGACTTCACTAAAACCGCGGCAAGGAAAGCCAGCGCATCAATAATGGGAGCCAGTCCGCTTGATAGTCACTATCTTCGTAAGTAGCTCTCAACTGGTGAACCATCTGGCCGAAATGAATACTGGGGGAACCTAGAGGTTCAGCATTGCGGTCCTCAGGCTGTACAGTTTCCCGCAGGCTGTGCTGCCCAAGGAGAAAAATCACACCAAAGGGTTCGTGGTCATGCTGGTGACAATTAGGTAACGCACACTGTGAGAATTCAAAGTAGTCTTTCTTCAGTGTGCTTCGTAGAAGATCCCAAAATAATATCGCATCTTTGCAGGCAAAAAAAAGTGTTCAATGGCTTCAGGTGTATCTAATAGCCGAACCCCCCCCCCCCCCCCCCCCCCCCCAACAGAAGAAACAAAAATATTTTTTTCTGAAGCCACACTTTAACAGGTAGAACATCAGCATGAAGTTTAAAGAAAAACGTTTTAGTACAACTCCACCCAGTATCGTGGGTAACAAACCCTGATTCTTATTGCCTTGCGTAGGAATATTATTAGCGATTCCAATGACAATGATAGCAGCAATGACAATGACAATACAGTAAATGAAAACAGTCCTGTAAAGTAGGTTTTCCCATTTCCGAACTTACGCAGAGTTAAGCGAAATCCACCCTTTCGTTTCGCCTAACTAGGTTTTGCAGGTCAAATATCTCAGCCATTTTTGTTTCTTTTGCCATTGCACGGGCTTGCTTTGCTTCCAACAATTAAAAGATATAACGGAGATGAAAACGTGACATCGACGACCATGCGTTCTCGAACCTTAATTAGATTTTGGAATTTCTTCCCAGAAAACCATATCATATTAAATGGATATTCAATGAACATCCATAAATAGATATCCGATGTCCATATGATGTTTACAGAAGCTGATATTATGTTGACATAACATCCATGAAATGTCCATTTTGACACTTGTGGACGCCCATTGTGTGTGGACATGACCACAGCATGTCCACACACAATATTGATGAGACATTAAATGATATTGTGTGGATATTAACCAATATATTTTTTGGTGCTGTGAGTTGTGCATTAGGAGTACCCTACTTTATAATAAGCGAGTAATTGCTCAATAATGTCCACCCAAGCACCATATGGCTCCACCTGGGTGGATATTATTGAGCAATTACTGGCTTATTATAAAGTAGGGTGAGTGGGCGTTACTGTGCAGCTACTACCATCCTGCAAATATACTTCTCTTCGGGGGCAATGCCCTAAATACATTTAGAGTGCACTAAGTAATTGATTTCATACTTTGCAGCAACTGCTGAAAATCAAGAAAAATTATTGTTGTTGTACAGTCATGTTTATTTGGTCATTTATGTTTTATTTTGCCTCTGTGATATCAGGTCCGGGGTGCACATTGATGACCAGCAAATATACAAATGCACATATATAAATACATGACAATAGTAACGGCAGCACATTTATCACAAACATGAAAAAAGTAGAATGGTGGGTATGATGCAAATGAAGCATGTTCATTGATGCAATCTGAGCTTGGTAAAATGAATTCAGCAGCAGTCGGAATGCACTGGCAGTATATCCTAAACAAGCACACTTGTGGAGACAGCACTCTATTCTTCACAAAATATTTTGACAATCCATGGCAAAAACTAATATTGTAAACACACTGCAAGAAGTGGTAAAGACAGCCCTAGTAATGTTTACGCTAGACTTCGGCAGGTAGAGGAGAACTCGACAGGTTCCGCAAGTTTAGAAAGTAGGAGACGATGATCTGATGATGGTCAGGAGGAGATGTATATTTACAGAAGCAAAATATTATACATTGGCAAACAGTTACAGTAACAAGAGTCACACAGACAACTGCAACTTAAGACAAAATAGACTCTCACACAGAGAAGTCACTCTACAAGCCCTTACTTTTCTACCGAACCTTTCGGTTAAAGCCTTGGGACTGTAAATACGTGCTAAGCACGGAGCCTCAATCTTGACTCTCGAACATGGTCCGAGGACCGCTTTTTGATACCAGACGTCAACAAAGACCCAAGGGCGGTCACCTTGGGTAATCCGCCCCGAAAAGGAAGCAGCCGATCAAATTATTTAAAAACATGCCACAACCCCCGTGGGTTGGGAATAATCTCGGACCCAGGTCCTTAATTACGTCAAATAAAAATACAACATTCAAAACACACACTCTTTCCACTCGCCAATCCCCAAACCCTCTCACACGGCGCCTGTCTTTGCCTCCCCTCCTCAGCGTGTTTGCGACGCGACCTTGCAGCTGGTGCCTTTGTGAAAGAAACGCCGCGGTGGATCTCGAGACGAGGCCACTCAGCCGTCCCGTTCGAGGAAAAGGTGGGGCACTGTCCCAGAGCAGTGTACAGTCGCCGTCGCTAGGACCCAATTTCTCGCGACACAGCGGGAGGCCGCTGGGCTGATTGCCTACTTGGGAGGGCCGAGGGTCGCGCCTATTGTAGCCTTCTGCAGGACATTTAGTGAGCGCTTGTGGCAGTGCAAAAAGCTTATTAACGGCGTCGCCCTGCACCCGTGCTTGGCGCCAAGGCGGGAGATCGCTGAGATTGCTGGACGAACTGGCCGTAAAGTGGTTCGCAGAAGCGTGCCACTGTTGTTCCCGGCTGATAATTGGATGCGTCTGTCGTTCGCTTCTTGGCGACGCCTCGGGCCGAAAGGACGAAACAAACCAGGCCTCCCGCGCGCCCGCGTCCAAGAAAAGGGGAGAAAAAGAGAAAAAAAAACGCTCGCTCCTTGGCCTCGGCGCGTGGGGGGTTCGAGCCAGCTCGACTCCACGTGCGAGTCGCTTTTCACTGCGGCCTTACGGCCCTTTTAATATAAACAAGAAAAAAAAGTGAACTGGTGGATATCCTGGAAGGAAACCGTTCATTGGTGTAATTACACCAACAATATACACATACATACAACGCAAACATATGCTGGGCCTCGCAAACAGTGGAAAGGATTTTGATGCAATCTTCCAGTGTTCCCGGGGCAACATTCAGCTTGAATTAAAAAGCAGCATGTGTAAGCAAAAACATACAAGACCACCAGGATCTCACTAAGTATGACAACTTAAAAGAAAAGTAAATTTCAAGGAATGAACACAAGAAAATGTTAGATAATGTTAAAAAATGATTAAATTCAGAAAACTGCAGCTGACTCCCAAACAAGAGCAAAAACATAGCAAATTTAAATATAAGAACTTTAATAGCTATGAAAACCCAAGCCCTTGAATGCCTGCTATATATTCGAGAGTAGCAATGAATGATGGGCTCTTGGTAGTCTTTCACCATCACAAGACAAGGCCGGAACTGCCTTCTAGAGCTGCGCTAGGAAGCTGTCCACTTTACTAATAAGAGGTAATGTATATGGTAGGCGGCGGGACTGCCCTGCAAAGTGTTTTATTCAAGTTCAGGCTTTTCTAGACACCCAAAATCGCATCTGATTGCCTCTAGCTTGGCTGCCATCCCTATTGAACAAGTCCAACACGCATGCTTCTTTCTAGAGGCAAAGAGCGGCACTGTGTATTTTGCCCACATGGACGGTTCAATCATCCCAGCTCGAACTAAACGTCGTGTATTTTTAGCAATGTATGCCCTCAACCGAAATGATAACCGACTGGTAAAGTCACCGCCACTGAAATTGCACAATACCAGAAACGAACCCTAACACTTTGTTTGCCAAACAGTAACATCAACACTCCCCATTTTAGCTGTTCTCCCGCACAGTCGTCTGGTGCTTGGCCGAATTTGGGCGCGGGACTACGTGAAGCACACAACAAAAAGGCCGCCGTTGCGAGAACAACACAAACACGCGGAAGAAAAAAAAGAAACAAGCGAACGAACCACCGCAACAACGCAGCAAACTGAGGCGGCTACCACAGCAATGCTGGCGTTGGCGCTAGCGGCGCGGCCGGTGGTGATGACCGTGGCTACTAAGCCGCCAGCTCTGTTGTTGGTTCTCGTTTCGTAACTCAGGCGTTTGTGAATGTGCTCGTTTCGGAATTCTGGCGTTTGAGACTGTGAACATAACGTGAGGGGTCTCTACAAAGTTTGGCCTTCCGCACGTGCTGGCATCCATGAAAAAAAAAAGAAATGCTCCAGTCGATAGCCTAAATAATTCCTTCAGAAAAAAAAGGACCAAACATTAAGTAAACATCTCTCCCCTGTATGAGACGACACATGCGCAATATGTTTGTGCTATAACTTCAAGTTAAATATACATCCACTTAAAGCTTTTAAGCACATTTCCCAGATTTCTATACACTGAAAGAGCATGCGCGAAATAATATCTTTAGAATATCCACTAAATGATTATTTTCATCGAATAATCCTCTCAATATCCACACAATATCGATAAGTGACATTGGACATTAGGACTATTTGTGGACATCCTCTGAATATTCATGGTTATCTGGGTTATGAACGTACCGGATGAAAGCAAATTCTTGCATGCATTCGCAGCAGTGAACTCTTTCATCTCATAATATTGGATATTTTTCTTTGTTTTTGTTACAAACCTTCTTCCGCAGTAACCATAATAAAACATGTTTCAGGCATTTTATGTCACTAAACATGTATTACGCTTTGAATAGAAAATAGCGCAATAGACCAACGCCAAAGCAGAGAACCACAGTATGAGCTCATATGTTCCACCAACTCGCCCGTTCGGCTATAGTGTTCCGCTTGACTTCGTGAAGCGTGTCTCTACTGTTTGATGAAGATCCGCATTGGCAGCGTCAATGATGAATAAATAGTTATCTTCAAATTTCACGACTGGGATTGAGCTGGTTCCTTCCAGACATTCGCTGGCCTTCCTGTCACGCATGACTAAAACAGGTAGCTAAAGAAGGCAACAATACCAGACCCAATGCAAACCATTCGTTTTGGAAGTCAACTGCCACAGGTAACAAAAGTAAGCAACGTTAGAGCGAGAAGCATAAAAATTTGGAGGACGCTTAAGCTTCGCCTTCAAGAGTGCAACGCGATAGCGTTTTGCACCTCGTTCGCACCGCCCACTCATTCGCTCGGTGTGCTCTTGAGTCACACAGACATAGTTTTCATACTCAACACTTCTAAGTGCACTGTACAACTTTTTTCTAATTATTTGTTCAAACAAGTGGTTCTCACAATCTACGTTATCGCACTGTGTTGTGCACACTACAACGTTTCTTGCTCCCATGTTCCTTTAGCGTTCACACGCACTGAGTATGTCGGAGGGAGAAAGCCGGGCAGCGACGCGCCATGAAGGCGGACGCGATCATGGGGCTGACGCCTTAATGGGATCGTCCTCTATCTCGCTTGGGAGCACCACGCAGAAGCATGATTCCTCGGAAGCAGCTCGGCACACATCGCAGGGGACGCTTTTCCAGCAGAAGCGTTACGGCGCAGCGATCACGTCAGAGGCGTCCGGCATCAGACGCTGCACCTAGCAATCGCGCTGTGAGCGGAAAGAGGAGCCGCGTCGCCTAAATACCACTGTTCGAGTGACGCACGCTGGACGTTGGAAGTGGAGAGAGCGAGAAGAGGGTGCACGGCGAAAAGTTAGGGGCGGGTGGCGTGCCACGTATCGAGGCAGCGCCGCACATTGCGAGGAGGGGTTCTTTTGTGTTTGCCGCAAGATGGCTCTGCGCAGAGCGCAGAAGAAATGTAGCGGAAACTTACTTCGCTACTCGTGTAACTGCGACTTCTGTAAGTAACATGCTCATAATTACCGATATACCCCGCAGTATAACGTTCTACGGCACGTTTCTAAGGCAACACCGCATTCACTAGAAGCGCTTTTGTACAGCTTTCAAGCATCGAGTGAGTGAGTGAAAAAACTTTATTGAGGTCTTTTGGTTAGTCTCGGAGAGTCTTCCTGCAGCCGCTTCTTCGCCACCGTTGGAGACTCCTTAGCACGGGTGGTTCCCTCATTCCAGGGTTCCACTGGTCCTGGCTACCTCGCATGCGTGCTGCACCAATGCCCTTTGGGCGGTGAGCTCGCAGCTGGTTAGCAGGCCCTCCCATTGCTCCGCACTCGGGTTAGTTTGTTTGTGAAAAGTGTAGTTGTGTTTACATTCCCATGTGACGTGGTATAGGGTCGGACTGTCTCCGCACCAGGGGCAGCTATCTCTATACTGTGTGGGAAACATTTTCTTTAGAATGTATAAGTTGTAGAAGGTGCCAGTCTGCAGTCTTCTCCAGCTGGTCGCTTCTTCTCGTGTGAGTCGCTTGTGGGGCGGAGGGTATTTTAACCTGCTGCCTCTGTAGTGATTTAAAATATCTGCGTACGTCGGGTCCACCATCACGGGTCCACGAGGTCTTCTGTCAGCAAGGCTCGGTGCGTGATTTCGCGAACCAGGCTGTCTGCCCTCATGTTGCCCTCTATGTTGGTGTGCGCCGGTGCCCAGAAAACTACTTGTGTTGCTTTATAGCCCGAGGCTCCTGCGCCGAGGAGAACGCGTAGGGCCTCCCTGCAGATCCTTCCTTGTTGGAACCTTCTGCAGGCTGTCTTGGAGTCTGTTATTATAACCTGTGATTCGTTTCTTCGATAGCCCTCGGCCGCTGCGAGCGCCACAGCGATCTCCTCTCCGTCTACTACCGATCTTCCTCTCGCGGATACGCAGCTGATCGTGTTGCCTGAGCAGTCAACCACCGCTGCTGCTATCCTCGTGTTGGTGCTGTATCTGTCTCTCGGGTATAGCCCTGCGTCTGTATATACTGTATATGCCTTTTTAGCTAGGTGGTTCTCCACGTATTCTGCTCTTGCCTGTCTTCTGGTCGCGTGTAGGTTGGGATCCATATTTCGTGGTATCGGGCGAATTCTGAGGGTTCGCCGGATTTCGTCTGGAATGTTTTCGTTTGGGTCTGGCGTGTTTTCCGCCTGGTAGCCTAGTCTTCTCAGTAGTCTTCTGCCTGTTTCCGTGAGTTCTAGCCTTTCTAGCAGTGCTTACAGTTGGGCCGTCGCCAGCTCCTTAAAGGTGTTGTGAACTCCCAGTTCTAGTAGCTTGTTGTTTGGGGTGTTTCTTGGTAGGTTTAGGGCCGTTTTGTAGGTTTTTCTTATCAGAGCTTCGGCCTGTTCTTTTTCTTTCTTGATTGCCGAGTGGTAGGGAAGGGAGTATGTCACCCTGCTGACTACCAGGCTTCTGACTAGTTTAAGGGTGTCGTCTTCCTTCATGCCATGCCTTCTATTGGAGACTCTTTTAATCATTCTGCTGACTTGTTCGGTTGATTTTTGCAGTAGGCTGATCGTGTGGCTGCACTTTCCGCTACTCTGCAGCCACATGCCTAATATCCTTATGACGTTTTTTTCCGGTATGTTTTGGCCTTCGAGCTTGATTTCCAGTTTCGCCTTCGTAGGCTTCTTCGCCACCCTGAGAGCTCCGACTTGTCTGTTGAACACGCTAGGCCTCTTGCCCTTACGTATTCTTCTACGCATGTTGCGGCTCTCTGTAGGCTTTCATGCTTCTCTTCTAGCGTGCCCCGGTTGGTCCATACCGTAATGTCGTCCGCATACATGGCATGCTGTATGTCTTCGATTTCTTCCAGTCTTTTGGCCAAGCCGATCATGGCTAGGTTAAAGAGCACGGGCGAGATCACCGACCCCTGTGGGGTTCCCTTGTGGGGGGTGTTGAAAGGCTGACTTCTCACCTCCCCCAGCCCTATGGTGGCTGTTCTGCCTGCTAGAAAGGCTCTTACATAGTTGTGAGTTCTTTCCCCGCAGTTTATATTTTGGAGTCCCTCCATTATGGCCGGGTGGCTGACGTTGTCAAAGGCCCCTTTGATGTCTAGGGCCATGACCACGTTTTCCCCTGTTTTTGGGATGTTGGTTAGGATGTCCTCCTTGAGTTGTAGGAGAACGTCCTGCGTAGATAGCTTAGACCTGAATCCAAACATGCTGTGTGGATAGATTTGCTCTCGTTCCATCCACCGCTGGATTCTTTTCGTAATTATTCTTTCATACAGCTTTCCCAAGCATGAGGTAAGGGAGATTGGCCGCAGATTCTCGATTTGCAATTTTTTGCCCGGTTTGGGAATCATTACCACCTCTGCATGTTTCCATTCGGCCGGGATTGTGCCCTCGGCCCAGAGTTGGTTGAGGTAGTTTGTCAGTTGGTTTACTGCCCCCTCGCTGATGTTGCGTATGAGGGAGTTTCGTATCTTATCTACCCCGGCTGCCGTGTTTTTAGTGAGGGCCCCCATCGCCTCGTGCACTTCTGCCAGCGTGATCGGCCTGTCCATCTCAGGATTCTCTTTGCCCTGATAACTTCCTTTGTATTCTTCTGGGCTTTCTTTCCCGTAACATTTGGCCTTTAGGTCCTCGATCATTTGGTCCTCGGTTCCTTCGTACTAGTGGATTAGTCTTTGTATTGTCTTGTTGCTTTCGGTCCTCGTTTTTCCCGGATCCATCATGGCTTTCAGGATACACCATGTCTTAGCCGTGCTCAGTGTGCCGTTTAGCGAGTTGCTGAATTCCTGCCAGTTTTGCCTTGCTAGTTGTGTGGGGTATTCTTCTGCCTTGGCTGTGATTTCTGCAATCTTTTTCTTTAGCTTTGTGTTTAGCTTTTGTTTCCGCCATCGCTTGGTGAGACTGCGCCTTGCCTCCCATAGCCTAAGCAGGCGCTTGTCCACTTCTGGTGCTCGCTCGGTTCTGTCTACTTCCTTCGTATACGTTTCCTGTATTTGTTTGAGCTGCTGGCACCATTCTTGGATGCTCGTAATCTGTCCTGTTAGGTCCCTGCTCCCTTGTCTGAATGCGTCCCAGTCTGTGAGGCGGGCTTTCCCAAGCTTCCGTCTGGTGGACTCTGCCGTCATTGTGAGCTGGACTATGTAGTGGTCGCTTCCTAGATTCTCTAGGGTGTTTTCCCACTCTGATTTGTACCCTTTACGAAAGTGAGGTCTGGACTTGTGTCTGCACTTACGCTGTTGCCCGTTCTTGTGGGTTGGTCTTCGTCCGTTACTAGTTCGAAGCCCTGGCCTGCCGCAGTGTCCCAGATGCTTTGGCCTTTTCGGTCAGACGTTGGGTATCCCCAGTTTGGACTTTTGGCATTAAAGTCTCCCGCTATCACAAGGGCGTTTGTTTTGGCTAATTTGTTTACTTCGGTAAACAACTCGTGGCTGAGTGGTAGCGTCTCCGTCTCACACTCCGGAGACCCTGGTTAGATTCCCACCCAGCCCATCTTGGAAGTTGCTTTTTATTTATGAAGTGCATGCCGGGATTTATCGCTCACGGCCAACGCCACCGACGACACCGGCTTTTCTGCGACATGAGCTCCTTAACGCTACCGCGTTAAAATGATATTTTCATGTTAGCGAAAAGACGTGTAAAGAGCCGTAGAGCCGGTAACGTAATGAGCCTGTGTCGGCGTTGTCCAGGGACGTCCGTTTCGAGCGCCAGACGGGGCACTTCGTCGTTTCCAGCTTGTCTTCGTTGTCTTCTTCACAATATAATGAGATAGCGTTAATCTTCCCGCTTTCCGGAAAACCCAGCATTGGAGTAGTCGACGAAAATGGCGAGCATGACACTCTAAAATGACAGCTGGCAGGCGAAATAACTGGACATTGATTGGTCGACTGCGTAACGTCTCGACGCCACAAGGCGTGACCGAGTTGGCCGCAGTTGTTTACGGAGGCTGTGACGGGACTATAAACCTGGATCACTCTACCTCGAGCCGGACACGCTACACTTGAGACACGCAGGTACATTCGTACGACATGGTTAATGCAGGGCCCTTGAAATCGTTGTTTCATCTTTCTCAGCCTCGAACATCCCAAAACATGCTTCTGGCAAGACCGTACTCTACTCCGCTCAATAAATCAGTCGGAGTTGAACATTAGTGACTACCCTTCAATTACATAGCTAATAGCATAATCTTGTAACATGCTGCAGAAAAGTGACGCTTGATGATGAAAAAAACCTCCTCTTGCCTTCTTTATTGATTTCATTTGCCAACACATTTTCAACGCGTGATACGTGCATGCGTGTATTTGATTTCATGAAACGACATCTCTGCGAAATCTTCGAGAGTAAAAAGTTCAAAATGGAGCAGATGATATGACGTATACCAAGGCCACTTTGTAGAGCGAACATGCATCGTGGCACATGCGTAACATGCGTCGTAGCCTGCAGCACGTTTTTCAGTAACCAAACGTAACTTTATTCAGTGCACTGTTTCAAACACCTCAAAAAAAGGTTGCAGTTTTTCGTCATATCCCAGTCTTTTGCAGTCTTTAATTGTATCATGTACAAACACCTAATTGATTGCGCGGGTCACGCTTGTGGCACCAGTAATCTGAAAGAGAAATAAGGCTTGTGAGTTGTAGTTAACCATACTGAAAGCCCCCCCCCCCCCTTTAACATTTTAATGCGGCGAATTGCTTCCCCCCTCGACTAAACGCAAGCTAATGATGACCAAGTTTGTGCGATGGAAATTGCTATAAAATGACTAATTTATACACAGGTAAGCATATGTTACCGTAGATACAACGTAATGTCATTCCGACCAATAAGGCCTAAGTTAAATTTACTACTCACAAATTCCTTCCGAGCGGCCTTCAATTCTTATTGCTTGCGTCTGCGAACATTTCAGTTTCAGTTTCAGTTTATTTCCCACAAGTACCGGGGATGTACAAGGTGTGACGAGGGTGACGGGATAAAAGCTGCATCAATAGCAGCTTGACTGGAAGCTTGGCATGAAATCAAAGCCCGATCCTTTACCCCATATAATTCTATCAGCAAATGTCATCATAAGAGTTCCAATCCTCTGGTATCCGCAGGAAGGCGCAAATTTGTAACGAATTGAGTTTGTTACTTGATGAGGAGGAAAAAAATAGAAAAAAAACAGGAAAATAAGCCAGGCACTGGAGCAAAAGGGTGAGATATAAAGGTCAAAGAGAAAAGGAAGCTCGAAGGAAAGTAAACTTATTTTCTCTTGGCATCACAGCCAACAATAATCATCTTTTATTAAAGGGGAACGGTAACAAAATGAGAGTATATCTCGCCTTCGAGTGTAGGTGTTGCATGAAAAGGATTCAAGGAAAGATTCAGAGCGTTATCTCAGCGCACATCGATGTGTTAGCTATGCCCATCTTTTGGCCTATCTGCTGAAAGTAACTATCTTTTCCCGCTACCCTCCAACATACTTTGCCTTCTCTCTTTTCAGCCTCTTTTATGGCCTACATTCTTTTCAGGGGCTTTAAAGCCCGGACGTGCATAACTACCTATTTCGTCCTCTCAACCTCCTCTAGGTCGCCCCAACTGGCTACTATTTTCTCATTAGCGATGGTCTTTCGTGTTTTGTCTAAACTATATTAGCCGGTTTAGATGATTGGGCACCGCCTGGTCTCTAGGTTAATTCTCACATTTTTCGTCAACCTCTGCTAGCATTCAAGACAGAACCAGATGCTTCCCTTTCGGTGGATGCGAACAACTTGTTCGTGAAGTCGGTTGCCTATCAAATGTAATCTATTTTTTCTTACCTTTTTCTGGCTATTCTTTAGCGCGTTAATGCATTTGCAACCAGAAGGCTCATAGCATGTTTTGAGAACCTACCTTACTTTGCTTTTAATTCCATAGCTTTAAATTCGCCTTTCTCCAGATATTTGGGCGTAGGCATTGACGCTGTCAGCATCATAGACAAGTGACATGGCAGGAAAATAACTCATCGGCGTGTTGTGCGATATCTTCAGATCACCTTATGTTGCAGAGATGGCAGCAACCTCCAACTCAGGCATTTTAGTTGAGACAAGGGCGAAATAAGAATCGAAACCACCGGGACCCTGAATCAGACACTGTCTCCTGGGACACGAAAACAAGTTCGTACTGCTTGGTTAATGCAGAAATTTACATCAATTTCGGTTGGCGATTTTTATAATATGATCGCTTACGATTTTACGTTAAAAGGTGTGCGTGATTTAACACTGAAAGTAATACATTATTTTAGTAAATATGCGTAGGTAATACTGGCCAAGTCAAGATACTGGTGATCAAGCAAGGAGCAAAGTATAAGTACACGCACAAAAGTCCACAGGAGTGGCGTACGGGAGTTCATAACGCTCTCTTGGCATACCCTTACACGCGAAACCTGAACGGCGAATGTATAGTGTGTGTATGGCGGGGGGGTCAGTGCTCACAGTGCTTTGTTCTCTAGTCCAATTGTGAACTTTTTCTGGCGTACAGAAAAATTGTGCACATTCTCTGATGTACTTAGGAGGTTTATTAAGCGGCCAAGCTTTCCTTTTTACAGGAGAAGAAAATATATACCTTGCGCAATATAGGGCAGTAAGTATGTTTCCAAGGAGAGTGGACAGCGAACGCCAATAGATTGCTATTAAGGATAGCAGAAAAAGAAATGTCTTGCTTTCTGTTGAAAGGATCTGCCATTTGGTGCTGTTCATTTGAGGTGGAGATTGGTATAGGAATCAAATTTCCTGAACTCTTGAATCTCGAGATAAGAACGCTAGTTCAAGGCCACACGGCACGGTAGTATGCTTGATTAAAGCGGGACTTCACATCAATATCATGTTACCGCTTAAGCAGCTGCCTGGATAGCGGGGTCGATTAAAACTGTTGCAATTAAGAACGTGAGAGATATTAAACACCTTTAGCACATCGCGTTGAGTGTTGCCGTCTGCGTTACTGGAGTTTTGCCAAAGCTCCCACCAGCAGTGAGCACGCGCTTCATTGGTCCCCACCCGTGGCATCTCGCCTTTAGGGCGCCAGATGGTCTTAGTTGCCCGTCAACTTAGCGCATGACGACTGCGCCGGGAGCATGGAGGAAGGAAAACTGATGGAGCGCGCGGCAGCACTCTTGAAGCCTAGCCATAAAAAATAAAAGGGAGCGAGAGTCGGTCTATGGGTGATCAAACCATGTAATAGCGTGCGGTGACCGCTGCGCATCGCGCATGCGCGAATCGGCACCGCGCGGAGTTTTCCGCGCGCGCGGCGCGCGCAGCACCGGGGAATCAGCGCGATAACTCCCATGCTCGCCACAGCAGGCCGCCGCGCGCCCGCGCCAAGGCAGACGTGCGCATTAAAACATACGACATCAAAACATAGGGACAGAGTGGGAGAGCGAAAAAACAGGAGAAGGAACGGCTTCCGCGGCGCTTGGCTTGCGAAGATTGGCCGCGTGACGTCACGCTCTCTCAATAGTTTTCCCACCTCCATGGCCGGAACCAATCAGTGCAGGACCACGGCCGGTAGGAGGGATATCCAGCAACTCCGATGATGCAAACAGTAACACGCTACACTGTTAAAGGTGTCTATTACTCGTTGCGTACTCTTCGAGTTGCTCGGAAAAGCCGTCGCCGTACCCCGGTTTCAAAGGGAGCTTTCAAGGAAGAGACAACTAAACATTTCAGTGGCGCCATCATGGGATGCGGAAGCTGTCGGAACTGAAGACCGTATGCGCGCTGGACAAAGTAAATGGAGCCTCCGCGTGGAGTGTATCACCATCAAACTAAGTATCAAGGCGGAGCCGAAACAGACGCCGGGAATATGATAGGTGCCTTGTAAATAGTGCATATGATATACGTAGCGTTGGCGCGTCGATTGCAAGTGGTTTTTAGTGTGCTTGGTCACCTGATTTATTAGTGAGCATAGCGATAAGTGAATTAGTGATAGAAACTACAGTGATGTAGAAGACAAATAACCTCATGTGTGTATCATTGAATTTGAACAGGTGCGATCATCTCTGCTTTGTACTTGTAAAATTCTATCATATGCGCGTAATGGTACGAGGAATTAGTTTGAGGCTGTGTCTTGTAGTCATAGCCTACTCGACGACAGTGGAGTATTCGTAAGACGTATGTCGAGAAGGCGGAAAAGAGCGGTCGGTACTAGACGGTTGAAGCGAAAGTGAGATGCCGAGAAGCGAACTTCGGAAACAGAAGCGAAGCTCCCTAAGTGCGCTCAGGAAGCCAAGCTTGAACATAAGCAAGCTGAAGACGCTCGTCAACTTCATTTATAGACAAAGGTGCCGAGGTCAAGCGACAACTTCAGTTATTAATAGTTAAAGAAGCTGATCCAATGAGAAGAGCATCACAGCAGGCAAAATGAGGCAATGAGCGCGCACGCCATTGCATCTACTGTTAAGATGAAGTTTAGGCATCATCCTAAATAGTTAAGGCACAAATTAATGTGCGGCTAATAAGTAGTGCAGATACTACGCGGACGCAAACAAGTGTCCGGCAATGGAGCCTCAGGTGGGAAACAATAACGCTACTGCTTCACATCCTTAGAGACAGAGATTAAATATTTCTCAGTATTTTTCCGCACACCGGCTATTAGCTTGGCTCAGTGCGTGCGCCATGCCCTGTTATTTCTCGATTTATAACTAGGATTCTTCAGCAATAAGAATCTAATGAACAAAAAGTACACTTGTTGCATACCTGGCTGGACACACGGACATCCGTACAGGTAACTAGCGTAGAGGTTGTTGTTCTCGTTACTCCTCAGAAGTGAGGTGCTGCAGCTCTCGCCGTGCACCGGACGCCGGTTGCAGAATCCAAGCGTTTGTTCCGGGTATTGTACTACGCAGCAGTATTGCACGGGCGAATCGCAATTGAGGCTTGAAGTGCACGGTCTTCCTTCGACCTCTGATCCTTCGTGCTCCTTCTGGAGAAAATAAACATTGAACTCTTAAGAGCGACATTCAGAGTGAGCCGACAAGAAGCTAACTTATAAGGAAGCGTGGGGGAAAAACACACTAGCAAGGATAAGGAAGAATGCAGCTTGTCCTCGCTATATATGATAGGCAACAAACTTGGCAGTACGGTATTCCCCGATCCCCCTACTTCGGACTCAGTGATGTCGAGCTCTACTTGACATCAACTAGCACCGTCGGTCACGCATCTGCAGCGAACATCGCTTACAAAAAACGAACGTTTTAACCCGCTAACACAAGCCTCGAACTCTAGAACATCTGACGTCTGCGTTCCCAACGGGAAACGTATCGCCGTAGATTATCTTGATTAAGAAGATGCACATGCACAAGCAAAAAGCACTATTCATTTACCCTAAGTTTTGCTTGGGAAGCTTCGCCTTGCCATGTCTCGTCACATCCAGATAAGTATTTGACGGCAACTTAAGGTTGTTGTTTTTTTAGAATGAACGAGTCATAGGTATTACCTTTAGCGCCCTTTATTCAAAGAAGATGACGTTGAAGGAAATGACGACGTCGACTGGCAGCTTAGTGCGCCAAGAAACCGAGTACCCACATGGCGCCTAGTCTAACGCAGTGGCCACAAACCTAGTCTTTCTGTCTCAGCATGAGTTCCGAACCTATGGCGACCAGATATTTACGAGCTTTTGCTACAATGCGGCTTCAGGGCCTCCTAGGTGAAATTCAAGAATGCATATAGTAATGAATTTACATTAATATTATGGCCATGCCTATGGTAGGTGGTAGTTGGCAGTTGACATGGCCGGAAACCAATTAGGCGCCGAGTTTTGTCGCTTCATGGGACCACGTGGCATGCCTAAGTCGGCCAGAGCTACTAACTAGCCAGGGCAGCTTCTTAAGATTACAAATCGAACCCTTCAGGACCCTCGCGTTCCTAGAATCAGACACTATCCTCTAGAGCACGCAGATACGTTCCTGCGGCTTTACTGATGCAGGGCGTTATACCTGAGTGGGGCAGTCAATTACATAATGCTGTAACACTGCTGGCTAGGACAAAAGAGTGGGCTCGGTAACACCAGTACAAGTGCGCTTGGCACAGTAACGGAAAGATATGCGTCAGAAAGAGGGATGGGGTGAGTGCGTTGCAAGTGCGTAACAAAAAGGACTTGGACGATGTCATGTAGTTTTTGTCTGTGCCAGAGCAACTGTCGTGTAGCCCCTCTTCTTCTTGACCGTGGATGGCACGGGTTATATCTTTCCATCTGAGTTTAAAGATATTTGTCAAGCAGAATATAAGAAATTCTTCAAATTATTTCACCTGAACACCCAGGCAGCAAAAAATAAGTGTGCCAAGCGTTAAGTACTTTTCAGTCAGTTTCATTTCATTTTTTATATTATGCTAACGGAGGCTTGGTATACCGGAAGTGCTTATATAAAATAAGCTTGCTAATCTACAACAATTATTTCCTAAATCGTACTTCAGGTCGTGGAGGAGGCTTTCGTTAATAGTTAATAAGTATCTTTCTGGTGAATACAGCCCGATTTTACATACTCAAACAAAGACTTCGAAGTTCTGTCTTTGCTAATCAATAGGCAACTTCAGATGGAAACTGTAAAAGTTTTTCCAGTTTTCTCGAGTCTCTTCTCAGTTTTGCAGATCAAAATAAGCTCAGTGTTGTTCTGGGCGGTGACAATAACATAAGCGTGCTTTCCGACACTCCAGCAAAGAAGGAACTAGAGCAGCTAATTGAGCCTTTTGGATGTGAGAACGTTATACCAACCTCTATGCGAGTAACTCACACGTCATCGTCTTTAACTGACATGTTTATAACAAACATTCACCGAACTGGATATAAAGCAGGAGTAGTAAGTACCGATATAATCGATCACTATGGCATATATCGTCTTCCAGATATTGCACACATTAAATATAAACCGGAACCATGACTGTTTCAAGAGATTTCGAAGCTCACTTGAGCATCTTCAGAGGAAATATATGCGACACAAACTGGGAAGACGTTCGTCAAGAAAACAATGCAGATTCCGCTTACAATCTATTCATGAATCATTTCTTGAACGTCTAGAGGGAGTCTTTTCCCTATAAATTTCTTTGAAACAGAAAAAAGAAGTTAGGAAACCTTGGATTTCACCTGAATTATTTAGATGAATAAATGCTAAGGATCACTTGTACAAACAATTCCTAAAGACGCGTGACCTTGAAAGTCTGAATTCGTACAAGCCGCTTCGAAATAAATTGACAAAAGAAATTAAACGTGCAAGAGAACAATACTTCTATAATCAATTTTTCTCGTGCGGAACCATAACCCACCTAACATAAAAAAACCTCACTTATTTATAAATCCTAGTCCTGACCAAAATGAGTCAATAAAAATTAAATGGAAGTATGAGGAGCTATGTGGGTGCTGTTTAGCTAACACGTTTAATGATTATTTTGTTGAAGTAGGCTAACCTAATAAAGATAACTACTCGCTGAGCTATAGTTGGTCAGCGAATGATGAATCCATTTTCTTGTGTCCTGTGATTGACGTTGAAGCTAATTCAACCTTCGCAGGGTTCAAAAATAATGCTAGTAGCGATGCCGATGGTCTTAAAATCAAGGCTGTGAAGTTTGTGCTGGATTTCATATCAGCATGCCTAAGCCAGATTTTCAACCTCTGTTTGTCTCAAGGCCGATTCTCCAAGCCAATGCAGATAGCTAAAGTGACAGCTTTGCACAAAAAAGAGAATTAAAACGACATCGCGAACTACAGATTCATATCAGTGTGGTCCGTTTTTCTAAAGGGTTGGAAAAGATAATAATAAACAGAATGTGAAGTTTCAGCAATAAGCACGAGATACTGAACTCTGCACAGTTTGATTTTCGCAAACACCGATCCCTGGAACTTGCTCTACTGACTCAAAAAGAGTTTATAATGAAAGCGTTCAAAGACAAACAGTTAGCTTTAGGAACTTACGTTGATTTTTCCAACGCTTTCAATTGCATAGATCACAATATCCTTTTAAAAAAGTTAGGAATATATGGTTTCAGTGGTACTGCTCTTTCACTTTTAAAATCTTATGTGGCTAGCCGTAGACAGTTCGTTCAACTTTGGCCCCATCTTTCTGAAACCACGTCAGTCTTATCTGCCGTGCCTCAGGGTAGCATCCTAGGGCCATTTTTATTTAATATATACGTAAATTATATTGTTGAAATAGACGACCAAGCCAAATTTGTCATTTATGCAGACGACACGACATTACTGTTTTCTGCAACTTCGCCTAATCATTTAATAATTCAACAGGCAAACAGAGCGCGTATAAGTCTTGAAGAATGGTCTGAACGAAACAAGTTAACAGTAAATACCAGTAAAACTAAAGCTATTCTCCTTCGTTCGAAAAATAGAAACGTTATTATCAATTGAGATATCCGATATAATAATTCAATAGTAGATATCGTTAGCTGATTTAAAATACTTTGTATCGTTTTCGCAGAACAGATGCCATGTGACGCCCAGGTAGATTACATTGCGCACAAGTTGTCACGTGCTGTTGCCTTGACTAATATCATCAAACATACCTTCCCTACTCAAGTTAGAGTTCTTACATACAATCCACTGTTTCACTCGCACATAAAATATTGTCACTTGGTGTGGGGAACGACAACCCTAAGTAACATGCAATAAATACGTCGACTGCAGAAAAAAATGCTTAGAATTATATCTAACGTTCCTTATGACTATCCATCTCTTCCACTTTTCTAGAACCATAACATAATGGCCATACATAATATGTACGCTAATCACTTAACTTTAGCCTATAAAAAGGAAATAAGAAACAATGTCAGCTTTTTGAGAGAACTGGCTTGCCTGCAGATAAAGGAAGTACATTACCCTACTCGTAACCCCGACATATGAAACGAATTTCAATGTCGCACAAAATATGACAAGCAGATGTTTCAATGTCGCCTACCAAAATTGTTAATTTTACTGAATAAGCACGGCTTTCAACTCGAACAAGCATCGCAAGATGACGTCAGAGTAGTTTTATCAGCGACTGAGCCTGTTTGTCTATGTATGCTATTTGAAGCCTTCAAAGTTATCTTGATGTACTACCTTTATGACGGATATGTTTTCATTTTTGTTTCACTTATTTTGTTTTTCACTTATATGTCCCGATTGCGATTGTTTTCTTTTGTGTAAAAACTCAATTTTTAAAGGTCTTTCTGTCTTTTCTTCTTTGCTGTGTGCGAAAGTTTGACACTGCTATTTTTTTTTATACGGGGTTTTTTGCCTCAGGGCTATTATTATTACTGTCACTGCTGCATTGCTGACACTGCTATTATTACTACAGCTAATTGGAAAGAAATTTGTCCTTTTTTGTTCTTTCACTTTGCATAGTTTTACTGTAATCTCGCTTTCCTTTATTACCTACTCTCTGTTCATGTGCAATAATTAGGTGCTGGTTCTTGTCAATTTTTTTTTTTTATATACGCTATCCTTGAGCGCGATATCTCGTCGAAAGTAGCCCCGCCGGGGTGGTGCAGTGGTAAGACGCCCGACTACTGTGCCGGAGTACCCGGGTTCGAACCCGACCTCGGCGGCTGCGTTTCGATGGAGGCGAAACGAAGTGGCGTCCGTGTGCTGTGCGATGTCAGCGCACGCAAGATCCCCAGGTGGTCGAAATTACTCCGTAGCCCTCCACTACGGCTCCTCTTTCTCTCTTTCTACTTTCACTTCCACCTCCATCCCTTCCCTTACGGCGCGGTAGTGGTGTCCACAGAAAACAAGTGAGACAGTTACCGCGCCTTTCCCTACCTATAAATAAATCAGTGAATCAGTGAACGCCGTCGAAAGTACCTCTATTTATTTTATTTTATTTGCGGACGCTGCACTGCTCTACTTATGTATTTTTACTTTGTATTTCCTCCAGGGGGATGGAAGCTCGTCAAGCCAATTGCTTGGCTTTTTCTCCCTGCCTCCCCCATCACCATGATGGAAAATAAAGGTGGTGGTATTATTATTATTATTATTATTATTATTATTATTATTATTATTATTATTATTATTATTATTATTATTATTATTATTATTATTATTATTATTATTATTATTATTATATATGGCTACATAACTCATGTTAAGTAATCCTTCTTATAGAAATTAAAGATTACTTGGACCTCTCACCACTAACTGAAAACCAGTGGGGAAATTGTAAGAACAATAACACATTTTGAACAATACTACTGTTACCCGGGTGGCTTACTAATTTTGGTTATCGACTGCGGATTCGTGTGACCCGGGGTTCAATCGCGGCCAAGCAAGCCGTGCTACGCTGGGCACGAAACGTAAGGCACCATTTGCTAGCGATGTCAGCTAAGGTTGAAAACCACTTGGCGGTTCAATTGTTCCTAAATCTCAACAACGGCGTCTCTGATACCCTACATCACTTCAGGATGTTAAGGCACACAAACCAAACAAACCATGTGCTGCTAGTATAATGGTTAAAACTAATGCCTTAAGAATTCTCGTCCAACAATATGGAATAATCAAGAGGGCAATCACAAGAAAGCTTATGAAGATTGCTAAAGTACTCACCAGGATATTGCTATAAACATCCGGGTTGTTATGTTTGTCACAAGCGGTAGCATGATCGCATAGTTGCACGTATAAATTTATAGCCATCCACACCACGGTTTTGTAGCAACACATCTTTCTAAGGGCGCACATTATTAGTTTAGATTAGCAGTTAGGGCAATATTTGGGAAAAAACGTACACAGCCCTAGCAGAATATGTAAATGCGCTCTTCGCCTCTCTTTAAACACAGTTCAAAGTAAAACATGAACACTCTTCTATCTCACTCTCAACGTCGCGATTAGCTACCACGGATGGCGATATTATGAAAATTTATGATCCCTGCCTTTGAAGGAACAGCTGTATTTAAAGCACTGTTATCTGAAAAAAAAAAAAAAAACAAGCAAAAATTAGAGCCAAGGCATTTTCATTAGTACTCAATATATTGGTTTATACTTTGTTCATTTCTAACATGCTGCTAGCCTTTTTCAAGGCTGCCGCAGAATTGTGATACATCATGATCGATATAATCACTTCACGAAGTATAGAAGCACAAAGAGAAGCGTTTACAAGGAAACTAAAATTCAGAATAAGTAATAATATAGCTTCAAAAAGCTTATTTCCTAAGAGCTGGAAACCCATGAAACCATCAGTCCCCTACCCATGATCATTCAAGACATGTTCAAAAAGGCAAACAATGAAGTACGATAGCCTTTTCTCGGTTGATAAATCAAAATTTCTAGAACCTCGACCGAGGTGGGCGAAAATTGTCGAAATATATATATATTTTTTTTTACATGACTTCAAACAGGGGACTGTAGTAAAAAAAGGGCAGATGCATCACTCTTAAGAATCGCTGTAGACATGTTCATCTGCGCTTTGTTTAAACATTGTCGCCCGCCTTGGCTTTATCACTTTTTGTCAACAACGCCAGATACCTAGAAGCCTTTGCTAAAAAATTGTTCTCGGTTTTTAAGAATGTCGGCGTGAACATTGGCTTTCATCATCTCGACCAGTTGCAATGAGACTGTTTTCTCGTTCTCGTGTGCGCACAAGATTCCTCAGAAAGGGCTGCGATCACAACCTTTTCCTTCTCCGTCCGAGCGCCGTCACTACCACTTGACTAAAACTGGGTTACGCATTGGAATAACAATATACCCTCGAATGACAAAGCCCCAAAGGTCTCGCAGAAACACAAAAGGAAAACTAGCAGGGATTACCTCTGTCACACCAATGGTAGTGTTCAAGCACTTGCTTTTTGTCTTGTATTAAAGTAGTGTGATTGCTGTTTATTACATGATACTTACCTGATACAAACTTTCCGTGCACATGAGCCTGGTGCGCTGCAGTTTAAGCTGTACCTATGACGTCATTAGAGAGCTGCCGAATCAAATGGCGGAGGTTTGATTGAGACCTTCGCGATCAGCTTAAGTGCAGCGGCGCGCTTGATCGCTGAGACCACGGGTTCACCCTACGTGTGGAGCTGCCGTGTCAGGTGGCGTATGTTTAACCTTACTTAAGCCTGATTTTAACGAGTTAAAACACCTGCCATGGTGGTTCACTTACGAGACACCCGACTACTGCAGCTGAGCACCGGGTTCGAACCACACTGGTTGGAATCCGCTCCGCTGTAATTTATTGTTAAAGAAACGGCTTAAACAAGGCCGGATAAATTTTTGGTCCGTGGTGCTGATCGCATCAGTGCTTTCTCGCTAAAGAAAACTAGCCTGCACTCGCGAACGCGAGTCACGCATTGCTTGTTTGTCTCGTGCTCTCTTTTCGCAGCGCCCGTGCAAAAATGAAGAGCAGGCGGAGCAGGTAATTTATGTGCTGCAGTGTGACGCACACTCGTATAGGGACAGCTAGTGGTTTCTTCCTTCTCCGACGGCTCAGCTCTTTGATTTCGCCCATTGCGGCCTATACAATCTTCGCGTTGCAAAGGAGACGAGAATGGAGGTTTCGAAAATCTAAAACCTGACTCAAGGCTCTCAGTATCTTATATAAGAGGCCTAACTGTCAGAAGGAAAGTTTAAACATTGTAATATTTACATATCTGTGTGCAAGAAGAAATAAAATATAATTGAATAATATTGTCACCAAGACAGGGATTTATGGGTATCGGCAACAGGGGCAGATACACACAGTCAAAAGGTTCCCGAGAAACGGTAACACGAAGACACAAGCTCAAGAGTCCACAGTCCTAACTTGCCGAAGCGCGCGAGAGTCTCCAACTTCTTTGTCGTTCAAGCGCTACCTCGAACCGTCAGGTGGCATCCCCCCCCCCCCCTCGAAAAAAAAGAAACGCAAGCTCACAGAAAACAAACTGCTCCGGATGGCAAATACGACTTTCAGCGGGTAAAATACGGCTTCATGCGAAGCACATGCACCAGGTCAGACGAGCACTGACGACTAGAACTCGGTATAGTTCCGTCTGGAATAACCTCGTACACGTAACTTCTGAGAGGCGACGCAACACTCTGTAGGGTCCGAAGTAACGATTGAGAAGTTTTTCTGACAGGCCTGGGCGCCGGACAGGTGTCCACACCCAGACTTTGTCACCAGGCTGGAACACGACATAGCGATGGCGGTCGTTATATCGGCGTGCATCTGTTGCTTGCTGTTTTGTAATGTGATTACGGGCGAGTTGGCGAGCTTCCTCAGCGTAGTTGGTGAATTCTTCTGCGTCAGCGGTAAGCAGCTGGTCGTCAGCCGCACATGGCAGCATAGCGTCGAGCATGGTCTGTACATCGCGTCCGTGTACTAGGCGAAACGGAGTGAATCGAGTTGTTTCTTGGACAGCCGTGTTATATGCAAATGTGACATAAGGCATTATCTCGTCGCATGTTTTATGCCGGACATCGACATACATGGCGAGCATGTCCGCTATTGTTTTGTTTAGTCGCTCAGTAAGGCCATTAGACTGAGGATGGTAAGCAGTAGTCTTTCGGTGATGTGTCTGGCTTAGTTGGAAAACTTCTTCAAGAAGACGCGCTGTAAATGCCTTGCCACGATCAGTGATGACGTATAAAGGGGCGCCATGGCGGAGGACAATCTGCGTCATGAAAAACTGTGCCACTTCGGAGGATGTTGCACGTGGCACCGCCATAGTTTCCGCGTAACGTGTCAGATAATCTGTAGCCACGATAATCCACTTATTGCCAGCTGACGATAGAGGAAAAGGGCCAAGAAAGTCCATACCAATTTGGTCGAATGGTACTAGCGGTGGGGAAATAGGCTGCAGGAAACCCACTGACTTCAATGGCGGTGTCTTGCGTCGCTGGCACTCGCGGCAACCGCTACCATATCGATGAACGGTGGCGGTAAGTTTGGGCCAGTAGTAGGCCTGGCGCACTCTAGTAAGAGTGCGTGCAAAGCCCAAGTGTCCAGCGGTGGGTTCATCATGGCAAGCATGAAGGATTTCATCACGGAGATCTGCAGGGATGACTAGAAGATAGGCTCGGTCACTGTTGCCGGCGCTTTTCTTGTAGAGGATTCCGTCGCGCGTACAGAAGGATGACAAGTTCTTAGCAAACAGTCGAGATGCTGTAGAATCGAAACCCTCCAGATGATCGATCACAGTTTTGAGGTCTGGGTCAGCCCGTTGCCGGGCCTTTAAATCAGAGGAACTGATAATGCCAAGAAAATGGGCGTCTTCATCCGTACTGTCATGGACCAACTCCACGGGTGATCGAGACAGTGTGTCAGCATCTTCATGTTTACGTCCGGATTTATAAACGATAGAGTAATCAAACTCCTGCATACGAAGGCTCCACCGTGCAAGACGTCCTGATGGATCTCGAAGACTAGCTAGCCAAAACAAAGCATGATGGTCTGTCACAACTTTAAATTTACGGCCGTAGAGGTAAGGTCGGAATTTCATTGTGGCCCAAACGACGGCGAGACACTCCTTTTCAGAAGTTGAATAGTTTGATTCTGCCCGAGAAAGGGTGCGGCTGGCATAAGCGATCACTTTTTCCTCGCCTTGCTGGTGCTGGACCTGAACAGCACCCAGACCGACATTGCTGGCGTCGGTGTGAATTTCGGTGGCAGCGTCCTCATCGAAGTGTGCAAGAACGGGAGGGTTGTGCAGCCGTTGGCGCAGCTCGGTGAATGCCTCCTGCTGCTCGGAAGACCAGGCATACGGTACGTCATCACGTGTCAGGCGCGTCAAAGGTTCTGCAATCTTGACAAAATCGGCAATTAAACGGCGATAGTACGCGCACAGGCCCAAGAAACGTCGGACTGCTTTCTTCGTGGTAGGGATGGGAAAATTGACTACAGCGGCTGTTTTATCACGGTCAGGCCGGACACCGTCAGCGCTAACCACATGACCGAGAAATTTTAGCTGCTGATATCCAAAGTGACATTTTTCCGGTTTGAGTGTCAAATCGGCCGAGCGAAGAGCGTCCAATACCGTTCGCAGCCGCTTAAGATGTTGGTCAAACGTTTCTGAAAACACGATCACGTCGTCCAAATAAACCAAACAGGTTTGCCATTTAAGACCAGCAAGTACGGTGTCCATCATTCTCTAGAACGTTGCTGGCGCTGAACACAGACCGAAAGGCAATACTTTAAATTCATATAAGCCATCGGGTGTCACAAAGGCAGTCTTTTCCCGATCGCGCTCATCCACTTCTATCTGCCAATAACCACTTTTTAAACCAATGGAGGAAAAGAACTTGGCGTTGCGAAGTCGATCGAGTGAATCGTCGATACGGGGCAACGGATATACATCTTTTTTTGTGATGTCATTCAGTTTCCTGTAATCAACGCAAAAACGCAGCGTGCCGTTATTTTTCTTAACCAACACGACTGGCGACGGCCACGGACTTTTAGACGGCTGAATAACATCATCATTAAGCATTTCCTGGACTTGTGTCCGAATTGCCTCACGTTCTTTGGCCGAAGTACGGTACGGCTGCTGTCGAATAGGTCGGGCATCGTCAGACGTTATGATGCGATGCTTGGCGATAGAAGTTTGCCGGACTTTCGATGATGAGGCAAAGCACGGGGCGTACTCCAGCAGTAAGGCACGCAAGGCGCGTTGTTGACAGAAAGAAAGGTCACTGCTAACATCGATGCGGTCTAGAACACTGGGAGTATCAATAACGTCAAACGCAAAACATTCAGAAACTTCCTTTAACAGTTCGCCGAAAGCGATGGCAGTAGAGCGATAGAGGTGGCGAGATTCATTCGTGAAGTTCGTGACGAGAAGCTCAGAGTGACCATTGCTGAGAATAATTAAGCTTCGAGCTGCACAGATGCCATGAGAAAATAAAAGACAACGGTTGCTTTCAGCTATTATCGGCCCGTCACGAAGCCCGTCGCACACAACACTCACAAACACGCTGGAGCGGGGAGGCATTGAAACACACTCCTGAAACCCATAGGGCACACGTACGTTGGCTATCGGTGGGGCTGGCAGCCGCTTTCTCCGTTGAGAACGAGACCGTTCGCTGTCGGAGATCGATGATGGCGCCATATTCCCGCAGGAAATCCACACCGAGAATCAAATCACGAGACCATTCCCGGAGAACGACGCAGCTGGCAACGAACGTGGACGTACGAATCTGGATTCTAGCCGTGCACTGTCCAATAGGAGTAATTACATGCCCCCCAGCCGTGCGTATTTGCGTGCTACACCATGGTGTCATAACCTTCCTAAGGGTCGCTGCCACTCAAAATCGAAAAGTCTGCTCCGGTATCCACTAAAGCGCTGACATTATGACCATCGATGCACACAGGGATGTCCAGCGATAGCCGGTCTCGTGAACCAAATGCTGTTGTTTCTGCTCCAAAATCCATATCTGTTCTCATTGGGGGGACTTCTTTGTGCTGACATTTAGCGGCCCCGCCCCAGGAGGTCGCTGTACTCAGTTTTCCCGGTGGGGGCTTGGCGAGCGACCAGGCGGTGCTCGCGGGATGTTACCAGTTGTTGAAGCGGTTTGCCGACGTGGGGATGGAGACCTGGATTGTCGGCGCGCCATCCGGAGGCTCTCTTTTTCGAGGTTGTCTCCAATGTCACGAGGTAGTTGTCCGAACGCGCGTCTAGGTGCGTTGGTGTAAAAACCCTCCGGTCCGAGTTCCCGATAAGGGCACCACCGGAAAATGTGACCAGGTTCCCCACAATGGTAGCAAAGGCGGCGGCTCCGAGGGGCCTGCCAGACGTCCGTTCGTCGAATGTTTGATCGCGGTGGCCGCACGTACCACGTTGGCTGCTGTACAGGAATGTATTGCGTTGGCTGCTGGACGGGCATGCACTGGGTTGGTGGTAACGTAGACAACGGAGCTTGGACGGGAACTGGGCGTCGGAGAATGTCAGCGTAAGTCGGACGAGAATAATCAGGAACAGGGGTACTTTGAGCTTCAGCAACATGCAGAGATGGCTGCGTGACTTGCTGAATCTCTTCGCGGATCATATGTGCGAGAGAATCACCCCTGGGTTGGAACGTGCCACAAACCTTCTGCAGTTCCTCGCGTACAATCGCACGAATAAGATCTCGGAGCTGTTCAGTATTGCTTACAGCAGCTGTAAGAGGCTCGGCAGCAGTCGTAGCGAGGATTGGGCTGTCGTAGACCGCCGAGCGGCGCTGGTGTAGGATCTTTTCCATGGTGACCGCCTCTGTTAAAAATGAGGTAACTGTAGTTGGCGGGTTACGTACCAGACCAGCAAAAAGCTGTTCTTTAACCCCATGCATGAGGTGGCGCAGCTTTCTCTCTTCAGACATCTTGGGATCCGCACGTCGAAATAGTTTCGTCATGTCCTCAACATACATCATGATGGACTCGTTTGGCATCTATTTTCGAGATTGTAGAGCACGTTCTGCTCGTTCGCGCCTATCCAGGCTGACATGCGCCTCTACGATAAAACGGCGGAACTGAGGCCATGATGTTATTGTGCCTCTCGGTTCTCATACCATGTCAAAGCATGGTCTTCCAGGCAGAAAATGGCGTTCCGTAGCTTTAAGTCGTCGTCCCACTGATTAAAGGATGCGACTCGTTCGAACTGAGTTAGCCAATCCTCAACGTCTTCATGCGCAGTGCCATGGAACGATTTCGGCACTCGGGGGTTTTGAACGTAAACAGGAGTACCTTGCATGACCGACGTAGTGCTTTGCATGGCTGGCCGGAGGCTCGTTGTTGAAGTGGACTACAAGGGCCCGTGTTCGGGAGGAAGGCCCAGGTTCCTCCGGCTGATGCGATGAACTGGCGTGTCCACAGGCAAAAGCTCGGTGTCGTTGGTTCGCGGAGGGGTGTGCGACATTGAGAGGAAATTACCCAGCGGCTCCACCAAAACTGTCACGAAGACAGGGATTTATGGGTATCGGCAACAGGGGCAGACACACACAGTCAAGACAGAGGTTCCCGAGAAACGGTGGCACGAAGACACAAGCTCAAGAGTCCACAGTCCTAGCTAGCCGAAGAGCGCGAGAATCTCCAACTTCGTCGTTCAAGCGCTACCTCGAACCGTCAGGTAGCAATATATTCAATGCAATAATATTGAAATAAATTGTTTAATTTTAGTTAATCAGTTAACAAGCACGCTAGTTACACGGCTCATCTGTATTCTGATGTACATCCTGTTTGAAATGCTGCGCCGAAAAGTGCGTTCTTCTAACTTACTTTTCCGGACGTCGCTCATCGACGTTTTAAAATGGCATGCTGGCACGTTGGGCCTGTTCGTGTATTATTTTTTTTTTCAATTCTCGAAGCATGGGTTGTACAACTAAGTCTGATGTCCGGGTAGCGACTAATTATATTGATGAGGCTAACGCTCCACATTTAGTGGATAGTCGTTTTCTCCGCATGTGCGAGGCAAAAGAACGAATGGAACGGAGACTTAAAGGGCAGCGGTGGAAACGTACCATAAGGAGCAAGATAGATCGGCATAATAAGGCTATTGAAGACTACGCTTTCAAGCTATGTGAGCAAAATTGAGGGGATCGATGCGAACACATGGAGAATAATATGAGCATGCCTAAGACCTGGGGACTTCTTCGTCATATCCTGGACCCCCCGATCTCGAAAGTTCAAGCAGGCACTAACCTCATAAAAATTAGAAACCCCTTCCCAGGAGATGACGAAAAGTTATTTCGACAGTTACAAGACTTTTACGTTGCCGATACAAGCAAGAGACGCTTTCCAGATTACTTAGTGGACGCCAGTGATGAGTTCGACGCCCCTATTAGCGGAGCAGAAGGGAGTGCAGAGATTCTTCGGCTTAGAACCAACACGGCGCTTGGCCCAGATGGTGTCACTAGTAAAATACTACAGGAGTGCCGAGAAAAGGGGGAATTACCTCAGGAATAGAAAACGGCTGACATTATCCTCATACCCAAGCCTAGTAAACCGCTTCAAATAGACAATTTACGGCCAATATTTCTAGCATCATGCTTGGGTAAGCTACTGGAACATGTCATCCTAACCAGGCTCACAAAATACATCGACAGACACGACGTTTTCCCGCGGAAAATAATAGGCTTCCGCTCTCAGCTCTCGACCCAGGACCTCATGGTCCAATTGGAACATGACATTATCCGGTCCAAGAGCAAAGATGCTAAGGTCATCCTTGGGTTCGATCTAAAGAAGGCATTTGATAACATCTCGCACCAGGGAGTCATGGACGGCCTGTGACCATTGAATGTAGAGGCAAAAACGTATAATTATGTTAACAACGTTTTGAGTGGACGCAGTGCACGTTTTAAATTCCGCGAAAGCACGTCACAACTCTTCCCTAGTAGGGGTACCCCCCAGGGCTCGGTACTCTCTCATCTTCTCTTCAACGTGGCAATGGCGAAATTACCACAACTACAACGTTACCCTTATATAAAGTTTAGTATTTATGCTGATGGCATTATACTATGGATCAGCCGGGGCAGCGATGCCGAAATTAAGCACACGCTTCAAGAGGCGGTAAAAACGGTCGTGAAGTTTGCAGCAGAACGTGGGCATGCATGCTGGCCTGAAAAATTGGAGCTCTTTATTTGCTATCCACGGTGCCTGCGGAACGAGCGTAAAGTAGATATACAGTTGAATCCCGCCACAACGAATACCGCCACAACGAAATTTCCGCGACAACGAATAATTTTTTATTCCCCGCGAGTATCCTATAAGAATTAATGGCCTAAATTTCTCTGCACAACGAACCATTTTTGCAGAGCGTTTCCGCTTCAACGAAATTTTCGCGTTCAAAATCGAAACCGAAACTAGTTTTATTGGCGAGAAGTCCAAGTCAAATCCAAAGCCACATTAAGCATGAAATCACGTGATTGCAGTTCCGCCATTTTGGCTTTGTGTCGCGGTCGCGTTGTTCACTCGCTGCCTTTCTCTTCGACAACGACGAGTTTTCATCCGCAGGACACGATGGCAACGCAAGTGAGAAAACGCAAAACTCTTTCCCTTGAGCAAAAAGCTCAAATAATCGCCCAAGCAGAAAGCGGAAGGAAGAAAGCGGCAATTGCTGAAGACTTCGGAATTCCTGCAAGTTCGCTGTCAACGATTCTAGGCAATAAGGACAGCGTGAGAATGGCACTTGCTTCAGGCACATCCTCGAAGCACAAAAAGGTGACGCGGCCCCTCCATGAAGAGTTGGACAAAGCAGTGCATGCGTGGTTTGTGGAAGCACGAGCCAGCAACGTCCCCCTGTCCGGAAGCATCGTCCAGCAGAAAGCCTTGAACTATGCATGCCTACTTGGCATTGATGATTTTAAAGCCAGCATTGGCTGGCTAAACCGTTTCAAGGCCCGCCATAACATCGTTGGAAAAGTGTTGTGCGGCGAGTCAATGTCAGCAGACGTGGACGGAGCAGCTGCTTGGAAGGCGAGTAACATGGCCGGAATTTTAAGCAACTTCGCGCCTGCAGACATTTACAACGCCGACGAGACCGGGCTATTCTACGAGATGTTGCCGGCTAGGACGCTCGACTTCAAGGGGCAGCGCTGTCACGGCGGCAAACACAGCAAAAAACGCATCACAGTGCTGCTTTGCACAAACATGGATGGCTCGGACAAGCGTCCGCCGTTAGTCATAGGCAAAAGTGCCAAGCCGCGCTGTTTTAAGGGAACTCGTAGCCTACCTGTGCAGTACAAGGCGAACAACAAGTCATGGATGACCCGCGCTATTTTCACCGAGTGGATGATGGCATTCGACCGCGACATGAAGCGGCAGGGCCGTAAAGTTTGCTTGCTTTTGGACAATTGGTCAGCGCATCACTCCGACGAAGTCAAGCTCACTAACACGGAGCTGAGGTTTTTCCCTCCCAATTGCACGTCTGTCTTACAGCCTCTCGATCAGGGCGTGATTCTTAGCCTGAAGCGCGCTTACCGCGGGAGGTTAATTCAGCGGCTGCTTTTTAACACTGAAACCGGCCGAGACACGAAGGTGGACTTGTACGTGGCACTGGAGATTATGTCTGCTGCCTGGAGCACACTGGGGCGCTCAGTAATTGTGAACTGTTTCAGGCACGCCGGATTTGCCGAAGGTCGACCCGTACACTCTGCTGGCCTAACATCAGGCGTTACAGACGACGACGAAGAGGCGTCACCGGCTCCGGGGATCGCGGCCGCCTGGAAAACGCTGGGAGAAATAGGAACCGTGCCGCCTAATCTCGAGCTCGACGAATACATCGGCGCTGACGCTTGTGTTGTTGTTCACGAAGATGTGAGTGATGAGCAGATCATAAAAGCTGCCCGGAATGATAAGGACTCTTCCGATGAAGAAGACGACAACGTACAGGAAGCGCCGGCTGCGGCAACCGCCGTACAGGTGATGGACGCTTTTGATGTCATCAGGAATTTCGTTGCTGTCCGAGACGACGATGTTGCAATGGGTTTGCTGACCGAGTGCGAAAATCGCGTGACGGCGTTGCTCGCCGTGAAGCGTAAGCAAACCAAGCTTACAGATTTTTGGCATTAAACGCCTTTGCTGCTGCTTGGGCAATTCTTTCTGCGTTTCACGTCAAATTTTTGCGATAACGAAGTTCCGCGAGAACGAATTTTTTTTCGTGCACCGTGAATTTCGTTATAGCGGGATTCAACTGTACAGATTTCGGCACAAGGACAACAAGTTCCTCGGGTATCGCAGATCCGTATACTAGGTCTCCTTGTGCAAGATAATGGCTCTGACGGAGGAACTATTAGGAGGATTGAGAGCGGCATGTATCTCAAACAGTTAGCCTCATCCGCGCTGAGTTTCGAGCAAAGGTAGAGGACTTAAGGGAACGAATCTTCTGTGCATAGTTCAAGGAATTTATTATCATTAGTCGAATCAGCTATTCTACGCCGTGCATATCCATTAAGGCAGCAGACAAGTATAAAAGAGCCCTATGGCTCCCGCGCTGTACTTCCACTGCTATTCAAATAATTACAATTCAGTTTATTTTCAACTCGAGGTGGAAAGCACTCAGGCAAAAAAGCTGTTTTAGGACAGCTTGAAGAGTGCCTGAGGGCCTACGCATCACAGCAGTTGTCCCACAGTAAATTACAGTGCAAGCCCACATCCATTTACCATCAGTTCAAACTAAATCTAACAAAAATTCAGAATACAATAATTAACAAAACAGTAGTTATTCATGGAAATTCAAAGTAATTTGCATTATGCATCAATTTACAATGAAACTTGTAAAGCACTAAAGAATTCTAACCCGTCAGTGAGACTCTAATCACAGTGAGCATGGTTATTGAAAGATAGATTGGTTATAAAATACTGTCGAAATCTGTTTTTATTCAAAGTCTCGAAATATATATTCCCTGTTTGATAGTCATTGAGAAGAAGTGGGAATTGGTATTGTAGGGATTGACAGAGCTATTCGGTACGCCGGTGTGGTACAAACCACTTGTCACAGCTGTGGGTGCGGTCCTCCCTTTTTTGTTTGCTTAAACTTGCGGAGCTCTTTAAAAACGTTTGAAGGACATTGTTTGTAAAAACAAAAAAGGAAGTATACATTAGGCGATAGTCTGAGCAATATTGCGGTTTTATTATTGGATACTTGTGAAACAGTGCTTCTGTCGGATGATAATACGATACATTGGCAATATTACGAAGAGCTTTTTTCTGTAGAAGAAAAATTTCGTTAATGTTACCAATTGTTGCTGTTCCCCAAGCAACCTAGCAATAGTCTAAATGTGATGTAAATAATGCATGGTAAATATTTTTGTTTTCAGAGAGATAATACCGACATCTAGCAAGAGCTCCCACAGCTGAGGGCAGCGATTTGCGCAAACAATCAATGTGGTGCGACCATATCAGGTCCGCCGAATGTATCATTCCTAAAATTCTTCAATATTAGCAGTACTGTGTGTTAAAAGACGCTAGCCTCCTGCAACTGTGCATCTATAACACTTGGAACGAGATCGCGGAATCGGTGTACACTTCACAGGTAGAGCGGCTCCGCCTAACCGCCACCGGCAGATCCGTACTAGAAAAATTAGGGATCGACACTTGCGAAGGCGCGCAGCCGAAATCTAAAATAGACATAGCTATACGGGACAGGCTGTGGATACCACCGCTGCCAAACAACATGCATCCCGAACACCATAAGGAGCGTCGGGAAAAGGGAGTTTAAATGCTCAGTAGTTAGCCGCCTGCCGCCGGAGGAAGTAGCCTTTGTAGATGCTGCCGGAGGGACAAGCTCCTTTATGGCTGCAGCGGTAACGAGCGAGTCGGGTAGACCGACCACCGCGGTCACCCTGAAAACTAGATCTCCGGAGGTAGCTCAGGAAGTGGCTGTAGCTCTGACCTGCACCCAGACGAAGGCGCGTTTCGTAATCTGGAACAGCAAAACTTCCATACGAAATTACAATTGTGAGTTGATTACCCCCACCGCGAATAGAATATTACACCAGTATCCAATCTCGAACTGTACAACTGACGTTCCCGGCAACGCATCCGCTCAAAGGTTATAGCAACGAGCCGGCGGCAGAGAGGGGGGGGGGGGGGAGGTCTTGGAGCGGGGAGCGTAGAGTGTGCCAAATATTACACCGAAATTCTACAGCACTATCGACTGAGTAGTCAAGTGTCTGCTCTGCCAGGCCCTACCCTAAATTGCAGGCTGGCCGTCGCCTTCAGACTGGGACATTTCAACACCCGCTCCATGGTGAGCCATAAGCTTCCATGAGAACGATCAGAATACTATATAAACTGTGACTCGAGAGGGACCCTCGAAAATATAATATGTGACTGTCCCTTTTCTCCCGAGAGGGGCCTAAATCTGACGCCGCAACTCACGCTGCTGAGCCCGGACCATGGGCACCAGCTAACCGCCATCCAGCTGGCCTGGGACGCCGCCGGCCAACAACGTCTGGCGGGGCCCCGCCATCCATCTCATGCGAAGGAGGGCCGGCGCTCCTTCATCCGCTGGTGTAAATAAAACGTTCTATTACCTTAACTTAGAATGATAATAATAAACATTATTGGCTCACCAGCAGAGGAAGGCGAGGTATCTGCCGCACTTGTTTATTTATTTATAGAAAGAGAAAGGCGCGGTAACTGTCTCACAATTTTCTGTGGACACCTCAACCGAGTCGTAAGGGAAGAAAGGAAGGTGGGAGTGAAAGTGGAAAGAGAGAAAGGGGAGCCGTAGTGGAGGCCTACGGAGTAATTTCGACCACCCGGGGATCTTTAACGTGCGCTGACATCGCACAGCCCACGGACGCCTCTTCGTTTCGCCTCCATCGAAACGCAGCCGCCGAGATCGGGTTCGAACCCGGGTATTCCGGCACAGTAGTCGGGCGCATGTTAGAGGCATGGGCGAAAGTGGTGGTTAAAGTTGAAAGAGAGAAAGAGGAAAGAGGAGGTCTACGCAGTAATTTCGACCACCTGGGGATCTTTAACGTGCACTGGCATCGCGAGGATGAAGGGTGGCAGTACCTGGCTCTACGAGGCTGGGATGGTAGGTCAAGGCCGCTTGCGGCGGGGGCTAACCCACCGTGGGCTAGCCAGCCACCGAATTTTATCTGTTGTAGGCCGTCATTGCACCCGCCACTGCTTCGGTGGTGGACGACAGCTGTTGTTGCGGCGCGTGTCTTTCTCTGCCTTTTCTTTTTCCTTTCTTCTCTATTTTCTCTTCTGTCTACACGAGGCAGTGGAGGTGGCTCAGCTACAGAGCCAGTAGCTGGCCTGTGCATTTTCTTTTCCTTCTACGTACAGCCACAAGAACAACAACACTGGCATCGCACAGCACGACGCCTCTCCGTTTAGCCTCCATCGAAATGCAGCCTCCGGCGACCGAGTTAAATCCCGACCTGCGTCGCAGACAAGTTTTCTCCCGGTTTCCCTCAGCGCAGACCGAGACTTACCAGCATCGACTTGACGAAAGTCAGCAGTCTCTAATTGACCGCATCAAGTCCTCCACTACGGCGTCTCTCATAGCCTGAGTCGATTTGAGACGTTAAACCCCACAAACCAACCAAATCAACCAACTTTTGTGTTAAAAAGTCCTAATATATGTGAAGTCCGCTCCACTATGCTCACAGCCACCTACAACAATACATATCCCACTCCAGCAGTCACCAGCTATGTACACATCATTCACACAGTAACATATAGTCCACTCCAGAAGACACCATCTGCGCATACATTCACTCACAGTAGAAAATAGTCCATTACAGGTGTCTCCATCTGGAGTCGACATTAGTGTCCTGCAGAAATTGTAAAAGAAGGTGTGAAGCCTCCCTTCTGCATGTCTGGTTTCCAGTTGGGTAGACAATGTCTTGAAGTGCACTATGAAGGGCTCCTATCTTCTTGAATGAAGCGAGCATCATACACCTTTCCGCGTTGTACTTTGGACAGGACATAATATAATGCTCTATATCACCGCACATACCACATATAGAACATAGTGGAGACGATGTCATGCCCCTCATATGCATCCAGACAAGAGTAAGAGCAGAGCCCGTGCGAATTCGATGCAGTAGTGTGGTCTGATGTATTCGCAGTCCCTTGGTCACACATGGCTTGTCGGAGCGCACCTCAACGAGCCGTATTCTCCTTCTGCGCCTTAACTCCTCGGCGCTCATAACTCAACCGTTCCCCCTTATCGCAGTTCGCAGTTCTTGTTTTTACCAAAGTCGCACGAGCATGATTTTCATATGCGGCACAAGAGGTCATTTAAAAAACCAAGAACTTTCCTTGATGCCTACCGAACTACGAGCTTCCCATATCTCGATCATTGTTCCCATGCACTGCTGGCTTATAAAGCCAAAACGCAAAATAAACAACCATGGTAGTGTGACTACAAACTTAGAAACTTGGGTGCGAAAGAAAATGATTAAGCATATATTGCCCGTCCTGCAAGATTGTGACAGGTAGATTGCTGCTGAGATCTCTCTGACGGAGCAATGACACGCAATACCTGCGCGTAGGGAGCCCCGCAATAAATATATTTGTTTTGATTTTCTCCTTGTTTCTGCAGATGTCATGTCTATTACAAGGCGGACATCGACATCGCTGAAATATAGGGTTCATGATCAGATAGATTCCCGGAGGAATCGACCGCAGGAGAGGCTGAGGAGACATCTAGTTGAGTTGCTACCCCAGAAGGCATTTCGAACTGCTCACCATTCAGCCCCTTGTCTGCGTTTCAACAATACCGGTTCCGCCTTTCCAAAACCTCACACTCACCACCGACCTTAATACACATGCTGCTTCCCCTACATCGCCACTGAGCCTTTCAGTGAACCTGACACCGGTCACGATATCTGCACCGAATCAATTACTCTAACCTCAGGGCCATATGCATGCTCTTTTATTACTAAATAAAGAAATCCCATTCACAATAACAATTTCAGGCCTTTAGTGCATTTTCAAATTTGTTGCAAGAGCTATATATATGTGAATACCTCCGTGCAAGTGATTGGCAAGAAAAAATGAGACCATTATATAAATCCCGACCACGGTGTAAGACTTACACCATGATCCCGACCCTAACCTTTTGCATGCCAATAGGTACGCCAGGCTTACAACCCAGGTAGCATAGTTAACCGGCCCGTCATTGGAACTATGCTGGCAAAATACGTCCCAAGCGCGGCATTGTAGCGAGTGTGTTTCTGATATTGGCCATGCCGTTCTATAAGCTGGTTACAACGGGTCATGTATGCTACTTATTGCTGGCATTGACACTGCCTGGAAACCAGTGGTAAACATATTCCGGTTATACGTGTGGCTTGCAAATATTTCCATATGCTGGTGGGAACTCGGCAACATCATCCATCAGATCGATCAGTTTCATATACGTTCGTATGCGTTGGGAAATGTTGGTCACTCGTTTAGATTGGAATGCGAACATCTGATATAAATTCGTGTATTCTTGCGAATATTCTTGCTCGTGTGCACCATGGCTGATAGGCCCCATACAGAAGGAAGCGATCATAAGTTAACATGCTGCAGTTTTTCTTTTTTACGTCATTACCGTAAAGGTCATCGCTAACGATGGTCGACAGAGTTCGCTCGACCTCAGCCTACATTGTTCTGAGTATTTAATATTTGATGCCAGAATTATGGATGCATTAACTGCCCACAATAGCATTGTTTGTAATATAAATTTCCGTTCTTTAAAGATGCAGTTAGCTGGAAAAAGGCAAAGATGTTATGTGTGAATATATGACTTTTTGGAATAAAATGTCGTAGTGTGGCAAAAAATTTTCCATTCTAAGGCTGTTCTTTGCGATCTCTGTTTTGAGGCCGGCTTTTCAAAAGAGAATTACTCTGATTATTCTAATCAGACACTGAGCGTACACATACGCAGTGATGTTACTGTTTCAAAAATTTTGATCAATCAATATGTAATATGCACATGGAATGCTGTTAGCTCTAACTTGATTTTTTATCACCGGAAATATTTAGACTGATCCTTTTCTGCATTAAAGTTTAATTTATTTTTGCTTACAATGCCCATCTGATCTTAATTCAACTTTAAGGGTCAGCACCATTTGCAATTACGCTGTCCATCTATCCGGCGAGTCCCATAGAATAACTTGAGTATCATCAGCATCGCTGTCGTGACAAAGCATGAAAGAAACAAAACACGCCTTTAGCCCCTTGGAAGCTCTGTGGAGCGGTGCGAGGTGATGCTTCGTATAACCTAGTCATACTCCGCTTCAGCCTATAAATATTAAGCTTTTTGTTTTATTGACCAGCGCTCAGTACCTTCATTGGCGCTTTCTCACTTCTTTAAAGCGTAACAGGTATACAAAGCCTCTTATCAGTCAAGCTGTCTCAGTGTACTTTTCGATTAATATATGAAATCATTATTCCTCCTTGGACCTCTTCACGTGTTTTATGACCGTAAATTTTGCTGCGGCGCACGAAATTTGCCACGCGTCTGAAAGCAAAACATGAACGTGTCCTGTATTTTGTTCCCATAAGTTGTCTGCGGTTGCTCGACATTCGATATTGCTCACTCTCGAGCCGAAAAGAGCTCCGCTTTTTGCATTAACGGAAATAAAGCGGGAATATAACCTGCGACGTATGTTTACTAAAGTCGCACGTGCATGATTTCCATATGCGCACAAGAGGTCGTAGTTTTGAAAGAAAAGAAATTTCTTTGGTGCTTACCGAACTACGAGCTTCTCATATTTCGATCATTGTTCCCGTTCAATGCTGGCTTATAACGCCAAAAAGCAAAACAATTGCAATGGTTCACCGCTGCTGAGCCAAATATTGAGCGAAAGCATTAGCTGCGGGTGACCGAGAGCCCTGCTTTAACCGAGCCGTATGAACGTCCCTTAGTGGCCAATAGGGGTAACGTGAATGCCAGAGTCCTAGCAGGCTGATTCTGACATAACCGTCCCATATTAAACGAGAGACCCAAGTTGGCAGCTCCTGCCAGCCCACGTGAGGTGTGAAGTTCACATGGGTAAGACGTGGCTGCGCAATTCCGCCTCCTCAACGCTAGGCTCCCGCAACCTCTTTATCCTCACTGGTTGCCTATCAGTGGGTTAAACGGCGATAGTTACCGAAAGTTGTCTCTGAACGCAACCTAAAGGTAACATACACTCACTGAAGGCAGGAAATGATTACGGTGAAGGTAACTGATTAGTGTTACCATTGTCATGCCATAGCCTCGTGGCTGTGCTCACGGCTGGTTTTGCGGCTATTAAGAAATAAAACACTACATATTGCAACTAAAGAGAAACACTTCCTAGGAATGAGCTTGGTAGCTTATTTTAATGTTGCAGTAAAAAAAAAATAAAATCAAAAGGTTGCTAATACAGGACTGAACAGATGTTTTATTCGCTTAGTGCTGAGGTAAGTAGTGTCAATCCATTGCGCCACTGGAACAACAATTACGGAAAGCTTTAAACCCGCTACTATTTATTTTTACAATATTTTTGCTATCTGTCGCCAGGCGCCGCTGCTCAGAAGACCCTAGCGTTGAGAGAACGGAATCACGCGACGTGGCTACCGGCCGCGCTACGCTGAAGGCTCGAAACCTAGAGTAGTATTGCTTTCGCAGTAAAATACAAGTTTGGTAGCGTGACTCTAAACTTCGAAGCTTCACTGCAAAAAAAAAAAAAATATTAAGCATATATTACCCGTCCCGCATAGTTGTGACAGGTGACTGCTGCTGAGTTCTGTGGCGGATCTAAGACACACGATAACTGTGCTTATGAAGGCCCGCAAGAAGTATATTTGTGTCGGTTTTCTCCTTGTTTCTGCAGATGACATATCTATTACAAGGACGACATCGACATCACTGAAATAGAGGTGTTCATGATTACATGGATTTCCGAAGCAATCAACCGTGGGAGAGGCTGAGGAGACATCTGGTTGAGTTGCTACCTCTGACGGCATCTGGAACTGCTCACCATCTAGCCCTTTCAGTTCTCTGCGACAATACTGGCGCCGCCTTTCGGAAACCCCACACTCACCAGCGACCTTAATGTATATAGATGCTGCATGCCCTACATCGGTACTGGGCGTTCCAGTGAGCCTGGTGTCGGTCACAACCTCCGCTACAGAGCTTATTCAAACCTCTGGGCCTTATATGCACTCTCTTATTACTAAATAAAGAAATATTATTTACAGTACATATTTGTGGTTTATTTGTTTTCGATGCGTTTTCCGATGAGTTGCAAAAACAGCTCCATGCATGTGAATTGCCTACTAGTAAAGGATTGACAACAAAACATGAAACCAATATATAAATCCCGATACTTACATTATGCATACCAGTAGGTAAGCTTGGTTTACAAAAAATGTGGAGCAAATGATTTGAGAGCATGGAAATATTTAAAAGGCAGTCAAACACCGGATGACAAATATTACGATGGCCGAAAAATACGGTTGTTTTGCCAGAGCAGAACAGCTAGTCATAGAGAATATATATAATTATCGGTTTGAAATTGGCAGACCTTTGCAAATGCAAATTTCTTTTGTCTGTAAATACAGGTGAATATCAGAAGCGATAAAAGTACATTTAAGGTAAAATTCTCGGGGAGTCAAAACATTGTCAACAGACATGCCAGCTGAATCTTGGAAAGGGACACACACCACTCTGGTCAATAGCTTGTCTCAAAAAAGCGTACAACTCTTGGTGAGGTGTAGAATAAATGCAAGCCCGATGTTTTGGTTTGTCTTGAGGAAATTATGTTCTTAGAATTGAAGTTTTAGTAAGAAACTGAGCGTGATCAGTAATCAGTTTCAACGGTCAGTAACTTGTCAGGCGTTTCTCAGGTATCTAAGGAAGGTGTTATGTTTCGCTTGATTCTATCAAGCATGTCTGTAGTGTTTGCTAAATATCCGCGTTGGCGTCGTCGACGTTGAATAGGCAGTTCACAAATGTCAAGCCTGGACTGCCCTGGTTTCTTCAGGAATTTCGCTTATATTCCTCTTACGCATGGCTAAAAGCAGGTGGCTATAAGGAGGGTCACAATATAGGGCGCAATTCAAATCTCGCGCATTTGAAGTCAGTTGTCCCAGGTAGCAAAAGTAAGTGACTTTCATGCGCGATAAGAGCGAGAAGCATAAAATAACATAACGAGAGAGCGCTACGTTTCCCATTTGCCCAAAATCTCGGGTTGGCATAGCGTATGCAAATGACGAGCATGACCTTGAAAGTTGGCTCGACACAGATTGGTCGACTGGCTTCGTGACGTCACGAGACCACGAGGAATGACCGAGTTGACCGCAGTTGTTTATCGATGCTGAGAAGAGAAATCGAAACCGCGATCATTCTATCTCGAGTGAGACACGTTACATCTAGGACACACAGATACATTCGTTCGATGTAGTTAATCCAGGGCTATTGATCTTAATCTCATCTAGCCCCCTCAATGTAGAACGTAAGGTGAGCGGGTGAGCTTAAAGTACCCATGAAAAGCAAGTTACTAAAACTAGAAGATGCACACACGCAACAGGTATTCCATCAGGGCTCTATCCTCTAAACGCTAATTGTTGGATTTTTTAGTGTCACTAACACCAAAAATATAGCCGATCGATTATGACCCTCCGCCTGTTCTCTCTGAATTCAATGCACGCCGGCACGAAGGTAAAAAAAAATGAAGAAAACAAGCCACGACGGCACCCCACCACACTTCGCCCCCGCATCCAGTAAGTAATCCCCGATGACCTCGCAAGGCTGCTTAACGTCATATGGGAGGTCGCGGGAACAGCGCGCCCCCCTGATCGCTTGCAAGTTGCGAGCGGTTGCCAGGAGCTGTTTTAAAAAAGTTATTTGTGCATTACCGGCAACGAGCAAAGCTTTTAAATTTGGCTAGAGCACTCATAAAGACCACGTCGATAGATTCCTTCTGCAAGAATACAAGAGAAAGTGCCGTTTTAGTGACGCTTGTGCTTTGAGGAAATCAATTGCATGCAGATAACACATGACAGGGTAAACTAGAGGGATACTATCTTTGATTTCAGTCGTGTACTGCAGCTGATTTGCGGCGGAGATAAGCCATCTTTCCTGAGACTACACACTGTACACCGCTGAATACAAATACTTGGAAAGAATACCTGTGGCTAAAATTTCAAATCATATATTCAAAATTTCTTTTTGCAGTTCCTTGAAGCTATATAATGAACACTGACATCGCGCAGTATACATACGCAAGATAAACATTTGTTCAAAGACGATAACTGGTAATATATTTTAAAACTGAAAAAAAAAGAACTCTGAAATTTTACAAAACCTTGAAAGTCAAACCATGCTTCTTAGACATGAGTTTCAAATATGAGGCAACTGTGTAATATTCACGGGACTCTAACACAAATATTCAATTGAATAGTTCAATCTTCTGATGCGCGGCCAAAACCTTTCTTTAAATCTTTCGTCCTTCGTTTGCATTTTCAGTTTAAAACTGACCAAGAAAACCAATGGGACACGTTATGAACGATTGACACTCGGGGCCTCACGAGGCCAGATCATCAGATGCATTAAAAATGCAATGAATTTCACTTACATTATCAATAGAATACATTCGTTACCAATTTCTTCTTTTCAGTAGGCACCTATACCCTTAGTATTTCACTTTGAGACAATGCGCGTCTCTTCGGCGCAGGGCCAAGTGGCCAAACTGCAGGGACAGGTATTGTACCAGCCATAAAATTTTCTGCCAGCTATCAGCCGCGGGCCTTATTTGGTCACCGCATTTATTTTCCACTTGCGTCTGGCCATTCGGCGTCGACCATGTGAAGCCTCTCAGTATCACGAGCCTACATTTGCAGGGGGCAGTTGACAGATGACTGCGGGACACTTACATCACCAGTTTAGTGCTTCTCTGCATCCAAAATACCCGAGACTGCCTATCGCAGGACATAGTTGGCACGTAACACGACTAAGCACAATACATAATTCATAATGGAGCATAACGTGGCAGACAATTAATTATCAAAATAATGATATAGTTTTGTACCATGCTCTTAAAAGTGACACAAGCTGTTGAAAAAAACTCTTCTTATAATAATTTTATTCACCAAAGCATTTTCAACGCTCGGTACGGACATACCTCTGTTTGGTTCCATCAAACGACATGTCTGTGAAATTCTCGGGAGTAAAAGAAAGTTGAAAAGGTAAGATGTAATATTAATTGACATATGCAATTATCGAGTTGTAGACCGAACATACATCGCATTACAGCCTGCAGCACATTTGCACAAGCACTGCATTCTTAGATTGACCAGCATACCTTTATGTGTATTTCTGTTTGGAAATAAAAGTTGAGTGAACGATTGATTGGTTTCATTAACCAAGCGTAACTTTATTCAGTGCAAGATTTCAACCACTTGAGAAAACAGGTTGCAGTTTTCGTCCTATCCCAGTCTTCGATAGACTTTATTTTGATGCCATACAAACGCCCAATTCATAGCGCTGGTCATGTTTGTGGCAGTAGTAATCTGAAGGAGAAACGTAGTGTTTGTGAGTTGTAGTTAACACTAGCGCATGCCGCCCCTTTGGCTTCACTTCTCGTGGAAACGCAACATATTGACAAAGCAAAATTTTTGCGGTGACCCTAATGTATATACATGCAATCAAATATGGCTGCATATATTGCGTATCGTAATTTAAGGCGAAAATTCGAATTAAATATACCGTCCCCGATTACCTTCCAGTGGCCTTCAATTCTTCTTGCCTGCGTCAGGCGGGCCAGATTTCAGATATAAGCCAAATCACTTATGTTATCTTAACCTCTGGGCACATGTCGCCATCCAAGTTGCAAAACTTCTGGTATTCAGAGGAACGCGTATATATCCAGCGCATTGAGTTTCTTGCTTTATGAGGAGGAGGAGAAGGAGAAGGAAAGGCGGGGCGGTTAACCGAGATAGGAGACAATCTCTACTAAGGTCTGTGGCAAAATTATCACCGGATTTAATGGCAAAGGATAAAATGGAGCTAGAATATTACTGAAATTAGTATACTGGAGCTTCTCTTGGCGCCACAGCTAATAATTATCGTGTTTGGTTAGAGAGGAAACGTACAAAAACGAAAGCTGGTCGCGTCTTCGAGTGTAGGTATTGCATGAAATGAATTTTATGAAAAACTGAGAGCGTCGACTCATGGCATATAGATGGGGCAGCCTCGCCCATCGGTTGGCCCGGCAATCTGGCTGCTGTATGTGCCTTATATTTGCCCGCTGCTCTCACTGAAACCATGTAGTCTTTTTTTCGGCGTTCTTCCTTATCCACATTATTTTTCTAGTCTCAAAGCGAAGATGCACATAAATAAATAATTCGTCCTCTCATCCTCCTCTAGTACGCCCCAACTGGCTATAATTTTCTAATGAGAGTTGATATGTTCCCTTCTACATATAGCACATACCTCCGCTTGCGATGCTTGGCCGCCGCATGGCCCTTTTGCGTAATAATATTTATTTCCCTATCATATCGTACATTATGACAGGGGGCCCGGAGTAAAAGCTGCCCGTTGACGAATTGACAAAGCCCTGGATCTCTTACGCTTTCTTAGCAGCAGCACGGAAGATCAAAATGAACACTTGTTGAAAAAAAAGCCCGAAGGCAGCACAAGTGATCATGCTGTAGTACTCTGAGGTGAAAGGCACACCATCGAATAGAAAGAGAGAAAAAAAGACAATTGTGTAGAAATGGCAGTCCTTGATATCATTAGATTATGGGGCAAAGCATAAAAGAAATAGCACTATCCCAAAATATGCATATGAATGAACAAGGGTGTACTGGGGCATAAGCAACAAGGCTAAACAAGGAATAAAATCAGAGAAAAAAGAAAAATCTATGTGTGCGACATGAACAGTTCCGCTACACGTTTGTACGAGATATATAGCACTCAAATTTGTATTCTCTTCTAAAAGTTCATTGAGTAATCGTGGGTGCCTATTTTCTATAATATGTAGACCCTATGAAGTTCGATAAGTTGCTACTTGCCATTGGTTGTTGCTTCTTGTTGGGTACATCGGAGTTCGGTTTTCTAACTCGGCTAGTGTTTGAAGAAAACATTTGTGATTAGATAATTCTTGCTTAAAAACTCGACGAAGACGATATGAAAACATGTTTGGTCTGAGAACTATTTTATATTTCAGAAAAACTTCGGCGGTGTGAAAAGACCGCGGCACATTTTCGAGAAGGCGCACAAATGCTCTGCTTTTCGGCCAACCACAAAGCTACGCAAAAACACTATAACCCCATGTTTTTTTCTCAGTACAAGTGGGCAAGTAGCTTTTCGTTAATTAAGCTATTTATGAAAAAGAGTGAAATTTATTCTTATTTTTTGAGTTTGCCTCCCTGCGCCTTAAACGCCTGTAAAGAATATATTACCAAGAGGCTGATAGCATGTTTTGCACCCATACCGCACTCTGCCTGAAACGCGATAGCGTTAAAGATGCATTTCTGCATAAAATACGGGGTTGGCGTTGACGTTGTTGCAATCGTTGGCAGGTGATATGATTGACTGCTGACTGCACCGTGGGTTGTGCGGTATATTGAGACGACAGTGTACATCAGACGACATCCCACCCGAGACAAGGGGCGAGATCGGGATCCAAACCATCACGATCATTGGATCCTATTGGCACGATGAATTGTACATACTACGCCCTATTGGTTCTCGATTACTAATTATGAAAGATGAGCGATTAAAACTATGAGAACGAAAAAATGTCTTTGCTGCTTACCTGGCTGCTGACAAGAGCACCCAAAAAGGTACATTGCGTAGAGGTTGTTGTTCTCGTTATTCCTAAGAAGTGAAGTGCTGCAACTCTCGCCGTTCACTGGACGTATGTTACAGTACCCAAGCTTTTGATCACGGCTTTGCACTACGCAGCAGTAATTTTCAGGCGAATCACAGCCGACGCTAGAAGTGCATGGCCTCTGATCAACTTATGACCCTTCGTGCTCCGCCTGGAGAAAATGAACGTGAAGGTCTTAAACCCGTTCTGGGCGAGCCAACAGAATGATATTATAAGAGAAAGGGTGAGAGAAAAATTATTCCTGGCAACGGTACACAATAAGGTAGCCCATCTCGGGGAGTTAGGTGCTTCAGTGTGCACCGATCTCGCTACTTTGAACTCAGCTATATTCAGCTTTACGGGACATCTACTACAGCCGTCTGTCCCCCGTCAGCAGTGAACGTCGCTCAAAAAAGGAACGTTTTAGTGTGATAACGATAAAGGCCCCGCACTCCAGAATATCTGGAATGGTATTATCAGAGGACATTTGGGGCACTATTAGTTGATTAAGATGATATACATGCAGAAGCAAAGTTTACCTCATATTTGAGGAAGTTTTGCTTCGGGTAGCTTTGCTTTGCCAAGTTATGTCATGTTCAGCGAGGTATATTTTCCGGCAGGATTAGGATCTTTTTTTTGGAATGAACAAGTGGTCAGTGCAGCTTTGTCTGATAAGATAAAGACTGCCAAAATGACATCTGAAGTGCAGCGTGAGCAGCCTAGTGCGTGAAAAGGCCGGCTGCCCACATTACTACGTAGCATGAAGCAGCGGTCAGCAGGCTTCTGGGCCACCTCGAGGAAATTCAAGAATGCATATAATAATTCATCTGCGTTAAAATTATGATAATGCCTGTGGCAGGTGTCATTTATCAGGTTGCATGTCCAAGCTCTGAAGGATCAATGGGCTGTGTGACGTCACAAGACTGCACGACAAGCCCGAGTCGGCCAAAGCTGTCATCTAGCTACGCCAGCTTCTTTAAGATGAGGAATTGAACCCTTAGAGACCCTTCAATCCCCAATAAGTTACGCTACCCTATAGACAAGCCTCAGCCCGTGACGTCAGTGGAGATGCGGCGGCGCTGGCGGCAGCAGTGACTTTCGGGGTGTAGGCAAAAGACCGGGCCGTCTACATTGGATGCGCGGCGCTTGCCGTGTTTTCCAGCATAATTCTCGATATTCCTGCAAACCTGTGATGCGGTTTATTGCACCACGAGGCAAAAAAATAAATAAAATGGCATTTGTTTTCGCATATTTCTGGCAGTCGGATAAAGATGAGAGTGAAGAGCAGCAATGTTGAGTGCGACAAGTATAGAGCCTTCGGCGACGGATTGCCTTCGCGACTAACATGCGTTGCACTTCTGCACTGAAACTTGATCAGGTAGTTTTCAACTCTTAATTCTCGTTGTTGCTTTTCGGCCGCACAACAAAGAGCGCAGTAACAAATTCCTGCAGGTCGTGCACGTTTTGTTGTATATACTATAAATTCATAAGCTTTGACGCGATATTCCGTGTCCGTATATGTTCTTAATCGAAGGCAGGAAAGACGCGCTGTGACATCTCACTCACCTGCAGTACTGCCCATGTACATGTTTGCACAAAAAAGGACACAAACGCTGCTGCAAAGGTAACTGCAGTTAACTTGAGTGGTCGCTCCAACATGATATTTTCGAAACAGTCCTGTAGTTGTGAAGTAGCTTTCTCTCTTTTTCAATTTCGCGAGTTTCAATGCGTGACTGATCATCACCGGTCCTTGAAAGCGAGTAAACATTGTTAGGATCCCGGAAAAGTCACGCAGTGAGGTTTCTCAGGTTATTCAATTTTTTTTAAGGTCATTAGGAGCCTGACAAATGAATTAAATATCCACGTACAACCTAGCTCTGATCGAGCAGGATATTTAAGTATAGTATATATGGTATATGGAGTTTAATGTCCCAAAGTTGATTCGGCAATGAGGGGTGCAAAATAAGAATAAGATGACGCGCATTTTAATGAAATTGTTTAAAGTATATTAAAAAAGATCAGTAGATAGCTTAAATTTGAATGCAAGCGATCGTGGATCATTTCATTTGCGTTCATGCCCCTCTCCTATAGAGCGAAGAGAGCAAAATGAGAGCATTCTTAAAAGACTTCATGTATATATTAACCTGGCAATGACCTTGACACGTCTGTACGATAAAACAGACGTGAAACTGCTTTTTTATGGAGCAGGATAAAACAAGTTGGCAGCGCATTGTGGGCGAAGGTTACGAAGAACTAAAAGATTGAGTTCTTCTTATTCGGTTACATTCTGTGACTTAAGTTGCAGACACAGTCAGCTAGAAATACAATTTCTAGTTCCCTACATTTGCGGGTAATGTTCTTTAGAGTGAAGGTGCTTGGAACAGCAGAAAGCCCATCAATAGAGTCGTCATATGAAAACACGCTTCCAGTCAATCATATCGCTGTCCTTTTTTCAAGCGCTAGCAATAGACCCGGTAGTTGAGCAGTGTTGACTATTAGGTTTTCTTATATATTGCGCTTTCTCATTTTCGTTTCACGTAATCAAACACTACAGCCGCCCACCATAGCCGCGCGCTGTGCAGCTCTTCGCCATGTAATTCCAGCAGTAATTAGCTCCAGAGGTGCTGAAGTACTCTCCAGGTATAAACCAAACAATTTTTATGCACAAGCGAAACTTGCGCTTCAGAATATTCACACGCGCGAGCTGGTTTCGAAGGCAGTGTCACTTGGCGCAATGTAGGCACGCTGCGTTTTTGCCTACACGCTATGTCGCTGCCGATCGCAGCTCCACCTTTTTTTTACAAACATTACGCTTGACTATAGGCCGCGCAGTTACGCTAATATAGATTTCTTGAAGCCGGAATCTATATCTGGGTCGGGATGAATTTCATATAATGTTTTAACAGCCTGAAGTTATAAGATCATCAAATATAAGGAAGAACGAAGTTTGCCGAAACAGCACTTTTAATCAAGGAATGTGTTTAACGGCTACATTTTCAGCTCTCATTCTCAGCCACGTACAATTCGGTCCACCAATGCAGATCAACCTCGCCATGTCGACTTCGTGTATGAATGACACATTTTTTCTTTCCCATATCCAACTCGTAAACTGCCACCTGCTTTGCTAAGACTCTATAAGCTCACATATTGGCCTCGTCATTGTTGGAACCTCCCAAGATTGCCGCTGCCGATCACCGAGAAAGCGTTCGACGAAAACACGAACACCTTCGGAAGCAACATGCGTAAACCGTAACCACGGAAGAAGACCGAATGATCAACGAATTACCTTCGGTTACTTTATATGTCGACGAAGAGAAATCGCAGTGGTTGCCAGTTTTCGTGCGCGAACTACTTGTGGTCACAACTGGTAATAGACCACTTCAAGTCACTTAAGTGTATCTTGTAATGATTATATATTTGCACGACAAGTCAATGTGACCACCGTGAACTATATATGTATGTTACTACAGTTATCACTTGCCGCTGCTCGCCGTCCTGCGCGATAACGCAGCAACACATATGTGATTAAAACAATGTTTCTTGACAATCTGTACTTTATTCATGCATGCATTCCTGCAGCGGAATAATCTAAGCGAAGCACGGATTCGACCCCCATTTGTTTTACAATTGCAGTAAGCCCAGCCTTCTACACGCATTTTAAGTCAACGGCGGGCAGCTTGTTATGTTCGGTGGATGTACAAACAAAAATAACATCGTCACCTAAGTAGCATTCAGGTTTACCTTTAGAGGAAATGTAGTAGCGTGTCCATAAATCTTGGAACTGTTGTCGGCGCATTACAGCAATTGAAGAGCATCGTGCACAATAATTTGAAATAGGCATGCCCGGCGTAATAAACAGTGTTTTCGCCCTGTCCGCAGGGTCTATCAAACTTTTCTAGTACCGCGACCGTGAAAACAACCGAAGGAATAACACACAGACATTATGTGGCCTATGGCATCGTCGATATGCGCTGTAGAGAATATACGTCCGTTTTTGTTTTTTTTTCGTTTTTTTTTTTGTGACGGAGATGAGTCGGTGGTAGCCGATTAAGAACTACCATGTTGAGTATTTTTTCGCAAATTTCACCGGAGCCGCCCAAGGTCTCGAGAACCCCTGAATTACGGTGCCGCTTCAACACATCATGGACTTGCTGAGGATCCTGTGCTCGGACGGGGACACGTGGTACGACTCTTGGCGGATAGGGTGGGCAGATCCGGTGTCGATCTTATGGCGGCCGCGAGACCATAGAAACCATTACGAATCACGACTGAGGGAAATATAAGACGGAGGCGTGCTTTGACAAGGTTCGTGAAGGTGTGGTGATTTGACGTGCATGCTCAATGATGTGCGGATCATCGGATGAAGTTTCTGCTCAGCAGAATTGAGAACGTGGTTGTCGGAGGAAGCGACAACGAGAGCCACATAGAAGGGCATAGCTGCACTACATGAGGCAAGTTTGGAGTTAACCGGAAAAACAACGGATTCTGGTTAGGATTGAAGAGCACAGTCTGGTAGGGCCCTTTTTCGCGGAAACCAAGCAAGATGACACTACTGCGTTTTTCTTCACGCATTGTGACCAAATAGACGCTGTGGTATCCCCAAATGACCCGGCAAAACCCTAGCGAAGCAATGTTTTGATTCCCTACAAGTAATTTTCTCCAAGCTTGCATTGAAGCACTAGAGGACGTGAACAACGTGACTCTTATTCGCAGGTGGAATACCATTGAAGAGGGTTTTAAACAGAAACCTAGGACCTGTGCCTTCATACATGCCTCCCAAACCGAATAACCCCTTTTCAAATAATTTGCCACTTATCCCATTTTATTAATAACTTATTATCTCAGGCCTCCCTAACTATCTATAATCGCGAATTTTAAACAAACATTTATTGTATAGGGCATTTAGCACACTTACCCAGGATTCTCATCACCACTTATATTTTTGTGTTCTTTTAATAGAGCTGAAGAGAGGGAGCGTTTCGAAAATTCTGCATAACGCCACTGCTAACATGTTATGGGGTAGAACCTTCGTTTGACAACCTCTTTAAAGAGAAAGATGACGGTTTTACAATTCACGCGACTAGGACGGGGCGTATTCACAACAACCGACTACCACGACCATCCCATTACCATCCCGTTACCATCCCGTTACCATCTCCCGTTACTATCTGAAAACCCTGATGGCTTCTTACTTTGCTAACCTACTATGAAGAAATCCCACCTCTACTCTTATGGATACACCATATTCCATGCATCTATTTGAACGCACACTGACCTAGCAAGCTCCGTTCTTTTTTGCTTGTTTTTGTCTATGTCTCAAGGCCATCCCACAGCCGACAACCCCACCTTTCTCCCACCTACTCACTCTTTTTTTCTTGTTGTTGTTGTTTGTTTGTTTGTTTTTTTCACGAACGTCCTTTCCCCGGAAAGTTTCATTGTTTTCTTTGCTTTGCAGTTGTCACTACTTAAAAAGGCAATCACAAGCAATTAACCAAGTCTGAATGTAAATTATTGCTCTGTGGTGGTGGGTTACCACGTCTTTAAACAATATTAAACATCTGCATTTATTTCAGAAGGGAGTTATTCGTAGTGTAATGAGGAGATGATACAGCGCCCACGCAAACGACGATGAAGACTGCTGGGCTCCTGGTCGATCAGCTGGAGCGAGCATTTGAAGCTCGGACTGTCTTGTTCGGACGAGATTGAGCTTCAATCTACGATCGTCTTGTGTCACCGGTTGCTGTCTCCAGTCCTCCGAATAACTCCCAATAAACCCCTCTTTTGTACTCTTACTAACTGTTCATGATGCGAACACACTTGACCGATCTTTGGGGCACTTGGCATCATCGTCATCCCCAGCTGTATGACACTGTACCTTTTAGGAGCTACAAAACTACTATTTAAAACAAAGCTCATTCATTATATAGCTGTCGCTTTTAAAAGTGAAAGACCAGAATTATTCTACTTGCGTCATCCCCAGCTGTATGACACTGTACCTTTTAGGAGCTACATAACTACTATTTAAAACAAAGTTCATTCATTACATAGCTGTCGCTTTTAAAAGTGAAAGACCAGAATTATTCTACTTGCGCTCGTTTTATATTGACAATGCCTGAAATTAGACCCAATTGTAGTCGGTAAAAGCTACGCCGTCATACTCTTCCTATTTACTAAATAATGAACCAGATTGATGTATACCAAAGCAGTACCAACAATGTTGTGTCACTGTGATTTCTACTTTTTTTTGTGTTATTGATATTTAAGTGTTTCGCGTGCTGTTTTATGCCTCATTCTTATGTAGTTGCTACTATTGTATTGTATAGACTGTTACTGCATGTGCAACTAATATTACGCATTGTTTGTGAATACTGCTGTAAACTGTTTTTGGGGTGCGTCAACGTTCGTCAAGCCTTTTTTGCTTGCTTTTTGTCGGCACACCACTCCTATATTATAAGACAGTAAGTTCGGAAACGACGTTTCAGTTTTCTCTAAATGATAGAAAAACCGATCATGCAGAAGGCACGTTAATAAAGAGAACAAGGTCTGTTGCCCCTAAACCCAGTCTACAACCTAATGAATAAATGAACTTGGCCTTAAAGTGGATATTAAACATCTGCATAATTCTTTGTTAATAACTGTTTACATGATATATACAAATACCCAGAGGAACACTCCATGACAGTAAAGAGCGTCTGGTTTCAGCCAGCTGCAGTGCTCCTCTTTTTTTTTTAATATTGGGATTTAACGTTCTAAAGTGTGCCACGCTGTGAGGAACGTTGCAGTTATTGGTTCCGAGCATTGTCGACCAGCTGAAGGTGTTTTTCGCATGGAATGTGAGCGCACAGCACGGGGGCCAATGTTTCACCTCCATCAAAATGTTGCCACCAAAATCAGGATAGGACTCGCGTATCCCGACTCACTTGTAGAGCGCCCTAACTACGGAGCCATCATAGCGGGTTAGAATACACAATATAGCCTCACGTTCGGGGTAGTAAGTTCTGTTCATACTTAAACTTCACATCACACCAACGGCTGTATTTTTATCCCTGAACAGGCACTATCTACAACGTTTTGCTTAATGTGGGGCCACGTAGTTCAGATTTAACATTGTTTCTGATGCTAATGAAAGAGCTTACTTGGATCTCGGACGTCTAACTGAAAGCAAGTGGTAGAATTATAACAACAAATACAAATATCAAAAACTATGTTACTGTTTCGCATGTGGCTAACTGGTTCAAGTTCTCGAATACGGATTCGGGCTACTCGGGATCAGTCCCAGCCGCGCAAGCCGCGTTACGCTCGGCAGAACGCAAGGCACCAATTACAATATGATATCAGGGAAAGTTTAAAATCCCCAGATGGTTCAATTTTTCTGGAGCCCTCAACTACGTCGCCTCTCATACTCTGTGCCACTTGAAAACGCTAGAGCACACAAACTAAACAAAGAGAGTGCTTGCTAGTATAATGGTTAAAACTAACGCTTAAAGTATTAACCCCCTAAAATATGAGCAGGCAAGAGGGAATTCCCAAGGTACTCACCAGGACGATGCTCACAACATCAGGTTGGTTATTTTTATCACAAGCGGCGGCATTGCTGCATAATTGTACACATATTATCATCCACACCAATGTTTTGTAGTAACACATCCTTTTGAGGGCATATAATAATAGTTTACTCAATAAGGCAACATTTGGCAAAAAACGAACACAGCCCTAGTAGATTATTTGAATGCACTCTTCGGCTTTCTATAAGTACTGTTCAAGTGTTAAGACATGAACAGCGATTCTATCTCATTCTCAACGTCGCAATAAATTGGTGGTGACATCAATGGGTGGTGACATCAAGAAAATTGATTATCGCTGCCATAAAAAAAAACAGTTTTACATGAAACATTGATACTTCAAACAAAAAAAAAGGAAAAATTGGAGTAAAGGCATTGTTTTAGTCCTGAATATATTGTTAAGGGCGAGGTTCTTTCTGACGCAGAACAAATGTCGAAGATCTAGCTGTGTCCACTCCTCATCTTCTCTTGTCTCCATTTCTTAGCGTCGCACTTCCCCCGACGCAGCCGAAGCATGCTGGACGACTTAAACACCGATCGTCACGTGATTGATAAGGCTTTCAACGGACGGCGTGGGCGACTTCACTTTTCGCAGAGCGTCGGCCGCTTTTGGTGCGCTCGGAAGGAAAGGGCTTTGTACTCCGAACCCAGTAGCTCCCCCTTCTTTTCCCAGAAACAACGGACCCGCGGACAACGCTTGCAGAGAGAAAAAAATAGGCGAGCGATACGATAATTGAGCTCGCTAAGTTGGGCAAGAACGACAAATGGTCCATCGTAGTGGCACAGCAGCTTTTGTGACAGACCCCGCCTCCTGCTAGGCCGCCACAGCAAGACCAAATATCCAAGCTGGTAAATAACGTGAGGGTGGTCGGCATCGCTCCGTGCTTTCGAGCGATCCTGGGACGCTAAGATTGAACGCGGACAAGCCGGCGGGCTTCTTCGGCAAAGCAGATTGGCTCGGCTACAGAGTGAAACTAGTGGCTGAAAACAGGAGGATGGTGTCCAGGGTATATCGTGGGTGGCGAGCATAGAGCAGGAAGAGTAGCCTAAAGCCAGTGGTCTCATGACGGGAGATGTTGAAAGCGTAGGTAATGAGCGGTAGTGCACTGTCCCAGTTCTTATGACCTGCGTCGACGTACATGGATAGCATGTTAGTTATCGTACGGTTAGTGCGTTCAGTTAGACCGTTGGTTTGGGGATGATAAGGTGATGAATGGCGAAGATGACAGGCACATAAATGGAGCATCTATTTTATATGTCTATTTTATATATTTTTTATGCATATACAGTGCATCGAGTGCGAACATATATGCTGCGGCAACCGAAAGTAAACATCGCACATTTTGAAAACAATAGGCAATAGATTAAACAATGCTTGGCTTCATCGGACGGGGTCTCTGTAACTCTAGCTCAAATGGGGAGGGAAATTAAGAGGGGAAAAGTGAGAAACCGCTTGACAGCATGTTTCACACATTTTTTTAAGGAAACAATCATGTGGTTTTTTGCTCAATTTATGATCACACAATCGAAAAAAAGATGAAACATACGCTCTGTCAGTGTCCTGGACAGTATTCGACGTAAAACAGCTAATCTATTTCGTGGGACCTCTCATATAATGATATGAAGGATAAGCCGTGTTTCTGAACAATCGCGACGGCTGGCGTCATGAAGATTCTACAAGAATAAATAATTTAAGTTATATTTTTGTAAACATTGAGTACTTTAAGCACAATATAGAGAAGTAGGGGGAACATTAAAGAAATTTAAAATAGAAAGTCAGTCCACTAAGTTGGGATAGATATAGCCAATTTTCACCACAAGGAAACAAAAAATATATACATATATTTTCTAAGGCAACGCGAAGGTAGGGCTTGGCGGATCAGGTTTCATTGCAGACCTGAAGCCCTGGTCGCACACTGCAGCCAACGTTTTTAGACCCTAATCTAAAAACGTTGACTGTAGCGACCCACACTCTGCGATGACGATGGATATCTACAAGAGAGAGCAGGATGAAGATGAAGCAGCACGTTCACCCGTGTGGAAGATGAAGCGCCACACAGTGCTCACACTATTTCGCCCGCACAGTTGAAGCGGCCAGCCTGGCCGCAATAGAGGGTTTACAAAAGTAAGTCTGGCAACTATGAGCGGCACGTCGATCTTGCTCTGGCGGCCATATTTTGTTCGCTCCATCCGTTCACTCCGTGTCCGTCCGTCAGCGCCCGCCGTTCTGTCCGCGCTTGTCTCGTAGTGTGCTGTGCTTGGACCTTTCTTCTGTCCCAGGCGGTTTTTGTCAGCGATGCCTAGATGCATATTTTTACAGCCGAGGCGTGGAGGGGCCCACGAGCCGCGCTGCCGAGCGCAGTTACAAACTGCTCAACGTGTGGTGCATGGGCCCCTCGCCGATCCGCGTAGCGTCATCCCTATCCAGACACAGTATCCAAAGTTTTATAATGTGGAGAATTTTTTCTGTCTGTGTGCCTTTGCTGTTTACTTGAACGCCTATAAGAGACGATCGCGAATTTATTTGCTTAGTGCTTGGTGATGCTAATGAAAAAAAATTAGAATGTATAATTGATTGAAATAATTGAAGAATGCGTTCAAAGGTGTCAGATTGCTCAGAATGGAAAGTCGATAGTTTCTGGTGCTGGGTGTTTGTGCATAAAAATATAAAACAATAAATAGAATAAAAACAAAGACAAGGAAGAAGTGATAAAAGAAATATAAGATAAATAAGAGAACTAAAAATTTAAAACGTGAAGAAAGAAAACATCATGTGTGTGTGTGCATGTGTGTGTGTGAGAGAGAGACGCTATTGCGTCATACCCTTAACGACGCAGCTAAAGTGTCTCCTAATTTTTTATAAGAATATGATATAATATAAATCTGACTTTATGAACACAGCCAGTTGCACCAAGCGCTAACACTTCGCCGTAATTTGAGTTGGCTTCTCAAATTTCTTTTCGTTTCAGCCGAGTTCCTTTTTACCGAAGCGCTTCCCATGTCCGCGCTTTCATATGAAGTTAAGGCTTCAAATGTCTACTATCTGACAAAAAGAATAAACAAGAAATCGGCTTATTTAAAATATCAACTGAATTTCAGGTGGCTGTCCTCGACAAAGCACACAAAAGTGAAACGCACGTTTCGTTATTTTATCGCCACGCTGGCAGGTATAAAGGCACAGAATCCAAACCTGAGCTAAGCGCTCTAGACGCGGACCGGACTTCGCATGTATCATCACGTGATAACATCTTTCAGAACGAGATAGACGTGAGCATATTACAACACACTAGTGGGATGTCATTTTTTCCGCTTTGCTAGACGCCGCGGGTTTGGCAGACGCTTTTTCAGCGTGAAACGCGCACCTCGGGCGCAAACGTATTGCTCTCTGCTCCAAGCACTACCATTTCATAGGACTGTGAAAATTAGTTTCGGTAATCATGCCCTTGTCTTAAGTCAAATACACAATGACGAATGCAATCTACGTAAAAAGTTTTCAAATAACGTATTTGTACTATAGCGTTCGTTATACATGCATTCTCCTTCTCCCGTGTCCTCCTTCGCAGCATAAGCTTATCCTTCAAGTTCACAAGGCTCCATAGCATGCAAAACAATATTGCTGTTTTAGGTGATGTCACGTTCTGTGAGCTAGCTCCCAGTCAGAGGGAGGTGCAGTAATCCTTGACATGATGCAAGTGACACTTGTAGACCGATTATATTTGCAAACGAGAGGTCGCATACACGAGTATACCCTGTTTCAGTGCGCGCCTACGACGGTGCGCTGGCTGCAGAAGGGCACGCAGCAACATGCTGGCATTCCGATTAGAGCTTCGTGCTAGCAGTGACTGCTGTGATGTTAAAAATGAAGCAATGAAGCCCCGCCGGGGTGGTGCAGTGGTAAGACGCCCGACTACTGTGCCGGAGTTCCCGGGATCGGATCCCGGCCTCGGCGGCTTCGTTTCGATGGAGGCGAAACGAAGTGGCGTCCGTGTGCTGTGCGATGTCAGTGCACGTTAAAGATCCCCAGGTGGTCGAAATTACTCCGTAGCCCTCCACTACGGCCCCCCTTTCTCTCTATCCACTTTCACTCCCACCTTCATCCCTTCCCTTACGGCGCGGTTCAGGTGTCCACAGAGCAAGTGTGACAGATACTGCGCCTTTCCCTTCCCATGAACCAACCAACCAATCGCTTGTAAGCATTCCAGTGCACCACCGGTGCATGCACGAGCTCCACGAAGGCGCTCGTTGACAGCGTACTCAGTGGGAGGCGCGGGCAGACTGAACAAAACATGGCCGCCGCCCACAGTTTCTGTTGCTGTCACTAGATGGCGCTAACTTTTGTAAAGCCTCTATTAGTCCGCAGCATTGCGCCTAATAAAAGGCTTCATGCGCGACACGTAAAAACTTCAGTGCCACGGTGACGACTGTCCGGAGGAGGGTGAACAGGGTAGACGCGATAGTTGACCGGGGAGGTTCAGAAGACAGATCGCTCTCGTTCATGTAAATGACCCTGTCACGACAAGAAATGCTGGCTAAGGCGGCAGAGAGAAAATCCCAGCCTAAAATAATTGGGTGAGCTCCCGGTGACGTCACGACAAATTGTATATGGTGGCGGACAATGTCAACAAAAACTCGCACAGTGCACTTAGCAGAAGGCCGCATGATTGCACCATTACCTCCACTGAGTTCAGGTTCATCGTAAGGCGTTTTCACTTTTCGCAAGTGGGAGCACAAGTCAGTGTGTATGACAGAAACAGCGGCGCCCGTGTCAACCAAAGTCTCAACAGGTAAACCTTCAACCCAAACTAAAATAATATTCGAGGGACGTTCCGGAAGATTTTTGGGATGGCCGAAGAGTGCAGTTTTTCCTCCTAAAACAGCAGTGGTCAGGTTTCCGATAGGAGAGAGGTCGTCAGAGAAGCTTGGCGGAGCGGCGAGGTTGAGCGGCGAAAAGGCGAAGGAGAACGGCGTCTTGCAGGCCTACCTGTAACCACAAGGTGGAGCGGGACTTTCTGGCGGGGGTGGTGAACGTCGGGGATAATCAGGGAATGAACGGTAGTTAGAGCCGGAGAAGCGAGGAGGGTAGTCTGCTTCAAATGCGTCGTAGCCGCGGCGTTCATTTTGAAGCCTACGACGACAGAAACGGGAAATATGGCCTCGGTACCCGTTGTAATAACAAACAGGGCGGGCTGGGCGCCAGGTGGGGTAATATGTCGGCGCCGCGGCAGGTGGTGCCAATGCGGCGACATGAGCAGTGGTAGGCGCCGGTGGTGTAGGCCCTCCGACTGCTGGCGGCAAGGACGTGACCTGGGCGTACGTTGGCACATGACAGGTGGTATGAGCGACCGGTGTTGGGGGAAAAGAAGTCATTGAGGCCAGCTCTTCTTGAAAATGCTACGCAGGCCCGGCACTTGAAGGATAAGGCTCAAATGCAGGTTGGCACAAATTACCTTGAGCCGAGAGCTCTTCACGAATTAATCCGCGAATAAGCGCACGGAGGTCAGAGTCGGCCGTGAAACCAAATGAAGTAGGATCAGGCTGCAGGCGTATTGACTGTAGTTCGTCAAGGCGTTGACAAGTCGATATGATGGCGTCGATCGTGGTAGGGTTCTGCACGGCCAGGGCGTTAAAGGCGAGTGGCCTGATACCTTTAAGGACGTGCTGAACCCGCTCGGCATCTGGCATGGTGTCATTTATGCACCGGCAAAGTGCAGGAACGTCTTCTATACAAGAAAAATGTCTGATTGGAGCGCTGAAGTCGGGATTCTAGCTTCTTTTTGGCGGATTCCGTGTGAATAGTAGGAGCGCAGAAAATCTAGCGTAGCTTTTGTTTATGACGATGGTGGTCGGCGTCAAACGGCGGCCAGAATGGAGCTCCAGATGGATGCAGGTGATGAAGCAGCGGGGAAATCAAGGCGCACCTTCACCAATATATATATATATATATATATATATATATATATACATAAAAATGAAATCTTGGCCACGGTCAATAGTAGTGAAAAATGAAGACCAACGTTTGAAACAATTTATTGACGTTTCGGCTGTGGAACAGCCTTCGTCAGAATGTCGGCACTGAATGTCGGCACTGTAACTTCCATTTCAGTGCCGACATTCTGACGAAGGCTGTTCCACAGCCGAAACGTCAATAAATTGTTTCAAACGTTGGTCTTCATTTTTCGCTATATATATATATATATATATATATATATATATATATATATATATATATATATATATATATATATATATATATATATATATATATATATATAGTAATTTCGTGCGAGCATATCTACATGTCGACACCTTAACAGCGCGAAGCGACGAAATCGACGAAAGCTAGCGTGTGTAGAGAATGAGTTCCAGCCTTCCAGAGTTCCAGTCAACTTTTTATTTTTCTCCGTCTCAGGATTCATAAAGTATGTAATTAATTCTCACTAAAACATCGCGATTTTTTTTAACAATTTAGAAGGAATACTTAGACCACCACTCACCACAAGAATAAAACACTGCTGCCTACTTCATAACCTTTCAGTGATATATATTTGAGTGCGGAAGGCCTCAAATCCTACCAAAATACTGGTAGGGGATCTGAGATCCCTCAGCTGAGACCACCCTGACCTAAATTTAAGCCCTTCTAGGCACAATCAAACACTCCCTCAATTAACGCACTAAAACCTATAAGCCAGGTGTGATCGACCTACATAGAGCGACTAAGCTAATTTAAAATTTTTGCAAATAAAATGCCACCATCTCAGCTCTCGTGCTTCCGAGTGATCAGGATAGCCAAAACTCTAATTTCTGTCTTTTCCATCTTTTCCTTCGCAGAATGCGCTAACGTGATGTGTGACACTTTCACTTCAAAAGGCGTTCTGAAGCACGTGAAGTAGTGGTAAATAGATTCAGTGTCGTACAGCGCTTGAACCACGCCGTTATAACGCCGGCACCAGCACGGAAGAAGGAAATAAACTGGTGTGATTGCTTGCAAATTTGAGTATGCTGCTTGAAATTATTTTTAGTGTTGGTATTGAATGAGATACGCGCTGTTAATACTCTTGCGCGTGGTCTCAGAATTTCTTCGTAATGCAAGCTGCGAACTCGACAAGATGGCTTAATTAAGCTTCCTGTTTTATAGAGAAGGCGAGCCGATCACTCTTCAGAAGCCGTCGCATTTCATATGTAAGTTCGCCCCTACTACGAAGAAGTGCAATATAAGTATAATGTTATGATACATATTCCATGACATAGTTGTAGCGGGTGTGTACTGGCTGTGGTGGGTACCCCGAAGTGAGCGAACGAGTTGTGACTGCATGTGTGATCCTTTTCGAACGAAGTGCAAGGAAATAATAAGTGTTTATTTTTCTAATTTATTTGTCTCTTAGTACAACAATTGTGCTTTTCAACCACTTGTTTGAGATAAGATGTTAGAGTCTTTCTGAAAAGCTCGCCTTTTTCTAACCGTTTGCTGCATTAATGCGACGAGTAGAACGAGTGCATCAAAATCAGGTTGTTGCGATGGCATATACTTCGCAGTAATCGGTGCATTTAGTTCTGGCGCTTGTGTGCATGTAAAAAGATATTCTTATCTCTTTAAGGCATGGTCGGCTGATGCCAAAGCACAAACGGATGTACAATCGGTATCAAACTAGTCGGTACACATGACAAGCGCCAAGGATCAAATAAAACTGCATCGCCGCGCTGCCTGACGCTGCACTTCTGGCGTCGACGCATATCAGTGCGCATGCCCATCTTTTCCTGCAGAAATATATTTTTCTTCGCCTAAAGAGTACGAGCTGATTACATGCGGTGTTTGGCACCAAAGGTTGCTTTGCTAATTAACTGCGCTACGCGCGCATTTCGACGGCGCCCGAAGACAGCGAAGCGCTCACTGCTCGGTTTTATCTGATTAAACAGATAACGTACGTTATGTTACGTTATGTTATGGTATGTTATGTTATGTGTGTTATGATTGGGTAAGTGACTGTAGTTCTGTTTAGCATACTACCACGCCTTAAGTGACGAACTTTCGTCCGACCCTTAACAACATGTCGATTGATGTTTAAGTACGAACGAGCTTATCGAAAACGAAAAAGCATTGAACCAAAATGGTCGACTGAACATCAGATGAGACCAAGTATACAGGCAAGGCTCATCACACATAAAAAAAAAACAAATAAGCTAGTGGACGAGGGCAAAAATAACGCGTCCAGATATTGGCGCGCTCATAGGTTAGGATGGACACGAACAAACAAAAGCAAAACAGCGATTAGTGACGCAAAAATATAGCATCGATGAAATGTGTCTTAAGCGTCCCCCATTGATTTTGTAGCTGTTGAAGTCACCGCCTACGGAAATGACCTCTGACATCCACCTAGGCATAGCGTCGTAAAGTGAGACGACATATTTTCGGTTAGCTTTAAGGACTTACCACTATTCAGGACTGGTGTTCCACAGCACGTCCGATGTTGCCCTGGAGAGGTCGTTTTCAGGAAAGGCACGACTTCATACGCGCCCACACATTTTCGATGGAATTCGCGTCCACTCGATTCGGAGGCCACAGCAATGTTGAAACTATGAGCAGAGTAATCTCGCAGCTATGTGCATACTCTCTCATCTTGGCCAAAGAAGCGAATAACGCTTCACCAAAGCCTTTTGTAGTAAGCCTTTTCGTGTTTGGCAGTAGATTGACGACTCGAAAGAGTTGTTTTAGTGACGCACGTAGCCAAATGTCCATTACAAGAGTACTTGTTTTCGTTACCAGGTAGCCTTTGGTATTTCCTATTATGCACTTCGTAGTGTTGTTCACAGCACAAGCGGAAATAAGATTTCATTGGGCAGTCGCATTCGTTGTGCCGTGGTTTTTGAAGGAAGCTTTCAATGATGCCATAATGAAGTTTCAAATCAGGAATGAGAATGTCATTTTACCTTCCTTGATTTCACGCCCGCTGTGCTTCAAGCTAATTTGATCTTAAATGCTTATTTGGGTGTATTTCTTTGGTTGCCTTATATACTGTACACCAGTTGCTCAATGCACCAGTAGTGTAACTAGGTTACTACTACTGATAGTATTTCGGAAGAAAAAGTATGGCCGACGTCGTGGCACAGGCACTTTTTCTGTGCATGCATGTTTTTGCCACTTTGAAATCACCTAGTAATTTAGATATGCAGGTCATGATGAATATATTCCATATTTTAAGTGCAAAAAGGAGAACGAATACTCAATATTAATTATATTTGGTCTTTTTAGAAAGTCGCCACTTTGAAAAAAAAAATCACAGGTGCCACAAGACTGAAAAGAGGCTATTTTAAACATTTTTTCACTGCGATTGTAAGGCTCACACGCATCAGAATTTCATAATGGATAGCCACTTAGGTGACAAAATGTTTACAAATATATATATTTTGTTCATATACGAAATGACAACGCTATAATCATTGCCCGAATTCGGCTCATTTGAACATGTTTTTCAGGCATTAGAAGAAACAACCTTATCCCTAATTTTTCTTACAATTTAAAGATCAAGTCTCTAGGAAGAGATAAAAACGAATATGAGACGTCATGTTGGATTGTATTGTTTCCAGAAATGCTATCAAATCTGAAATCTTATTTTTTCTTTGAGCAGAGGGAGCAATCGCCTAAAATGAAGGCGCGAAACCTACAAATATACCCCGGCTCCTCAAATTATTCCACATACACTAACCATGAGGCATTTACTAATAAGGGAAAAGCATACCTGATTACAATATTATAAGCCTATGCTGACTTGTGATGTATTCAGGATATGGAAGTGCCACTATCCGTAAGTGCGGATAGCCGCTCCTGAGGCCGCCCTTAGGAGTGTAATTTTAAATGACAGTTATAACAAAAGTATGTTGTTGTTTTTTTTTCACATTGTGTGTATTGTTACATTGGCATCCCCATGTCCTTCCTTTAGCTTTCTGCTATTGACATACTCGCTTTATTTTTGTTTTGTAATAGGCGTTTATTCATAAAATACATGTTGGGTTCTTTCTTTCCCCTTAAATTTATTTATTCGCTTCTTCGTAGCTTTGCTATAGCAGTCATTTCTACATTGTATCTAAGTTTCCGGTTCAGTTTTTCTGGTCAGAAGTACCACAAAGTGAAGTCAAGTTTCCATCCCGATGAAGTTTGAATACAGCATAAACAGAATATGGGCATGTCAAACATGTCTAGCAAGCTCCTGTTGGTGTGTTTTAAATATACTAGCTTTGAGATCATAATTTACATAACCTGCTTTTGCTCTAGAATGCACTTTGTTATATTAAGTGAAGAAATTTGTCATGGTTGCAGTTTGAAGCTAGGAAATTTCAAAATGTTTGTTTACATGTATTCCTACGGGTGTCACCTCAAGCTGCTACTTGCACCCACAAATGGCTGCGCCGCATGAGAAGGTCCATTTCAGCTTTGATAACATTTTAGAAGCAGAATAATGTAGTACATTTTCTTGAATTTTTTAAAGGTAGTTCCTCTCACTACCTTCAGTGGTTGTGAATATTAGTAAAGGTAGTTGATATTACTAACTCCTATAGGTAGTACAATGTGGTAAATCTAGTTGATTGTACATCTAGACAGAGTAAAATTTGCTGTAGGTAGTTCTGGTTGCTACTTTCTAGAAGTAGTATATTGCTACGAAGATGACGAAGCGGGCAGTGGCGCGGGGCGGAGCGCTCGCGCCTGGCCCGCTGGCCATTAAAGCATATTTCATCGTTATGTCATCACGTCGTTCTGTTTCTGTTGTGTCGCCGTGCTTCATCGCTTGTCTTGCCACCACGTAACATTTGGTTGGAGGTGCGGTTCATCCCCATCCTCGCCTTGCACCGTCCAAGCCAACCGTACACCGGGTCCATCTGCCGAAAGCCCGTGGAGATTGCCGCCCAGCTCTGCCCCAGCCCCTTTTGCTCAGACCCGACCAGCCGCTGTCCCCAGCCTCGTCCCCAGTTCCGACCACAACACACGACGACCAGGAAGAGCCCAAAGCTGACCCTACCGACCCCACGACGAAGCGACCTCACGACCACTCGAGCGAAGACAGCATTCCCTCCCAAGCCGTTCGGCGTGTCCATGAGCCTTGGCTTTCGGCAAACAGTGAAGATTGGACCTGATGCTCCGGGGCAAGAATTCATCCCATCTTCGCATTCATTGTGGTGTCCAGCGTTTCAAGTCATAATACTGTGTGTGTGTTCATCGTCACTTCATGCATTGGATAGCAATCGGTCGGGACGATCACTCGGTGGCCCCGGGTAGTGCTATGAAGATGACGAAGCGGGCAGTGGCGCGGGGCGCAGCGCTCGCGCTAGGCCCGCTGGCCATTAAAACATATTTCATCGTCATGTCATCACGTCTTTCTGTTTCTGTTGTATCGCGTGTTCCATCGCTTGTCATGCCACCATGTAACAATATGCTGCTAACTAGCAGATACTTCCTGCTCCGAATAACTAGTTACTAACATACGTGACAAGCAGTTACTATCCTAAAGGTTAGTAACCGCAACTACCTTCTTTTTTTAGAATGTAGGATTCGGGTATGTTGAGCTCTTTTACCGTCTCCTAATTATTGGCTCCTTTTTCTGAGCTTACAATCAGCTTCCGTGTATAATTTAAGACTTAGCGCTGAAATAGATACCTATACCCTCTCAAACTACATATGTCCGAGTTGTGGAGGTATAAAGAGTGATGTGAGCCGGCTCGTTAAGTGACACCCCGAGTCAGTTCTTTTGCCCCTTCATTCCCATCGAATGTCGGGTCTGCAGGGACCGAATAATGAGATTTTGGCCCTCGATTTGCTTATACCCCAGGCTGTCTGCAGCCTCCGCAGTGAGGCGATCCCAGTTGTAATACTTAGTAGCGCTTTTTCAGTCGCTTAGTATTGGATACCACCCATACCTTGTCCCTAATCCCCTTTTCATCCACCTGCATCAGCATATAGTACGTCTTTTCTTCCTTCAAATCTTCACCAAAGTGCTTAAACCCTGCCTTTCCTCGTGATTCTCAGAATGCATATTCTACAGAAACGGAGGAATCTTGATTTTACTCATAATGTGGACCGGAACGTCATCATTTGCGCAGAGTTTTCGCATCTAATGCCGACTTATTACCATTAGGAACAGCCTACAGATGGCTTTACCTTTAGCACCAGGAATGGTGAGCAAAGTTCAGTTCCGATACAATTTGTTGCTGCACAAAACATTAGGGCCCCTTCCAATCTCGTCGGTTGGCGCAGATGAAGTTGACAGGAGGCTTCCTTGCAGATGTAAATGTCAGGGGGTATATGTTTTTAAAAAAATGAGCAGAGGCCTAATTTCAGTAAAAGAATTCAAATTACAAAAGCAGTAAACATTTATGTTATTTACCAATCGAACTTTACATTATATTAGAGCCGAGAGTGCCTGCTAATCACCAAAATCTTGCTTATAGACAGGACTGAGTTTGCCTAGGCTGGGACGAGTACTACTGTCTCATTATTTGACTGACCATTTCATAAAGATAAAAAATAAAATCATGTTAAATGCTGTCAGCACTAATCCTAAATCATCAAGCTAAGTTCCAGGGGTGGGGGGTGCAATTACCTCTTTTGTAGTTACGAATAGCCTCAAGTGCAGCGCTCGGCGAAATTAATACCGGAAAATACGACTTAAAATACAACAGTGTGTAATTATGATCAGCAGTACGCGACGTGTGTATCACTCCACTCAACACAAAAGGAAGTCAGTTTTAGATGTAAGACTGTGCCAAACAGTCCAAGAGATCAGACTTCTTGTGCTTATAACCTGGTCTTATGGTTTCTGTCACATAGTAAGTGTGCTTGGCGGTTACTGCAGACTTATAAACAAAAACAAAAAGCTATAAAACAGGGATCCGAATTTTTTGTCTTTTGAGAGCGTCGAAGTCTCCTCTTTTCGGCAAATTTCTAGTCCCGCTATTACCTCCGTCACCATCGCAAGGAATAGCAATGGCCGTGGTAAAGAGGAGTCATGCGAATGCTGCGCGAAGAGAACCGGGAGAGCTAAAAAAAATATTAACGCCTTTATGACTCGTTAGTGACCTATCCGTCAAGCCGCAGTTAGTGTTTTATTCACAAGAGGCTACACAGGTGTCACACAGGAACGCTTTTAAAAGTTATGCCTGAAAAGGCGTCAGTGTGCACATGCGAGTAGTTGGGATTAATTATGCAGAGAGATCACGTCAAAAGTGGACACGCACCGCTCGGCAATCAATCATTCCTCGACCTGTCATCTACAACTATCTAATCTAATATGCCTAGAAAGACTTCGTCAAACCTGTGCCGGCTCACAAATAGCTCCAACCGCTTCGATTCTACATCTCCGCACCTGGGACTATAACATCAGGCATGCAAGCATCACGCACTTAAGGGCATAAAAAAAAGGTAACAGAGCCCTCGCTGCACCGCATATCACACGTCCCCTCTAAGAGCATAATGGCTTGCATTAAAATTAAAATAACAGGTCATGCTGCTTTTTCAACCCATCCAAGACACCACATTTTTGAGATCTTATATTGTTGCGTGTATGAAGGTGACAGGAGGCATAATGGTAGAATCCTAACAAACAGAATGATTTATATTTTAGCCCACATATTACGTACCCGACGGTGATTTGGTTTGCGTTCTTTTGTGTCGTAGTATCTAGAGTTGCCCTGTTGCACCAAGAAAAATAGAAAAACTCTGTCAAAAAAGGCATTCACTTCTTTACGACGTCCATTGTGAAGGTATCTGCTTGAAGCGAACGTTTATCAAGCCGCTTCATTTTCGCACGCGACTTTGGGGCGCTTTGCCTCCTGTAGGCTTTCGACCCCGCGTCACACCTCTTGACGTCAGAAGGGCGATGTCCTAGATTGGCAAAGAGCGAAGATCAGTTGGAGAAGGAGGGGTCAAAACGAACACAGAAAAAGAATTGCCAGAAACGTGTAATCAAAACGTTTCCTCGATAGAGGATGCACAGCTTTGGTTAGCTGTCGCCAACGTAGCTGGAACACTAGTTTGTCTTGGTAACCAGGATGTGTTGAGCGCCTAATATGCTTTCTAAATAGTCTTCCTCCGTCTTCACCAGTCAGGTTGCACCATCAGCAAAGAGTTGACGTCGCGTTCCTCAGTAGCTAAAAGTTCAGTTTGAATGGTTGATAATTGACCGCCATTTTACACGCCGAACTTGAAACTGAAGCTTACTGCACCACAACACAAGCTCGATTTCCTGTTTCATGAGGGGCAGTAGCTGGCTATTGTTGTTGTTGTGGCTGTAGGAAGAAGGAAAAGAAAATGCACGGGCCTGCTACTGGCTCTGTAGCTGAGCCACCTCCGCTGCCTCGTGCGGACAGAAGAGAGAAAGTAGAGAAGGAAAGAAAAAGATGAGGGAGAGCAAGACGCGCGCCGCAACAGCCGTCGTCTGCCACCTAAGCGGTGGCGGGTGCAATGACGGCCTACAACAGATAAAAATTCGATGGCTCGCTAGCCCCTGCCGCAAGCGGCGTTGACCTACCGTCCCAGCCCCGTAAGGCCAGGAACAGCCACCCTTCACCACCTCCTGTGATAAGATGGGAGGTGGTGAAGGGTGGCTGTTCACGCGCATCTGTTCTGGTGATCGTACTGCGCCAGCGTACTAGTGCTCCTACAGTTCCGCTATAGGCGCATTGCAAAACTCCGCCGCAAGCAGCCGCGTTCAACTTGCAGTGGACCGTTACCGAAAGGAACTCATTGGTAGTGGATAGCATCAGATCTACAAAAGGGCGACATTATATTATTAATTATTAATTGCTTCAGAGGAAGGGAAAGGCGCGGTATCTGTCACACTTGCACTGTGGACACCTGAACTGCGCCGTAAGGGAAGGGATGAAGGCAGAAGTGAAAGTGGAAAGAGAGAAAGAGGAGCCGTAGTGGAGGGCTACAGAGTAATTTCGACCACCTGGGGATTTTTAACGTGCGCTGACATTGCACAGCCCACGGACGCCTCTTCGTTTCGCCTCCATTGAAACTCAGCCGTCGTGGTCGGGTTCGAACCCGGGAACTTCGGCACAGTAGTCGGGCTTCTTACCACTGCACCACCCGGGCAGATTGTGAAATTAAGAAATGCCTTTCAAACCGTTTATTTTCATGTTGTTTTTTATTAAGGATAAGCTCAGTTTTCACCCCAGTGTCACCTCGACGTTGTTAAACAGCGTGTTTTTCGATAACACACATCAGAAGAAAAGCTGTTGATATATGTGGTTTTCTTGGCCCTCCATGATTTGGAGCTAAACTTTAGGCGCAAGAGCAGTAGCTAAATGATATGTTATCAGAATTAGAATTACTGCTTACTGTATTGAACAAGATTTTGGAAATTACCTACAGTAATCTCGCCCTGGTCAAGTTTTAAGGTTTGGCGCGCGTTATCTCATACACCTGCCGTAAACTAATATAAAAAAAATTGCTATCACATATCTCGAATATGCATTCCTGGCAGCTCAATTCAACTATCAGGCACGGCATCCAGACAACAGAACGAATGAAGTTTTGCTACAAAACAGACTATTTCGTTTTCATTTTTGGGGCTCCTTTCTATCAGCACTCGCAGCAAACCGTCTTTAGAACTGGCTTTTAGGAACAGAAATTTAGCAGGAAATATTTCTCTACACATTTTCATAAAGTGTTCAATTTTTTTATGAAATTTTTATCTCCATAAAAAGTCTCGAAGTGTTATAAATCCAAGTTTTATTAAGTCCACACGCATTCTAATTTCATTACTGCATTGGTTGAATTTAGTCCGTAACTTCATACGACAGTTATCTGAGAGCATCATGAGCATGTGTGACCTCTCTGGTATGGCCAACTACTAAACAGGTTTACAGAAACGAATGCAGCGCATTTGGCGTAGCCGAATATAACGTATTTTCATCTGGCCTGCTCTCGGCGTAGTTCCACTGGGCCTCGTTACCGGGCCCCTTCCTTCCTTCGTGTTTACTGACTACCGAAAAACAAATTGTTTGCCTATGCAGCACCATTTTCTAGCTGATGGCAGCTGGCTTTTCAAACGCTTTCCTTCTTCAGCTGATAAAATCAAACTAAATGGGTCATGTAAGCTATATTCGATATACGCGCTCACTTTCAATTTTTCATTGATGGCAACCAAAACGAGAATGATCTGTGATATTATGTACCTCCGCGCAGCTATTACTCCCAGCCTGATTTAGAACACGAACAAGACTTTAAAATATTCTGGGGAGCGCATTACGCTTTGCTCGGAACTACTGAACTAAATATCTTTAATAACCGGGCTCCGATATCCTGCGCCTAAGCTCAAGAACTAGGAGCCGCCGGCATGCAGGCTTATCACTTTGATTCTGGACCGCGTATCAGTTCCGTAATCTTTGTTTGTTAATGCTTGATGTCGCGAGTCACACCTTTATCAGTTTTGTTGTAGCGCAGGATGCACCGAGATCTGTCTCGAAGGTTCCGGCCACTGGGGTGTCTTTCCTCAATGTTCCAGCCCGTGCTGGTAGCTGTTTGCGACGTTATCTAGATTGTTATGTGCAGCCTTTAAATTGAGCATTGACGAGTGTGACGGGCCTTCTTTGTCCGACGACCGACGAGCACGTTTGTTGCTATCGCCGCCGCCGAGTTGCTTAGTTCGTTTGCGGGCGCAAGTCAGCCCAATAAAGACTTTCTTCAGTGCAATCATCGACCCTTCATTTGTGTCGTCGACCTTGTCACCCCTACGTGACAATATTTTACAAGATAGCGCTAGGTACAGCTGACTTGAGTCTTAGTTACTACTTAAGATCCAAATCTGAACAATGTGCACGCAAATGTCACGACAAAGTTATTCATGAAGTAGTATGTCCCAAAAATGGGTTTGTGGTTAAATACTTGGGAGAACTGGAAGTTTCAAGCACGCGTGATAGCTTGTATCGGCGGATTTTCTGGCCTGCGTCTTTATGGTCTGGCCTTTATCGTCCTATTCGCCGCTACGCTGCAGCTTGCGACGAGTGCTAGCGTCGGAAGGAGCTACTACTGCTTCAGCCTAGTGGCCACCTTCAACCATTCGAAGTTTTATTCATTATTTATTTACAAATACTGCTGTCTCTCTTGTTAGAGACATAGCAGGAGTGGGGCATACATCATTTCAATACAATATCAGGTAACATGATTAGGCAGTTCTTTCTGAAACTGGTTGGTTGGCAGTAAACGCAGAGAACCATCTAAGTTATTCCACAATTCAATCGTCTGTGGAAAAAAAAAGAAAATTTAAAGCAATCTAAAAATGGAGTGAAAGGAACTACGTTCAGTGGGTGAGCCGTGCTGTGGGTGCGATTAATGTGATAGTCGTTTCAATGTTGATCCGTATACACTTTTATGCAGCATGATTAGGCGCTCACACGTGCGACGGAACGACAGTGGCTCCAGTGATAATGCACGCGCTTGAAATGACGGTGAAAACATGCGGTCGTAGCCGCTGTAAATGAATCTGATGGTCTTTCTTTGAACAGATTCTATTTTAGTGATGTCGTTCATGAAATGAGGCGACCACACTTGGGATGCATACTCGAGAATGGGTCTGATAAGTGTTTTATAAGCGGTCAGCTTGCATTGTTTAGTGCCGTGTTTTAGAGTGCGTTTCAGGCATCCAAGTCTTCGCAGCTCCTTGGAGCAGATATGATCGATATGATTATGCGAGCTGACGTTAATCGTAAAAGTAATGCCTAGGTATTTGAATTCGTTAACGCGGGTTAAATTGTACCCCTGACTGCTATACGTGAATTTGAGAGGCTGCTTCTTGTTAGTAAAGGACATTGCAACAGTTTTATTGAAAATGATGTTCATCAGCTGCCATGTGTTACTCCAGTCTGAAAACGATGAAAAGACGTTATTGAGCACTTCTTGATCATGACGAGTACAAATGTTAGAGTAGAGAACGCAGACATCTGCATATAGGCGTATTTTCACTGGTGTGACCCTGGTTAATTGAATGACGTCATTTATATATATGATAAATTAGAGTGGCCCTAATCGGAGCCTTGCGGCACCCCCGACGTGAGCTGTAGAAGACAGTTTACTATTAAAAGTTATGGATTGAAATCTTAAGTGTAGGTAATCAGATATCCAGTCAATTAATTTATTACCGGGAAAAATTGCAGCTAGTTTCAGTAGTAGTTTTTAATGGCTTACCGTGTCGAATGCTTTTGAGTAATCGATGAAGATGGCATCAAGCTGATCGTGGTCGTTTAGTGTTGAGGCTCTATCATGCGAGAATTCTAATAATTGTGTTGTTGTAGAAAATCCTGCTCGAAACCCGTGCTGTTGCGGAGACAGAAAGTTATTCGCCGGTAAATACTGAATGTTGTGCTTGTGAATGATGTGTTCGAGAAGTTTGCAACAAGTGGACAACAGTGATATAGGTCTGTAGTTAGTGATTAGATGTTTGTTGACAGATTTGAAGACAGGAATGATGTTTGCATGTTTCCAAACTTACGGAACGGTTGACATGTCGAGGGATTTATTGAATATTATCGTTAAGTAACGGGCGCTCCATTCAGAGTACCGTTTTAAAAATATGCTTGGCGCTCCGTCTGCTCCAGAACTTTCAATTGATAGCAATAGGTTACGAACTCCAGCTATCAATTGATACGAAATAGTTCCCCTGACCTATCCCTGCGTCGGTCTTGACTACCTTGTGACTTTTCTGACATGAACCTCGGTGAATAGGTGGATAGCGGCCACCACTTATTACATCACCCGGTACGCTATCATGCCAGCTATCCCGACCAGCTGTGCATCCGGTGTCACTGATTTTCTTCTTCACGACATCATCCTGCTTTAATGCGCTTCCCCTCAACTGCTTACTGATAGAGGCCCCGCTTTCTTTCTAAAGTTGTTCACAGCTTGCTCCGGTCTTGCTCCACTCGCCCTATTTAACCACGGCTTACCATCCCGAGACGGACGGCCTTACTTATCGCCTTAACCAGACGCTTACGGCCGTGCTGTCCTTGTACTTTTCTGACGAACAGTGTGGCTGGCACGTCAATTTGTTTATCGTCACATTTACATACAATTCGTGCTGTCAACCGCGACCCCCTGCTGCCTTCAGACAGTTTGGTGCCTGCTGAAGAACATTCCAGCAGTAATGTTTTCGATGTCACAGCATATGCACTGACGCGGCCCGAAATATCGCTTGGGACGACCTGACAGCTTCCCAGACGGCCTGACAACGCGGTGACGACCCTCACCCACGAGATGTTCGCTACACGCCGGGCTCTCTCGTCCTCCTCTTGCTCCTGCTCAGCCGTGCGCTCCTGTACGAGAAACTCGTGCCTCGTTACGTGGGCCCCTACCGCATCTTTCGTCCACAGTAACGGGACCTACAAGCTTAAGCCTATCTCTCAGGCCACACACACTCCACCCATTTACTGCACCACGCAACCAGATTGTCCACATCATTCGTCTTCAAGCTGTTCCCACTCCTCGGTTTAACGAGCACCGGGACCGTGCTTGTCTCGAGGGGGGAGGGTTGTTTTACGGTGTGTCGCCGAGATGTTGCGAGATAACAAGCATGTTCAGGCTCTGTGTCCAACGACGACGCTGAAGTTGGAGCTGGTATGTTGGTGTGTACTCTGGTCTTCCGGTGATGTTTCGGCTTCGGAATGCGAGTCTTGCCGCTGAGGAACACCCCTTAAAAATACAGCGCCCTTCCTTTCCTGCAAACCAATTAGTTATGCGAAAGCATAAGTAGGCTATGTTACGTCCGCGAAACCTCTCCGCCAATTCTGTCATTCAAAATGTTTCAGCGGATGTGACATCATTGCCTGGTGACGGATGTGAGTTAGAGTCGGGGTATAATAAAGTTATAATTATTATGGAGTGATAAGTCATTAGTAATTAACGATGATAATTATTGATAACAAGCTAAAAAATAAAATAAGACCATAAAGAATAAAACAAAAAGATAAAATACAATGAAACGTAATGAAATGACCATAATAAAAAGTTAAAAAAAATAAAAACCATAAAATGTCATGGCCACGCTAATGCTTTCGCATTTTGCTAATGCAAATTCTGAAGTGCCCAAATTTTTTTTCCTCTTACTGAGGTATATTTTTTTATCATCTTGCACGTACTTTTCCACTGACGCCGCCAACATGCTGCCATGCATCAACCCATGCCACTGAAGAATACTTCCTAAGGGTTTTCAGTAGTGGGACCGGGATTCCTCATTCAAGAAACCGCTTAACTCTGCAAGCATAGCACCGCTATAGATGATGCAATTATTCAGCGCCAAGTGTTCTAGCTCTGCACGTCGGAGAAGTGTAACCATTAGGTCACTATATTCGGTGATTGCATCCCGATTTGAAACGCTAACACAAAAATGATCCGTATTCTTTAACGGCAAGCGTCATTCTTTGCCTCTTTTTATCCTTATCGAATTCTAAAACCTCCTCAGCTGAGCTTTAAAACACGAAACATGACCTTCACATGCGACAAAGGCCAACAGTGACTGACACGAAGGAAACCGCGGTGTATTTTTTTTAAACCGCGACAGCTGAAAGGCCTCATTCACCAGAAAATCCAGCATAGGCTTTGTAGACGCTGTGAGTGAATAGGTGGTAGTTACTAAGTGACAAGGCCGGACAGCTCCTTTGAACTGAGAAAGTGAAACTGGAATCACATCCGGTTCCCATGGATTCCGAGTCAGCCATGCTGTCCCAAGGCTACGCGGGCAAGTTCATACGGTTTGGTTAAAGCAGGGCTTTATATTCATGTAGCGCGGTATTTTACATAGTGTGGTTGTTGAAATGCAGTATACAAATATTATGTGCGAGATAATAGAGATACAAATTAATCTACCAGGAATTAAGCGATTAACAAAGGGCATGTACACGAAGACAATCCGAAAGAGGGCCTGCACATTCAAGCAACTGATGATTCATAATCTTTCAATTGGAGCTCATCAGTGCCCCCCCCCCCCCCAATTATTCTTTCATGGCACTACAGATTAGAGATAATGTTAAATGCAAAATAATTCAGGATAGGTTTAAGCAATAGCTTAACAACCGTAAACATAAAAGTGGTTGTGAACCGACTGCCTGTCGCCTGCAGCAGTGCTGCACCAACTGCGACAGCTGCATTTGTCTTCTGTTCTTGAATGCACTTCTGTTACACTTGAGCATCATACGGCGGTCTTGGAGTCAGGCCCATGTGCCTGCATTTGGTTACTTTCTGTGAATTTGCGTCTCTGAAATACCTACCCACTTTAACCACTAATCCCTACAGCCATATGAGGAACAATTTCGTAAGCTCATTTCGGTGTCAGTGACTGCTCGCTTCTTTCGAATGCATATATGCTTCTCAAGCATGGCATTTAGTAAACTTTAAACAGCGCTTCACAAAAACAGATTCTCTGCTTTTATGAAAACAAGAAGCGTGTGTTCCGAACGGCTAACTTGGCAGGCTTCTTGCGGGGCAGCTGATATATATATTTCGGACAAAAAAACATCAGTACAGTTTATGCGCAGCCCAATTTACATGAAAGTATTCTTGCCAAAAACATTGACGTTAAGACCTCGATATAATGTTGTAAAATTGTAGGGTGGGAAATTGGCTTTCTTGCAGCGCGTAGGCCCTGGAGTAAAACCTAGGGGAACGCTCAAGCTACGCCTTCAAAGTACACGTGAAGCACCATCAACATTACCTTTTTATTCCACACGAATTTTAAGGCGAAAGCCTTCAATGCCAAAGTGGCTTGTTGAGCGAGTTGGTTGAACAATATTTTAAAGCAGCGCTGGAACACGGTTTTATTGTCTCTTTCCTATAGAAAGCGACAATAAAACATTCTGCTGAACTGACAACTGAATATTTATTCATGAAGCATATCTTTTTGTGTACCGGTCGAAGAAACGCGAAGAAACATTCTTTCACTCCTTGCCCCACTTCTTTCTTCCCCTACTCGTCTCCCTCCCTCCTCCCCTTTCCCTGGTTTTTCTTCTTCAGAAGCAAACGTCCGCCAGGGATGATCGCGCTGCCCAGACGAAGACCAGTCCCTTTGTCGAAACGTTGGCTCGGCAAGCGATCTGAGGCGTCCCCTGTACCCTTTTTCAGTGCTGTTTCATATTAACTTGAACTTACACGAAGACGCTTGCCAATCGGGCTACATACCAGGATAACCCTATACAAGATAGGAAGTGAAAAAACGCATCCATTCCATTATTAATTTAAACAGCGCGAACACGAAGACAAAGGACAAGATAAAAGAAAGCCACAGTACAAGCCGACTCACAACTATGTCTAAGCCCTTTACTTAAAGCCCCAGACAAAAACAAACATGACGAAAACTAAACAGTCACGTGTACCAACCCCTGGGTTCACCTGCTGTGCAAAAAGTCACTCAAAAAAAAGACCTCTTTGCTGACACACTTATTGTCCGTTGCAATAAAATATGATTCAACTAGCTCTCTCGTCATTTTTCTTTGTTGCGATACAAAATCCTAACCTGGTCAAGCTTAGGAGTGCACCTCTTCTTCTCCTTCTTCATTGTTTCACATCAATGGCAATGTGAGACCAGAAATGCTTTGTCCTTGCCACTTTCCAAGTTGTTCCGCTGTTCCTGTAGTCCCTTGTTAATACACCATCCTGTTCGTTCTATATAACAGGCTCCACAAGGGAGAGGAAGCCTGGAAACAACACCTGTCTTGCATCCAACAAATGGGTCTCTATGTTTCACCCCACATTCCTGCTTCTTCGATTCTCTTTCTCTTTGAACAGCCGGGCAAATCCTTTTCATCTTGAGCGGGGCGGTCAAAGCGACGTCAACACTATACCTCTTGCCTACATTTTTGAGGCCGTGTGAAATTCTGTGTACATACGGTACCACCAAAACCTTCCTCTTCTTCTAACCCATGCTGGGCAGGGATTTCAGTCTGTGCGTTCTTTTAAGGTTCTTCAGTACCCGGCAACTGGCCTCATTAATTACCGACTCCAGATAACCGGCCTTTGCAATTCTTGTCACTTTTCTTTCAAAAACTTTCAAAACTGTGGCTTTCTTTTATCTTGTCCTTGTTCGCGCTCTTTAAATTAATAATGAATGTGCACCAACTCGCCCAACAAAGTATCTTGGCATCCATTCCAGTTTACGCAACTTGCTTAAAATGAAGAGTATCGGCTTTTAGGTACCGTTATTTGGTGAGTAGAGTAGCCGAGACCATAGCGTAGTGGACTCTGGTATTGACGCATTAAGAAAACTTGTAAAATTCGAATTTGCCTAAAGGGATAGCTTGAGACATGGCACTTCATAATACGCTGTTCTTTCACTTCGAACGCATTCGTCGAATAGCTCGGAATGAAGTGGTTACCGAGAAGTGTTGCGAAGCGAAAAATTTCCCTCCTTTCTTTTTCGGAAGCTTTTGAAAGCTTAGCGACCGGATCTGCCCCGTTGCTGACGCTGCGAGGTTTGGAATACTCACTTGGCAACGAAGATTTTGTCCAAAACTCCGCTCGTTGCAGACAGGAGTGCCCTGCGCTGGCTCAGTTCGTCTTCTTCGTCTTCTCCTCGTGCATCGAGATGGCACGTGCGAGTTAGAGGTGCGCGTTTCTTTTTCATTCCTTTGCCGAAACAATAATGGCCGAGTCTGAAAAAGCCTTCTCTTTCGATATGGTAGAACAGCAAGGAAGGTAAAATTAGTTTAGAGTTACAATATAAGAATGAAAATTCACTAGTTACTGATAAAGGAAAGATTGCATATATACTAGATGAGTTAATTAAAAGGATAAAATAATCACTTCAATAACTTAAATAAATTTAATTATTACTTTTAAATTTTGAATTTAACAGAAAGAAGGCGAAACAGAAAAGATGGCTGCCGCTGATGGGAACTGAATTGATCAAGGCATGTTACATAATGTTCCCGACCAACTAAGCATCGGCGGTTGTTGTGTCGTATTCAACTTTCAAGCGCGTTTCTGTTGCCCGCAGCCTAATCATGAGCGTGTTCTTCAGTGTCGCTTCCAACCACTAGGCTGACACTGACACTGGTACATTCGTTCCCAATTTATAGCAATGAGAGGCGGATATATTGGAGAGGGAGGCATAATATGGGATGGTGATTGTGATGATGCATCGTCTGAAGCTCCGCACAGCTACGTGACGCCCATTTTTTAACGCCTATCTTCTGACCCAAAGAGAGGCGAAGAGAGCCTACATTCTCGCTCCTTCCGAATTCAATGCGGCATTTATTTCACTGGTGTTAGCTCAAGAGAACCTTCCTTTCATTCGCGCTATTGCTTGAGCCGAAGATAAAACTTTGGGGCCCTGTCACCTGGATGCGTCAAATCACCAGTCAACCCTGCTGCACATGACAGAGGCCTCAACTACTCGACTCCATCCACTAGGCCTACCCTTGTCATCTACTAAATCATGCTTCATACGCAATGAAAACAATTCATGGTTAGGGAATCCACGCTAACCAGAAAATAATTAACAGCACGTAATTTTGCGATTTCTGATGCAGACGCTACTCGTAACTTAGTCTTGTTCTTTGTGCTTTCTAGACTGGCATCCCGTGTCCGACAGCCTCGAGTGAATGGGCGCATGAATCGACTGGCCAGTTTCATCGTATCAATCTTTTACGAATGTCCCAAACGATAGCGCCCCTTATTGCAATTAGTGAACCCATCTAGCACTGTGAAGCAAACAATGGTCGGAAGCTGGTTCTTTATTGTTTAAAACAATTCCTCCTAAAACTGTCGCACTGTTTTTTTTTTTTTTTGACGGCATCAGCTGCGCATCCACCTTAAGCACGCACAATGTATACCAATGCAACCCACACTGCACAACAGCGAGTTACCGATTTCTGCAGTTTCTTCTATCATCTCCTAAGCTCTCCCGCGTAAAACACCACGAATATGTGCACCGTGCTAGCATCAGAACAATAAGTGATTTACTGCCATTGTTTCCTTCCCTTTGTTCTTCATTTCAAAGTCCTTAAAGGGCTGAAGGCATTTTCTAGCGCATTCTAAATTGCACAAGCGATACGTCCGAGAAGAGCATAAGTCCTGTTCGCATAAACTCTACTCGAGGAAATATTAAAGCTGTACCGTTGATCCATAATGGTGCAGCCTAAGTTTATCCAGAATATTTTGTAATGCAAACGCGAAAGCAATGACATTATAAATAATTGGGCTGCCAATGCTAATGCGATATTATTACGAACCCACTGAAGTAAAAATCCATCTGTATGGTAAATACATTCTGTGCATGGCTCTCTACCAGGTGGTGGGTGGCAGCTGGCATTTCCGGGCGCTGATTGGGTGGCGATTCCTGTGACGCCACGAGTTCACATGTCATCACCGAATTGTCAGGAGGCAGCTACACCTACAGCACGTTTGAGTCTAGGGAAGTTCATTGCAGGGGTTACAGAAATGAATAGAACAGGAAGAGCAGAAATTCAGGTACTGCAAAAAGGTTGACAACGCCTTCCTGCCAAGCTGTGCGAAATCGGACGCCCTCACCGCCAAAACTCGGCATCACATATCAGCGAGGAGCCCTGTCTGGCGAACAAGGAATACGCAAACACAGAAATTCGTGTAAAAAGCTTGAATACATGTTGATCCGTCGCGGCAAAGTTGCGCGCAGAAAAGACACGGACTCGTATTCCCACACGTAGTACTCTTAAGTGTATTTCAAAATATTGTATTCATAACCGTGACAGCGAATATACGGAAGGAATTAATATTGAAGGGCGATTCGGGTCAGCGCGGAATCAGTCACTTTTGGTAGAGAATCCGCCTCGGGCTCAGGAGGCGACAGGTTTAGTCTCTGGTGTCTTCGGGTACCCACTGGTTTTTACAATGGGTAACAATGGTGTTCGGCCTGGCGGCCTGGAATGAAATGCTTGGGACGAGGGTCTCGGACGAAACAGTTGCGCTGACGGGCCAGGAATTAATTCCGTCGTCAGATAATCTTAAATTCGCCTCGTGTGGTAGCAGCCCAAATGTGGGTCTTTGGGTCACGTAATGAAGTGATTTCGTGCAATAAGCCCAAAAAGCCTATACTATTAGTCAGCAGAGAATGAATATGCGGGGAAGGCAAGCGTTTAAATTAGAAAAAAAAATGATGGCAATGCTTTTTGCCGTGAACTACATAGCGATATTAACTTCGCCACTTGCAGTCAAAGCAGCCCAGTGAGTGATGTGCTGAAGGGGAGGAAGACTCCTGCTTTCCGATCTGGACTCGGAAACGTCACTCTGCCGCCTACCATTCTGTTATGTTTCTAAAGGCCAACTCCCACCATCTTCACCTTCTTGTTACCAAGGGAAACTGCACTCTGCCACTGGCCATTCTGTGACGTTAGAGCAGTTCCGCTCCTGCCATATGCACCTCCCCATTACCTCGGGAAGCTGCACTCTGCCGCAGAACATTCTGCGACTTTGGCGAAGGACCGCTTCTGCTCTCTGCATCTCCCATTACCTCGGGAAGTTACACCACGCCACTGACCATTCGGCCACGTTCGCAATGTTCCGCTCCTGTGGCCTGCACCATCGGAGCACGCGCGACAGATTAGCTTCTCTCAGCTACCCCGAATCAATGCAGGCAAGCGGTGCTCACACCGAGAATCCATGATATTCGCTTCAGCTGGTCAACCTGGGCAGCATTTGCCACCGGCAGATGGGTCACTGATCCCACCACCTCCCATTCGCAGGCGTGCTCTTTATTAGTGCGCCATGTGTCTGGTACTACGCAAAGGTGGAAAGGGGCCTTATAAAGGTGAAAGGTTGTTCGGTCAGCAGACGTCCTAAATGCGGTGCCGAATTCGCAGCCCTCTCCCCTCTATTTAAGCTGTAGGCTTTCGGTAAAAGTTGGAAGATTAGTGCATGCAATGCCTGATTAAGCTGAAAAAAATGTTAGGTTATTTTTGCTTAAGAATTGTATGGCTATGTAGGCGGGTTTTGCGTTGATATGCCCTTGTCGGCATTGTAAAAGAGGAACTAGTTAGTATATTGGAAAAATAATGGTGCCATCGGATTGATCATTGAGCAAAGGTCTGCAAGTGACAAAATGGTTGATGTGAGTTAATTAGGTTAAGGAGTTCAGCCAATGAAGTCAATCAGACGTTGAAATAGCCGAGAGGGGTGGGTAGTGTTGACGTTCAAAGATGGACACGTGGTACTCGGTTTCCGGTGACCTAGCCTAGCTTCCGGGGGCGGAACATTTCAAAAGTTTGCACGTGAACGTGCGCGAAGGCCGTCATTTGAGCGTACAAAAGGTCGGGAATGGTTAGAAGGTCTGTAAATAGAGGTAACCAACCAACTTCAGTCAGAAAAATTTAGAGAGAACTGCAGAGTCTGCAGTTTAGAAATTCGAAAGCCTGCTGCTGAACACGATATATCGCGCGCCCTTCGTCGAACACAACCCGCGTTTCGTTGAACGCAATTCACCGGCGTTCTATGATTGGTTTACAGGAAAGGCGGGGCGCTGTACCTGTCACTCGCGGGATCTCGCTCACAGGACTCGCGGGCACAAAGCCCACATGGAAAGTTCTGCCCCGCCGGGATGGTGCAGTGGTAAGACGCCCGACTACTGTGCCGGAGTACCCGGGTTCGAACCCGACCACGACGGCTGCGTTTCGATGGAGGCGGAACGAAGAGGCGTCCGTGTGCTGTGCGATGTCAGCGCACGTTAAAGATCCCCAGCTGGTCGAAATTACTCCGTAGCCCTCCACTACGGTTCCTATTTCTCTCTTTCCACTTTCACTCCCACCTTGCTCCCTTTCCTTACGGCACGGTTGAGGCGTCCACAGAAAACAAGTGAGACAGTTACCGCGCCTTTCCCTTCCTATAAATCGATCAATCATGGAAATTTCTTGCCTAACTCTTTTCATGGCAAGCAACAATATCTCCGCAAATCCCAATCTTGAAGTTGTGCACACATTGCATTTCGCAATCTTCCTCCGCGTGGTGTCTCCGGCGCACTTTACAAGTCACTCGCTGCGCTTAAACGCATACAATTTCGTGTACAGATTGCATGGCTCATACTCATGTGGCGGTTTGCGTTCGTCGCGATAACCTCCGGAGCCAGGCAGGTGCATAACATGGTGCGGTTGTTCTAGACTTGTACGCTTGCTACCTACTGTAAGCTCGAGATCGCTTGGTGCGGTCTTCACGTCCAGTATCAACTCGTGTTCGTGATCGCATGCGGTCGTCAACATCGTGCCAATCACGGCTCCGACATTGTTTCTCCCTCTCAGGGCTCAGATCGCTGTCCTGTATCGCATCTCATTCGTTCAACGCATCTTCGTTTGTCTCGGTAATCGAAGTGACTTGCAGTTGCCATCGTGAAATCGCGAGCCATGTCGCCTTTTCTCCAGTTGGTGTTTCTAGTCTGTTTAAGTTATTACAGTCAATGAGTCAGCATCAGCTCCATCCTATGTTGCAACTTTGGACACTAAAACCGCCTCTTCTACTTATCTTTCTCCTAGATCACAGCCGTAGCCTTCTAGTCCTGGTGGCTCTGTTACCGCCCGAAGTGCCGTCTTGATGCAACTGGCTCGACGTTGGCTGTCTTTGCTACCTCACCGAGTGCCCTTATACCGCTAAATCATCTAGAGTGATTTTCACATCGGGGGTATCTGGCGTGCAGCTCGTGTGGGGGTGGGGATTGGGTCAGTGCCGGATATGCCACCGGCGGTCGCTTTACGCCTTCCCCGAGCGCTTCCACAGAGCCTCTTTTACGACTATTACGCCCGAAAGTGAAATTTGGCACTTAGAGAATGCGCGTCTGGGTTGCAGCTTTGTAACACCAAAGACGATTCTGTCCCGAATTATGCTGTCCAGCTGTTGCCCGAAGTCGTTATACTCGGCCAAACTCTTCAATGCTGGAACGTAATCAATCACCCACTCGGCATGGTGACGCAACCATGTGTTTAATCCAATATGCTGGACCACAGTGCATGCATTGGGACCGTAGTGCTTGCCGTGAATGTTCAGGATATTCTCCTACGCACGATTCATAAAACCGAGAACAGGCTACCCCGTGCTGACTACAAAGGCCGCAGCAGCCAAACAAACCCCTGTACCTTGTGGGGGCCCACGCCACATATCTCTAGCGCCCGTGGCGCGCCGCGCTTCCAACGGCCGCACCACCTTCCCAAGGCTCCTTGCGCGCTGCCGGTTTCCCTCTCCCCGCTCGTTCGGGGATAACCGGTCCCGCGCGAGGGGTCTATAAAGGAAGGCTCGTGCCGCCGTCTGGCCCTTCTTGGTTCCTGGCTCGTCACTCCCGCTTCTCCCCTGGCTCTCTCCACGAGAACGACCCGCAGCCACCCGGACGACGACCCCGGACGGCCTCGACGACCCCCGCGCGTAACGTGAGATAAAGAATGTTTGTTACACGGCCCACTGTGTGTTTTGTCGTGCGCATGCCTCGGGCAGAGGAATCGCCCACAACTGGCACCCAACTGGGGCTGAATTAGCACCCATGTGGACGATTTTTCTGCCAACGTGGCAGCGCACGGCAACACGACGGGCCGGTCCTTTGTGTGTTAGGTACGACGCCATTTTGAGTTTAGGGCTAGCGTGTGTGCATATGAGGCGGAGTGTAGTATAGTAGTGTTTGTACAGTGTTTTATTTTGTTTTGGGTTATGTGCGTGTTTGTTAGTGTCGGGCGGTTTCTGTTTTAATTTTTTTTTGTGCATATGTTAGTTTTATGAAGTGTTTAGCCTTTGTGACTAGCCTCTTGATGCGGGCTAGGTGGTAGTCGTGCGCGTTTAGGCTCCCGACCGGCCTTAGTTGTTGAGTGAAATGCCTCCGAGAAAAGACGTGCCAGATAGGGCCGCCGCTTCGGACGGCAGTGCGTCCGGAAGTGAGGTAAAGGACGCGGTAGAGTCTGTGCAGGTTACCGATGCGGCCGCCTTGATGAGGCAGATGAACGAGGTGTTGTCGGTGTTCGCCCTTCAGCTCGGTTCGGTGGCTAGCGCCAACCAAGCCACAGCTGCGGCGGCAGTCTCGCGTCCGCGGATAAATGTAGAGGTTCCCTCCTTTTCCGGTTACACGGACGTAAAGTCAGTCCACGAGTTCCTGCAAGAACTCGAGGATTATCAGACGGCACTGGGTTCCCCAGACGACGTGGTGCTAGCGCAGGTAATTCCCGTGGCACTTGTTGAGAGCGCGGCGCGGTGGAGACGCTGCCAGCCGGCCTTCCAGTCGATGGCAGACTTCACAGATCGCTTCCGCGCCGAGTTCTTGCCGCCCGATTACGAACGCCGGATGCTTGAGGAGCTAGCGTTGCGCACACAGCACCCAGAGGAGAGTCTCCTCGAATATGTACGCGCAATGCAGGAGCTCTACAAGAGGGCAGATCCCACGGCAACCGATCTTGAACAGGTCGCGCGCGTGATGAGGCAATGCCATCCGCGCTTCAAGCCGTATTTGCGGGGACGTGGTTTTGCAAACCTCGAGGCCCTAGCACAGGAAGCGAAGGTAGTACAGGCGGATTTACTCGCTGAATTGCGCTACCAGCCACCCCCCAGGCCAGCCGAATCGCTAGAGCCGCGATGCGCCTGGGCCGGAGGCCAGGACTCCGCGCCGCGCGCCAGGGGCGCAGACGTAATGACGATTGGGCAGGAAAGGCCAGCGGAAGGCTCCGATATTCCTCGCGCTCTTGACCCGTACGCGTTCGAGCAGCAGCGTCGAGCTGGGCTCGCCAGCGACGTCCGCACAGGCGCGGAGAGAGGGGAAAGACGGCCCCAACCGCTTCGTGGAACGCGGCATCCCCCGACCGCGCGGCAGGTGAACGATCGGCTTTGCTGGAATTGCAACCAGCCGGGCCACGTGGCACGAGAGTGTCAAGCAAGGCGTATGCAGGGAAACGCGGACCGCCGGCGGCCATAATTGGTGACACCAGCCTGTCGCCGTCGGCGGGAGAATTTCGTGGTAACCACGGCGGACAATGGGAAATGTACTCCCACGCCGCGTCACCGGGCGACCGCCCCGGGGGCGCAGAGGCTTTTGTTCCCCTTGCCTGTAGAGCGCAAGGAATGTTGTCGCGCTCGAGCCCTTTTATGCTAGTGCGGTTAGTTGGTCAAAGCTACTCGGCACTCGTTGACACGGGCTCAACTCTGTCATTGGTCGGTGATGATGTTTTCGAGGCCTGCCGTAGATGTAACATCCGTGTAAGGCCAGCAGAAACCCCTTTGAGCTTAGCAGCAGGGACAACAAAAGCAGAAGGAGCGGTGCGTCTGGTCCTGCGTTTTGACGGCAGGAAGCGGAGGCATCGTTTCGTCTATCTGCCCGGCTTAGCCATACCAGTTATTCTGGGAAGAGATTTTCTTTCGAGTGAAGGCATTGTGCTTGACATGGGGGAGAACGGCTATCGCTACAGCCCCTTCACCCCTCTCATTCCCTTTGTTAGCGCGCCCAAACAGGAATGCGTCGCTGAGCGAGCGAGCGTTCACGCTATTGTGGCAGAGGGCTCCCCCGCGACACTAAATGGTAGCCCATTAGAAGCAATTATCGCGTCCTTCTCAGGAACCGGTAGTCAGCGCCGAAGGCTTGTGGAAACTTTACTCCCGTTTTCGGATTGCTTCACAGAGAAACCGGGCAGAACCGACTTGCTTCAGCACGAGATCGAAACGGGTGATGCGCGTCCTTTCAGATGTAACCCGCGGCCGTTAAGCGCGCATAAGAGACAGCTTCTCGACAGCGCCCTTGACGAGATGATAGATACCGGCGCGGTGAGACCCTCACAAAGTCCCTGGGCGTCCCCAGTGGTTCTAGCGCCAAAGAAAGATGGTTCGGTCAGGCTGTGTGTTGATTATCGAAAGCTCAACTCACTGACGCCTACGGTTGCGTACCCTTTCCAGTCGATCGAGGCTGTGATGTACGCGTTAGGGAACGCAAGGTTCTTCACAGTCCTGGATGCAAGCAGAGGGTACCTGCAGATTGAGGTGGCGGAAGGTGACATTCAGAAAACCGCATTCACCTGTCACCGCGGGCTCTTCGAATTTACTCGACTCCCGTTTGGTTTGTCTAATGCACCGAGCACGTTCATGCGATTGATGGGCATCGTGCTGGGCGATGCAAGGTTCAACTACGCGATGGCGTACCTCGACGACGTCGTGATATTCTCACAGTCGTTCGAAGAGCATCTCATTCACTTGAATTCCGTTCTCGAAAGAATGAGACGTGCGGGTATAACGATCAACCCAAAGAAAGTGCAGTTGGCATCGAAGAGAGTGAACCTCTTGGGATTCGTGGTTGATGATGGCACTTTGAGACCGAACGATGACAAACTGCAGGCAATTCTGAACTACCCCTGCCCGACGGACGTGAAAAGCTTGCAGAGGTTTTTGGGAATGGTTGCCTTCTACAGACAATTCATCCCTAGTTGTTCAGAGCTCGCTAGGCCGTTGAACCAGCTGTTGCGAAAAGGCTCGAAGTGGGTCTGGGGCAAGGAACAGAACGACGCTTTTGTTGCCTTGGCTCGCGCGATAGCGAACACCGCTAGTTTGCGCCTCCCCGACCTGAACAAGCCGTTTGTCTTGCAGACAGATGCTAGTGATGCCGGTGTAGGAGCTGTTTTGTTGCAGGAACACGAGGGCAAGCTGCGCCCTGTCGCGTTCGCTAGCCGCACGCTCACATCAGCGGAGCGGAATTACTCCGTGACCGAAAAGGAATGCCTGGCGATAATGTTCGCATTGTCAAAGTTCGACATGTACCTAGACGGAGCGGTTTTCACCGTGCAGACAGATCACCAGGCACTTTCGTGGTTAAAGAGGCTGAAAAACCCCACAGGCAGACTCGCGAGATGGGCGCTGACGTTGCAACGTTACGCGTACGCCATTGAGTACCGCCGGGGCAGCATGAATAAGGTGGCCGATGCGTTATCGCGCGCACCGTTGAAGGCTGGCAGAAGCGCAGAAGAGGCGCAGACCAGCATTACTGGAAGCGGCGTCGCCGCTAGTGGAGAGGAGGAGAGGGCGGACGCGAGTGTCGCGCCCTGCGTAGTTAAAGAGAGAAAGGAGGTGGACAGAGTTGCCGCGCTGTGCTGCGAGAGAGAGAAGGCGCAGCAGCTGGTGGCGGCGACTACTCGCCTGCCAAGAAGCGAGGCAGAGAGAAATCTGTCATGGGGAGTAGCGGTCAGTAGGGAAGAGCTAATTGAGGCCCAGAAAGCAGACGGTCTATGCCAGCGGGTGCTGAAAGAGCTAGCGAGTAATGCAGCTTGCACCGGGAACGCTGAGGGCAAGTACGACGCGTATCTGCTGGGCGATGACGGCTTACTGCTCCGCTACATCCCCCAACTTGACGAGGAAGAGGCGATTGCATCCCCCTTCCGAGTCGTGGTCCCGAGGAAGTTGCGGAAACGATTCCTCCAGTACTTCCATGACTCAGCGCTGGCAGGCCATGGCAGCGGCAGTAAGACTTATGACAAGTTATGCCGTGTCGCGACCTGGCCAGGTATGAGAAAGGATGTGCTGGGTTACGCCCGTACATGTCCTGTTTGCCAGGTAGCCAAGCCTCGGGCGGGGAAACCCGCTGGCATGATGAAGCCGGTAGTTAGCAACTATCCGTGGCAAGTGGTCGCGTGCGATATCATGGGACCCCTCCCTCGCTCCGCGCGCGGACACCAATATATCCTGGTAATAACGGACCACTATTCCAAGTGGGTTGAGGTTTTCCCCCTTAGGAAGCTGGTGTCAGAACGGATTTGGGAGAAACTGTTGGAGACATTCACTCGTTTCGGTTTCCCTTCCGACTTGATTACAGACAATGCTTCGTATTTCACAAGCAAAGTCTTTGTTGATTCCTGTCGGGCGCTCCAAATCCGCCACAGGAAAACGAGTCCCTACCACGCTCAGAGCAACATAACCGAGAGAGTGAATCGGAATGTTAAGAGTATGCTGGTTGCGACGACCGAGCAGCACAGAGATTGGGACGCACGGCTGTCCGAACTGGCTTTCGCCACTAGAACAACCGTGAACAGGTCGGTGGGTATGACACCTGCTTACTTGAATTTTGGGAAAGAGATCGCTTTTCCGCTAGAGAACGCCCTACTTGACGCGGCGGGGCCCGCGCCCCCTCCGCTTACGCAGTACGCGGCAAAGCTTCGCGAGCGCCTTGAGGCAGCGAAGCGCGCGGCTCGTGAAAACCTCGATGTCGCGCGCATGGAGCAAGCGGATCAGTACAACGAAGGTCGTCGTCACGTCGTTTTCAACACGGGCGACTTGGTACTGAAAAGAACGCACCCGCTTAGTAACGCAGCGCGTGGTTTCGCCGCGTAGCTAGCGCACAAGTGGGTTGGACCGTTCGAAGTTACGGCACGGACTACGCCACTCACCTACCAGCTGCGGTTGTTGGCGAGCGGTGAAACCGCTGGTCCGGTGCACGTCGCAGACTTGAAAGCTTACCACCTTCGCAAGGACGATAACTGCGAAACGGTGGAAGCTCAAGGCGATTCAGCGATCTCTCCCCCGGGAAGGCGAGCACGTAGTGGCACGGTTTGCAACCGACGCTACAACCTGAGGACCAGGTAAAACCCGTGCTTCTCGTCTAACCCCTCTCTGCCCCTCACAGCATGCCACCCAGGCGGTATCCCGGCGCCAGGATCGAGGGCACCCACCAGGTGCACAAGCAACAGAGGCTGCGCCAGCGGCCTGGAACGAGTGGGCGCGGTGCCCATCGTCACCGGCCTACCGGCCCGGAGAAGCACTGGAGAAGCCCCCCAGTGATGTGGGACACGGAAAGCGTTCGGGGGGCCCACCCCCAGGCCTGGAGCCGCAATCCAAGCGGCACAGGACTGTGCGGCACACCGCCACCTGGACCACGGTCGCCGACGGGGCGGCGGTCTCCTACTGCGCGGGGTCCAGGTGGCGAGACCAGGCCCGGCCTCTCCGCGGAGAGGCCGCGCAGTCGGTGCCCCTGCCGTTCCGGGGCCTTACCTTAGAGGACCGGGACAACGAGCCCCCGGCCCACTATACAGAAGAGGAGCGCGCAGGCCTGTGCGGTCTCTGCGGCACCCTGCTTGTGTGCCGCGCCGTCCACGAGGCCGGGGCGCTGCATAGGAGCCGTGCAGAGGCGGCGGAGCGGCTGCACCGGGCAGTGGTCGCAGCGACCGCTTTGGCAGCCGGACGGCCCGTCCAGAGGGGCAGCCCGGAGGAGGCAGCCTTACGCCTCCTTCAATCGAGCCGGCCTGAGCTGTTGTCTCCGGCGGCGGAGGCCATCATCGCCCAGGCGCGGGCAGGGTCCCCAGCGCCCCCTTCGGTCTCCACGGACGTCAGCCCGGACCCGGACGAATTGGATCGCCTGCTGGCGGACTCCGGGTCGGACGCTGAGGGGGGGGGGAAGATGTGGGGGCCCACGCCACATATCTCTAGCGCCCGTGGCGCGCCGCGCTTCCAACGGCCGCACCACCTTCCCAAGGCTCCTTGCGCGCTGCCGGTTTCCCTCTCCCCGCTCGTTCGGGGATAACCGGTCCCGCGCGAGGGGTCTATAAAGGAAGGCTCGTGCCGCCGTCTGGCCCTTCTTGGTTCCTGGCTCGTCACTCCCGCTTCTCCCCTGGCTCTCTCCACGAGAACGACCCGCAGCCACCCGGACGACGACCCCGGACGGCCTCGACGACCCCCGCGCGTAACGTGAGATAAAGAATGTTTGTTACACGGCCCACTGTGTGTTTTGTCGTGCGCATGCCTCGGGCAGAGGAATCGCCCACAACCTATTCTTCTTTCTCGATATAGTAATCCTGTACCGCCAGCTGTGCGCTGAGCCTGTCGTTACCATAGAGCACATAGTCGGTAACTGAGCGGAGGCCCCCATCTGGCAGATATGGTTACATTTCTATCGCTTGAAAAACGGGGAGCAGTTTTCGCCAGTCTAGGGCCTCAAAGAGAGCTTCACAAGTCGCCAGCTTCAACTGCCGGCCATCTATAGCGGCTGAAAAAGTGACGAAAATTGTCATCCTTTTAGAAATAAAGTTTTCTCTGTCTCTCATCCAAGCTGGTATTGTGCAATGAATTGCGCTTGAGAAGATTCCGCTGATATGCATAAGTCATCGAGCCACATCATGTAAGGAAGGTGGCCCTGTTCTCGTCGAAACATATTTGGCGATAAGATATATTCCTACTTGCTCCAATCAGGCAGGTCACTCGTCTTCCACTTCCAAGGTTTTGATGAGTTTGAAATTTGTATCTTTAAGTTCTCGTTCTCAATTTGTTACAGTTCTTGAACGAGCAAAATTGAAATGGAACAGCACGGTAAGGTTTCCTCACGAAAGTATACGAAGGCATGCATTTCCACCGGCTGCTCACACATACATGCAGGCGTGCACACACACATGTACAGTTCATCTGTAGGGGGCGCCATCAAGCTGCTAGCAGCGAGAAATTGACTTGTATTCGTCTGCGCCCAGACGAAGACAAGTAAATTTTTCGAAACGTAGTGGCTGATTCAAACGTTACTAGAACAAACTAGGTACGTTACTAGTAACGTTGGCTGATTCAGTATGGCCCGGAAACGCCATAATAGATTGTGAAATTCCTAGTGACACTAACTGAAAGAGAGCCCAGTGAATCAAGCATCCTCTCAACGCCTCTGATTATTTTTCTCTTCATTTTATGCAAAATGATTTGGTGCACAACGCCTCTCTCTTTGCAGAGGGATAGCCACATAAACCAAACGATGCCTTGAGAACTGGATAAGGCATACTAGATAAATAGTGTTGGCGGCGTTGCTCTATGGCGGGATAGACTCCGTCACAGTATGGTGGCTAGAAAATTGACTTCCACGTGGTAAAAAAAGGAAGCCTCAGTACCAATCCAATCCAATCTATCAGAAAAGAAGGACGCTGATCCGTGCTGCTTTAGGATTTGAGGGCAGAGCAGCTCAGAGTCGACCCTCCAAGAAGTCGTGCAGCAGGTGCACAAGCATCTTAACCTATTGAGACATCTTGCTGCGCTGAAGCTACAAGCACATATATGAAGACTTCGGGCACTTCCCGTACGGGTAAAATTTCGACGTCTCCAGGCGCGCTCACGTCTCCGAGGATAGCACATCAAAAGACCCCAACCGTGCCTATCAGCGTTCCATTGGAGCGGAAAAGAAAGCAGGCCGTACAGCTGCTCTTAAACAATGTTACGTAATCTGAAAGGAAGAGGATCAGAGCAATAGGAGCCGCTGAAGATGAAACAACAATATTGGCGGGTTCAACAAGGAAGACATGCCGGGATCCCAGCACTACTACCATCAACCAAGCCTTAACTACAACGCAGCGCACAGACCGAAGAAATGATATTGACGTTCAGGCACGTGACAAATGCTTACATTTCGAAATGATTTCCAAGACGCCTCTATTGGACGCATACCATGCTTTGACCGCATTAACTGCCACGTCTGCCATCGGATCTACTACCTGTCAATTAGGAGCACCATGCCAGGCCCCTGCAGGGATCCATCCTCAGCCGCTACCGGCACAGCACATGGCTCAACAGGAACAGAGACCATGGCTTGGAAGTGTATAATACAGGCGCGTCTGAAAAATCTTACTTTTTTGATATGTCGCGTAAAGAGATATCAGCTAGGTCGCATTTAAACGCTGAGGGTATTTATTTTTCAGCCGAGAAATCTGGTGTGCCGGCTGCAGCTACGCCTCTGGAGACTCTGTGTGCACACCCAAACACGACCGGTATTCGTGTTTTTGGAAGAGCTCAATTAACTCTCCAGTTCAGAACACGCATCCGATGAAACGTCCATGCTTCGTCGGAGCACTCGCAGCGATGTCCGTCAAAGCCCAGCTTGGAAAGAACGCGAGCAAGCTGAAAACACGCGCAGCGATATTCCAGAAGCGTTTCAGCAGTGAACAACGGTGTGTGCTGCGATGGTAGCTTCTTGGCCGCAGCTCCCAGTTCTGAGGGCTATTGGGTTGCCGGGAGCGGGCTAAATCTACGCAGGTTTCACGTGATCCACGCACCTTCCATTAGAATTCATACTGGACATTTCGATTTTGTTTGTTTTTATATGAACGAATATTGTAATTCTATTTGTGGTATATAATAAAATACGACACATTAAATATTACGTTGATCAATATATATAGTTTTAGCGCTTTATCTTTTATTACGGATTAATGCCGTAATCACATTTTAAGTGTGTTGAAAACAATGGTTTAGATGTCCAACTACTGCACCGGAGCACTCGCGGTCAAGCCGACTTCCGACGACTGCGTTTGATTGGAGGCGAAACGGAGAGGTGTCCGTGAACTGTGCGATAAAGGTGCCTCGGTAGGCACTACTAAAGAGCCATAAAATGTTTCCGAAATTACGTAAGTCTGAGCGTTGTGTTGCCTGCGAGATGTGTCAGCGAGACTCCGCGAGTGATAGCGCCTTTTCTTTTCTGTAAACCAATTATAGAACGCCGGTGAACTTCGATGTGTTCACCAGATGAAGGCTGATTGTGTTCGACTAGGGACGCATTTCGCATTTCCGCACTGAAGATTCTGCAGTCCTCTCGTTATTTTTAGACTGCAGTTCGTTCATTACCTCTCTTCACAAACTTTTTAAACATTACATCTAGTTTCGCACGCAGATGACAGCATTTACTGTTTGTCCACGTTCAAACATTTAAAATTTCCCACCACGAGAAGTTAGGCCTGCGTTACCGGAAGTAGAGTACCACGAGGCCCCATTTGGACGTCAATACTATCCTTCCTGGCTATTTAGGCGTCTGATTGACTTATTTGGGTGTAATTATTTAACTAATCAACTGAAATCAACCATCTTGTCACATGCAGACCTTTCCTTGACGCTCTATCCGCATTCGTTTAAGCGACAGCTTCACTACGCCAGGTAGTTCGAGCCGTCGGGTATGCACGCGCGGTTTTCACCTTCAAGTGATCTTGACAGATACTGCGCCTTCCCTCTCTTTTAAACCATAGGAAGCTAGTGTAAACTACGCTAGATATAGCAGATGTTCGTGTGACACTAAATGTGCCTTTGAAATGATCTTGACTCAACCAAGTGTGGGTTTTCACGATTTTATGGAGTTCACATAAATATTACTGCGTCTTCGTTTGCCCAAAACCTAACTTAAATTGTGAGGTCGCCCTGCGTTGTGCGATGTCACCTTGAACAACCTTGAACTTCAAAGACAGATACTGCGCGTTTCCTTTTTTATAAACTATAACATACATTATACAAGCAAATGTGCGAAAATAGTATCCTGTTCTGGTTAGGTGTAGGTATTCACAATTGCTGACGTCAATATCGAGTACGCCGCCACGCCACGCACTCGGAGTGCGCCAAGTTCAAAGACGAATTTAATGGATCACCAGAGTCTTCCTACTGTAGCGAGAGCTACCTACGCCAGGTTTTCGAGCCCTTAAGGAGGTGGTGAAGGGTGGCTGTTCCTGTCCTTACGGGGCTGGTACGGTAGGTCAACTCCTCTTGAGGCTGGGGCTAGCCATCCAGCGAATTTTTCTGTTGTAGGCCGTCATTGCACCCGCCACCGCTTAGGTGGTGGACGACGGTTGTTGCGGCGCGCGTCTTTCTCTCCCTGTTCTTTTTGTTTCTTCTCTACTCTTTCTCTTCTGTCCGCACGAGGCAGCGGAGGTGGCTCAGCTACAGAGTCAGTAGCAGGCCCGCGCATTTTCTTTTCCTTCTTTCTACAGCCACAACAACAAAGAGCTCTTATCATGGCAGCGCCGTGACCTTTAAGCAGCGAGGGGTTACGTCAAGCAAAACGGCTGTGCGCATGCGCCTATGGACGATTGGTCCTTAGTGCTGTAGTACTAATGACTAACTAGTCACTGATTAGTACTAATTAGTCATTTGTCGTGACTGAATAGTCATCAGTAAAGACAAAGGCTGACGACTGGGCAGTTGGTAAGCATTCATTTTAAACAAGCCGAAAGACAAGGCACAGAGAATAGAAGCGAACAAGACGAGGCTGGACTAACATGTGAAAATTTAAAGACAACGAAGACTCGCCCTGAGATGCGCGCGCACAATACCCAAACCAGTAAAAGGGTAGAAAAATCACATTTATCTAAGAGAGCGAATTCCTTACTATGAAGGTTAACCGACGGCATAGCTGTACTGGTATCCTTAGCCTTATCAATGTAAAATGCCTCAACTATCTCCCGACAGATGTTTTTCATTTCCGTAAACTACTCAAGTGTTGTGAAGTCAGGCATGCAAAGAATTTCGGTTGCTAGCTTCATGGAGCTGTTGCTTTTTTACCTTAACTAGCTGCAAGTAGTAAATAGTTTACAGTAACAGTAAAGAGGTTCGGGTTTTGCAAGAACCCCATGGCTGCGGACACGGCAGGAAAATTGGCTGCCGAGGTGCGCGAACGAGTAGCCGAGGCTGGACTCGTCCTGTTGTGTGCAAGCATGGAAGTCAAAGCCCCCCTGACTTTATACCGGAGCCACAAGCATAGCATCGGTCAGGACCATCTCTACGACAATAGTGTCGGCTGCGCCTTCTTTTTTGAGTCTAGAGCGGGAGCTCTCAGAACGCTGTCATACCGAAGCCGGTACGACGAAATGATATCGTGAACACTGGGTCGGTTGTGCGGTGGTGAAGACGAAACAATCGAACATATTGTAGTGCGGTGCGCTAGTATCCGGTCAATGCTTCCAGAGGACACCACACACGCACAGGTGCTAGATTTCCACACGTCTGACGATACTCCCGGAGGAGGCGCATCTGCCGCAGCAAGAACAGCCGCTGTGAAGACAGCCAAAAGACGACTCGCCGACTGGTGGGCTGCAGTAGGCAAGCCGTAGAAATTTGTTCGTGTTAGATGTTTGTTGTTGTGTACTCTTCGCTGTGTTTTTTTTTCCTTTGGTAAGTTGTGTTGTTCATTTTTTCTTTTTCACGACTGGGGAACCAACACGGTGCCCACCTGATACAAAAAGAATGGTCAATAATTCATCATAATCATCATCATCAATGGTGGTACTCGGTAATGTGGCCGGAAAACACCATAACAGAGTGTGAAGTTCATAATGAAACTATCTGAAGGAGAGGTCAGTGAATCAAGCACTCTCTCTATGCCTAATTCGCTTTTCCTTCTCTTTAGAGTAATAGGCTTGGGTGCACAGCGTCTCCTTCTTTACAAAGGAATAGTCGCACAATCGTCCTTGTCATCATCAGTGTTCTCTTCGAAAACAAGGACTCGGACGCAAGCCGGTCAAGGTCTATGAGCCGGCTCCGATGACAGAGCAGCTGAGTGCTGACCCTCTACGAAGTCACACAGCAGGGACACAAGCGTCGAGGTCTTCTGATACCTTCTCATATTGAGACCACTTGCTGTGAGGATTCCGCGCAAGCTACGGGCACACATATGAAGATGTCGGTCACTTCCTGTACGCGTAACATTTCGTCGTCTCCAGGCATGTCCATGTCTCCGAGGCTAGCACATCAGAAGGCCTCAACCGTACTTATCAGCGTTCCATTGGAGGGAAAAATAAAGCAGCCCGTACTGCCTCTCTCAAATGATGTTACGTCATCTGCAAGGAAGAGGATAAGAGCCGCTGAAGATGAAGCAACCATACTGGTGGCTTTAGGAAAGAAGTGCCCGGATCCCACCACTACTACCATCAACCAAGGCCTTATTATAACGCAGCGAAATGATATGGACGCTCAGGTACTTGCCTAATGCTTCAATTTCGCCAAGATTTCCAAGACTCCTCTTGAGAACGCGGGCCGTGCTTTTTCTGCTAAGATTGCCACCCCTGCCATGGGATCTATTACCGCCCGATCATAGGCACCGGGCCAAATCTCTGCAGCGATCTACCCTCAGCCGCTGCCGATACTGAACGTGGCTGAACAGGAAGCTAGACCGGGGCTTGGAAGTACTGCATACTCCAGGTGCTTCTGAGAAAATTTTCTTTGTGCATATGTCGCGTGGAGAGATTATTGCTAGGTAGCATTTTATTCCTAATGCTGTTTCTTCTTTCAGCCGAGAAATCTGGTGTAAAAGACAGCTCAGCAGCCGATTACAGCAACGCTTGTGGAGACATTGCTTGGACACTCTTACACGTCCAGCGTTCGCACTCTTGAAAGAGCAGTACTTTAAAGCTCCAGTTGGGTCCTTCCAAAGGAACAGCAAACGTCCATGCTGCGCTGGGGAACTCGTCGCGATATAAGGGCACAGACCTCTCCGCAAGTAAGCGAACAATCTGAAAACACGTGCAGCGATTATCCAGCAGCGTTTCAGCAGTGAGGAACGCTCAATGAGCTGCGACGATTACTCCTATGGGAGCAGTCCCAAGGTCCTCGGGCCTTTGGGTAGCTGGAAGCTGGTTAAATGTATGCAGAATTTAATTAATGCATGCAGCTTGTTGTCGAATTCATATTGGATAATGCACTTTTGTTTGTTTTTATATATATGAATATTGTAATTTTATTTGTTGTGTATAATAAAATACGACACGCTAAACAAGGTATTATGATATTGATCAATTGCTGTGGTTTTAGCGCTTTTTCATTTTTAACGGGATGTTATAATCACATTTTAACGGTGTTGGAGGGCCACCGTGGTGGTGCAGTGGACAAGATGGCCAACGACTGTACCGGAGTACCTGGGGTAGCACTCGACCGGCGGCTGCTGTATTTCGATGGAGGCGACATGGAAGGGGGGGGGGGGGGGGGGGGTGAATACTATATAATGTAAGCCAAAGAAAATTTGACACCGTTTGTTGGGTGGCCGTCCGGTTGGCCGTCGTGGCCTCCAGGTCACGCCTGGCGGCGATTTCGCTGCCCAGGTCATAAACTGCTGTTGAATATGCGGCTCCGAGCCGGCCAAAGGAGCCTCCCACAGTTGCGGGCTGTTTAATCGCCAGGAGACGGGGGGAAAGTGTACCGAACAGGAGTACAGATTGTGAGCATAGTCTTCCCGGGGAGAGCTGCATAGCGTCCATTTGAGCGAGAAGGAACCGGAGTGAATAAAGGCAAGGCGTCCAGGGGAGAGGAAAATGTGGTCCTCTAAATCGCAGCACGTATTCTGTTCGATCTTTGATAGGGACTTGTAAAGGGGAGGGAGGGAAAGCGGGAGTTGTGGAAGTGAAGTTGAATGTCATGGAAGGTGATGAGGGCGGGGGCTAGCCTGCCACCGAAGTTGATCTGTTGTAGGCCGTCATTGCACCCGCCCCTGTTTCGGTAGTGTATGACGGCTGTTGTTGCGGCGCACGTCTTTCTCTCCTTTTTCTTTCTTCTCTACTTTCTCTCTAGTGTCCGCACGAGGCAGTGGAGGTGGCTCAGCTACAGAGCCAGTAGTGGGCACGTGTGTTTTCTTTTCCTTCTTCCTACAGGCACCACAAGTCAGGCATGTCTATCCCGGAGTGGAGGAGGCCAGCTCGGGCGGTGATCTCGCCAGCGATAGCATTTGCCGCCTCATTTTCAGGGTGCCTCGCGTGAGTCGGAACCCAGAAGAGTTGGATAGGAAGGGAAAGGGGGAATGAACGAAGGGATGGCTCTCGGCCGCTGTTTGGGCAAATAGGGAGCTAGGAGGGATGGGAGTGTAGCTTCGTAATCACGGTTCTTCAAGCTGTTTCTCGTTGCTTGCCATGCTGCCGATCTGCGCGCTGTGAGTCGACCTCTCACACTACTCGAAGCAGGCTGCTGTCTGCCGTATGTAGCAATGGAATTTTGTATTGCGGTGCTGGTTGTAGGGTGGGCATGTCGTGTGGAATATGAGTAATTTTATTTCTTCCCCATGAAAACGCCGGACTTTGCCATGTAAGGTGTTTTAGGTCAGCTGTACACTGTTCTTGACAGTGAATCCATGTGTTGTGTTAGATGATGATAACTCTTTATTTACTCCCAAAATAGGGGAACAGCCAAAGTATTAGACTGCTTCGTGTCTACCGAGAAACCACTTGTCAAGTATTTGTGGTGTGTAAGCTATGTTTGTTATTACTTTGTTGAGAAATATCTCTTGTGGTCGAGTGAGCCCTTTCGTGTTGTCAAACAAGGGCGTTGGTGTGGCCTCATATAACCTAAGACTGCTGTCGTGTTTTATTTTGGTGCGTACATAGTGTACCATCGCTCTGTCAGAGGAGCCTTTAGTGTGCTGAAGAATGTTGAGCGCAGAGGAAGAGATTAGACCATATGCAAAGTGGCGGACTGCGGTCTTAGAGTCGATAAATATAAAAAGAGCTGATGTGTCGTCAATGACGAGGACGATAGCTGCTTTCTCTGTGGCATCGGAAGTGAAAGCAGGGAATGTGGCGGCGGAGGGAGGAGTTTATACAAAGTGCCCAGGCCATAGACGGGGTGCAGGAGGTGTGCCTCGCCAATATACAAAACGCCGGACCATGTACCGTACTGGCTCCAGAGGGTGGAGGCGCCGACAGAGTGGCGAGTGGCTTGATGCTCAGGGTACATGTTCCTGGAAAGGGGTTGATAGTAAGCATGGAGTAGATAGAGTAGGGCAAGAGATGGGTGATACTGACAGGGGAGACAGGGGTCAAGTGAAGTGAAGCAAGAAGGGTCTGCCAGAGGAGGTACGAGATAGACGCTCTAGGTGTGCTTTGCAATGGGCCTCCACATGTTTTGAAAGAGTTTTGTAGACGCCCATCGCCAGCAGAGGAGAAGCTGGGGTGGGAGAGGGGAGCCCGAGATCCGACTTGTAAGCTCGGCGGATGAGATGGTTGGCCTTGTCTTCATCGGCACGAGATAGAGACAGGTGAGGGAGTAGACAAGACGGCTGAGGTCAAAGGCCTGCTCAAAACGACGGAGGTCATACTCAGGCGTGCCGTCGTGCCGGTTAGCGAACCACCGGATGAGCAGGACCGTCTGCTAAACGGTGGTAGTAAGGAGGGAAAGGACAGCAGTGGCGTTCGCTATTGGACTGGAGAAGGAAACCGAGAGTACGGATGCAGGAGACAGAGGGGACGGGATGTACGTCGATAGTGACGTTAAGGGTATAGAATGAGGCGGGAACCAAGTCTTGAGCTAGGAGGAACAGAAGCTCCGATTTGGACGGGGAGGCGGCCAGCCCGATGGCGCGAGCATGATCTGCGACCGCGTCTGCGCCAGCCTGGAGGATGACTTTCTGCAATATTCTCGGTAGTCCCCCAGCGGGTAATATCATCGGTGTTGAAATCATAGGAGAAGCTAGGGATGGTAGCTAAAGGACGTGGACATGGGAAAAAGGGTGATGTTGAGGAGATGGGGAGAGGGAACAGAACTCTGAGGGGCGCCTTGATTTCCAGGAGGGAAAACGGGAGAGGGGGCCGAATGGGATCTCAGCCATGCGACGGGCATGAAAAGCTATGATGTAAGCATATGGTCACGGGAACCCACGTTATATGCGGACACGGCGTCTATGATGGCTGTATGGAGGCCGTTGTCAAAGGCTTTTGTCAAGTCCAGTGCCATCATGGCGCGAGTGGGCTTGGCGTAAAGGGGGCTGAAGGACCTATTCGGAGAGCTAGAGCATGGCGTAATGGATACACAAAGATGGGCGAAAGCCGAATATTTAATCGTGGAAAGATGGTTGTCCTCTAGGAAGCTCTGCAAGTGGTCGAGAACGAAAGGCTCAAAGAGCTTTCCAAGACAAGAGGTGAGGAAAATAGGCCGGAGATTTTAGATGTTATTGAGTTTACCAGGGTTGGGGATGAAAGTGACCTTAGCGTGGGTCCACCCAGAAGGCACAGTGCCTTTGTGCCAATGCTTGTTAGAGAAGTTAGTAATGGCTTTTAGGGCTGATGTGTCCATCATGTTGAAAACGAAGCGGCGTTCCATACGGCCTCTTGAATTAGCACTCCTCTAAGGAGCCCGAGATGTACTCCACCTTTCGGGCGAACAATGAGTTTATACTCTTCTGCATGCAAGCGCAGCTTTTGTGATGTAACAGAGCGTTCTGACATCTTCCTCCCGATTCGAAGAGCCATCTTGGTTTCCTCGCTGCCTGCTCCACCGCCATCTTAGCTTTCTTGGTTGTCTCCTCTGACATGCTCGCTCCCTCGCTTTCTGATGCCTGCTGTACTGAGTCAGGTTCTGCATTTTGTATGATGCGACATTCGAGGAAGCGCCGAATGAGAGGCGCCGCATGGACGGCTGGATTGGACGCCCGGCTGGGTCAGCTTCGTATATGCGTGATGTGATAACTTTATTTTTCCACCAGATACGGAGGCCCTCAATCCCCGCCCCCGGCACGCAGGCCTAAGGGACGGGAGCCGAGACCTCCGCGATCAGAAGCAGGCAAAGAGCTCTTGGCTCTTCGCGATAATACTTTGCGATAAACACCGTAGCGTTCCTAAGAAATCAGCAAAACGAACGCATTGAAGACGTCTAATATTGACGCATTAATTTAGTGAGATTAATGATTTCAACCTACCCGCAAACATGACCGAAGCCTAGCGTCGGGCAGGAAACCTTACGATGTGCACCTAAGTAATGATAGGAAGCAAATTGAACATTAAACAAACGTTGTAACGATTCGGCCATCGAAATTCTTTTGGGCGTTATATGCTCAAAGCAAAAGGGCCGAGCAGACGACGCTGCCTCCAGCTGCGTGACTGTTCCCATTCACGATTTTCCCAAGTTTCGCCTCGGCCCGGTTGCACTTGTTAATCGACACTCGCGCGATATCTTTAAAAAGTGGTCGATGTTACTTATTTTCATCTCTGAGGCATTGACGCTGCCAGAGTAGGTTTAGAAGCAAACATATTACAATTTTTTTTTGCTTAGGCACCGAAAAAAAAAACAGAGCCAGATAAAGCACGCCGAAGCGCTGATAGGGTCTATGATGAGCCTGTCTGCATCATTCGTTGCACATCTCAACTCCTAACGCGGCGTTTCGTGTTTCTCGGTATTTATCCCGCAAAATAATTTGAGTACAATAATTCTACTAAAAGTACTTGCAAGCGAAACGAGACATGAAAAAATGCAGGAATTTCTCTAAGATCACAAGTTTCCATTAGACTTAACTGCGAAGAAGATATGACAGGTGGCACACATGTTACTTTCAAACTGGAGAATGTAGGAATGCAGTTGCGGCAGAGCTGAAACTGATTTTAAATCCTTTATATGCTACATAATCACAGTGAAAGGACACTAAAGTGAGTATTCTTAACGCTAACTGATGCTGCTCATTGGACGTTTGAAAAGCTGTGGACGGAACTGGCACTGGAACGCAATAAGGAGAGCATGTTCATTTCTTCGTATTTTTCGAGAGATTCAGAACGCTCACCAATTCTAGCCAGTAAAACGGATCCAGAATAGCCGCACATGCGACTACCGGCGTCAAATCATAGGCAAGTGCACTTTCTTGAGACCATCGTAGGACCATAGAAGTTGCTTAGTCACAATCCGTTGAAATTACAAAGGAGGACAGGAAAGCGACATCTCGCTAATGTATTCACTTGCCACTAAAAAGAGTGACACAGGTGACCGTCCCCAGCACAAAGAGCGTTAACTGAAGCATCACACTTTCACCCAACATTTTTCTTGCCCTTTAAAAAACGCTTCCCACACATACAAGACGTGGCTTGAAACCAGGCTTTCCTCCAGGCCAAGCAAAAATGGCTTTCAATAACTGTGGCAACTTAACTGCCAGTAGCTGTTCGACTTGCTTCGATTTGGGTGGATGGAACGCTCAACTAGGTGCCCCCGTAAGCCCCTGGCGCCTGCGTTCAAGCGTTTAGAAGAAATAAATCTGATAACAATAGATAGCCTAAAGGAATATCTCCAGAAGTTACTCGCTTGTGCGGTGAATCGGCATTTTCGGAGATGTCAGGCGCCAAGGAAAAGCCTATTTAATTTGTCCATTTGATTGAAGCCTGCATGCAATTAACGTGAGCGTTTAACGCTTCAAGTTTCGCATGAGGGAACAATTACATGCACTGATAAATGCCGGCACGGACAGGAAACGTAGTCATGCGTGTACTTTTTCCACGACCAGCTTACAGTCCAAACATATTTTATTTTCCTCGCTTTAGGGAATTTCCTTTTTTATTCCAGGAAAGAATGCGGGCCCAACTTTTCAGATGGGCTGGCGCTGAAGTTTCAAGCAGAGAGGCGTACAGGTAGAGGGACCTGTGCCTGATTGTGCTGGCACACGGAATTTGCTGTGTGTGTGTAAGCTCTGCCATTTTCTAAGCTACATGGCTATTCTTCATTCACGCTCTGTTTTGATCACGCTTACTTGACAGTCAAATGCGCACCATTTGTACATATATTATGGTGAGGGTACCCCCCCCCCCCCCAAAAAAAAAAAAAAGAAAGATAAAATAATGTGCCTCTGCCCTTGTACAAGTGGGCACGTATCTTCGATAATGTTATTCGAACCGAGACTCGCTGAACCTTCTGAAAGGCAGTTGTAGGTAGGCGCCTAATTAAAATAATGTTTTCCTTACTAAAGAGACAAGCACATTTGAAGATTTGAAAAAAAATGGCAAGCACTTAGGAAGCTTCGAAGCTTACGACGTTATGATGAAAACTTGTTCACCGTATATCGTGGTCACAAGTGCTCGGGTATGCAGTTCTTAGAGATCTAAACACGTACTTGACTTGTGCAGTGCCTTGCACGTAACAGTTAAAAAGGCTTCGCCAAAATCTGCGCCTGTTTGTAGTGTGGCCGTTAATGGCGCGACCCCAATTCCATCCATTCAAAGAGATCCAAGGTCCGGATCTCTTTTTGCCGCCCTCTAAGCGTACTTATGAATACCATGCCACCTACTGCCACCAAGCGGTTGAACGCGCAGACCGTTTCTTTGTGTCTTCAAGAATGACGGTCAGAGATTATAATTATGCGTTTTCTATTTGTTTAAACTAGTAGACGTTTAAAGTAGTAAACTGAAGTGGTCTATCTCGGTAAACAGACACAATCTGATTGTAGTGGCTATTATAATCGACAAAGATACCTTTATTTATTCCTTTTAATTGTTGTAAACAAATTACATAGTTCGAATCGAGTAAAACTGTTGAAGCCAATTATGTATAATTGTTCCTTGAAATAGGGGCATCGTTTTAGAACAAAGCCTTTTTTTTCCTTTACCAAGGTTTCGAATATGCAATGGATGTGTAGAGACTAAGCAGCTACGTCACAATGGTTCACAGAGCTGAGAACAGGCTACCACGCGGCGGCTCCAAACGCCATAGCAGCCACACCCTTGGACTTATTTCGATATCTTTCCCAAACCTGTACCGCCATCTGTTAGGTCAGCCTACCGCTACCATAAAACGCGGAGGCCCGCTTGAGGTGTGTGGCTACATCTCCAACGCTTGAAAATGGGAACTATTTCTCGCCAATCTGGCCATCTACGGAGGCTGAGAAATGAATAAAATTGCCATCTCATTTACAAATAAGTTTTCGTGTCCCTCTTCCATGCTTGTATACGCGACGTATTGGGCTTGACAAGCATCCCTTGAAATGCATCGGTAGTCGAGCCAGAGCATCGGAGAAGATGGCCTTTATCTCGCCGAAACATTGCTGGCGATGAGAAATATTCTCGGCTGCTCCACATAAGCAGGTCACTGCTCGCTTTTCTCTTCCATGTTTTCAATGCGTCCGACATTTGTATTCTTTTATTCATCATCACCAATTTGTTGCGGTTCTAGAACGAACAGAGCGGAGACGCAACAGCACGGCAACATTTTCTCACGAAGGCGCTTCCACAGGCTGCTCACTCACAGCCGCGCACATATTTTGACTGCAGGGGGCACCAGCATGCTGCTAAAAGTGGTGGTGGCTGACTCGGTAGTGTGGTTCGTAAATACAATAATAGACTTTGAATTTGTAGTTACATAAATGAAGAGAGCTCAGTGAATCAAGCACTGTCTTTATGCCTGTGATTTCACATTTCTTGATTTTGATGTAAAAGTCTTGGGTGAACAGCGTCTCCCTCTTCAAAAAAAAAAACTAGCCCCGCAATCGTCATTGCCATCATCAGTGTTCTCTATAAGTACGGTGAACTAGAAGTATTTTTATAGTTCACTGTACTATAAGAAAGGAAGACAAAGGAGCAGACTCGGTCGCTTGCCGGCTCCGATAGCAGAGCAGCTGAGTGCCGATCCTCCATGGAGTCACAAAGCTTGGGCACAAGCGTCTAAGCCTTCTTATAAAGAGAACTCTTTCTGTGAAGCTTCCGCAAGCTACTTGCGCTTCAGTGAAGATCTCGGCCAGTTCCTGTACGGGTAAAATTTCGACGTCTCCAGGCGCATCCATATCTCCGAGGCTAGCACATCAAAAGGCCCCAACCGTACCTATCAGCGTTCCATTGGAACGGACAAGTAAGCAGCCCCTACAGGCGCTCTCAAAATATGTTGCGTCATCTAAAAGTAAGAGCATAAGAGCCACTGAAGATGAAGCAACCATACTGGCGGCATCAGGAAACAAGATATGCCAGGATCCTACCACTACTACCATCAATCAAGTCCTGATTACAACGCAGCGCATGGACCGAAGAAATGACACGGACGCTCAGCCATTTGCCGAATCCTTCAATTTTGCCAGGATTTCCAAGACGCCTCTTGCGAACGCGGGCGTACTTTGTCTGCGACTATTTCCACCCCTGTCATGTGATCTACTGCTGGTAGATCGGAGACGTCGAGCTAGTCCACTGCAGAGGTTTACCCCCAGCGTCTACCAGCATTGAACGTAACTCAAGAAAGGCCGTGGCTTCAGGTGCGTCTGAAAAATCTTACCTTTTGCGTTTGTCGCATAAGCCATTATTTCTAAATTGCATTTCAACGTTGTTTTTCTTTGCAGCCGACAAATATGGTGTAAAAGACATCTCAACGGCTGGCTGCAGCTACGCTTGTGGAGACGCTGCTTAGACCCCCATACACGACCGGCGTTCGCGTTCTTGGAAGAGTGCTCTAACGCTCCGGTTCAGAAGGTATATCCAAAGGAACAGCAAACTTCAATGCTGCGCTGGAGAACTCGCTGCGATATCCGGGCACAAACCTCTCAGCAAGGATGCGACCTAGCTGAAAAACGTGCAGAGGTGTCTCAGCAGTCAGCAACGCTCAATGTGTTGCGATGGTTGTTGCTATCGGGGCAGCTGCCAGTTCTGAGGGCCTTTGAACAGCCGGAAGTAGGGTAAATCTATGCAAAATTCACCTGATCCACGCATAATGCGTGAAATTTGTATTAGATATCGCGGTTCTGTTTGTTTCTGTATGTACGGATGTTGTACGTTTATTCATGGTGTATAATAAAATACGATAGGTTAAAAAATTACGGTCTTGTTCAATTCTAGTTTTAGCGCTTTTTAGTTCATAACGGGATGATGCCATAATCACATTTTAACTATGGTAGAGACGCTGCCGTGGTGACACTGGAAATATTAGGTATATTGCGATGATATAACCAATTAGTATAGTGTATATTATCGTACGCTGGCGTTTGGCCCTCGGAATACTTTATCAATGATTGTTCTCATATATGCTTTCTTTAACCATTATTTGACTTCAGATAGACTGTAACAAACTGGCGCGTGGTAGAGATGACCGACACACTTGACTTGTACCCTACTATTTGAGGTGCTTGTCAACTTGGTGATTGAGGTGTAGTTGACTACACGAATAGACGGCCGACGAACTCGGAGCGACATACAAAAACGAAACTAGATTTAACCGTTAGAACAAAAGGACACAGAAAGGTATTTATAAACGATAGAGGCGGCTGCGTTCGTAGAGCAAATACTAGAGAGATTTAGCTTACTGTGATCCGCGATCCGCTACTGGGATCCGCCACCGCGCGTTCCACTGCGCATACCCAGATCCCCTTGACGCCGATAGATGGCGCCACATACTTGATTTGGGCACGTAGACCTGCCGCGTCGGGGCCAATCAGCTTGTGCGGCCCGCCCACGCGCGGTAAAGGGTCACGGTGGCGGATCGCGGATCACGGTAAGCTAAATCTCTCTACTGGCTCGTACTGCGCACAATCTGAGGTGCCGCGCTAAGGGGCACTCAAGCTCATAGCAACACGCTTAGCGACTAAGAACGCTGGCTCATAGCTATGACGACTGCTCGCACCAACGTCTTCTTCAAAAACGTTCGCGCTTCCTCTTCTGCGGCTACATTGCCTCCCTTCGAAAAGAAATATCGTACCGATTCTAAACCCAAATTGAATTAACCACGCAGAAATACACAATCTCAGAGTGTCTTGCTTGCAGAGCTCCGCCGGGGGGGGGGGGGGGGGGGTGCAATATGGTAAGACGCCCGAGTACTGTGCCGGAGTTCCCGGGTTTGAACCCGACTGCGGCTGCTACTTTCGAAACGAAGTGGCGTCCGTGTGCTGTGCGATATCAGGGCTGTTGTTGTTCTGGCTGTAGGAAGAAGGAAAGGAAAATGCACGGGCCTGCTACTGGCTCTGTAGCTGCGCCACCTCCGCGTTAGTATTTACTCTTTTTTATTTTGGTTTTTCATATTTACATTTCCTTCTCTATTCAATAGCATTTATTTCTATTTATTTTTGCGATGTAGTCATACATCTCAAAATCTAATATCTCTGCACCCCAATTCTTGGCCGATCCCTCTGTGTGGGCACGTGCGATCAAACTACAGGAGAACAACAACAACACCTCCGCTGCCTGATTCATTGATTTATAGGAAGGGAAAGGCGCGGTAACTGTCTTACTTGTTCTGTGTGGATACCTCAACCGCGCCATAAGGGAAGGGAGGAAGGTGGGAGTGAAAGTGGAAAGAGAGAAAGAGGAGCCGTACTAGAGGGCTACGGAGAAATTTCGACCACCTGGGGACCTTTAATGTGTGCTGACATCGCATAGCACACGGACGCCTCTTTGTTTCGCCTCCATCGAAACGCAGCCGCCGAGGTCGGGTTCTAACCCGGGTACTCCGGCACAGTAGTCGGGCGTCACCACTGCACCAACCCGGCGGGGCCCTCCGCTGCCTCGTGCAGCAGGGCCCTCCGCTTTTTGTGTACACAGCGGCTGATAAAACGTCGACAACAAGTTCCATCTCATGTCCTAAAACGTCACCCTCTCCCTTCCAAAATAACCCTTTCCCCCGCTCGAAGTATTATGGAAGTGCTGCTTACGCATATTTGTTTGCCATCTGCTATTTTTACTGCCTCAATAATCTATATTGATATTTGGTCTCGGTTTCGGCCTACTCCGTCGTTTCAGAGCATGGTTCACACTTGTCATGGCAATCTTTTTCTGTTATCGTGAGCCATTCTCTTTCTACTTTTTGAGGTATCGTTTTCTCTCTAGTCCACCCATTTCCTCAGTTAGACTCCTCCTCTACTCGAATTCTGCAGTCCAAATTCAATCACCTTCCTATGATTCATTCGGAGGCATACCTGACCAATTGCTATAAATACCTGCTGCAAGGTCTTCTCCTAACCACTCCCACGCGGTAACTTACGCCGTATTTTTCCTTCCATATGCTGTGTACAACGCGTCCGTAAATTCTTTATGACTCGTTATCTAATCCCTGAGCTTGTGAGCTCTGAACGCCCGGTCACAACACGAGATGATTGTGGTTTTTAATCACGTCATAGTCATGTGCGCGCTCCCGATACCCTTACAGCGTGTGCATAGGATAGGTGAGCTGTTCTAGACTATATAACAGGAGATTTCCCGATATCGAGTGAGAAGCTCAGCTGGAATTCTGCCACCATGTGACAAAAGCCTGTTTGTCTTTTGGCTTTAAGCTATCGCTGGTTGCAAGCCAGATAATAGGTTGGAGGCAAAGGTTTATGAACCAAAGAAACTTTATGCAGCTAGAAGACAGTGCAAAAGAATAAAGAAATAATATTGTGAGCTCATAGTGCTCATTGAACCAATTGAACATACCCAGGAATGCAACCGTCAAGAATAAGACGACTACAAGAGGTTCGACTGTCGGCTACAAGGGAGAAAAGGCTGCAGTTTTTGCTAATGAATGACATTAAGAGCCGAAGCTGGCTCCGGTTTCTTGAAGAAAATAGACTACATGACTTACTTCTTCGAATAAAAAAAAAAGAAATTCGATGCATGCAATGCTCGACTAAGAGCATTGACTCTTAGTCTTCCTTCATCGTGCATAGAGTTCTTCCTTCAAAGCAGATAAGCTTTTTTTTACGTTTCACTTCTATCGCAAAACTACTGGCGCAGAAACCACGTAGTCGAGCTCTCCAATCCAACTGCCTAGCCACGGAAGTGAAGCCGCCGAGCCAAAGGATATGGGGTATTCGCTAAATAATTAGCACATAATGAGGCTATGTCCCACTACGCCAGGAAAGAGCATATAAGCAAAAATAGCAGCACTGGATTATGAATGATTGAGAGAGACTGGGCAGATTCATGGACGATGATAAGCATATTTATCGTCGCTGTATGGGTCTGTTCGTTTAGTTTAAATTCGGTTTCCCAAGACTGCCTTCGCTAGACGGTCGAGTCCAGAATACAGTGGCCATGTGCCTACGCCATAAGCTTTGTCTGCTTTTATATATGTAACTGTGACAACGACGACAACCATGCTGGAAACCTAGAGGGGCGAAAAACTTTAAACATGCCGAAAGGGCAACCACCAAGTCAACTTCGAAGATCCCGAGGTACCTGCCATTGAAAACAACGTACCGAAGACGGTCCACTTATAATCTTGAAGCGTTGAGACGGTACACGAATACTGCGTTGATTAAAGAGTGCTTGCGCTTAGCAAACAGGAATAAAAACTTTATAAACACGTTGCTTGATAATACAGGAACAGGCAGAGAGGACGTAAAGAGAAGAACAGTAAATCGAGCTATCTTAAATCATATTTGTCTCTCTTCCACAGTCCACCTGCTCCTCCCTATCCAAAACCCCCCATCGCGTTTCTTGACAATAACTAACGCTCTTTTATTTCAGCTTGTTATCCAGTTCACTGACCTGCAGTAGGATTGAACATGAAGCTTATGATAATCTACTGGTAACGATTAACGTTATTAATAAAGATGCTTACCTCTTAGCAGCAGCCGCAAGGCCCAGTACCAATGTCAAAAGTTGTTATAAATTGCTCCGTGCTTTATTATGGGTGCTATGTTTGTCTGGTACGATGTTTATAAATAAGCGAATCAAAACATTAGTTTTTTTGTGGCCGTTCGCAATTTTGAAACAATTTCGCGCACTTTGCACGCATTACTAGAGCGGATGTAAAGGTTTTCTCTGCATGGGGCTCCTGGTGCAAACGAAGCGACAGCAGCCAGAAACGTAGCCCAAAATTCTCGACGTCCATCTCTAAAGAAAAGTAACCAGTTTTATTCAAAGCAGGGACCAACGGACGCACTCTCACTGCAAATAAGATGAAACCAGTCTCTCATCTTCGAGATAGGTTTAATTCAAAAGTTAGCATAATGCCGTTCTTATATATATGATCACTATATCAAATGGAGGTAGATTTAGTTCTTTAATAAATTTCTGGTTTGGTTTGGTTTGGTTTGGTTTGTGGGGTTTAACGTCCCAAAGCAACTCAGGCTATGAGAGACGCCTTAGTGGAGGACACCGGAAATTTCGACCACCTGGGGTTCTTTAACGCATCTTTGTAACTGAAATATTTTCTAATCTATAAAACTGCTAAGGTTTCGTCTTCGTCACCACTCTGCAATTAACAGACTGAACATCGCGTTAAAAACGTTTATGTTTTTGTCTAAAAAAAAACAATGATTTTTGCCTTTGTGTTTCACCTTACTCCTCGGACCAAAATTAAAGGCCAGAAACCAAGCTATAAATGCCAATCATCTGGATAGCTTTGAAAAGAGCTTGGACATAAGGATTTTTAAATGGCGTGAAATACTATTGAAGCCTAGAGAAATGCCATAATATCATCTATGTTTACATTAAATAACACCCGCTCCAAGATGAAATGTCAATCTGTTTGTGGACCGGGCGTCGGAGAACACAGTGCTACCGGAAAATCACTTGTAACGCTGTGTTGTTTTTTGACCACCCACAATCACCGCGCATTTTGGGAGACATGAACATTGCCGTGGCGACACTGATTATGTTCTACGCAGCCACATTCGCAAGGGGCGGTCAAATCAGCTATGGCTACGTGAGTATATTTTATTAACTAGTACCACGTGTAACTACGCAGGTTTGTCTTTTAACAGAACACTCGCAGTGCTTCTGCTAGGGTGCATTCCGCTAAATTATGAAAAAAGCTTGCCCACTGTGACACTGGTACTGGTGACCACGCACCTCGTAAGGGAACTGCGATCACAAAGTGGGTTCACAGCAAGTTGTAATAATGTATACTTAATCATTGGATATAATTAACTGTATTGTAAGGAAGACGCGAACACTCAGTGCCATGGCATTTCTATCGCCATGGCTTGCCTTCGGTGCCTGTCTCTCTAGCTCTAAAACTATAGCCTGCGGCTGGTGGTTCTACTCTGCCGCATCCAAAGTCCTACCAGCGTTAGTCGTCGCTGCAAGTCAATGAATCCTCACTTTCATATTATTCCATTAAGCGGTACACATTACACACTTCCAAAGCAATGTGCGAATGAAAAGATTCCAAAAAGGGCATTTAAATAAGGGAAACTTTTTCATGAGTGAATTTCCTTCATGCACCTATCTGGTATTTTAAAATTTTGAGTACCTTTTAAACTTTAGGAATTAGAATTAAAGAATGGTACTCCTCGAATTTAATATGTTGGTGCCCTGTATGCAAAACAACACCTTTGTTAAAACAAGACCAGAGGTTAACCGCTAAGGTCAACAGTTTTTGCCCCAGGCGCCAGCTCAGTGACTCAATGGCTAGAATGCTGGACAGCTGAAGCGAAGGAACCAGGGCCGAGTCCCGAAGATGGCGCTGCGTTTCGATGAAGGCAAGATGCAAAGTTTCCTTGCAGTGTGCGAAGTGATTTCCGGTTAATAAATGCAAAGTATTCCAAATTTCCGGACTGCTCCACAACGGCGCTACTCTGTAGCTTGTGCCACTTTACCTTGGTAAACATTATAAACAAATGTTGACCGCCGGAACTACCTCATTCTTTCGTAAAATAGGAACGCGTGCTTTTTCCCCACGGTATGTTGGCATATTAGAATGTTTCCAGTTAAGCTGCCTGTTTCATTCTGTGAAAATTTACATTTCAGAACCGATACCTGCGCGGTGGCGTCATCAGTTCATATAACCAAGAAGAAGAAATGCATTATTGGCAAAATGTCGAAACGCGAAAAGCGAAATTTATATGAATTCCTTTGGGTTCTACCTTACATGCAGCGCTGCATTTCAGCCTTGCTTTATTATCATCATCATCTATTGTCATCGTAAGCGTAATCTAATCAAAGAATCGTCTCGCCGCTGTACTGGCGGTAAACGGCTACAGAGCGAAATTGCAAAATGGGACCAACTAAGCAGGGAAATACAGATCATAGAGGCCGATCAGCGTGGTTAATAGAAAAATGTTTCTTATTTTATATAGTGCCAACTGGTATTCATGGTCGAATCAACGGTTTATTACCACTACCAGGTAAAAGTAACTCAGGACAAAATACAGTAGCTTCCTGTCAACATGAGGACTAAGTAAAGCGGAGGCATACCACTGTTTGCGATGGCAAGATGGGTGGACAGCGACTAATTACTAGAGATAGGCTGCACGCCTTCACAATACTGACTGCCGGTTAGATATTGACAACAACAACAACATAATGACTATTATACATTGTAAATTAATTCCTGCATGAAGAGCATCACACTCATAAATGTAGTATCGGGGAAAAGGATGAAACTTTAAAACGAATCTCCTGAACTATAAGAACTCCGAAACAGGCTCAGTATACGTTCAGGTAAATATTTTTTACAAACGCCGTGCTGGTGGCGGAGGAAATTCGGATCTTCTAAACCTTCGACCAGGTAAAAGACGAATTGAATGCTCTTCACGAATAGTGTACTGGTGGAAGTATTTGTGCGCGCTCCTGTTAAAAAACTAAACGCAATACAAAGATAAGACGGTACAAGGAAGGGCGATCACGCTGTTATTGGTCACAGAAATGCCGTTAAGTGCCCAAAGCTAATCAATTTTTTTATTATTTTCTTGTAATGCTCGCTTTAGTGAACCATCTTGCCCGAGCACAAGGTATACGAAAATTAAAATTGAAGCAATGCTATAAAACCAAGCTTTATTCGTAGTCGGCATAAGGAGGCTAGTAATAATTCTCAAGTGGAAGAATCACAACTATGAGCATTTCCAGAATATTAGTGGTTTTATTTTAGGTGATAGAAGTAACGGTTTGAACAGTCGTTTGATTAATAAACAATGTGGGCAACTTTTCTTTACCCATGCAGCAACACCTTTCGATACAGGCGCAAATCTGAATACGCTTTATAACTATAAAGACAGTGAAAATATCTTTTATCAAGACAAAATTATCCAGCTACAGAAGAAATTCCTCAGACCTTTATTTTACGTTAGACGAGGCTATGGTCGCTGGCTGCACAGCGACCATAGTTCTGCATAAAGAAAGTAACAAAATTCTCATAAAGAAAGGTGTTAGGCAAGGAGACACAATCTCCCCAGTACTATTCACAGCTTGTTTAGAGGAAGTGTTCAGAGACTTGGAATGGGAGCAGTTAGTGATAAGGATAGATGGAGAATACCTCAGTAATCTGCGATTTGCTGATGACATTGCCTTGCTAAGCAACTCGGGGGATGAACTGGAAATAATGATTGATGACCTAGACAGGAAAAGTAGAAAGGTAGGCTTGAAAATCAATATGCAGAAGACTAAGGTAATGTTCAACAGCCTCGGGAAGGAACAGCAGTTTACATTAGGTAGCGAAATACTGGAAGTAGTAGGCGAATATGTCTACTTAGGACAGGTAGTAACCGCAGATCCTGACCATGATAAAGAAATAACAAGAAGAATAAGACTGGAATGGAGCGCATTTGGCAAGCACTCGCAGATTATGACTACCAGCTTACCGGTATCGCTCAAGAGGAACGTATACAACAGTTGCATCTTGCCTGCACTCACCTATGAGGCTGAAACGAGGAGGCTAACCAAGAGACTTCTACTCAAGTTGAGGACAACCCAGAGGGCTATGGAACGAAAAAATGGTAGGGGTAACATTAAGAGATAGAAAGCCTGCAGAGTGCGTCAGAGAAATAACTCAAGTTACCGACATTCTAGTAGAAATTAAGAAGAAGAAATGGACATGGCCAGGACATGTAGTGCGAAGAGAGGATAACCGATGGTCGCTGAGAGTAACAAACTAGATTCCAAGCGAAGGAAAGCGCAGCAGGGGGCGGCAGAAAGTTAGGTGGGCGGATGAGATTAAGACGTTCGTAGGGGTCAAGTGGATGCAGCTAGCACAGAACCGGGTTAAGTGGAGAAATATGGAAGAGGCCTTCGCCCTGCAGTGGGTATATTCAGGCTGATGATGATGATGAGGCTTTGCCTGCATGGTTCCTACGCGTCAACAAGGTAACGTTTGTTCGCGACTATTTTTTTATATATTTAATCTATCAATAGGACGACGACGACGATTACGTACCCGGAAGAAGCTGTACATCAAGTGCCGACTGCATGCCATTCACGGAATATTGCTGCGTCATACAGCATCCAAAGTATTCCGTGGGAAGTTGCAACTACCGCCCTCTACTGTGGGAAAGATGCAGCACTTCACTGGTCAGAAATGGAGAAAACAACAACCTCTATGCTCCATACCTCTACCTGTGCCCCTGTGTTCAGCCCAGTAAGAAACATAGTTTCTCTCCTCATCTGGTGGAAATAATCGGATTCATTTACTACCAACAGCCTACTAAGTATAACTTCGAGATCCTCGTTAATTGATTACAGAGAGCATGAGAACATGAGAACACATGATGCAGAATAAATTCTATAGGATTTACAAGTATAACAGGCACAAGTATAAATATGGCAAGTATAGATATGCCCCATTCCACACGGAGTATACTCCGTGTGTAGTGGAACATATTTCCACTTAATTTTCTGAAATAGGTTGCCTGCTGTTGCTCGCGCAGTCTGTGTCCGCAGTGTACGTTTTTCCGACGTCTTGTGTTATCACTCGAACATAAATTGCAATGAAAAATTGCATCCACAAAAGGGAATGTTCCGAAGTCCTCTTTGCCCCGCCGGGGTGGTGCAGTGGTAAGACGCCCGACTACTGTGCCGGAGCTCCCGGGTTCGAACCCGACCGCGGCGGCTGCGTTTCGATGGAGGCGCAACGAAGAGGCGTCGTGTGCTGTGCGATGTCAGCGCACGTTAAAGATCCCCAGGTGGTCGAAATTACTCTGTAGCCCTCCACTACGGCTCCTCTTTCTCTCTTTCCACTTTCATTCCCACCTTCCTCCCTTCCCTTGAGGCGCGGTTCGGGTGTCCACAGCGCAAGTGTGACAGTTACTGCGCCTTTCCCTTCCTGTGAACCAATTTAAGTCCTCTTTTTGCACAGCGCAGCTGTCTCGCTATGGGTGCCAGCGAAGGCTCACACGCACAGACACCTAAAACCTTATCTTGTCATAGTCATGAATCACTCTTCGTTTAACCGTTTTGCGGCTAGCTATTGTCACTTAAAACATATAGCATGAATATAGGCAAATATATATAAAATACTAGGCTTCATCGAATTTGTGGCTCAGCGTTGAAATTTATATAGTTACTTAAAATGAATATTAAAGAAAAAAAAGGTTTTTCTGGGAATAGGCAGCGCTCCGCGTGTATGTAAATTGATACAATTGTTATTAAAAATAGCTTTTCTTTACTGTTTCTTCCGACCGAGAGCTCCGGACTGTTGCCTTTGTGAATGTCTCAGAAACCGGTAGAGAAGGGATTCTGCCCTTGTGATCACACGCTTTTGCTAAGGCATTAGAAGGTCTTATTTGTAAACATTCCGGAAAATGAAACTGATGCTATGACATAACGCATCTAATGAGAAAACATTTAGAATGGGCAGGGCTTTGTACAAACAAGAGATGAGAGGAGACTATGAGATGAAGAAAGATTTTAGGGTGGAGAAATATAATGTTAGACTGCTTTAAAATGCCAGGAAAAAGGACTTGCAGAAGATGAAGTATTCTCCGGTGTATGCTGCGCTTTCAGGAGTTAGTAATCACCTTCATCAAACGTTCTAACGACCGACGATCGGTTAAGGCTGTCTTGCGTATGTAGAGCAGCATCTTTGAAATAGGAACAGCGATTTTGCTTCTTTATATTGAGATGTAGAGTAGCGTCTCTGATATTGTTTAGTGCAGAAAAACGACCTTAAATTAGACATTAAATAGACCTTAACTGAGACAAAAACTGAGAGTTCGTGCATTTTTCTCTATCATCTGCAGATTTTACTTGCCACAGAAGAAATCCACGACGAGACCTAACAGGAGTTTGTTACCCTTACCGAATTTAACATCTAATAGAGAAGTTTGAATGTCAAGGAAGCCCTCAAGCAACTCTCACTGTGCACTACTTTTTGTTAAAGTGTATCTTGGTATGCGAAACAAAATATTTGGTCTAAGCATTCTTGAATTATTTCTAAAAATAACATGTGTTTCATCAAATCATGGCAAGTAGAAGACGCTTACTACAATTAATTTTTTTTCTAGAAAACATTGACTCTTCATTCCTGTCGGGAGGTCGTATTTGAGCGCTCTTTTTGCTGTTTTTCTCTTTACGCCCCACCAAAGCAAGCATGCACCGAGATGCTTCAGATGGCAGATGTAGACTGTTGCGATATATTTCTCGGACATTACAAAATATGGTGGACTAGTGACGTTATTCATTCCCGCGAGACTATGAAATACAGAAAAATTTATTTTATAGCAACCATGTTGTAGTTCATGTATAACAACTCGTGACAGGGTTACATTTGCCAGCATTTATACATCTAACTCTTCAAATATGACAACATGCTTGAGATGTCATACACAATCTACTCAGCCATGAGAGTGCCGAAGAAAAATGACAGCAAACATTACTCTCATGAAATTCAAGGTAAAATTCAATATCCCTAACATGAGCTTGAAGATATGGGTACAAGTATTCACAGGGTACTCGAAAATATCGAGCCTTCGAGCAAAGGTGATCGATCGTTCGTGATTTTCATACCTCTCTGCATAGAAATGTTGCGGCAATGTTAAGGCAGCTATTCCTCTTCACTAACTCGACACAACCGGCATTCTAAATGCTAAAAGAACTGCAAGCGATCATGTCACTTTCGCATGCATTCTGACTAGGCACTATAATTGTGACCGTTGTATTGGGAAATACAGTCATACGACTCGGCTGGCTCTCGTAGCGCCGTATTTTATATCACGAGCGACTCGGTGGTTAGACAACCATTCGAATCCCTCCCTAATTAATAAATGCATTGTCTCTGAAAAGCCGCTTTCAGCTCTTTCAGACATTTAGGGGAAAACTATACACTGAGGCAAGCTCGGCGAACTAACCCATGAGGTCAGAGCCAGTGTCGCACCAAGGAGCCTATGAAGATTCGGTCTCGCGTATTCGGTTTTTCGTTCACGTTATTGGTCGTTATTGGTCGCTTTGAAATTAATTTAACTGTTCTGAAAGTTTTTGGGTTTAAGGTATTACAGGAGGTTGGTAGAAATAAGAAAAACGCTTTAATTATTACCTGCGCAGTTGTCCTTTGATTTGTTGATTATTCTGCATCGCTGCGGCAACGCTAGTATAAAAGTGACATTCCTGGTTAAAAGGTCGAATAGGCACAGTGGAACGAATGCAGAGGCCGATCAATTTGAAGCTTTCGATCTTTCCATGCCGTGAACAATACTGAATAAATAAGGGAGTAATTACTCATTGACATACACCGAAGCGCAATAATACGGCTACAAAGTAAACATATACAGCTTCCTCAGAAACTTTGTGGTTAAAGAAAAGCTCGTCTTGGTCCGGAGATCGAACCAGGGAACACCGCTTTTCCGAAGCAGTCGCTCTACTGACTGAGCTAAACAAGATGGTCAGCAGATCAGATGGTAGGGCGAGAACGAATTGATCAATAACTCGAAGTAGGAACGCTGTTTTCCGAATATTTAGGGGAATCTTCTAAGTTGGAGCACATTTGTAATAAAGGAGCAATTGCTCCCTGACATCCACCCAACAACGAATAAATGTTCGACAACAAAAAACGCTGATAGCTTCTGAATATTTGCTTATAATTCTGTCTTTTCTCAGCGCATACTTCCTCCACGCTTTCAGAGGCTTACATCTCAGCCAAGAAACATTTAAAATTCACAATGCGCTTCATTTCATTTTCTTTTCTGAAATCCCGCGTAAGTGCAATGAAATGTCGCCATCACTCATCTCTGAAGCTGCCATGTCTTGCACATAACTTGTGATTCATGAATGCCAGCCGCATTTGTCTCGTACTGTCATACAGACGCTGCGCCGGGCATAGTGAAAGGTTCATATTCGCGCATGATTTTCATAAATTGGTTATTGACTTCTGTTTTGTTTTGGGCCTTTTGCTTCAGAACAGTGGCTCCCAAGTATTACTATAGCGAAAATGTTACTTCTCACGCATGCGAAAAGCCGGTGCGCTGCATACAGGCAACTGACTGTTAAAGAAATACATCAACAGCTGAAAGGCACAAAAACACAAAGAAAAAAATGGTTGTGCTTTAACTTTGTTTAAACCACGTATGTCGCGATGGCTTCATGCGGCTACGCCAGGTAGAGCATTAAATCTCTCCTATACGGTGTGATGTACTAGCCGACGACGAAGTGAATAGAGAAGACGATGCCGCAAGGAGCGGTACTGTCACCTTCTCTTCTCCCTCGGGGCAAGCGTCAAGGGATATGCCCTAAAACCAGTGAGTGATTCTATTCATGATTACATAATTTCAACAGGTACATTCCTATACTAGGTACGATTTCATTACCTTTTCGTTTCCTTCTTATTTTTTCCAAATTCTAGTTAAACATCCATATTTATCTGAATACTCCAGTCCTTGAACATAAATATTTACAATCTACAATGCACCCTGGCCAATCCCCCACCGTGGGTATGTGCCATTTTGTCTCAGGTCATCATCATCATCATCACCTGTGCTTTTCGACATACTACTCAGCTCAATTCCAATTAATCAATGCGTTCGCACTTACGTATATGCAGATAATATCGCTTTTCTTTTTTTTTTTTTGCAGCTGCATCGGATATCCAATCCCTTTATCTCCGCTTGCAAGCGTACCTAAACTTTATTGAGAATTGGTTGTGTATCTTGCATCTGAACAAAAACGCGGTCCTTGTATCCAATATAAAAGATCCATAAGTCTGTAATGTATCAGCAACAAATAATACCTCAGGGAAAATCATTAAAGTGTTTTGGGATCACTTATTATAATCTTTCATGGCAGCCCCGCATAAACCGTATTGCTACGAAAGGGGCTTGGGCCGTGGGCATGTTGCGCCGAAATAGCCGTCCTCGGTCTGGAATGCGGAGAGATATGCGTTTAATGGTTGATAATATATGTGCGTCCAATTTTAGAGTTTGGTTCAGTCTTGTTTTCTGGTTCAGCAGCTTATGAAATTCGATCGCTTGTTCTCTTGGAGCGAGAAGCGCTTCGGTTGTGTCTTAGACTTTCAAAATTAGTTACCAACAATGTGCTCTACCTTGAAGCCCGGCTAAAGCACGATACTAAGGTATTACTACCACTGGGGAGACTCGCATGGCAAATAGTACTTCTGTACATGTTGCAAATGGTGCACATATTTGTTTGTTTTGCAGTATTTGTTTATGATTTCCTCGCAGTAAAACAGACTTGTTATACAGTGTTCTGCCACTTTATCGAAACCATCTTGGAACATTTTGCCACCGGTCCAGGCGGGAAAATTTTCCAAGACGGTTCCGATGAAGTTGCAGCACACTGTATAATGCGTTTAGACTAATATGGCGGCGGAAAAGATTAAATGACATGCTCTTGCAGCTTTGGCGCGAGTGCTATCTCAAAGTGAACGCGTGAACAAAGGTAGGGGAGATATACCTCCCCTACCTGTTAGTTACCTGTTAGTGACGTTGTTTTAGCCCCTGAGGTGCTAGCACATTCCCCTTATATGGTCGAAGGTCCCTTTGTTCCTAGTGCTTGCAGTTATCGTTTTTTCTATCGTCCATCTGGACATAATATGCCGTACCTCGCGTTCTGACATTGTGCGCGTAGTTGGGCTTAAGCCTTATTGCCAGTGATCACAGAAAACCCTTCCTTGTTTCTCCTCACTACATTGACAATCTGCAAGCAAAAATAAAAAAATAATTGGTTCACAGGAAGAGAAAGGCGCAGTATCTGTCACACTTGCTCTGTGTAGACCTGTACCGCGCCGTAAGGGAAGGGAGATAGATGGGAGTGAAAGTGGAAAGAGAGAAAGGAGAACCGTAGTGGAGGGCTGCGGAGTAATTTTGAACACCTGGGGATCTTTAACGTGCGCTGATAGGGAGGGAGGTAATACTTCCCTGATGGGGCTGGGGCAGGTAGGTAACCGCCGCTTGCGGCGAGGGCTAACCTGCCACCGAATTTTTATCTGTTGTATGCCGTCATTGCCCCCGTCACCCCTTCGGTGGTGGACGACGGCTGTTGTTGCGGCGCTTGTCTTTCTTTCCCTCTTCCTTCTCTTTCTTCTCTTTCTCGTGCAGCGGGGCCCCGCCGGGGTGGTGCAGTGGTGACGCCCGACTACTGTGCCGGAGTACCCAGATTCGAACCCGACCTCGGCGGCTGCGTTTCGATGGAGGCGAAACGAAGAGGCGTCCGTGTGCTGTGCGATGTCAGCACACATTAAAGATTCCCAGGTGGTCGAAATTACTCCGTAGCCCTCTACTACGGCTCCCCTTTCTCTCTTTCCACTTTCGCTCCCACCTTCCTCCCTTCCCTTACGGCGCGGTTGAGGTGTCCACAGAAAACAAGCGAGACAGTTACCGCGCCTTTTCCTTCCTATAAATTAATCAATCAGGCCGCGGAGGTGGTGATGTTGTTGTGGTTGTTCTCCTCTAATTTGATGGCACATACCCACACAGGGGGATCGGCCAAGAATTGGGGTGCAGAGATATTAGATTTTGAGATGTATAACTCCATCGCAAAAATAAATAGAAATAAATGCTAGGGAATAGAGAAGGAAATGTAAATATGAAAAACCAAAATAAAAAAGAGTAAATACTAACGCGGAGGTGGCTCAGCTACAGAGCCAGTAGCAGGCCCGTGCATTTTCTTTTCCTTCTTCCTACAGCCACAACTACAACAACAGCCCTGATATCGCACAGCACACGGACGCCATTTCGTTTCGAAAGTAGCAGCCGCAGTCGGGTTCAAACCCGGGAACTCCGGCACAGTAGTCGGGCGTCTTACCATATTGCACCACCCCGGCGGAGCTCTGCAAGCAAGACGCTCTGAGATTGTGTATTTCTGCGTGGTTAATTCAATTTGGGTTTAGAATCGGTACGATGTTTCTTTTCGAAGGGAGGCAATGTAGCCGCAGAAGAGGAAGCGCGAACGTTTTTAAAGAAGACGCTGGTGCGAGCAGTCGTCATAGCTATGAGCCAGCATTCTTAGTCGCTAAGCGTGTTGCTATGAGCTTGAGTGCCTCTTAGGGCGGCACCTCAGATTGTGCGCAGTACGAGCCAGTAGAGATTTAGCTTACCGTGATCCGCGATCCGTCACCGTGACCCTTTACCGCGCGTGGGTGGGCCGCACTAGCTGATTGGCCCCGACTCGGCAGGTCTACGTGCCCAAATCAAGTACGTGGCGCCATCTATCGCCGTCAAGGGGATCTGGTCATGCGCAGTGGAACGCGCAGTGGCGGATCACAGTAGCGGATCGTGGATCACGGTAAGCTAAATCTCTCTAGTATTTGTTCTACGAACGCAGCCGCCTCTATCGTTTATAAATACCTTTCTGTGTCCTTTTGTTCTAACGGTTAAATCTAGTTTCGTTTTTGTATATCGCTCCGAGTTCGTCGGCCGTCTAATCGTTTAGTCAACTACACCTCAACCAGCAAGTCGACAAGCACCTCAAATAGGGTACAAGTCAAAGGTGTCGGTCATCTCTACCACGCGCCAGCTTGTTACAGTCTATCTGAAGTCAAATAATTGTTAAAGAAAGCATATATGAGAACACCAATCATTGATAAAGTATTCCGAGGGCCAAACGTCAGCGTACGATAATATACACTATACTCATTGGTTATATCATCGCAATATACCTAATATTTCCGGAAAAAAAATCTTTGCCTTGTTTACTTCCAATACTCGTTTCCCGAAAATCTATACTCTGAGCATGCCTTGTTCTAGTCAGATTACCTCAACTGAGTAGTTATGTCGAATATTTAGTGACATTTCGTTTTTTTTTTTTTTTTAAATCAGATTACCTCAACTGAGTAATTATGTCGAATATGTCGAATAACGAATTCGGGCAAGGGATAATCTGAATAAATATTCGCGAGGTAATTTATGTAGCAACACAGTTCAAGATTGTAACTCTGCACAGTTTCTTCTCAAACAAGGTTGGTTGCTCGGATGTTTTTTGGTTGGTTCAAAGGAATGGAAAGGCGCAGTGTCTCTCACACTTTTCCCAAGGTCATCTGGCCCAAATGCCTGAACCGCACCATACAAGAAGGAAGGAACGTGGGAGCGAAAGCGGAAGGAGCGAAAAATGTGCTGGTATTGGAGGGTTAGGGAGTAGTTATGCGCACCTGGGGATCTTTCGTCTACTGACATCGCACAGCACATGGAGCCGTTTCTGGTTCGCCTCCATCGAAACGCCGCCACCGGTGGTCGGGTACAAGCCCGGGTACTCCGACATAGTAGTTGGGCACCTTAACCACAGCGTCACCGCGGCAGCGTCTCTACCATAGTTAAAATGTGATTATGGCATCATCTCTTTATGAAATAAAAAGCGCTAAAACCACAATTGAACAAGACCGTAATTCTTTAACCTATCATATTTTATTATACACCACGATCGTATTTTATTATACAGCACGAATAAACGTACAACATCCGTACATACAAAAACAAACAAAACCGCGATATCTAATACAAATTCCACGCATTATGCGTGGATCAGGTGAATTTTGCATAGATTTACCCTACTTCCGGCTGTCCAACGGCCCTCAGAACTGGCAGCTGCGCTGATAGCAACAACCACCGCAACATTGAGCGTTGCTGACTGCTCAGAAACCTCTGCACGTTGTTCAGCTTGGTCGCATCCTTGCCAAGAGGTTTGTGCCCGGACATTGCAGTGAGTTCTCCAGCACAGCATGGAAGTTTGCTGTTCCTTTGGATATACCTTGTGAACCGGAGCGTTAGAGCACTCTTCCAAGAACGCGAACGCCGGTCGTGTATGGGGGTCTAAGCAGCGTCTCCACAAGCGAAGCTGCAGCCAGCCGTTGCGATGTCTTTTACACCATATTTGTCGTCTGCAAAGAAAAACAGCATTGAAATGCAATTTAGAAATTATGGCTTCATGCGACAAACGCAAAAGGTAAGATTTTTCAGACGCACCTGAAACCACGGCCTTTCTTGAGTGACGTTCAATGCTGGTAGACGCTGGGGGTAAACCTCTGCAGTGGTTTGGCTCGACGTCTCCGATCTACCAGCAGTAGATCACATGACAGGGGTGGAAATCGTCGCAGACAAAGTACGCCCGCGTTCGCAAGAGGCGTCTTGGAAATCCTGGCAAAATTGAAGGATTCGGCAAATGGCTGAGCGTCCGTGTCGTTTCTTCGGTCCATGCGCTGCGTTTTAATAAGGACTTGACTGATGGTAGTAGTGGTAGGATTCTGGCATACCGTCTTTCCTGATGCAGCCAGTATGGTTGCTTCATCTTCAGTGGCTCTTATGATCTTACTTTCAGATGACGTACTATCGTTTGAGAGGGCCTGTAGGGGCTGCTTACTTGTCCGTTCCAATGGAACGCTGATAGGTACGGTTGGGGCCTTCTGATGTGCTAGCCTCGGAGACATAGACGCGCCTGGAGACGTCAAAATTTTACCCGTACAGGAAGTGGTCGAGATCTTCACTGAAGCGCACGTAGCTTGCGGAAGCCTCACAGAAAGAGTACTCAATATGAGAAGGCTTAGACGCTTGTGTTCCAGTTATGTGACTTCTTGGAGGATCGGCACTCAACTGCTCTGCTATCCGAGCCTGCGGGCGACCGAGTCTCCTCCTTTGTCTTCATTTCTTATAGAGAACAATGATGATGGTAATGACGATTGTGAGGCCAGATTTTTTTTTTTTTTAAGAGAAAGAGCCTTTGGCCCCGCCGGGGTGGTGCAGTGGTAAGACGCCCGACTACTGTGCCGGAGTTCCCGGGATCGAATCCCGGCCTCGGCGGCTGCGTTTCGACGGAGGCGAAACGAAATGGCGTCCGTGTGCTGTGCGATGTCAGCGCACGTTAAAGATCCCCAGGTGGTCGAAATTACTCCGTAGCCCTCCACTACGGCCCCTCTTTCTCTCTATCCACTTTCACTCTCACCTTCATCCCTTCCCTTACGGCGCGGTTCAGGTGTCCACAGAGCAAGTGTGACAGATACTGCGCCTTTCCCTTCCTATGAACCAACGAACCAACCAAAGAGCCTTTGACATCAAAATCAAGAAATACCAAATCACTGGCATAAGGACAGTGTTTGATTCACTGAGCTCTCTTCAGTTAATGTCAGTATGAATTCAAAGTCTATTATCGTATTTACAAACCACACTACCGAGTCAGCCACCACAACATTTAGCAGCATGCTGGTGCCCCCTACAGTCAAAATGTGTGTGTGTCTGTGAGTACGCAACCTGTGGAAGCGCCTTCGTGAGTATAGTGCCTAGAATATATATTCTAGGCACTGTATTCGTGAGAAAACGTTGCCGTGCTGTTGCGTCTCCGCTCTGTTCGTTCCAGAACCGAAACAAATTGGTGATGACAAATAAAAAAAATACAAATTTCGGACGCATTGAAACCTTGGAAGAGAAAAGCGAGCAGTTACCTGCTTATGTGGAGCAGCCGAGAATATTTCTCATCGCCAGCAATGTTCGGCGGGATAAAGGCCATCTTCTCCGATGCTCTGGCTCGACTACAGATGCATTTCAGGGGATGCTTGTCAAGCCCAATACGTCGCGTGTACAAGCATGGAAGAGGGACACGAAAACCTATTTGTAAATGAGATGGCAATTTTATTCATTTCTCAGCCTCCGTAGATGGCCAGCAGTTGAAGATTTTCGGCGAACTACTATGCTCCCTCTGAGGTCCGAAACTACGCGTCCGGGTCCAGATTGGCGAGAAATAGTTCCCATCTTCAAGCGTTGGAGATGTAGCCACACACCTCAAGCGGGCCTCCGCGTTTTATGGTACCGGTAGGCTGACCTCACACATGGCGGTACAGGTTTGGGAAAGATAACTTCAAGTCCAAGGGTGTGGCTGCTACGGTGTCTGGAGGCGCCGCGTGGTAGCCTGTTCTCAGCTCTGTGAACCATTGTGACGTAGCTGCTTAGTCTCTACACATCCATTGCATATTCAAAACGTCGCTAAAGGGAAAAAAAGGCTTTGTTCTAAAACGATCCCCCTATTTCAAAGAACAATTCTACATAATTGGTTTCAACGGTTTTACTCGATTCGAACTACCCCGCCGGGGTGGCGCAGTGGTTACGGCGCTCGACTACTGTTCCCAAGGACGCGGGATCGAATCGCGGCCTCGGCGTCAGCTTTTCGATGGAGGCGAAAAGCAAGGCGCCCATGTGCTGTGCGATGTCAGCGCACGTTAAAGAACCCCAGGTGGTCGAAATTTCCGGAGTCCTCCACTACGGCGTCTCTCATAGCCTTAGTTGCTTTGGGACGTTAAACCCCACAAACCAACAAACCAACCAATCGATTCGAACTATGTAATTTGTTTACAATTAAAAGGAATAAATAAAGGTATCTTTGTCTTAGATAATAGCCACTACAATCAGATTGTGTCTGTTTACCGAGACAGGCCACTTCAGTTTACTACTTTAAACGTTTACTAGTTTAAACAAATAGAAAACGCATAATTATCATCCCTGACCGTCATTCTTGAAGACACATAGAAACGGTCTGCGCGTTCAACCGCTTGGTGGCAGTAGGTGGCATAGTATTCATAAGTACGCTTAGAGGGCGGCAAAAAGAGATCCGGGCCTTGGATCTGTTTGAATGGATGGAATTGGGGTCGCGCCATTAACGGCCACACTACAAACAGGCGCAGATCTTGGCGAAGCCCTTTTAACTGTTACGTGCTGGGCACTGCACAAGTCAAGTATGTGTTTAGATCTCTAAGAACTGCATACCCGAGCACTTGGGATCACGATATACGGTGAATAAGTTTTCACCATAACGTCATAAGCTTCGAACCTTTCTAACTCTTTGCCATTTTCTTCGAATGTTCTTCTCTCTTTAGTTAGGCAAACATTATTTTGATTAAGCGCCGACCTAAGACTGCCTATCAGAAGGCTATATAAGCGAGTAAAATCCAAGATACGTACCGACTTGTACTAGTGGCGCGCCTTTGACTGTCAAGTAAGCGTGAATGAAGAATAGCTATGTAGCTTAGAAAATGGCAGAGCTTATACACAGCGCAAATTCCGTGTGCCAGTACACTCAGGCACAGGTCCCTCTACCTGTACGCCTCTCTGCTTGTCGAAAATTCAGCGCCAGCCCATCTGAAAAGTCGAACCCGCATTCTTTCCTGGAATAAAAAAAAAAAAAAAAAAACGAGATTTCCTAAAGCGAGGAAAATAAAATATGTTTAGACTGGTAAGCTGATCGTGGAAAAAGCACACGCATGACTACGTTTCCTGTCCGTGCCGGTATTTATCAGTGCATGTAATTGTTTCCTCACACGAAACTTGAAGCGTTGAATGCCCACGTTAACTGCATGCAGGCTTCAATCAAATGGACAAATTAAATAGGCTTTTCCTTGACGCCTGACCTCTTCAAAAATGCCGATTCACCGCACAAGCGAATAACTTCTGGAGATATTCCCTTATGCTATCTATTGTTATCAGATTTATTGCTTCTAAACGCTTGAACATGGGCGCCAGGAGCTTATGAAGGCACCTAGTTGAGCGTTGTTTCCACCCAAATCGAAGCAATTCGAACAGCGACTGCCAGTTAAGTCGCCACAGTTATTGAAAGCCATTTTTGCTTGGCCTGGAGGAAAGCCTAGTTTTAAGCCACGTCTTGTATGTGTGGGAAGTGTTTTTTAAAGGCAAGAAAAATGCTGGGTGAAAGTGTGATGCTTCTGTTAACGCTTTTTGCGTTGGGAACGGTGACGGTCACTTGTGGCACTCTTTTTCGTGGTAAGTGAATACGTTAGCGAGTTGTCGCTTTCCTGTCCTTTGTATTTTCGACGGATCGTGACTAGGCGACGTCTATGCTCCTACGATGGTCTCAAGAAAGTGCACTTGCCTATGACTTGACGCCGGTAGTCGCGTGTGCTGCTATTCTGGATCCGTTTTACTGGCTAGAATTGATGAGCGTTCTGAATCTCTCGAAAAATACAAAGAAATGAACATACTCTCCTTATTGCGTTCCAGTGCAAGTTCCGCCCACAGCTTTTAAAACGTCCAGTGAGCAGCATCAATTAGCATTAAGAATACTTACTGTAGTATTCTTTCGCTGTGGTTTCAGCGGTGGCCGCGCTCACGTTCCAGCCTTGGAACGCCTTCCCTGGGAGCAGGAACAACATCTCTCGGACGAGTGCCGTTGCCGCGTAGCCAACGCATCTGACCATCGCGCATCCCAACTTGCGCATGTGCGTCTTCCTGCCCTGGATCAATCACATCAGCTCCAACCACATTATCGGGGAACCTGCCTCGTGATTCAGTTATCACCACTTCGGCATGTCTACATAAACCCTTTCCACAGCAAAGCGACCTTCAGTGGGCTTGGCGGCACGGAAATGATGGGCCACACTTACCTTCGGAATTTTCCCTTCTTGCTTGTACAGGTGAGCAATTGCCATTCCTTGTATGCAAAACGCTCAAGTAACCGCCTTTTATTCGTGCTGCCAAGCCCACACTGTGCATGTAGTATTTTCTATGAATGTTCTTGTGTAATTTTTGACTTGCTTCTAATGGCTGGTGATGTCGAATCCAATCCTGGACCTACTGAACCAACCTTATCCGACCTGCTTAAAGCCATCCAGGACGTCCAGAACGGGCAGTTAACAATGCTTACTGAAATAAAATCAATCCAAACATCTTTATCCGACCACGAAAAAGCTTTCACTGAAGTGAATAACCGCCTTTCTAAAATTGAAGCAGACTGCGCTTCTTTCTCCTCAATAAAACCTGAAGTCGAAAATATAAAATCTATGACAGCTAAAGGCATGGCTGAAATGGAAGCACTGACTGCCCGACTGGACGATATGGAAAATCGAGCACGAAGAAACAATCTAGTATTTTATGGTATAAAAGATTCCGACAATGAATTGTGGCAAGATTCAGAAAAAATAATCACTGAACACTGCAGCCAGTACCTAAACGTATCCCTCGAACCTCGCAGCATTGAACGTGCCCACCGACTAGGCACATATTCACCAAATAAAAACCGGCCGATTATCGTCAAATTAGCTCATTTTAAAGACAAGCAGCATGTACTATCGGTGAATAGCAAATTCAAAGGTACTGGCTTCAGTGTCTCCGAGGATTATTCTCCAAACACCCGTCTCGCGCGGAAAAGCCTCTATGACTATGGTAAACGCGAAGGGCTAAAATTTAAATTACGCCATGACAAGTTGATATCCGGAAGTAAGACTTATATATTTGATCGCACCACTAATCATGTAGTTGAACATGAGCAACCCTAGCAACCACTTCAACAGAATCACACTGCGAAGCAGACTTACCGTTCCTCATTATCATTCTTATTCACTAACATCCGTAGTGTGATCCCAAAACGCGATGCTTTAAGTAACCTCGTTGAATCATGTTCTGCTAACGTAATTCTGTTAACCGAAACTTGGCTCACCTCTACTGTTTGCGACACTGAGATTTTACCCTCCCTTCCGAATTTTGATATATTTCGAGCAGATCGTAGCGAAATGAGGGGTGGGGGGGTTCTCATTGCCACTGATCGCTCATTACGTTGCTCACGTGTGACAATTTCAAGCAAATTGGAAATGGTTTGGCTCTGCTGTAATGCATGTTATCCACGTGTTCTCATTGGTATATGCTATCGCCCCCCAAACAATGATCCTTTATTTAATTCCTTGTTGCATGATGCCCTAAACACGCTAACGACCCTTTATACCAATACTCCAATCTTATTGTTTGGCGACTTCAACTTTCCATCTATCGTCTGGTCGGATCTTGCTTCCACGCTTTCAAAATCTAACCCTGAGTGTGAATTTGTTCACACCTGCCTCACGTTTGGATTAGATCAAATAATCGACCGTCCAACTCGTTTAACAGATCATTCTGCTAATATTCTGGACCTTGTGCTGACATCACAACCTAATAGCTTCTCACCCATCACTTACATTAAAGGGCTCAGCGACCACATGGCCATTCATGCTACATTTTCTTGTGATTTACGAAACGCGAAAAAGATCAAGAAAACGCTTACCCTCTATAATAAAGGTAACTACGTTGGCTTTAACCGCGATCTTGCTGCTTTCCTTGATAACTTTTCGTCTGGTTTTTCACTACGCTCTCTTGAATCTAACTGGTTACTCTTTAAGTCCGAAATGCAACGCCTAATAAATTTACATATCCCGACCATAACCGTAACAGAACGTCCTGGATCCCCATGGTATAACAAAACACTTAAAAGATTAAATAACAAAAAGAAGCGATTATTTCGTGCAGCTAAAACTACAGGCACGGCTACCGTCTGGGAGAAATATTACACTGCCGCGGCTAATTACGATACCGAGGTCATCAAAACTAAGAATAACTTCTACTCATCCACCTTGCCTAACATGCTGCATGAAAACCCGAAGCGTTTCTGGAAAACTATTTGCCCCTCCACCTCTAGCATAATTTCTCTGACTGATAATTCTGGTGTTTCCTCTTCTGAATCAGAGGTTCCTAATATTCTAAATGATGCATTTTGTTCTATATTCACAAACGAACCTCTTAATAACCTCCCTGATGCACCCAGTTTTCTTCACACACCTATGGATAACATTGCATTTGAACCGCGCGGCATCGCCATGGTCATCGATAAACTAAAAAATTCTTCATCCGCTGGTATTGACGGCATCAATGCCAAAATCCTCAAAAACACCAAAGACCTCTGCAGTATCATATTGTCTCTGATTTTTCAGCAGTCATATTCTTCGTGCTCATTACCACGGGACTGGCGCATTGGGAAGGTCATTCCAGTCCACAAGAAAGGTAACAGATCTTCACCACTTAACTATAGGCCAATCTCATTAACCTGTGTTTGTTGTAAAATTATGGAACATATCATATATTCTCATACTGCCAAGTTTTTATCATCTCGTAATTTTTTTTTCATTCTAACCAACACGGCTTTCGTAAAGACCATTCCTGTGACACGCAACTTGTTCTTTTTCTTCATGATATACACGCATGCCTAGATCGTAACATTCCCACGGATTCAATATTTCTGGATTTCGAAAAAGCATTTGATAAAGTCCCGCACGCGCGCCTAATTCTTAAACTGTCACGCCTAAACCTTCATCCCCTAGTTCTGGATTGGATTCGAGCCTTCCTTACTGATCGTTATCAATTCGTTCATGCTAACTCACACTCGTCATCCCTCTCCCCTGTCTTGTCTGGCGTCCCTCAGGGGACCGTTTTAGGCCCTCTTCTGTTCCTTATCTACATAAATGATTTACCCTCTAACATCAGATCTAATGTCCGACTCTTTGCGGATGATTGCGTCATCTACCGCCCAATACATAATTCCTCCGACGCCACCATTCTTCAAGAAGATCTCGCACGCGTCGAAGAATGGTGTAGTACTTGGCTCATGTCCCTAAATAGCAGTAAAACGTCACTTATTTCTTTCCACCGCCGGCGCAACCACCGTGAAAATACTTATACAATTATCAACAATCCTATTTCATCCGTTGACTCATACAAGTATCTTGGTATCCATTTAAGTAAAGATTTAACTGGTCGCATCATATTCACCACATCACCAATTCAGCCAATCAAGTCCTAGGGTATTTGCGCCGTAACCTATCACTAGCTCCCCCTCCCATTAAGCTTCTTGCTTATATAACTTTCATACGTCCTAAACTTGATTACGCATGTGCTGCATATGATCCCCACTATACTAACCTAATCACCACGCTCGAAGCAGTCCAAAACCGCGCCGCCAGATTCATTTGCTCAGACTACTCTCGCTATACTAGCGTTACAGCACTAAAATCTCAGCTTAATCTCCCAACACTGGCCTGTCGGCGTAAAATCGCCCGTCTTTCGCTGTATCATAAATTTTATCACACTTCCGATCATGAAACTGCCCCGATAACACGCGCTCATCGCTTTTCTCGTCATAGTCACCCTAACGCCGTCTACCCTGAACGGGCCCGCACCGAAACATATAAAATGTCATTTTTTCTTCGAACAGCCAATGACTGGAATGACCTTCCATCCGAAGTGGCGGCCATCAAAAATCGTGTTCTATTCAAAACCGCCATTGAAGACCATCTGTGTTCGTATTAACTTTTTGTTTGCCCACCCCTCATGTAATGTCCCCTGTGGACCCTTGAGGAAACAATAAATAAAATAAAATAAAATTGTATAGCACATACAGGATTCAAAATCGGTTTCAGCTCTACCGCAACAGTATTCCTACATTCTCCAGTTTGAAAGTAATGTGTGCCACCTGCCATATCTTCTTCGCAGTTTAGCCCAATGGACAGTTTTCATCTTAGAGACATTCCTACATTTTTTCATGTCTCGTTTCGCTTTCAAATACTCTTAGTACAATTATTGTACTCACATTATTTTGCAGGATAAATACCGAAAAACACGAAACGCCGCGTTGCAACAAATGAGATGTGCAGCGAATGATGCAGACAGGCTCATCATAGATCCTGTCAGCGCTTCGGCGTGTTTTATCTGGCAGTTTTTTTTTTTTCCGGTACCTAAGCAAAAAAATTGGAATATGTTTGCTTCTAAGCCTTTTCTGGCAGTATCAATGCCTCAGAGATGAAAATATGTAACGTCGACCCCTTTTTAAACATATCACGCGAGTGTCGATTAACAAGTGCAACCGCGCCGAGGCGAAGCATGGGAAAATCGTGGATGGGAACAGTCACGCAGCTGGAGCCAGCGTAGTCTTCTCGGCCTTTTTGCTTTGAGCATACAGCGCCCGAACGAATTTCGATGGCCGAATCATGACAACGTTTGTTTAATGTTCAATTTGCTTCGCAATTATTACTTAGGTGCACATCGTAAGGTTTCCTACCCGACGCTAGGCTCTGGTCATGTTTGCGAGTAGGTTCAGATTATTAATCTCACTAAATTAATGCGTCAATATTAGGCGTCTTCAGCGCGTTCGTTTTTTGAAACTACTGCTGCTGATTTCTTAGGCACGCTACGTTGTTTATCGCAAAGGTGGGCTCTCAAATTATAACGTTCGAAACAAACACACCGCATAGGAACTAGTTCACTACAGCTTCTCGAAACTCGCACTAATCGGAACAGCCTTCGCTACAGCCCTTAGCCTCGCATGCTTTCGCCTCTCCTTCGTTTTTTTTTCTTTTTTCGCAAACTTGCCATAAATTATACTATTCAAAATCATAGAAATATTTTCTTCAAGAAACTAGTAGTCGACGCTCGCGCAATCTTTGTACTTGGCAGAGAACAATACCGTACTTCACACACAAGAAAAAAATATTCGGGTTACCTCTTAAGACCATTCTGCTTACCACAGGTCTATGACTGCACTGAGTCATGAAAGCCAGCTGGCTTTTATTTACTCGCAGGGTCGCAGAAGCCGCCCGAGATCGTCACCGACCCGCCCTGCAGCACAGAGTGTGGACCACTTGCTTTGAAACTGGCCAGCGATGACGAGGACCTCGGTTTCGCCTTAAGCCCGCCTCCAGCCGACGAAGGTCTAGCACGACAAAGACGGAACCTGGTTTCTGACATGTTATCAGAAGCCGCTCGCATTTCATCGGCGTTAGTCGAGGATCTGTACTTCCCACCTAATGACTCCGCATAGATCTGTACCAACATGACTAAAATGTATTTATTTAGGCTCACGCCGAGGTGCATCGAAGAGTGCGTTGTTACCAGTGCGGTATCCGACGAGCGCTTGCCTTTCATGATGCCATCGACAGCGCATTGACGAAGACAGCAGCGGGTCTCCTATCGCGATTCTGTCTCAGGCTTTTGTGATTTTGTTATGCCTCTTTAATTGATTACAATTTTAAATTATCACACTTTCCTTTACAATAAACACAATTCCTGGCTGGAAATAAACACCGTTCCTATTATCTACCCTTCATCTGATGTTTTCTTTATTATTTGGTGCCTTTACGACTTCAGATTCGAGCTACCGTGACTAGAACGCTCCGCCGGTGGTCTTCTTCGCGTACTAGAAGCAAGGCTCGTCATAGGCTGACTTATTTTCGGCTCATGAAGAGGCCAACTAGTCCTTTGTTTTATGCTACGGCGATTATAGCTTGAAGTTAGCAGGGCTCGTAGAAATCATTTGCTGATTGTGGAAAGATACCATTACGTGTTATAAAGGCTTCTTTTGCTTGCCTTGAACGGGGAAAATTGATGGTACGCAAATCATCATTGCATGCATGAGAATAACACCAATGCGACGGACACGAGTGGTATCTTAGACTGAAATTTGTTTTGTTCCTAAAGTGAGGGCGGTGACAGCATAGACCTTACTTCCAGAAAAAATACAGAGATGAACATGAAGGTTACAGGTACACAGCCACCGTCAGCCGTGAGTGGTTTAAATTGATTTCTAAAATTGGCATCTCTGAACACCTCGCAGTTTCGTCCTCAAAGGAGCTTCTGGGGCACTTCTGCGCATCAGAAATTCTTAGTGTAACAAATATTTCGTGGCATTTATATCACTTTAGTAGCTCGTCTTGTGAGATTTGTTACGTTTCAATAGTCGCATTTTGTGTATTGTGCAATATATTTACGTAATATTTCGGAATTATGACAATATGCATACTAAATATCCTTGTACTAATAGATATCTTTCACAGTACCATCTTTTTAGCATTTACGCTAAGCAATATTACCTTTTGCTTGATGTAATATGTCCAATTTCAGTACACTTTTTTGAGCACTAATGTGTCCGCTGGGGGTTAAGCAGGCCGCAGTGCTTGAGTTAAGTTCAACCACGCATGCGCGACCAAAATACTAAGCCACTCTGCACATTGAACCTTGCTCGCTGGCCCCATCGTGAGTTGCCACATCATGTTTGCTTCTGCCACATTAAAGGCGGTCACGCTGGTGGTGTTAGAGCAAACCCGGTTTAATTTTCTGCGGCGTATGCCACATTCATATCATCACGCATGACATAAAACGTTTTCTGCAAGATAGGAAAATTGCTGACGAAAGGCCATACGTTTAAGAACCACCGCACAGTGCACTGTGTGCGTATTTGGACTACGTGCTTACATATAGTTACTACCGACAACGCTATTTTGCGCCTGTGAAGAACAATAACATCGATTCCTGTACAACCGAGTGCAAGGTGCAACGCAGGCAGGGCATGTCGAGACAAGCACAGTGTGGTAAGATAACCGGTTCATATGACAGACCCGCAACGCCAACACGCAAATCTGTCGAGCTGTGACATTGCCCTTTCTGAAATAGCGGAGTTCTATCCGGCCATTTGATGAAGTTTATTAGCCTTAATTATTCAGGTTTATTTATGCACGTCAGGTAGGAAGCACTAAGCTGGCTCCGCTGGCTTAACGTGAACAGAGGCCTTATTGTCGTAATAAATTGAACGCAGAATAGAGAAACGTTGCCGCTCCTGTTTAGCTTGGCTAAAGTATACACACATCCAAAAGCAAATTTAACACTCGATCAGCTATGTTTCGCTTCGCTTAGATTTGCTTTCGCATGTCTTCTCATGGTTAAATAAGTGTTTAACTAGTACTTTATACTTTTATTCAGAAGAAGGACACCTGTATTTTATGAAACTCGCCCAATTCAGCGTTCTTGTGCAGGACACCTCGTTAAAGTATTTGGTGGAACTTTGCAACTTGGTGCAACTTAATGGAATTTGTGGTGCAACTTGGTGAACCTTGGTGCAACTTTGTGCAATGGGGCCAAGGTGACGTAGACAACGAAGTCTAACCGCAGCTAAGCACCTAAACACAGCCTAATCACTCAATGCCTCGTACTCACACCCGCCGTCCTGTGCCACTATATCTCTCTGTCATCCTGGCAACCGCACCCGGCACGTGTGGGACTACAGCTGTCAATTATCCCGACCACACCGGGCACGAGCGAAACGTCTTAGTTCTCCTTGTCTAGCATCATTCCAGCGCGGTTGCCATGGAGACAGCCACCGCTAGTTAGTGGTTGATAGTGGTCGATGATAATAGTTAGTGGTAATTAGTGACAGTGATGTATGATGACAGAGATGACAGACTATAACGCCATCACCTGGCTTACAACGTCATCACATCCCGCCATTTCTAATAACCAGAACCGACGTCATGATGACGTCACATTCGGTCATAGCGTCACGACTGGTCATGATCTGGACATAATATGCCCGGACCGGGTTTACAAATTTCCCAACTTGCAGGCGCCGCCATGCGACTGCCTCCCTATTGTTTAGACTTTTATCCCGTGGTGGCACCAGTTAGGACTTAACCTATAATTTTGAAGAATTTCCATATAATTTTGCAGACGATCATCCATGTTCCGGCAGTCGGGCGGCTCCACAGTTACCCGGAAGTAGAGACCTCGGGCTATCTCATGGGCCGCTTCGTTGCCAGGAACAGACTTGTGTGCAGGGGTCCAAATTAGGCGAATGTTCCTGTTTAGTCGGCTGCTGGCCAGAATCCTTGCCGCTTCTGGCGAGGCATCCCTTTCCAAACTTCCAAATAGTCGTTTCGCTATCGCTGATTATGAGATTTGCTTGCGTTCCGACGCAAACGAGCGCTATTGAATCTTCAGCCGTTTCGGCGTCGCGGCTTCTAATGGTGGCGGTTGATACCGGGCACCTTGACGGCGACCGCCGCCCCCGTTTTGCCGCTTGCCGCATCAAGCGAACGAGAGGCTGCTCCTGCGCCTCTTCACTAACACAATGCTGTTTCCGGCAGTACTTAAACATTTTCACTCACAATTCACTGGCCAGTGCCAGTACTGTAGGGAGGTGGCTCACACCTACCACATGGTATGGGCCTGCCGACGAAACCCATCCCTTCCCCCATCCCTAACCCTTCCCGGGAGGACTGTGAGGCGACCCTGCTCGGCTGCTGCGACCTACAGGCCCAAAGGGCCTTAACGCGGCGTGCGCGGGCGGCGGCAACCGCCAATGGGTTCCCTGACTAGGGTCTCCACCCAGTATTATAAGGGCGAAGCCCTTAAGGCTCCGCGTCAAACCTCCCAATATGAAATAAACGTTTTCACCACCACCCCCCACGTACGCAACCGACTTGCTGTCCATCGAAACGTCCAATTAGTGCTTCTGCTCTCTTCCTCCTCTCTCTATTGAATATGGGATACATGTTGCAGTGGTAAGACGTTTTGCCTTCGGCGGCTGCGTTTCGATGGAGTCGTCCGTGTGCTGTGCGATGTCAGCGCACGTTAAATATCCCCAGGTGGTCGATATTACTCCGTAGCCCTACACTACGGCTCCTCTTTCTCTCTTTCCACTTTCACCTCCCTCCCTTCTCTTACGGCGCAGTTGCGGTGTACACAGAAAAACAAGTAAGACAGCTACCGCGCCTTTCCCTTCCTATAAATCGATCAAATCAATTAGTGGTATGACGCCCGACTACTGTGCCGGAGTACCCGGGTTCTATCCCGATCTCGGCAGCTACGCTTTGATGGAGGCGAAACGAAGAGGTGTCCGTGTGCTGTGCTTCGGTGGAGGTGGACGACGGCTGTTGTTGCGGCGCGCGTCTTTCTCTCCCTCTTCTTTCCTTTCTTGTCTATTTTCTCTTCTGTCCGCACGAGGCAGCGGAGGTGGCTCAGCTACAGAGCCAGTAGCAGGCCCGTGCATTTTCTTTTCTTTCTTCCTACAGCCACAACAAAAACAACATGTCAGAGCACGCTAAAGATACCCAGGTGGCCGAAATTACTCCGTAGCCCTCCACTACGACTCCTCTTTTTCTCTTTTCACTTTCACTCCCACCTTCCTCCCTTCCTCCCGTCCACAGCAACAAGGTTGACAGATATTGCGTCTTTCCCTTCCTCTGAACCAATTATTATATATCATTATTAAGAGGGAGTGGGGGGGGGGTGATTGATATTATGTCCGGATGGACGATAGAAAAACGATAAATGCAAGCACTGTGGGGAGAGAGGGACACCCGACCATATAATGTCGGGATGTGCTAGCTCCCCAGGGGTTAAAACAAATATAAATTGTAGAGAAGCCTGGGAAGCCCTGTTGCAGAGCGAAGTGCCTGCTCCACAGCAACAAGCCACCCGCCTGGCGGAAGAAGCAGCGAGCAGCCAACACCTCTTTGCCTGCTTCTGATCGCAGAGGTCTCGGCTCCCGTCCCTTAGGCCTGCGTGCCGGGGGCGGGCATTGGGGGCCTCCTTATCCGGTGGAAAGTTATCACATCACATTACGCATATACGAAGCTGACCCAGTCGGGAGGCCGATCCAGCCGTCCATGCGGTGCCTTTCACTTGGCGCTTCCTCGAATGTCGCACCACACAAAATACAGAATCTGACTCAGTACAGCAGGCATCAGAAAGCAAGGAAGCAAGCATGTCAGCCGAGACAACCAAGAAAGCCAAGATGGCGGTGGGGCAAGCAGCGATGAAACCAAGATGGCTCTTCGGATCGGGAGGAAGATGGGAGAACGCTCGGTTACATCACAAACGCTGCGTTTACATGCAGAAGAGTATAAAATCATTGTTCGCCCGAAAGGTGGAGTATATCTCGGGCTCCTTAGAGGAGTGCTAATTCAAGAGGCCGTATGGAACGCCGCTGCGCTCAGTGCCGAAGAAACGCAGGTAAACACAATCCACAGGAATGAGAAGCAGAACACCATTCTGGTTAGTACACCCAGTAGAAAAAGAGCAGACCTGATCAAAGAAATAAAGATCGAAAAGGAGATATACGAGGTGTCATCGTATCTCACTGCTCCGGAGAACTGCGGAAAAGAGGTGATTCATGGCGGACCCCACCGGGGTGGCGCAGTGGTTACGGCGCTCGACTACTGTTCCCAAGGACGCGGGATCGAATCCCGGCCTCGGCGGCCGCTTTTCGATGGAGGCGAAAAGCAAGGCGCCCGTGTGCTGTGCGATGTCAGTGCACGTTAAAGAACCCCTGGTGGTCGAAATTTCCGGAGTCCTCCACTACGGCGTCTCTCATAGCCTGAGTTGCTTTGGGACGTTAAACCCCACAAACTAAACCAACCAATCATCCACGGCGTTCCGCTGGACCACAGCCAGGAATAAATCGAAAGTCGCTTTCAACACGATGGACACCTTAGCCCTAAAAGCCATTACTGACTTTTTTAACAAACATTGGCACGAAGGCATTGTGCCTTCTGGGAGGACCCACGCTAAGGTCACTTTCATCCCCAACCCAGGCAAACTGATAAACATAATCTCCGCCCTATTTCCCTCACCTCTTGTCCTGGAAAGCTCTTACAGCATTTCGTTCTCGACCACTTTCAGAGCTTCCTAGAGGGCAACCATCTTTCCTCGATTCGATTTTCGGCTTTCGCCGATCTTTGTGTATCCATGACGTCATGTTCTAGCTCTCCGAATAGGTCATTCACCCCCTTCACGCCAAGCCCACTCGCGCGATGATGGAACTGGACTTGACAAAAGCCTTTGACAACGGCCTCCATACCGCCATCATAGACGTCGTTTCCACCTTTAACGTGAGTTCCCGTGACCATATGGTTATATCATGGCTTTTATGCCCGTCGCATGGTTGAGATCCCATTCGGCCCCCTCTCCCGTTTTACCTCTTGGAAATCGAGGTGCCCCTCAGAGTTCTGTTCCATCTTCCCTTCTCTTCAACATCACCCTTTTTCCCATTTCCATCTGCTTTAGCTGCCATCCCTAGCATCTCCTATGCTTTCTAAGCCGATGACATCACCCGCTAGGGGACTGCCGACAATATTGCAAAGATGCAAGTCATCCTCCAGGCTGGCGCAGACGCGGTCGCAGATCATGCTCGCGCCATCGGGCTGGCAGGCTCCCCGTCCAAATCGGAGCTTCTGTTCCTCCTGGCTCAAAACCTGATTCCCGCCTCGTTCCATACCCTTAGCATCACTATCGACGTACATCCCGTCCCCTCTGTCTCCTGCATCCGTACTCTCAGTTTCCTTCTCCAGTCCAATAGCAAACACCACTGCTGTCCTTTCCCTCCTTACTACCACCGTTTAGCAGACGGTGCTGCTCATCCGGTGGGTCGCAAACCGGCACGACAGCACGCCTGAGTATGACCTCCGTCGTTTTGTGCAGGCCTTTGACCTCAGCCGTCTTGTCTACTCCCTACCCTGTCTCTTTCTATCTCGTGCCGATGAAGACAAGACCAACCATCTCATCCGCCGAGCTTACAAGTCGTATCTCGGGCTCCCCACTCCCACCCCAACTTCTCGTCTGCTGGCGATGGGCGTCTACAATACTCTTTCAAAACTTGTGGAGGCCCATCGCATAGCACACCTCGATCGTCTATCTCATACCTCCTTGTTTTACTTCACTTGACCCCTGCCTCCCCTGTCAGTATCACCCATCCCTTACCCCACTCTATCTACTCTATGCTCACTGTCAACCCCTTTCCACGAATATGTACCCTAAGCATCACGCCGCTCGCCAATCTGTCCGCGCCTCCACCCTCTGGTGCCAGTACGGTACATATATGGTCCGACGTTTTGTATATTGATGAGGCACCATACCTCTCGCACCCCATCTATGCCCTGGCCATTGTCTGAACGCCTCCCTCCGCCGCCATACTCCTTGCTTTCACTTCCAATGCCGCAGAGAAAGCAGCCATCGCCCTCTTCATTCACGACACACCGGCTCTTTTCACATTTATCGACTCGGAGATTGCAGTCCGCAACATTGCAAAGGGTCCAGTCTCTTCCTCTGCGCTCAACATTCTTCAGCACAATAAAGGCTCCCCTGGCAGAGCGATGATGCACTATGTACGCACCAAAATAAAAGATGACAGCAGGCTAATGTTATATGAAGCAACACCAACGCCGGCGTTGGACAACACGAAAGGGCTCACTCGACCACAAGAGATATTTCTCAACAAAGTAATAACAAATGCAGCTTGCACACCACACATACTTGACAAGTGGTTTCTTGGTAGACACGAAGCACTCTAACACTTCGGCTGGTACCTCTAGTTTGGGAGTAAATAAAGAGCTTATCATCATCATCTACACAACACATGCATCCACTGTCAAAAACAGTGTACAGCCGACCTAAAACACCTTATATGGCAAGGTCCATCATTTTCATGAGGAAGAAACAAAATTACTCACATTCCACACGAAGACATGCCCACCCTAGCAGATCAGATTCTATCAAGCATCGCAATACAGCATTTCATTGATACATTGATACGGCAGTGAGAGCAGCCTGCTTCGAGTAGTGTGAGGTCGACTTACAGCGCGACGATCGGCAGCATGGCAAGCAACGAGCAACAGCTTGAAGAAACGTGAAGACGAAGCTACACTCCCACCCCTCTTACTCCCTATTTACCCAAACCGTCCGAGAGCCATCCCTTCATTCATTCCCCCTTTCCCTTCCTAACCAACTCTTCTGGGTTCCGACTAACGTGAGGCACCCTGAAAATGGGGCGACAAATGCTATCGCTGGCGAGATCACCGCCCGAACTGGCCTCCTCCACTCCGGGATGGACATGCCTGACGGTTGTTGTTGTTGCGTTATTGTGGCTGTAGGTAGAAGGAAAAGAAAATACACGTGCCTGCTACTGTCTCTGTAGCTGAGCCACCTCCGCTGCCTCGTGCGGACAGAAGAGAAAATAGAGAAGAAAGAAAAACAAAAGGGAGAGAAACACGCGCGCCGCAGCAACAGCAGTCATCCACTACCAAAGCAGTGGCGGGTGCAATGACGGCCTACAGAGAGAGAGAGAGAACAACTTTTATTTAAAATGCCTGCAGAATCGGTTAGGCTCCCTCCAAGCAGGGAGGACAAGCTTTTACCGTGACGCGGCCACTACGTCAGTCTCGTGCGTTGTGCTCCTTGAGGTCTTGTTACGTCCCTCGCTACTTCCGCGGGTTCGAGAGGGCCGCTGCCCCCTTCTTGGGGGTGCTGCCCCCCCTCTCCGCGGTTTCGCTCGGTCGCTGCCTCTCTAGAGCTGCCGAGACCTGCTGGACGGCCTTGAGTTGTGTCTCTTGATCACAGCTCCTCGTTGCAGCCTCTAGCTGCGGCGAGATCGTCGTCTTCTCGCTGGCTTCGCGCGGATTTACGCTACAGTCCCAAAGGATGTGAGCCGCGGTGGCTCTCTCCTTCGCGCACAGTCTACACATGTCGCTCGCGTGCACACTCGGACACATGTGCTTAGCTAGCACCGGGGTGAGCAGGGACCCCGTCTGTAACTGTCTGTATAACACTGCCTCCTTCCGGGTAAGCCCCGGGTGAGGTGGCGGCATAGTCTGTCTGTTCAGTCTGTACCATTTCACTATTTAACAGATAAAATTCGGTGGCAGGCTAGCCCCGCCCTCATCACCTTCCATGATATTACACTCCACTTCCACAGCTCCCGCTTATCCCTCCCTCCCCCTCACAAGTCCCTATCTAAGATCGAACAGAATGCGTGCTGCGATTTACAGGACCACACTTTCCTCTCCCATGGACGCCTTGCCTTTATTCACCCCTGTGCCTTCTCGCCCAGATGGACGCTATGCAGCTCTCCCCGGGAAGACTATGCTCACATTCTGTACTCGTGTCTGGTACACTTTCCCCCGTCTCCTGGCGATTAAACAGCCCGCAACTGCGGGAGGCTCCTTTGGCCGGCTCGGAGTCGCATATTCAACAGCTTTTTATGACCTGGGCAACGAAATCGCCGCCAGGCATGACCTGGAGGCCACGACCGCCAATCGGAAGGCCATCCACGGAACGGCGACAAATTTTCTTTTGGCTTAGATTATATAAAGTTTTTACCACCCCCTTCCATTTCACCTACATCGAAACGCAGCCGTCGAAAGTCTAGTTCGGCTCCAGATACTCCGGTACAGTAGTTGTTGGCCATCTTGCCCACTGCGCCACCACGGTGGCGTTTCCAACACATTTAGGATGTTATTATGGCATCCCGTTATAAACGAAAAAGCGCGAAAACCACGGCAATTGATCAACACTATAATACTTTTTTTAGCGTGTGGTATTTTATTATATACAAAAAAATAAATTTACAATATTCATATATATAGAAACAAAAAAATGCATTATCGAATATGAATTCGACAATAAGGTGCATGCTTTACGTGAATTCTGCATACATTTAGCCGGCTTCCGGCTGCCCAAAGGCCCTAGAAACTTGGGACTGCTGCCACAAGAGTAATCCTCGCAGCTTATTGAGCGTTTCTCACAGCTGAAACGCTTCTGGATAATCGCTACACGTGTTTTCAGATTGTTCGCTTCCTTACGGAGAGGTCTGTGCCCTTATATCACGACGAGTTCTCCAGTGTAGCATGGAAGTTTGCTGTTCCTTTGGAAGGACCCTCAAAACTGGAGCTTTAAAGTACTGCTTTTTCAAGAGTGCGAACGCCGGACGTGTAAGAGCATCCAAGCAATGTCTCCACAAGCGTTGCTGAAATCCGCTGCTGAGCTGTCTTTCACACCAGATTTCTCGGCTGAAAGTAGAAACAGCATCAGGAATAAAATGCTACCTAGCAATAATCTCTCCACGTGACATATGCATAACGAAAATTTTCTCAGACGCACCTGGAGTATAAGCCAGGGCCTTGCTTCCTGTTCAGCCACGTTCGGTGTCGGTAGCGGCTGAGAGTATATCGCTGCAGAGATTTGGCCCGGTGCCTCTGATCGGCCTGTAATAGATCCCATAGCATGGGTGGCAATCTTAGCAGAAAAAGTACGGAACACGTTTTCAAGTGGAGTCTTGGAAATCTTGGCGAAATTGAAGCATTCGGCAAGTACCTTAGCGTCCATATCATTTCGCTGTGTTATAATAAGGCCTTGGTTGATAGTAGTGGTAGGATCCGGGCACTTCTTTCCTAAAGCCACCAGTACGGTTGCTTCATCTTCAACGGGGGATCGAATCCCGGCCTCGGCGGCAGCTTTTCGATGGAGGCGAAAAGCAAGGCGTCCGTGTGCTGTGCGATGTCAGCGCACGTTAAAGAACCCCAGGTGGTCGAAATTTCCGGAGTCCTCCACTACGGCGTCTCTCATAGCCTGAGTTGCTTTGGGACGTTAAACCCCACAAACCAACCAACCAACCTTATCCTCTTCCTTTCAGATGACGTAACATCATTTGAGAGAGGCTGTACGGGCTGCTTTCTTTTCCCCTCCAGTGGAACGCTGACAGGTACGGTTGAGGTTGAGGTACGGTTCTGATGTGCTAGCCTCGGAAACGTGGACATGCCTGGAGACGACGAAATGTTACGCGTACAGGAAGTGGCCGACATCTGGATATGTGTGCCCGTAGCTTGCGCGGTATCCTCACAGCAAGTGGTCTCAATATGAGAAGGTATCAGAAGGCCTAGAGGCTTGTGTCCCTGCTGTGTGACTTCGTGGAGGGTCGGCACTCAGCTGCTCTGCCATCGGAGCCGGCTGGCGTCCGATTCCTTGTTTTCGAAGAGAACACTGATGATAGCAAGGACGATTGTGCGACTATTCCTTTGTAAAGAAGGACACGCTGTGCACCCAAGCCTATTACTCCAAAGAGAAGAAAAAGCGAATCACAGTCATAGAGAGGGTGCTTGATTCACTGCCCTCTCCTTCAGATAGTTTCGTTACGAGCTTCACACTCTGTTATGGTGTTTCCCGGTCACACTACTGAGTCAGCTACCACCACTGACGATGATGATTATGATGGTTTATTGACCGTTCTCTTCCAGTCGTGCAAAATAAAAAAAGAACAACACAACGTACCAAAAGAAAAAAAAACACAGCAAAGAGTACACAACAACACACATCTAATACGTGAACAAATTCTTACCCACCAGTCGGCGAGTCGCCTTTTGGCTGTCTTACAGCGGCTGTTCTTGCTGCAGCACTCGCACCTCCACCGGGAGGATCGTCAGACGTGTGGAAATCTTGCGCCTGTGCGTGTGTGGTGTCCTCTGGAAGCATTGGCCGGATACTCGCGCACCGCACTACAATATATTCGATTGTTTCGGCTTCACCACCGCACAACCGACACAGTGTGCACGAGATCGTTTCGTCGTATCGGCTCCGGTATGACAGCGTTCTGAGAGCTCTCGCTCTAGACAAAACAAAAAAAGAAGGCGCAGCCGACACTATTGTCGTAGAGATGGTCCTGACCGATGCTATGCTTGTGGCTCCGGTATAAAGTCAGGGTGGCTTTCACTTCCATTCTTGCACACCACAGGACGAGTCCAGCCTCGGCTACTCGTTCGCGCACCTCGGCAGCCAATTTGCCTGCCGTGTTTGCAGCCATGGGGTTCTAGCAAAACCCTATCCTCTTTACTGTTACTGTAACCTATTCACTATTAGCAGCTAGTTAAGGTAAAAGAGCAACAGCTCCATGAAGCTAGCAATCGAAATTCTTTGCATGCCCGACTTCACAATACTTGAGTAGTTTAAGGAAATTAAAAACATATCTGGAGATAGTTGAGGCATTTTACATTGATAAGACTAAAGATACGCGTACGGCTAAGCCGTCGGTTAAGCTTCAAAGTAAGGAATTCGCTCTGTTATATAAATATTTGATTTCTTTCTGCCCTTTCACTGGTTTGGGTATTGTGCGCGCGCATCTCAGGGCGAGTCTTCGTTGTCTTATTTCTTTCAATATATTTTCAGATGTTAGCCCAGCCTCGTTTTGTTCGCTTCTATTCTCTATGTCTTGTCGTTCGGCTTGTTTAAAATGAATGCTTACCAACTGCCCAGCCGTCAGCCTTTGTCGTTACTCATGACTATTCAGTCACGACAAATGACTAATTAGTACTAGTCCGTGAATAGTTAGTCATTAGTTGTACTGGTTAGTGGCTAGTCAGTCATCAGTACTACAGCACTTATGACCAATCGTCTGTAGGCTCATGCGCACAGCTGTTTCGCTCGACGTAACCCCTCGCTGCTTAACGGTCATGGCGCTGCCATGTTAAGAGCTCGTTGTTGTTGTTGTTGTGGCTGTAGGAAGAAGGAAAAGAAAATGCACGGGCCTGCTACTGACTTTGTAGCTGAGCCACCTCTGCCGCCTCGTGCGGACAGAAGTGAGAAAGTAGAGAAGAAAGAGAAAGAAGAGGGAGAGAAAGACGCGCTCTGCAACAGCCGTCGTTCACCACCTAAGCGGTGGCGGGTGCAATGACGGCCTACAATAGACAAAACTTCTCTGGTTGGCTAGCCCCCGCCGCAAGCGGAGTTGACCTATTTGTCCCAGCCCCGTAGGACCGGAACCGCGACCCTTCACGCCCTGTTTAAGAACTCGAAAACCTGGCGTAAGAAGCTCTAGATACAGTAGGAAGATTGGTTTGGTTTGGTTTTGGGGTTTAACGTCCCAAAGCGACTCAGGCTATGAGAGACGCCGTAGTGGAGGACTCCAGAAATTTCGACCACCTGGGGTTCTTTAACGTGCACTGACTCCGGAAGACTCCGGTGATCCGTTAAGTTCGTCTTTGTTTGACCTTGGCGCACCCCGAGCCCGTGGCGTGGCGGCGTAATCGATATTGACGTCAGCGACTGTGGATACCTACACCTAACCAGATCAAGATACTATCTTCATACTTTTTCTTGTATATTGTACGTTATAGTTTATAAGAAAGGAAACTTGCAGTATCTGTCTTTAAAGTTCAACGTTGTTCAAGGTGATATCGCACAACCCAGGGCTACCTCACCGTTTAAAGGCTTACTGTCCACCCTCCGGTAGAAAATATGTTCTTCCCCGGTGATGGGTTGGTTTGGTTCGTAGGGTTTAACATCCCAAAGCGACTCAGGCTATGAGAGACGCCATAATGGAGGACTGCAGAAATTTCGAGCACCTAGGGTTCTTTAACGTGCACTGACATCGCACAGCACACGGGCGTCTTGCGGCCGCCGAGGCCGGGATCCGATTCCGCGTTCTTGGGAACAGTAGTCTAGCGCCGTAACCACTGCGCCACCACGACGGGGTTCTTCCCCGGTGACTGTGAGACTGCGCCCCCAGAACGCAAGGCTGCAAAATGTTTTTGAAAAGAGTAACTAATAACGCAGTAATCACCCGATTCTGTCGTGTTTCTCTCCTTCCGTTCCCTCGCAAAGGTTTTTCAATCTCCTGCCCGGTCGCTTAGTCTCCGCAAGACAAATTCCCTTTCCTACGCGTTTGGCGGGAGATGGGGCGTGGCACTCCGCCTGCACAAAAAGAAAAAAAAAAACGGGCGAGGGAGCGCGCGCCGCCGGATTCAGTCCGGCCGTGGCGAGGAACAAGCGTGCAGCGAGCGGTAGACACCCATCCTTCACCCTCAGACAGCGCGACGGACCAATGGATGTCGTTTTCGACTACGACGCCATCCTGGCGGCTTGTAGACAAAAGGAGGAAGCTGGTTTCCCGACGGGTACGATGAGAAAGCTTTGATTTGTATTTTTGCTGCTTTGCAGCGTGCGTATCGCTGTAGCATTTTGCACAGACTATATCCGGTACCTGATCGAAACACTGGGCTCCTTTGCTTAAAAAGTCCTTCCCTGGACAGTGGCCGTTTTAGTTAGGTTTTGGGAAAACGAAAGCGCAGTAATATTTCTGTGAACACAATAAAATCGTGAAAACCCACACTTAGTTGAGTCAAGATCATTTCAAAGGCAAATTTAGTGTCACACGAAGATATGCAATATCTAGCGCAGTTTACACTTCCTTTGTATGGTTTATAAGGGAGGAAAGGCGCGGTATCTGTCAAGATCACTTGAAGGTGAAAACCGCGCGTGCATACCCGACGCCTCGAGCTACCTGGCGTAGTGAAGCTGTCGCTTCAAACGCATACGGATAGAGCGTCAAGAAAAGGTGTGCATGTGGCAAGATGGTTGATGTCAGTTAATTCGGTAAATTACACTCACATAAGTCGATCAGACGTCTAAATAACCTGGAAGGATAGTATCGACGTTCAGATGGTGCCTCGTGGTACTCTACTTCCCGGTAGGCAGGCCTAACTTCCCATGGCGGGAAATTGTAAATATTTGAACGTGTATGAACAGTAAAAGCTGTCATTTGCGTGCGAAACTAGATGGAATGTTAGAAAATGTGTAAATGGAGGTAATTAAGGAACTGTAGTCTGAAATATTACTAGAGGACTGCAGAATCTTCAGTGCGGAAATGCGAAAGGTTTAGTAAATCGCGCGTTCCTAGTCGAACGCGCCTTGTGCTGAACTTGGCTGAACATCGAAGTTCACTGGCGTTCCATAATTGATTCACAGAAAGAAAAAAGGCGCAGTAATTATCACTCGCGGTGTCTCGCTGACACATCTCGCCGGCAACACAACGCTCAGGCTTACGTAATTTCGGAAAAAAATTGAGGCGCTTTAGTAGTGCCTACCTACAGGCGTCTTTATCGCACAGTTCACGGACGCTTCTCCGTTTCGCCTCCAATGAAACGCAGTCGTCGGAAGTCGGCTTGACCACGAGTGCTCCGGTGCAGTAGTTGGGCATCTAAACCACTGTTTTTAACACAGTTAAAATGTGATTACGGCATTATTCCGTAATAAAAGATAAAGCGCTAAAACTATAGATATTGATCAACGCCATATTTAACGTGTCGTATTTTATTATATACAACAAATAAAATTACTATATTCGTTCATATAAAATCAAACAAAATCGAAATGTCCAGTATGAATTCTAATGGAAGGTGCGTAGATCACGTGAAACCTGCGTAGATTCAGCCCGCTCCCGGCAACCCAATGGCCCTCAGAACTGGGAGCTGCGGCGAAGAAGCTACCATCGCAGCACACACCGTTGTTCACTGCTGAAACGCTTCTGGAATACCAATGCGCGTCTTTTCAGCTTGCTCGCGTTCTTTCCAAGCTGGGCTTTGCCGGACATCGCTGCGAGTGCTCCAACGAGGCATGGACGTTCCATCGGATGCCTGTTTTGAACTGGAGAATTACTACTGCTCTTCCAATCTTCCAAGAACACGAACACCGGTCGTGTTTGGGGGTGCACACAGCGTCTCCAGAGGCGTAGCTGCAGCCGGCACACCAGATTTCTCGGCTGAAAAAATAAATACCCTATGCGTTTAAATGCGACCTAGCTGATACCTCTTCGCACGACATATCAAAAAAGTAAGATTTTTCAGACGCACCTGTATTATACACTTCCAAGCCATGGTCTCTGTTCCTGTTGAGCCATGTGCACTGCCGGTAGCGGCTGAGGGTGGATCCCTGCAGGGGCCTGGCATGGTGCTCCTGATTGACAGGTAGTAGATCCGATGGCAGACTTGGCAGTTAATGCGGTCAAAGCATGGTATGCGTCCAATAGAGGCGTCATGGAAATCTTTTCGAAATGTAAGTATTCGTCACGTGCCTGAACGTCAATGTCATTTCTTCGGCCTGTGCGCTGCGTTGTAATTAAGGCTTGGTTGATGGTAGTAGTGCTGGGATCCCGGCATGTCTTCCTTGTTGAACCCGCCAATATTGCTGTTTCATCTTCAGCGGCTCCTATTGCTCTTATCCTCTTCCTTTCAGATGACGTAACATTGCTTAAGAGCAACTGTACTGCCTGCTTTCTTTTCCGCTCCAATGGAACGCTGATAGGCACGGTTGGGGCCTTTTGATGTGCTATCCTCGGAGACGTGAGCGCGCCTGGAGACGTCGAAATTTTACCCGTACGGGGAGGGCCCGAAGTCTTCATATATGTGCTTGTAGCTTCAGCGGAAAGCGCGCAGCAAGATGTCTCAATATTAGGTTAAGATGCTTGTGCACCTGATGCATGACTTCTTGGAGGGTCGACTCTGAGCTGCTCTGCCATCAAATCCGGCAAGCGGCACGGATCAGCGTCCTTCTTTTCTGATAGATTGGATTGGATTGAATTGGTACTGAGGCGTCCCTTTTTTACCCCGTGGACCAGAAAGGTCATAGCCAAGTCAATTCCCTGCTGTGACGGAGTCTGTCCCGCCATGGAGCAACGCCACCAACACTATTTATCTAGTATGCCTTATCCAGTTCACAAGGTGTCGTTTAGTTTGTATGACTATCCCTCTGCAAAGAGAGAGGCGTTGTGCACCAAATCATTTTGCGTGAAATGAGGAGAAAAAGAATCAAAGGCTTTGAGAGGCTGCTTGATTCACTGAGCTCTCCTTCAGTTAGTGTCACTACGAATTTCACAATCTATTATGCCATACTAAATCAGCCAACGTTACTTGTAACGTTACTAGTTTGTTATAGTAACGTTGGAATCAGCCGCCACGTTTCGAGAAATCGACTTGTCTTCGTTTGCGCCCAGACGAAGACAAGTCAATTTATCGCTGCCAACAGCTTGATGGCGCCCCCTACAGACGAACTGTACATGTTTGTGTGCACGCCTACATGTGTGTGGGAGCAGCCAGCGGAAATGCATGCCTTCATATACCTCCTTGAGGAAACCTTGATGTGCTGTTCCGTTTCAGTTTTGTTCACGAGAACTTAAAGATACAAATTTCGAACTCATCGAAACCTTGGAAGGGGAAGACGAGTGACCTGCTTGATTGGAGCAAGTGGGAATATATCTTATCGCCAACTATGTTTCGGCGAGAACAGGGCCACCTTCCTTACATGATGTGGCTCGAGGACGTATGCATATCAGCGGAATCTTGTCAAGAGCAATTCATCGCACAATATAAGCTTGGATGAGAGACAGAGAAGACTTTATTTCTAAAAAAGATGAAACTTTTCGTCCCTTTCTCATCCACTAGAGATGGCTGGCGGCTGAAGTTAGCGACTTGTGAAGCTCTCTGAGGACCTAGATGGGCGACAATTGCTTCCCGTTTTTCAAGCGATGGAGATGTAACCAGATCAGCCAGACGGGGGCCTCCGCTCAGTGCCCGACTATGTGCTTTAAGGTAACGACAGGCTCAGCGCACAGCTGGCGGTACAGGATTACTATATCGGGAAATAAGTACAGGAGTTTGTTTGGCTGCTACGGCCTTTGTAGTCGCCGCGGGGTAGCCTGTTCTCGGCTTTGTGAATCGTACGTAGGAGAATATTCTCAACATTCACGGCAAGCACTATACGCTCCCAATACATGCACTATGGTCTAGCATATTCGATTCAACACATGGTTGCGCCGCCATGCCGAGTGGGTGATTGATTACGTTCCAGCATTGAAGAGTTTGGCCGAGTATAATGACTTCGGGCAACAGCTGTACAGCATGATTCGGGACAGAATCGTGTTTGGTATTACAAAGCTGCAACCCAGACACACATTCTCGAAGTGCCAAATTTCACTTTCGGGCGTAATAATCGTAAGAGAGGCTTTGTGGAAGCGCACGGGGGAAGGCGTAGAGCGGCCGTCGGTGGCATATCCAGCACTGACCCAATACCCACTCCCACACGAGCTGCACGCCAGATAGCCCCGATGTGAAAATCACTCTAGATGATCTAGCGGTATAAGGGCACTCGGTGAGGTAGCAAAGACAGCCAACGTCGAGCCAGTTGCATCAAGACGCCACTTCGGGTGGTAACAGAGCCACCTGGACTAGAAGGCTACGGCAGTGATCTAGGAGGAAGAAAAGTAGAAGAGGCGGTTTTGGTGTCCAAAGTTGCAACATAGGATGGAGCTGATTTTGACTCATTACAACTGGAGAAAAGGCGACATGGCTCGCGATTTCACGATGACAACTGCAAGTCACTTGGATTACCGAGACAAACGAAGATGAGTTGAACGACGCAGAGGCGATACAGGACAGCGATCTGAGCCCTGAGAGGGAAAAACAATGTCGGAGCCGTGATTGGCACGGTGTTGACGACCGCATGCTCGAGATCGCACCAAGCGATCTCGAGCTTGCAGTAGCAAGCGTACAAGTCTAGAAGAACCGCACGATGTTATGCGCTTGCCTGGCTCCGGAGGTTATCGCCACGAACGCAAACCGCCACATGAGTATGAGCCATGCAATCTGTATATGAAATTGTGTGCGTTTGACCGCAGCGAGTGACTTGTAAAGTGCACCGGAGACACCACGCGGAGGAAGCTTGCGAAATGCGACGTGTGCACAACTTAAAGATTGGGATTTGCCGAGATATTGTTGCTTGCCATTAAAAGAGTTAGGCAAGAAATTTCCATGATTGATTGATTTATAGGAAGGGAAAGGCGCGGTCTCTGTCTCACTTGTTTTCTGTGGACACCTCAACCGCGCTGTAAGGGAAGGGAGGAAGATGGGAGTGAAAGTGGAAAGAGAGAAAGAGGAGCCGCAGTGGAGGGCTACGGAGTAATTTCGACCACCTGGGGATCTTGATGATGATGATGATGATGATGATGATAACAACTTTATTTTCCACCAGATTAGGAGGCCCCCAATTCCCACCCCTGGCACGCAGGGCTAATGGACGGGAGCAGAGACCTCCGCGATCAGAAGCATGCAAAGAGGTCTTGGCTCTTCGTGGCTTCTTCCGCCAGGCGGATGGCTTGTAGCTGTGGAGCAGGGATCTCGCTCTGCAGCAGGGCTCCCCAGGCTAATCTACAACTTATATTTGTTTTAGCCCCTGGAGAGTTAGTACATTCCCAGATTATATGGTCGAGGGTCCCTCTCTTCCCACAGTGCTTGCATTTATCGTTTCTCCTATCTTCCATTTGAACATAATATGCCCAGACCGGGTTTACAAAGTTCCCAGCTTGCAGGCGCCGCCATGCGACTGCCTCCCTAATGTTTAGACTTTTATCCGGTGGTTGCACCAGTCTCCTGCTTAACCTGTAATTTTGAAGAATCTCCGTATAATTTTGCAGACGCTCGTCCATGTTCCGGCAATCGGGCGGCTGCACAGTTAACCGGAAGCAGAGAGCTCGGGCTAACTCGTGGGCCGCTTCGTTGCCAGGAACGGACGTGTGTGCAGGGGTCGAAATTAGGCGAATTTTTCTGTTTAGTCGTCTACTGGCCAGAATCCTTGCCGCTTCCGACGAGACCCTACCCTTTCCAAAATTCCAAATAGCCGTTTTGCTATCGCTGATTATGAAGTTGGCTTGTGTTCCGACGCAAGCGAGCGCTATTGCAACGTGCGCTGACATCGCACAGTACACGGGCGCCTCTTCGTTTCGCCTCCATCGAAACGCAGTCGCCGTGGTCGAGTTCGAACCCGGGTATTCCGGACAGTAGTCGGGCGTCTTACCGCTGCAGCACCTCGGCGGGGCAGGTTTGCATGTGGGCTTTGTGCCCGCGAGTCCTGTGAGCGAGATCCCGCGAGTGACAGCTAGGTACTTCGCCCCTACTTTCCTGTAAACCAATCATAGAACGCCGTGAATTGCATTCAACGAAACGCTGGTTGCGTTCGACAAAGGGCGCGCGATATACCGTGTGCAGCAGCAGGCTTTCGCATTTCTAAACTGCAGACTCTGCAGTGCTCTAAATGTTTCTGACTAAAGTTAGTTGGTTACCTCTCTTTACACACCTTCTAAGCATTCCCGACCTATTGTATACGCAAATGACGACCTTTGCCCTTGTTCCCGTTCAAACTTTTGAAATGTTCCGCCCCGGAAGCTAGGCTACGTCACCGGAAACCGAGTACTACGTTTCCATCTTTGGACGTCGACATTACCCCTCCCGGCTATTTAAACGTCTGGTTGACTTAATTGGTTGACCTCATTTAACTAATTACCTCATATCAACCGTTTTGTCAACTGCACACCTTTCCTTAAAGCTCTATCTGATGGTACCACTTTTTTTCCAATATACCAACTAGTTCCTCTTTTACAGCGCCGACAAGGTCATACCAACGCGCATAGCCATGGACTTCTTAAGCAATAATAACCTAGCGCTTTTTTCAGCTTAATCAGGCGTTGCATGCACTAATCTTCTAACTTTTACCGAAAGCCTACAGCTTAAATAGAGGGGAGAGGGCTGCGAATTCGTCACCGCATTTAGGACGTCTGCTGACCGAACAACCTTTCACCTTTATAAGGCCCCTTTACACCTGTGTACAGTACCAGACACATGGCGCACTCATAAAGAGCACGCCTGCGGATGGGAGGTGGTGGGATGAGTGACCCATCTGCCGGTGGCAAATGCTGCCCAGGTTGACGAGCTGAAGCGAAGATCATGGATTCTCGGTGTGAGCCCCGCTTGCCTGCATTGATTCGGGGTAGCTGAGAGAAGCTAATCTGTCGAGCGTGCTCCGATGATGCAGGCTACAGGAGCGGAATATTGCGAACGTCGCCGAATGGTCAGTGGCGTGGTGTAGCTTCCCGAGGTAATGGGTAATGCAGAGAGCAGAAGCGGTCCTTCACCAAAGTCGCAGAATATTCTGTGGCAGAGTGCAGCTTCCCGAGGTAATGGGGAGGTGCATATGGCAGGAGCGGAACTGCTCTAACGCCACAGAATGGCCTGTAGCAGAGTGCAGTTTCCCTTGGTAGTAAAGAGCTGCAGACGGTGGAAGCAGACCATTAAAAACTTAACAGTAGGCGACAGAGTGCAGTTTCCGAGTTAGGGGTGGAAAGCAGGAATCTGCCTTCCTTTCAGCATACCACACATTGGGCTGCTTTGACTAAGTGGAGAAGTTAACCTCGCTATGTAGGTCACGGCATATAAAAAGCACTGCCATCATTTTTTTTTCTAATTTAAAAGCTTGCCTTCCCCGCATATTCATACTTCATTACGTGGCCTAAAGATCCACATATGGGGTGCTACCACACGAGGCGAATTTAAGAATTATCTGACGATGGAATTAATTCCTGACCCGTCAGCGCAACGGTTTCGTCCGAGACCCTCGTCCCAAGCATTTCTTTCCAGGCCGCCAGGCCGAAGACCATTGCTACCGATTGTAAAAACCTGTGGGTATCCGAAGACACCAGAGACTAAACTTGTCGCCTCCTGAGCCCGAGGCGGATGCTCTACCAAAAGCCAATGATTCTGCGCTGACCCGAACCACCCTTCAATATTAATTCCTTCCGTATATTCGCTCTCACAGTTATGAATACAATTTTTGAAATACACCTAAGAGTTTCTCCCGCTTCTCTTTTGCCCGCAATTTTGTCGCGACGGATCAACATGCATTTAAGCTTTTTAGACGAATTTCTGTGTCTGCGTATTACTTGAGCGCCAGACAGGGCTCCTCGCTGATATGTGTTGCCGAGTTTTGGCGGTGAGGGCGTCCGATTTCGCACAGCTTGGCCGGAAGGCGTAGTCAACCTTTTTGCATTTCCTGAATTTCTGCCCTTCCTATTCTATTAATTTTATAACCCCTGCAATGACCTTCTCGAGACTCAAACGTACTGTACGTGTAGCTGTCTCCTGACAATTCGGCGATGACATGTGGACTCGTGGCGTCACAGGAATCGCCGGCCAGTCAGCGCCCGGAAATGCCAGTTGCCACCCACCACCTGGCAGAGCCATGCACAGTATGTATTTACCACACAGACGGATGTTTGCTACAGTGGGTTCCTAATAATATTGCATTAGCATAGGCAGCCCAGTTAATGATAATGTCCTTGCTTTCGCGTTTGCATTAACAAAATATTCTGGATAAACTTAGGCTGCACCATTATGGATCAACAGTACAGCTTTAATATTTCCTCGAGTACAGTTTATTCGAACAGGACTTATGCACTTCTCGGACATATCGCTTATGCAATTTAGAATGTGCTAGAAACTGCCTTCAGCTGTTTTAAGGGTCACGAGGGTGTCAGTGTGGCGACGAGTAATTTTGAAATGAAGAACAAACGGAAGGGAAACAATGCCTGTCAATCACCTAATGTTCTGATGCCAGCACGGTGCATATATTCGTGGTGTTTTACGCGGGAGAGCTTAGGTGATGATAGAAGAAACTGCAGAAATTAGACACTCGCCGTAGTGCAGTGTGGGTTGCATTGGTATACATTGTGCATGCTTAAGGTAGATGCGCAGCTGCTGCCATAAAAACACAGTGTGACAGTTTTAGGAAGAATTGTTCTAAACGATGAAGATCCAGCTTCCGATCATTGTTTGCTTCACAGTGCTAGATGGATTCCCTAATTGCAATAAGGTGCACTATCGTTTGGGACATTCGTATAAGGCTGATACGATGAAACTGGCCGGTCGATTCATGCGCCCATTCACGCGAGGCTGTCAGACACGAGATGCCAGTCTAGGAAGCACAAAGAACAAGTCTAAGTTATGAGTAGCGTCTGAATCAGAAATCGCAAAATTATCTGCAGTTAATTATTTTCTGGTTAGCGTGGATCCCCTAACCATGAATTGTTTTCATTGCGTATGAAGCATGATTTAGTAGATGACAAAGGTAGGCCTAGTGGATGGAGTCGAGTAGTTGAGGCCTCTGTCATGTGCAGCAGGGTCGACTGGGGAATTGACGCATCCAGGTGACAGGGCCCCAATGTTTTATCTTTGGCTCAAGCAAGAGAGCGAATGAAAGGGATGTTGTCTTGAGCTAACACCAGTGAAATAAACGCCGCGTCCGATTCGGAAGGAGCGAGAATGTAGCCTCTCTTCGCCTGTCTTCAGGTCAGAAGATAGGCGTTAAAAAACGGGCGTCACGTAGCTCTGCGGTGCTTTACACGATGCAAAACGAGGGTTGACTGCATCACCATAACCATCATCATGCATCATTATAATCATCATCCGATATTATGCCTCCCCCTCCAATATATCCGCCTCTCATTGCTATAAAATAGGATCGAATGTACCAGTATCGGTGTCAGCCTTAAACTTCGCAAGTGGTTGGAACCGACACTGAAGAACACGCTCATGATTAGACTGCCCGCAACAGAAACGCGCTTGAAAGTTGAATACGACGAAACAACCGCCGACGCTTAGTTGGTCGGGAACATTATGTAACATGCCTTGATCCATTCAGTTCCCATCAGCGGCAGCCAACTGTATTTTTTCGACTGCTTTCTGTGAAATTCAAAATTTAAAAGCATTTATTCAAATTTATTTAAGGTAATGAAGTGATTATTTTATCCTTTTATTTAATTCATCTAGTATATATGCAATCTTTCCTTTATCACAAACCAGCGACTTTTCATTCTTGTGTTGTAACTTTAAACTAATTTTACGTTTTGGAATAACAGCGCGAAGGACGAGGACGAAGATAGAAGGACACAAACACAAACACAAACTTAATTTTACGTTCCTTGCTGTTTTACCGTGTCAGAAGTGAAGGCTTTTTCCGACTCGGACATTATTGTTTCAGCAAAGGAATGAAAAAGAAACGCGCACCTCTAACTCGCACGTGCCATCTCAATGCACGAGGAGAAGACGAAGAAGACGAACTGAGCCAGCGCAGGGCACTCCTGTCTGCAACGAGCGGAGTTTTGGACAAAATCTTCGTTGCCAAGTGAGTATTCCAAACCTCGCAGCGTCAGCAACGGGGCAGATCCGGTCGCTAAGCTTTCAAAAGCTTCCGAAAATGAAAGGAGGGCAATGTTTTGCATTGCAGCACTTCTCGGTAACCACTTCATTCCGAGCTACTATTTGACGAATGCGTCCGAAGTAAAAGAACAGCGTATTATGAAGTGCCATATCTCAAGCTATTTCTTTAGGCAAATTTGAATTTTACATGTTTTCTTAATGCGTCGCTACCAGAGTCCTATACGCTATGGTCTCGGCTACTCGACTCACCAAATAACGACAGTTCAAAGCCGATATTCTTCATTTATTTTAGCCAAGTTGCGTAAACTGAAATGGATACGTTTTTGTTTTTTTTTCACTTCCTATCTTGTATGGAGTTACCCTGTCCTGTAACCCGATTGGCAAGCGGCTTCGTATAAATTCAAGTTAATATGAAACAGCCCTGAACAAGGGTACAGGATGTACAGGCTTCCACTCTCTTGTGGAGCCTGTTATATAGGACAAACAGGACGGTGTACTTACAAGGGACTACAGGAACACCGGAACAACTTAGAAAGTGGCAAGGACAAAACATTTCTGGTCTGACATTGCCATTCATGTGAAACAATGAAGAAGGAGAAGAAGAGGTGCACTCCTAAGCTTGACCAGGTTAGGATTTTGTATCGCCACAAAGAAAAATGACGAGAGAGATAGATGAATTATATTTTATTTCAACGGACAATAAGTGTGTCAGCAAGACTTCTCTTGCTCTTTCAAGCAAAGGGGTGTCTTTTTTTAGTGACTTTTTGCGCTGCAGGTGAACCCAGGGGTTGTTACACGTGACTGTTTCGTTTTCGTCATGTTTGTTTTTATCTGGGGCTTTAAGTAAAGGGCTTGGACATAGTTGTGAGTCAGGGCTTGTACTGTGGCTTTCTTTTATCTTGTCCTTTGTTTTCGAGTTCGTGCTGTTTAAATTAATAATGGAACGAATGCGTTTTTTTCTCTTCGTATCTTGTATAGGGTTATCCTGTTATTTAGCCCGATTGGCAAGCGTCTTCGTGTAAATTCAAGTTAATATGAAACAGCACTGAACAAGGGTAGAGGGGAAGCCTCAGATCGCTTGCCGAGCTAATGTTTCGACAAGGGGATTTGTCTTTGTCTGGGCAGTGCGATCATCACTGGCGGACGTTTGTTTTCGAAGAAAAGCTAGGGAGAGGGGAGGAGGGAGGGATACGAGTAGGGGGAGAAAGAAGTGGGGCAAGGAGTGAAAGAATGTTTCTTCGCGTTTCTTCGACTGGTTTTTCTTCGACCGGTGATCCCGTGACCTGAAAAAGAAAGCAAAAGGAAAAGCTGCAATGCGGGGTGGATTATGAGACAACACTAAAAGAAGGTTGGAGCATACACGCCTTCTTCGAAAAGGGACAGGCATTACAAAGGGTCCTATAAAGGTGCAGCTGCAGGGAAACAGTTACCAGAAGCTTTCCGCGAGGAGGAAAGAAGGATAAAAGAACAGAATAATAAGAGATTAAGTGAACCACACATGCAAGCATCTGAAGTAAAAGATTCAAGGAGGAACCATGGTAAGAAGTGATAAGAAAGAAACATGAAAACACATATTTTCCCAAACATGTTCGTTTCTCGATTGTGATTGGCGAGAATTTCTAACTTCAAACTCATCTGAAAAACATCGAAAAGAAATGACATCCTGAGAAATAACTTCGCGATACTCCTCTCACCTAGCGGAGTTCGTAATCGAGCTAATTAATATAGTTGGAAACTTTCATTTCGTTTGCTATTTGCAATAGCCAGACTTCTGACCAACGACGAAGTGCCTTCGTGCGCGACTAGAACAACGGGTACCAATCCCGTCCACAGAATACTATCCCATGGCGTAATTCCGCATGTTCTGTCATGAACCATGACAAAACACTAGTACATTTCTGGCGTGGGAAGCCTGGTTATGCATCTGCGCTGGCATACGCTGACATACGTTCAGGCTCCTCTTGATATTTTTATTCTTTTTATTAGAAAAAGCATCGCCATGAGGCACGAAGCGGTAGTGGACTTCGTCGTCGACATCTACACGCTCTACAATTTCTACCTCGACTCTGAAGGGTGCGTTTATTTGCCCTATTTTGCATTTTAACAAATCTTTCGCTTGTGTGGCACACCAAACCAAATCTTGCAGCCTAGTTAGCAGTGCTTGAGTACACCTAATACACCGCGCATAGCAAAAACAAGGCACAACAGAAGCAAAACCTCAAAGACGTCACCCGCTGCATCCGTAACTTTGCAGCTTAATAATGGCACCCTTGTCTGCCTTTCCATTCGCTTCTATGTTGGGCTGTAAGTTCTTTATGAGCACGGATCAGATAAGAAAAACAAATTTATTCTTATTGCACTGCATAGGAGGGGTTTTACAATTTGCAACACCAAACTTGGGAGAAATTTTTAGGAAATGAAATATAGCACCGAATAAACCAAGCAGTTCGCAAACATATACTACATTGATGTGCGTGGGCAACAATACTTCCTGCCAATTCGACGTGAATAAACAACATCTAGGGGAAAAAAAGTAAATGGTACCGCGACGGCTGCAACCGATAATTGAGTTCAGCGAATGATCACAAAGCCGCTGGTGCAAATGTGCTTCTACGGCAGAGAAATATGCAATGCTCTCACAGACTGAGCATTTATATAATGGGATCTTAAAGTCCATGCACAACTTGTACAATATCCTGTTTATCAACAATTTCGCGTCATGTACTGCACATAACTATCGATATAAACAATCACAACGTGACATGAGCTTCGGCTGTGGTATTCTGACAAATATTTTTTGTATCGGTCGCCTTTAGCTTCTACCAGCTTCGAGTATCAATGCAAGGGGATTCTAGGTACTACTCCCAGACACTCCTTGGTCCAACAAGTAAGTTAATCATCGATGGTGGCAGCTCGCAAATAGCGTGGAGTTCGGGAACCAAGACCCAAATCTGACAGTTATAGTTGTCAGATGGAGAGAACGACGCTGGACCCTTATCTCACGGTAGCAACATTTTGACTGCATTTTTGTTGTAGGTAACTTGAAAGGAAATTTGATGCATCGATAACAATATTTGCTATATGGTGACCCTATTGCCAAGAAATGTAAACAGCAAAGTGATATAAATAAATGTCAAAGAATGCGAAGTTGCTGGGACATCCATGGTTCTTCGCCGTTTGACATATCATCGCGACACTAACGGACAAGTTACCGACATTGCGTCAGTATACCGTCTGACATGTTCTTCACTTTTTCTTATTGACATAAATGTTCAAATAACCTTCACAACATTAAGACAGCCGTCACTAAAGGCTACCTTATCTTTATCAGCAGGCTTCGATCATATGCGAAAAATTCACTGTGCGTTTTCTGCATTCTCTAATATAAAAATTGTTCTGTAGAATTAAGATTTGTCAACGTACTATATTTTTCATTACATTGCACTGAGCCAGCTTATATCATATTGGCAAATGGCAAACATTTTAGGTGTCTGGAAGTGTTCACAAATATCATCAAATGCAGGCTACCATTAAGACAACGTATCGTCCCGCGTATAAAAGGCGCCAAGTGGTTGTAATGGACGAAGGCATTCCATTATTTCAGGCTAGCCAAACACTCTTGACGAACAAGAAAAATATTCGCTTATATGCCAACAGCGCTGCAAATTAGTGGCGAGCGGCCATGCCTTTAACAGTTTATCATTCAGTTGCTTTGCGATATTCCAGTGCCTGCACTAAAAGCGATCAATGCAGTGTCACTATACTTAAATGCTTCGTCATGACGGCCCTACTAAAGTTTAATGAAGAGAAGTTCTGGACACATGACTTAAGCTGTGCCAAACGTCTTAAGGCTTGCAAACACACACACACACGCACACACACACACATTCTTCAGGAACTATTATGAAATCTCTTGGTATTCATGTATCATGGATTAATATAAGATCACTTAGGGATCTTGCCTATGTGCTTACATCGCACAGTACATAGGCCTATTGACCTTTCGCCACTATCGCAATGCGGCCCGCCGATCTAAATGTACACAAATTGCTGCGACTTCTCAGCTCCCAAAATCGCCGGATCGAACTCCTGTCCTTGGACTCTGTAGTCGACCGCAATAGCCCTCATGCCAGTGCGGCCTGCACATGACCTGAGCTTGACGCATATTGTTGATCTCAGGCTGCCCTATTATCTCTAATATGCTACTAATACTACTATACTATACGGCTATCAGTGCCCCCATTTCTACTCTTACTACTACTAGTCACAGTCAAGGACTAACTATAACCGCTTCTTCTACGGTAACTACTGATACTGCTACTAGTACACAACTAAGGACATATCATGGCTGCTGCTGCTACTGCTGCTATTGTACTAGCTACGGCTGCTGCTCTTACTACTCTGTGTTCTGCCGCTGCTGCGTTTAATACTATCCCTACTACAGCAGCTAGCGCGGACTAACTACGGGTACTGGTAATACTACTTTGTTTTGCTTCTGCAACTGCTGCCCACTTATTGTTACTATTACATACTACTGGTGACTGCTGCTACTGCTACTGGTAATAATACCGCTACTATACGGCAACTATACTGCATAAAATATTCGTGGCTGCTACTTCTAATACAGCTACTACTACAAGGTTCCAGCTACAGCTACAGCTCTCACTCGTTGTGCTAATTCTACAGCTGCTGCATCTAGTACCACTACTACTTTTACTACGAGGTAGCGGCAGTGGCTGCTTCTCCTACTCCTCTATGGCACGCCTACAGGCGCCGCTGCTGCCGCTGCTGCAAATACAATCGACTACAACTACTGCTACTACCATGAGTACTACTACTACAATTACTTTACTATAATAATAAAGAATAACCATCGCTGCTGCTCCTACAATTACTACTACTACAAGGTACTAGCTACGGCCGCAGCTCTTACTACTTTGAGTTAGTTCTACTGATACTGCTTTTGCTACCACTACTACCCCTGCTATAAGGTATAAGCAACAGCTACTCCCCATATGACTGTGTTACTTCTGCAGCTGCTACTGTTACTGCTGTTAATACTACTATTATCTACTACTTTAGCTACTACCAGTACTGATATTTGTACTATTTCTACAGTTGCTTCTTTTATTGCTACTGATACTACAGCTACTGCTTTCACTTCTACTACTAACGATCAATACTGGCTGCTGCTTCTACTAGCGTTATTAATGATGTAGATAACTTATACTATTACCACCATTTCTACAACTGCTACTCTTTCTGCTAGTTCTATTGCCCCTGCTACTGTTGCTGCTGCAAATAATAACAATACTGAATCGTTACTACTGCTATACAAGTCTTCGCAGCAACCAAAGTCCCATTTCTATTAGTATTAGCTCATCGTGCCTGAGATAGCATTGATCCTTGAGCAGTACCATGTTGGTTACTGGACCTTCACGCTACTTTCTCTCTTGTACACTGCGCGACCATGCCAAAAAGTCATACCAAAATAATTTCAAGGAAGCGATTCCACTGAAACATAACATCGTGAAATCCCTATTTCGGCCACTGGTTTCTCGCAGAGATATTGAACGGCACCTATGTGACCAAGACGTTCTTTGTCGGGCGGACCTGCGACTCCATACAGAACTTCGTGAACGAGGCGGTGCGCTTTGAAGTGCACCTCTTCCTCAAGGACGATGTGAGCGCCCTTTTTCTCATATTTATTGTCACCTAAGGGCAATTGAGCTAGTTAGTTCATAGTTTTAATGTTTACGAAATATGGCGCTGTTTGTGGGAACGCAGGTTGTCTGATCGCCTGGTTATTTGTGGCTGAACGACAGTTTAGTGGTAGGCAGAACTTCCGACTGCCTTTCTTGAGACTCGCACTTCGGTAGCTTGTTCCAATTTAACTAGTTAGATGCGTATGTGTTCATAAAGAGGACTAATAGCCGATATAATTCTGCCAGAACAGGTGTGCTCTAATTTCTGATAAAGGGACGAAATATGTAGCCGTGCATTTGTGTGGTGTGTAGGATCGACGTTTCGAGAAATGTGCTGTATGGAATGGAAAGATCGACTCGTTGACGTCCGTGGATCACTAAACTAAACAAAATCGCAAAAAACACGCTCGGAGTACTGGCTGCACAAACTCAATTATGTTTTCTGCATCAATCACAAGAAGAAATTACCAATTACCTTTGCAAACGAAGTCAGCAGGGCCATAGCGAAGCGCTCAGAAAATGACAGCATTAGCGCCACTAATTCTTTCTTTATCGGTGCACAAGCGCTCCATGTGAAATATCTCTGGATTGTTTGTTATGCTGTGGAATCTGAGCGAAAAACAAAATGTCAGTATGAACGCAGTCGTTTTATTTGCAATATTTACTTGTGATAGCGACAGATCTGCGTTTTGCGATTACATAGGAACTCTGTCGGAGAAAGCATGTATCATCATCAGTCGTAAGCTTCGTTATTCTCTGGATGGAAGTGACATCATCTGGCAGAATAATTTTTGTGGCTGGAGGAAAACGACGTCACAACGAGTTATATGTTCTCAAGGGATTTCGTTGTGGCCATTCTGGTACCTCTAGGTATCTTCGATGAAGCTTGTAACTTCCAAATATAGATAACCACAGGGACGTCCGTGCACAGACAGTCATATAGGGGGTGCAAAACACCAAGTATGATAAGGACGCCAAACTCGATGTAATTAAGGTATCAACAGTTTCTAAGGGTGTCGCACAGCTAGCACGTAACGTGGTCTAATGTTCCTGTAGTGTGTGTGTTTAGGTTGCCCTAATGTAACTGTATAGGACAACGTTTAGTTCTCCTCAGCGCCTCGCTATACCTCACCTCGCCCCGACCAGACCACTGTTGACCCCGGGTAATGCTACGAAGATGACGAAGCGGGCAGTGGCGCGGGGCGGAGCGCTCGCGCTAGGCCCGCGAACATTCATTAAACGTAATCTACCATCGTCATCGGTCATGTACTGTCTCCTGTATTCATCGGCTCGCCGCTTCGTAACATTTGGTTGGAGGTGCGGCGTACGGCATCCCCATCCTCGCCTTGGAGCATCGACGCCATATTCAAGCCGGGACCATCACCGAGGGCCCAGGGACATCGCCGAGCAGCTTCGCCCCAGCCCTTCAAGCCCAGACCTGAACAACTACCACCGCCCAGCCCCCAGCCCGGATCTGAAGACAAGGAGAACGGAGATACCAATCAGAACCGAGATGAAGGACCCGAAAGACCCGAATGACCCGAAGGAACCGATGCACACGAACACGCAACCCCCGCCCAAGCTGCCCGACGTGACCTCGAGCCATCGGTCCCATGGACTCTGGTGACGGATGACTGACAGGGCTTCGTTCCGGTTGGCGTAACTTAACCTGTTGCCAGACTATGCTACCAGTGTTTCCACCAAATTTGACGGCCAAACACTCCCAAGGTTAGGTTAGGTTAGGTTAGGTTACGTTAGGTTAGGTTAGGTTACGTAACCGAGGTTACGTAAAGTTCCGAGGAAGTGAGTGAGGGAGCGGTGGACGGAGTGGAAACAGCCACACTGTGCCCTTCAAACTCAAACTTGTGGGACTGTTTGGCCGTCAAATTTGGTGGAAACACTGGTAGCATAGTCTGGCAACAGGTCAAGTTACGCCAACCGGAACGCAGCCGGTTGACAGCTCCGAGGGAGGCGGATCACCCACGCATCAGACATCGCACCGGCAAGCCGTTCTATTCTTCCTCTTCTTCTTCAAGCATCCAGACACGCCCATCATCATGCCATAAAATCATTAACATCGCTAAACTTCCTCGTCCACGATCGGGACGATCGCTCGGTGGCCCCGGGCTCAGGTTACGGACGACAAGCAAGAAGAAGCGGGCAGTGGCGCGGGCAGGAGCGCTCGCGCCAGGCCCGCTGGCCATTAAAGCATATTTCATTATCATGTCATCACATCGTTCTGTTTCTGTTGTGTCGCCGTGTTTCATCCCTTGTCATGCCACCACGTAACAATATCATTAGTAATCGCCACCTAACTCTTGTATCAGGTTCGACTTCGGCTAGTGGACGCCATCTACGAACTTCGTCTGGAAATCTGGTGCTCGAAGAATGAAGAAGAGTAAGTGCTTTTTTCTAGTATATTTTTCTTTTCAACTAATTTGTACATCTCTGAAGAGTGTTGAAACAAACGTGATAATACTAATTTGAAATAAAAAAGCTAAAAAATTGCCCGACCAAACTAATCTTTGTCTAGAGGAGAGCGAAACTGAGCAAGGAGGACCCACTCAAGCCCTCTGTGTGCGGTACAGGGCTCATCAGTTTTTCTTTGTCCCGTGTTTTTCAGTTTGCGCTCTCATGTGGTCAAATAGGACGACTAACCATCTCCAACCTCACGTCTTTTATAAGGGGCGTGAATACTGGCAAGGTTCAACCTTCTGCTTCCTCATTGAAACACACTTTGTGGGTGTATGGCGCTTTTGTCGAAAAACTAAAATAAATCAAGCTAATATATCCCGCATTGAAAAAGGACACCATATAGATGTTGATGTGTAGAGAAAAATAATCTAGCCTGATGGCTGCACCGGAGTTCCAAGAACAGGTGAGAAACATCAATATGAATAAAAAAGGTCTAGCAATAATTTTGAATATTCTTGTAAGGTTTCGTGCCTTCATTGTGCAAATTTAGAGGTTTTTTCAAGTTTATGCCTAACAAAAAAAACACCATTTGTAACTAAATAGTAATTGCACGCCCGTGTATTGACAATATTTTAGGGCAGAAACTTGCTTGTGTCAAATGTTGTAGATGATATTTAGTACGACGTCAGCAAATATTTTCTAACATGGTCAATTATTGACCGTTTTTTGTTGTCATGGGCTATCGAGATTGGTTTGGTTCGGTTTATGGTGCTTAATGTCCCAAAACGACTCAGGTTATGAGAGATGCCTTAATCCAAGGCTCCGGAAATTTCTATCACCTGGGGTTCTTTAACGTGCACTGACATCGCGAAATACACGGGCGCCTTACTTTTCACCTCCCTAGAAAAGCTGCCGCCGCGGTAGAGATTCGATCCCGCATCATGGGCACACCATTCGAGCTCTCTAACCACGGCACCGGGTCTCTCGAGATTGGGATGTTGACTATGAAAAAATTAAAAATCAAGCGCCCTCGGAGCAAATTCTCGCTAAAGGACACCAATGAGTCTGTATTCGGGCGCAGAGACGGGCAGCCAGCGGTGTCCACGCCACAACCCCCTTTCAAGGCCGTGTCAGCACGCGTGCTGACACTGTCATTTGACCCCGTGCGTGGGCTGCACCACTACTACCCCCTGGTGTTCGAAGTGAGCAACTTGAGCGTGCTTACCATGATCGTGCACGCTTCGCTCACCGCCATCTGCATCCCCGGTGACAGGTTAGTCAGCCACATCAAATTAGTTGTCTTCTGACACGTTATTAGGTACAGGGTCATTCACTTCTAGCTGAAACACGGTCACTGTTTTGAAAGCACCATTTCGACCGAGGCGAGTGCATATGCAAGCACAACGATGCAAACACTCAGCGTCCTGGCTGCGGGGCTTAGCATAGCCTGCCAGTAGCGTCACTCCGCCGCCATGGCGGACGATGTGACGTTTTGAAGACCGTGGTCTTGTTTCAGCTAGAAGTGGACGACCATGAGCAGTATTAACATCTCATTTTTCTTTAAAAATATGATCTCTTTGAGCTTCAGTGACGGCGTCTGCAGAACAAGCTCGCTAGAAAAGAGGCGAATAATTATAAGTGCGAGCTGTTTAACGAATTTCTGATAATTACCTTTTTCTTAAATAGCAGTTTAGTTTTAAATAGAGATTTACAGCCTGCCTTTATCAAAGACCCACATCACTCTAGAAATATAAAGGGCAATTACTCTCGATGCTACAGCTCAACAAATTTCGGTTACCTCGCTCCAAAATATCGGCCATTTCCATCCAAATTATTAACGTTTAACTCTTCTAAACCTACATGCTGAGCGAGAGCTCTGCTTGGCTTGGTTACACTTGTTAAGCTTCCGTATAAAATGTTAAAGGTCAAAAGCAAATGTCAAAGTCGTTGGGGTAGTTGCTCAAGGTAGTGAAGGTGAATGTCAAATATCGTTAGGTTCACTGGTTAACGCAATGTTAAATGTTAAAGTAATCAAACGCAACGTGAAATTAAGGGAGGAACCTGCTTAATTTTGAAATAAACCTAAGGTTCCTGGGTTCAAATCATTGTCCCACCCGATGACTCTCGCTGATATAGCAGCGCCCCCCCCCCCCCTCTCCTCCCTGGCGCCATCAGTGACTTGTGCAAATACTATTTGGCCTTCTTTTGCCCTCCTGGGCTGAAACAGGAAGCAGAGGCGAAAACCACGTCGAAGGCGAGACAGAGGAGGTGACGTCGCACCCCCTCTGGCAGCGTGGCAGTACCAGCAGGTTACAACACGTAAATTCTAGTAGCAACCCTGTTATGTTATACCTTTGTTTTTACTTCTCTCTGCTTTTATAGCCCCTGAGGCCACATTTAGTGCCCCAGCACCCGAGCCCCCGATCACCAATTTCACCAACGTCTGTCTGAAACCGTCAAGGCATTGGTAGAAGCTGCCACCTTGGCCCACTTTCTTTTGGTTGGTTTGTGAGGTTTAACATTCCAAAACACATCAGGCAGAGAGAGACTCAGTAGTGGAGGGCTTCAGAATTTTTGCCACCTGGGGTTCTTTAACGTGCACTGAAATCGCAAAGCACAAAGGCCCCTTGCTTTCCTCCTTCATTGAAAAGTGGCCGCCGTGTTCAGGATTCGATCCCCAATCCTTGTCACCGCCGTAGAGGGCCCTAATCCCTGCATCCCCACGGAGTGGTTTTTTTAGATGGGAATCGAATCTGCCGTGACTCTTAGAACCCTAGCCAGGCAAGTTACCCCTAGTCGTAAGACTTTCCTTGAAGCGAGGCTTTATCTCTATGGTTTGTTTCTCATAGCCAGATCATAAAAGTGCGCTAAGGAATATGTGCGACCCAAAACCGAAATGCTAGTACACGTTATCCGCTTTAGGCCTAGCCATGTAAATCGGCCGCCATTATTTTTCTCTACCTTTGGTGTCCTAATCTTGCCGGTGTTTCATTGCCAGGAGCTTGAGGAATGCCTCAGTGAGCCACCGGGTGAACCAACTCTGCACGTGCGACGGCCAGGTGAGGCTCGGCTTTCAAGATTTAAGGCTCAGTTAGAGCTTAAATCTGAACGCATACACTGGTAAAGGATCCGTTTTCAACAAAATTTCTGGCTGTCGGGGTTGTCAGCTAAGCATTACGGACGTGACTCTGTCCCGGGGTAGTGGACAAGTGGCGCAATGATTGGTCGGTCTTAGCGTGACGTCATGAGATTCTTGACATGGTTAAATACAAGTGACATAACATAGCCAGCCATTAAGATATCAGCGATTAGGTGAGCAGCGACCGGCATATACACGATATAAAATGTGCAACAGCAGTCTTAGACGGTAGTCATTAAATGTGTCGGGTCATACGCTTCAATGCGGAGCTAATGTGGTGCCTAAAGTTACTGAACGTGTCTGGCTTCAATCGCATGTACTTTTGACAGCGGTAATGGAGCACTGAAAATCAATCCTAACATTTCGTTTACGATACAACCCGAGACAAAAATGCTGGACATGATGCGAAGAAAATTCGAAAAATATAATCAATGTGAAAATTTGCAGTTATCCAGCGCAATATTTTGAACACGAAGCAGCTCATGCTTGAAACTTCATTTCATGGTAGCAGATTTAAATCTTAGATACTTTTTTTTGCCGGATCATAATTGCGTTCAGCGAGTGTCCGGTTGTGCAGCCAGTAATTGTAAACTTCATTACAGGAGGAACACACAAGGTTATGCAGACATATTTTATTGTTAGAAAACTTGCATTATAGGCATATAGGCATACCGATGCGAATGATACTAAGGTACAGTGAGAAATACATATTCAACAGCCGGCCACGCTATAAGGTCTGCATTTTGCATTACCTTCTCGTCAATTTACGGGGTGGGTCGCGATAATTCGGAAGCTTGAAATGACAGAAAATTTCAGGCTGAAGGAGACGGTTCAACGATTTGCTATTATAAGACAGCAGACTATTTCGCGTTCTTTTTGTAGCCTATTCTTATAATCACGTGGATCAGTTTTCCTCAAAGGGAGATGAGGAGAGAAGAAATGCGGGACAACTGCACCATGCTTGGCAGACATTACAGCTATCTCAGAGAAATGAGATGATGGGAGCGAATATAGTTGAATACGCAAAGAAACAAGAGCTGTAGCACAGCGTGGTTATTGAAGGGCGTGCGTACGTGAATGAGACTGCCTAGCCGTCCTGAATGCACTGCCGTGGTTCCTCAATTGACTACAAGCCAGCATACTGCAAATGATTCTACTGTGAACATTCCATCCGAGAAAAGTATCGTTTGGTTAAAAAATGTTTTTGTATTCGAACTTATGGTTAAATTTTCGATTCATTGTGGGGCCTGAATGGAGACACAAGCTGCTCACATAATATGTTAATATTTATATCGCGCGACGCAGAGTTCATGCTGCTACTCGGCGCCCATCGACAAAGCCGTCCAACGGGAGTTGAACACACTAGTGACGCAGACCGCCAGCCATCTCCGCCAGATCCTCGAGGAGCACAAGCGCGCACCCGCTTCCGGCCGCAGTGAGTGCATCACAAGCTTCCACGTTGCTTCCGGCTCAACACAGGCGTGCCCAACAAACTTTATTGTTTTGGTTTGTAGGGCTTAACGTCCCAAAGCCACTGGGGCTATTCAAGACGCCATAGTGAAGGGCTCCAGAGATTTCGGCTACCCGAGGTTCTTTAGCGGGCACTGGCATCGCATAACGCACAGGAGCCTTATTTTTGCCTACATTGAAACGCAGCAGCCGCGACCAGGATTCGATCCTGCATACGTGGATAGAGAAGTCTAAAGTCCGAATCACCGCGACACTGCTGCGGGTTCCAACAAATTTGAGAATTCTTGGAATTCAGTGGTTGTCATTGTGTACCCAATTAGGGTCTCTCAGCTACAGTTAGACTTAATTGGCAAAACAATCATAATACATGTGGATAATGCGTTAATGACAGCTTGAAGCTCGCGACTGGTTCATTTATTTATTGAGACGGGTGCAACGTCGTACTTTCGCAAGCCTCTGCGATACGCTGATTTTCGCCTGCAGGCGCAAAAGTATATCATTGTGGACTTTAAAACTTGTCATTTGGAGAAACGAAAATTGTACGTTAGCTGTCGTTCGTGTCAGTAAAAGGGCGGAAACTTGATGAGTTTATTGTTCTGACCCTTCAGTTCTAAAATATATTCCAGGTTAAGTGGAAGAAGGAATGCAGAAAGTGGTACTGGGACTTGGAGGGCTCTAGAAATATTTGACCTCCGGATCGAGGCAGAACGAGAGGAAGAAAATGGTTTACACGGTATGAAAGGGCATTGAACAAAGGTAGAAAAACAGAGGGGGGGGGGGGGGGGGGGGGGAGCCTCAGTTCGGAGGTCGAGCCAACGTTTAGACAAGCGGACTTGCCTTTGTCTGGTCAGAGCGATCGTCACTGGCAGGGGTTTAATACGCTTTTGCTTCTGAAGAAGAAAAGCTTGGGAGGGGGAGGGTGGGTGAGAAGAAAGTAGGTCAAGGAGTGGTGTAGGGGAGGATAGGAGAGAAGAAAGTAGGTCAAGGAGTGAATAAAAATAAATAATGTGTAGAAGAAGGACGAGGTCGACGGGGAAGCGGGGCGATCAAGACCAACACGATCTGCGCGATGGCAATTCCACAACTGCTTCTTTCTCATCAGCGTTCAGCGAAGAAGTCCACCTTCTTCTTCACAAATGTTTCTTCAGTATATATTTCTCAGCCTGGAACCAGTGATCCTGTGGTCTGAAAAAGAAATAAAAGAGGCAGTACCAGGAAAAACTAAAATGCGGGATGGATGATTAGTCAACAGGTTCGCTGCAGACACATTTTTCTTGAAAAGGCACAGGAATTCCAAAGGGTCCTGATAAGGAGTATATATAGAGGGTAACAATTCTGAAAAGCTTTCTGCCAAGGGGGACAAGGACAAAGAAACAGAATAATAGTAGGACAGTGAACCCCACCTGCCATCCAAATAAAAAAAAAACGTTCTAGGGCCAACTAAAGTAGGAAGTGATAAAAAGGAAACGTGTTTGTAGAAACACGTGCAGCATGTTATTACGGAAGGGGGATAGAGTGCTATGAATAAACTGTACAGTTAACGCTATATGGGATTATTTTCCGAACTAGTTGTGATGGAGAGGGAATATATTTAAGGGATTCTACGTTCATTTATAAATATTTATTCCTGATGGTTCTAATGTTTATGGATTAGATATGACTCTTCATGTTTTCTGTCCCTTGCAGATTTAAAGCCTTACTGGAGAATATATAATGGTCTTTCTGATTTAAATGCTGGGAAACTGCTTTCGGGAGGTTTTTGCCAGTGACTGCCCGATATGGCCATTAGGTCTTATGTTCATTATTCCCTGTCTCTCCTATGTGCTTTTTATGACAGAAGGAGCATTCTAGAAGGTAGACAACGTTTGAAGATGTGCAAGTAAAGCCTGATTTTGTGTGAAAAGTGAGATCGCTCGCAGTGATTTTAACCGTGGTGTCTTTTTGTATATGATTGCACGTCTTACATCCGGGTCCAGAAGAAGGATGTGGATGTGTTGAATGTTTGTTGTCGAGTTTAGAATGTACTAGAATATCTCTGAGGTTTGTATTATGTTCGTATGTTACCATTGGTACCCCCGGTAACATTTTCTTCAGGCGTTCATTACACGTTAGTATGGAGTGTTATTTCCGAAGAATATTGTTTATGTTAGGAAGGCCATTGGAGTGTTTAGTTACAAATGAAGGCTGACGTTCAGTGTTGGCCTTTGATCGTTTCGTCAGCACATCGTTACGGTTTAATGTGCTTGCTTTTTCGAAGCCAATATTAATGAAGTTACCGGGATAGTTCCTCTGAATTAGTGTTGCTTTCAATGAATGTAGTTCGTTTAGATAGTCATTATCATCACTACATATTATTCCAAGCCGTGTCGCCTAGCCTATAAATATTCCTTGCTTACAATGTCTCCGATAATGACGAGTATAATCTAGGTATTGTTGCTTATCCGTTGGCTTCCAGTACAAGGAAGGTTTACATTTTCCATTTTCCACTGACACCGTAGTGTGGAGAAAGTCGACTTTCAATTGCGATGACTGACAAGTGAATTTAATACTAATGTGATGATTACTAAGATGTGAGATGAACGACTGGAGCGATTCTGATCCATGCTGCTATATCATGAAAATATCATAAATAGACCGAAGGTGTGTAAGTAACTTTTGCGGAAACAAATTTAGTATATTAGATTCCAGAACTCTCATGAATAAATTATTTCCTGTCTGCACTTTATTTTTGACCTGATCTGCAGTTTGTACCTTAGCAGCTGTATTTTCCAAAAGTAAACGTTTAGCGACCTCCTGCCAGAAACCGTGGTACGGTTAACTTCAAACGCCCCAGACATCGGTAAGAGCACTGGCATATGTCAAACAAGGCTAAGACTGCTTCGATATAAATTCCCTTCTGGGAATTAGTAGACAATGTACAGCTGCTTTCTCTGGCAAAAAAAAAAAAAAAAGACTTGATGGTGATGCAAAATATCATTATAGGAGCGTTTACGTTACGTTATGCAGTAATATCATGCTCTCTGCACAACAGCAGTATACGTACTGAAGTTTAATGCATACCCTATTCCAGAAAGCTGTGCATCGGACATCGGAAATGACGCTGGCTCAGAACGGGTGAGTGTTGCTTCAGTTTCAAATCGTGTCAACAACGATAATATGACAGATTTTGTTCTTACAGTAATCTCGGTTTCAGAGGCAGGCACATAGCACGCAATGCGTTCGCAGAGGTTACATTCAATTGGAGGCGAGTAAGGAGGCGAGAGGTCTATGTTGCGCCCACCAGATGATTTAGCTTTCAGATGCGATGCGGACTGCTTAGGTATGCTTGATTTTGGATTGCCAGACCAGGGCCCTCAGACTCTCTCTAGAAGCGCGTCTGATATGAGGCATCCATTAAGAGCTGATGGAATCGCTTTGGACAGCCCAATGAGTAAAGCACAGTAGTGGGGCTAGTTGGTTAGGTGAATCTGATGACTTTTGGCGCTGCAAAGTCTCTCTCTCTCTCTCTCTCTCTCTCTCTCTCTCTCTCTCTCTCTCTCTCTCTCTCTCTCTCTCTCTCTCTCTCTCTCTCTCTATCTATCTATCTATCTATCTATCTATCTATCTATCTATCTATCTATCTATCTATCTATCTATCTATCTATCTATCTATCTATCTATCTATCTATCTATCTATCTATCTATCTATCTATCTATCTATCTATCTATCTATCTATCTATCTATCTATCTATCTATCTATCTATCTATCTATCTATCTATCTATCTATCTATCTATCTATCTATCTATCTATCTATCTATCTATCTATCTATCTATCTATCTATCTATCTATCTATCTATCTATCTATCTATCTATCTATCTATCTATCTATCTATCTATCTATCTATCTATCTATCTATCTATCTATCTATCTATCTATCTATCTATCTATCTATCTATCTATCTATCTATCTATCTATCTATCTATCTGTCTGTCTGTCTGTCTGTCTGTCTGTCTGTCTGTCTGTCTGTCTGTCTGTCTGTCTGTCTGTCTGTCTGTCTGTCTGTCTGTCTGTCTGTCTGTCTGTCTGTCTGTCTGTCTGTCTGTCTGTCTGTCTGTCTGTCTGTCTGTCTGTCTGTCTGTCTGTCTGTCTGTCTGTCTGTCTGTCTGTCTGTCTGTCTGTCTGTCTGTCTGTCTGTCTGTCTGTCTGTCTGTCTGTCTGTCTGTCTGTCTGTCTGTCTGTCTGTCTGTCTGTCTGTCTGTCTGTCTGTCTGTCTGTCTGTCTGTCTGTCTGTCTGTCTGTCTGTCTGTCTGTCTGTCTGTCTGTCTGTCTGTCTGTCTGTCTGTCTGTCTGTCTGTCTGTCTGTCTGTCTGTCTGTCTGTCTGTCTGTCTGTCTGTCTGTCTGTCTGTCTGTCTGTCTGTCTGTCTGTCTGTCTGTCTGTCTGTCTGTCTGTCTGTCTGTCTGTCTGTCTGTCTGTCTGTCTGTCTGTCTGTCTGTCTGTCTGTCTGTCTGTCTGTCTGTCTGTCTGTCTGTCTGTCTGTCTGTCTGTCTGTCTGTCTGTCTGTCTGTCTGTCTGTCTGTCTGTCTGTCTGTCTGTCCGTCCGTCCGTCCGTCCGTCCGTCCGTCCGTCCGTCCGTCCGTCCGTCCGTCCGTCCGTCCGCCCGCCCGCCCGCCCGTCCGTCTGTCCGTCTCTCTATCTATCTATCTATCTATCTATCTATCTATCTATCTATCTATCTATCTATCTATCTATCTATCTATCTATCTATCTATCTATCTATCTATCTATCTATCTATCTATCTATCTATCTATCTATCTATCTATCTATCTATCTATCTATCTATCTATCTATCTATCTATCTATCTATCTATCTATCTATCTATCTATCTATCTATCTATCTATCTATCTATCTCACACACACACGCACACGCACAACCACATACACACACACACACACGAGATTACAACAAGACGTTCACACCGATGATACACACACTACCAACTGGCTATTACTACTGACTGAACTGGCTGAGTAAAGCATTAATTTTACTCAGTGGCCTGTTCAAGGCAATTCCATCAGCTCTTAAAGAATGTTGCTGCTTCCTTTCACGAAATTATAGCACCGCGCTTTCGAGCATAGTTTGGAAGGTGCTGCTGTTAGGAGGTACTTACGCGTAGGTCACTTTAGATATGGAAGCAAAAGCTGGTAGTTTTCTTCCGTGGGCGCTATAGCTTTGCTACCAAGTACTCCCACTCATCACGGTAAGCTTATCTAGCGGAAGGAGACAGCATTACGGGCCTACGAACATGCACGAGTAGGAGCAGCATATGCAAATATGCTTGTAACGCATATCAATCGTACACAAAGGATGACTTCAATTTACTTTTCACGCTAATTTCATGTACATGTTCTGTCCTGACGTAATAAATTATTTAGGAGCATTTTACACTTACTTGTAAAACAGGAATTTGGAATCGTTTACGTTTATTGAGTAAACGGACTCCACCCTGAGCTAAAATACGGGCTAAATATAATGTGTGAACAAAATGAAACGCAGAAAAGAGTTTAATCAGCTACTTGAGCATCATGTTCAGCGTTATAAACAAATGCTGGATGTTATATGTCCTAACAGCTTCATTAAGGAAAAAAATGAAGCACTGCTTGTACGAATTTGAACAGCTTTTTGGCTCCCAATTCTCCCAACCCTAACTTGAAAACTGTCTTCTGGCAGGTTCACACTGACGCTTTCACAACGGCGTGCTCGACTAGATAAAATGCATCCTCTCTCGTTCTACACTGTCTGTTTTTCTTGGGAGAGATCGTCTTTCTATTCTAGTTTGAAGCGAGGGACGAACTCGTACCTTCAAACCACGGCAGCTCGACTGGCTTAGGAGAGATAGAGCTGCCCGTGTTTAGACTATCCCTTTCACTGCAATTCATCACGCACATGGCTCTCTTGAGAGTACGCACTGACCAACTGTGCCATCGAGGACTCGCAATGGCTAGTTGGCAGTTTGTACCGAAACTTTTTTATCCCGCTAGATGGAAAAGCTTGCTCTGCGTCGAGAGAGCAAAAAGCCGGGGGCGCTACCTTGAAGAGACACATATAAGTTGCGGCCGATTGTTGTCGTGAACTTCAGAAAAGCTTAACGCTATTGCTTGTTTATATTTTAGTCTGTATATCGAACTATTATTTTGATGGACTTTATTTATCGACACTTCCAAATATACAATTCCGTTGCAGGCAGTAGCGGCGTAGTCTCTATATGAGTTTGTAACTTCCAAACAGTTCATCTTAACCAAGAAATGCTAGGATAGGGGCCAGTTGGTTCTGCATGTTGGTTCTATGTTTGTTACCTGTCTGTTTTACGTTCGTTCAATTGTTAGTGCTTCGTAGCGCGCTGAGAACCAACATCATCTTAACCCCTACTGGCACCGCGACAGTCGGGTAATGTCAGATTATTGGCTTAAGCGCGTCACTGAAGTTTCAATATTGGGTCATGTCATTTTAATTTCGTTTCATTATGAGTACCCTCAAGGCCACTGCCATTACAGAGGGGAGCGATTAAACATAAAGCAATACAGAAGAAAACTCAGCAAACGAATAGCATATAACATGCTACGCTCAAATTATACATTGTTAGCTAAGGTATTTTTTAAAACGTTGGTGATCTTCAATGACAGCTACGATTCCGGGAAGGCGGTTCCAATCATAAGATGTGCGTGGAATAAAACATTGCGAAAAAATATTAGTACGGTTTGTGAATGTGGTTGATGCAATCTGAATGATAAGACGGATTATATATTAGTTCACTGTGCAGTAGGATACTACAGAAGTATATTTTGTGAAATAGGCAGAGACGAAACAAACGACGGCGAGAAGCAAATGACGGTAGACCTAGGTTCAAGGTCTACCACCGTCACTCGTTCTCGCTAACAATAAACAGTAATAAATAGTTCTAGTAAACCTAGTAGGGGACGATCAAATCTCCCGATGCAAAGCCATGAATGTACTTTACCTTGCACGCATAGACATCGAAGTGCTGTTACTGATGCTAAACTGCTACGAAACTATAAAGCTGACAGGGGTTATCTTTGTTCAACCGATTATAGTGCGGAGCGCAGGCTCTCTTTCTTCATACTTCTTTTACATCTGTTTAATTACTGTTTTATAGATGATACGTGACTGGTAGAGACTTTGTCTCTAGGCCTGCTGTATGCTCCGAAGTTTCAGCTCTACAGGAGGTGCCATCTTGGAGCTGCCGCGATCAGCTGCGTGCACCGGCGCGTATGATATTGGACGCCTCGTGTTTAGCCCTACTTGGGACGCCATCTGTCGCCACAATCTCCCCCCCCCCCCCCCCACTCCCTCGTAAAATGGCGGGCATTTACCACTTCTTAACGTGGTTCTATAGAGAGAAGCACCCGCTGTTAACAGGAGCTGAGTGGTTGGCGCTCAGATACTGAGCATAGGTACCCGGCTCGAAGCAGATCGGTGTGAATTCTCTGCGATTGTTTTTTGTGTTGTGAAAGCACTACAGGAGGTCACGGTCAGTCATTGGTCAGTCATGTAGGCTTCCTCACTCTCGCCGTCGGCAAGCGAACTTCAAAAACCCGTCGAGGAGACTGGCGTGTTGAAGCTACTACATCGGAATTGATTTGAATTTCCCGCTTGGCTAGACATTGTTGAGACCTCACAAAACTGTCCAGCCAATCAGTGTGAAGGCACAAGCAACCAACCACGATCGGGCAAGACCCTTGGTCAGTGACGGTGAGCGCATTAGTGCTTAGCAAAGAATAATCGAGAAGCTCATGTGTGACCCAGGCTAGCGGTTACACCCACAGAGGTCTACATTATTTCATATTATTAAAGATTTGTTCACAAGATCAATTATTAGTGCTGCTACAAACAAATGACCCTGAAACTCCTGAGGACGTCACCGTTGCGCAGGCCCGCACTCGCATCAGCCGCTACAGCACGCAGGACCGGCCGGAGGCTATTCGCTTCCCGGACGAGGAGGCCAAGAAGCTGAGCGTCATCCTGGTCGTGTTGTGGGAGCAGTACTTGGAGGCCGTGGTAGGACACCAGGAGCTGCGCTCTGTGCTGCATGATCCGCTGCAGCGGGCGCGCACAGCCAGACTCTGCGAGGGATACCTAATCCTCAACAAGGGAGCTGGCACGATTTACTACGACGCTGTGATCGAGTGAGGGACCTTCACAGAGGCTACTGAGGCATTCTATATTTCGATTTCAGTTTGGCGGTTATTTCGGACGTTAACTTTTTGCCACTGGAGAAGATGAATATTATAGCGAAAGGAATACTACTCGCACTTTCAAGCCTTCGCGTGACCAGGCCGCAGTTACGTCTTACCCACGTGACACTCTGACGTCACACCCCACGTGACACACGGGCTGGCAGGAGCTGCCGACTTAGGTCTCTCGTTTCACGTGAGACGGTTATGTCAGAATCAGCCTGCTAGGACTCTGGCATTCACGTTGCCCCTATAGGCCACTAAGGCACGTTCATACGGCTTGATTTCAGTTGGGCTTTATAGGAAGAAAAAAAATATAAGCAGAACGCTCGGTCACCCGCAGCTAATGCTTTCGCTCAATATTTCGTTCAGCAGCATTGAACCCTTGTAATTTTTTTCAAGTTCTCCGCAAATATTCACATAAAAACGAGATAATAATTTCTATTGCCTACATTCATGACGCTAGGCATGGGTAGGTTGCCTACATTCAAAACACGAGACTTGGGCAGCCAGATATCGTAATCATATTGTAAATGTGTTATACAATTCTAAATAAAAAGGGCATTTCTGTGTTGTTATCAGTTTGTGCGAATTGCAACATGAAAAACTGCAAGTAATCAGAACACTTGTTGGCAGTAAGACATTTAAGGTCGATCAGTCATTCATACCGAGCATGTGCGACAGCATTTTCAAGTTCAGGTTTTAAGTTCAACTGCAGGCCGACGTTTCTGGGTCATGTCAGGGCGTACATTATGCAACATATATGCGTATCAAAATCGATTGAAGATATCGTCCAGGTAGCAGAGGCACATCTTCCACTTGAAACCATGCAAAACTGCATCCATCAACCACTCGAAAGCTGCCGGAGTGTTGCATAGGCCGAAAGTCATGTCGGTAAACTCGTAGAGGCCGTCATGGATCACAAATGTGCTTTGGTAAAATCTGCGGCTGACAATAGGACATGGCCATGACCAGGATTCAAATAGAGCGACGAAAAGAGCTCCGTGTCTTGGAGGCAGAGTCCAGAGCGTCATCAATTTGAAGCACAGAGTAAAGGCATTTTCTCGTTATCTTATTAACCCGGTGGTAATCGATGCAAAAACGAACGTTAAATTGCCGTCCTTCTTGATGGGTGCCACCGGTGAGGCCCGTGATAAATACTGGAAAGCCTCAACTATGAAGTATTTTTTACATCTGTTGTATACAAGAGAAATGCGCAACAACTTGGACAGGACACAGGAAAAAACACATACAACAGTTCACGAGTGCGCTCGTGAACAGTTGTATGTGTTTCTTCCTGTGTCCTGTCCAAGTTGTTGCGCATTTCTCTTATATACTATGAAGAACCAAGTAGCCCGACAACACGCTCTACTTAGCATCTGTTCTTCAATGACTCGTCGTTCGGTGGCGGAAACACGATATGGGCGCTGACGCAAGGGACATGTGCACCAGTGTCAATGTGGTGCTCAACAGTCGATGTACGCCCCAATCTAGGCTTGCGGCAATCGAAGGAGGAGTGAACTCCTCAACGAGAGCAAGAAGCTTTGTTCGCTGATGTGGAGGAAGAGAGGCACCGATTTAGCGAAGAAATAAGTCGGTCGAGAAACGAAGCAGGAGCAGATGTAGATAGGCTGTGGTCGTCTATGTCGAGCAGCGATAATCATCCGGGGTCGTCGGGGTGGAAAATAGAATCGAAGAACTGCACGGTACCAGTGCACTCGCTGCGGCGCAAAGCGAAGATGCTTCAAAACAGGTTCGGTACCCATAGTGAGGCGAGGCCGGTGGACGTGGTGAGCACGGCATAACGCAGGGGAGATGCTAGCAGCGAAGAAAACTGTGAATCGGCGTCAACACACTTGCATTGCGAACAGTCACGGTAAAAAGGCACAATCGCGGCAGAGGACGTAAAACAAATTGCGAGGGCTTTTAGCGACGAAAGTAGTGAAAGGCGAAAGCCTGAGCGCAGCATTCTGCTACGCAACAGGTACTAATTAGTAATTAGCTAATGAATTAGTCACTAATTTGTTATTGAATTGTCCTATTAGGCAATAGCTAGTCATTGCTTAATCAGTCAATAATTAGTAATTGCATATCATGTAATTAGTCATTAATTAGTCATTTTTCATTTACATATAGGCATATAAGGCACGCATTCGCGCATATGTGGTGGTGCTCTGTGATTGGTCGAAATCTGTATGACGTTATCCCGCCTCGGCCAATCAGAGCCGCCGCAAAAGTGGGACACAGTTTGTCCACGACAGCATGAGACATTAAAGGCACTCGCCTTAATATCGCTTCCGCCGGCGACAAGAGCTTTGGCACAAACGAAGGCATCGCAAAGTTTAGCCTCGGACACAGAATTGGGTAGCGTTGAGAACGGGGCTTGAGGACGAGCACAGTGGATGACCACTTCATCTACTGATAGGAAGTCGCAGCTCAAGATAATTGCATGCCAGCATGTCTGCAAAAAGATGAACTCTATCAGATATAAAATGTCTTGGATGAAGACTCGAGCAGTATACGCGGATAACGGCTGAATGAGGTGCGCGCTTGATGTTCATAACGACAGGCCAGAAAGGATTGTCTTCAGGTGAGCGAGAAAGCGCTGCATCTATGAGAAGAAACAGCAACACCATTGTCGACAAGCGCCATCATAGAAACCCCACTACGAAACCTGCAATTAAGTTAGCTGTAGATAAATGAGGCCCTTCAAATTTCCACGACAACGCAGTTCTCACCTGAGGAACTGCGGTACGTGTAGTATTACTTGTGAGATGCCGAGGGGTGATTCGGGTCGGAAAGGGTGTGCCGAGGTGGGGAAGTTGACTGCGGCCACGGACGTCGCTGCAGTTAGGAGACAGAGAATTGCTTAGGGGTGGCTGAGTCGGAGGTCAGTACTGACACTAGGGATAGTAACCGGGAACCTCGGGAAGCGGACAAGGGATGTTCATGCGTGTATGGGGATTCCATGCCGCATGACCATACAAGGCGCAGAAGTAACACATGGGCCGATTGTCAGTCATGCTCCAAGGGTTGCCCTGCAGCTAAACAGGCTGCCAAATAAAACCTATGAGTACTCAAACGGAACCAGGAGGCGGAGCATAGGTATACACAGGCGGTCGAGGCGGAGCCTAACTAGGTATAGTCAGGCAGGAATGTTCGGATATGTGAACGGGGCCACGAGAGGTGTAGGCAAACGGCTTGAGGAAAAGCTTCAGCGACCCACTTTCGATAATGTGTGTGGCACTTTGGACCACTGAAGTACGATGAGCCGAAAGCCTTTGTTTGAAACGCCGGTGATACCTGCTCTGCTGCACCTGCTTCTGTGCGATGTGTGGTGCGGCGTTAGAGGAAGCACCATACGAAAGGCGCAGCACGGACGCCTGGATCGGATGCACGGCGGGGTCATCGTATACGCGTGAATCGGGGCCTAGTGATGTCATCGGTCTTGACCGAATGTGATGTCATGACCGGGTGTGGCTCATATGATGTCAATTTCGGTTACCATACGCACACGGATGTGACGTCATGATGACGTGATAATGACGTCGCGCCGTAACGACCGATGTCGACACCAGGAGATGGCGTCACTATCTCGCGCCATCCCACGGAATCTCGCGAACAAATATAACACTTCTCGCAGACGTACTCTCATGAGTCTAATAAGGCTCATGAGTGTACTTAATATGCCGCAGATTGGGAACCAGGTGAGATTCGTGAAGGCCCTTGATGGGGGGAATAAATAAAAACGGTCGAGCAAATTCTTCCCGAATGAAACTCGATCTGCAGCAGCAGCAAATACTGGTCACCTGTAACTGTAAGGCCAGCAAGTGTCTCGACATGCGGGGTGTTCTCAGGAGTCAAGCCACCTGCTTGCATAGTTCGTAGAAGTTTTGACAATGTATGACAACTTTAGCGATGGTGAGCAGGTCTCAAGCCAAAGTCTTACATGTGTTGTCATCGATTCCTCTCAGATTCTCCGCTTCTGAGATATCGAATCACAATAAAGTTTATTTTTAACATCTTAACCATCTTGGCTTATGTGCGTTTACTCGCTTGCTGGGGTCGGTGATAACCTCGACGCGACTCGTCAATTACTCGCCGTCAATCTGATGCCGCGCATGGAAACGCTATTCGGGGCAGTGCTTTAGGACAACCGGGCGACTGAAGACTTATGAAAAGCTTGCCTTGAAAATGGACCTAATTTAATGACCACCTTGTGATTCCAATACCACAGATTTGATACCCACGATTCATAGAAAAACTAATATTATTCAATTTGATTACCGCGTCGCAACGTCATGGTCGTCGGCGCTGCTGAAGATGTCGGGGTCTCGCTGGCGAATATAGACAGCTCAAACCACGGCCAAGCAAAATTATATTGGTGCTTGGCGGATAGGGCGAGATGATAGATTGTACCCTGCACCTCTGCGAAATGTAAGGTGAGACTTAATACGATAAGCTTGAGAACGGCAGTAGGAACAGCAGTCCTAGGTGATCGTGCTCAGCCGGGAGCGTGTGATTGGAGATGTCCACGCGGCTATCGCGTAAGCCCGTCTTTCTATTTACTCTATATTCTGTTTTCTTCTATTGCATTCTGCTGCGCGGAGATAATAATGTAGCCAATTATGACCACTGCCGGTACTTATAGCTTCACTAAGTTGCTCAATATTTCTAGTTACAGCCGTTTCTTTAAGTTTTAGACGGTGTTTCTTATAGGCGACAGTTCATTATTGCCACGAGGGTGCACATACACATCGCCGACGTAGGAGGGCATCCGAGTACATAGCACCATTATACCTGCCGATGAAAGCTTTATTCTGCGGTGTTTAGTGGTGCTAAACATCAGTACATTGTCACCGAAAAAGCACTATTTATAATACCTGTGATCAAGAGGCATATACGAGAAGGAAATGTAGTAATTTTTTTGAAATTGAAGATTTTTCGAAGGCCCCGCTGGGGTGGTGCAGTGGTAAGACGCCCGACTACTGTGCCGGAGTTCCGGTGTTCGAACCCGACCACGGCGGCTACGTTTCGATGGAGGTGAAACGAAGTGGCATCCGTGTGCTGTGCGATGTCAGCGCACGTTAAAGATCCCCGGGTGGTCGAAATCTCAGCTCTCCACTACGGCTCCCCTTTCTCTCTTTCCACTTTCACTCCCACCTTCCTCCCTTCTCTTATGGCGTGGTTGAGATGTCCACGGAGCAAGTGTGACAGACGCTGCGCCTTTCCCTTCCTGTGAACCAATTATTATTATTATTATTATTATTATTATTATTATTATTATTATTATTATTATTATTATTATTATTATTATTATTATTATTATTATTATTATTATTATTATTATTATTATTATTATTATTATTATTATCTTTCGAAGCTCTGCTGCTCGCTCGACATTAGGCATTGGAAGCCCATTTTATCTTAGTAGTGCAATCACCTGTATCCTAATCCCTTACTGCTTAACATCGCAGCGAAAGCACGTACTGGCAGCTGGCACGCAAGGTCCGCGGGTCGGACTACCTCAGGACTCTTCCCGTGCTGGAGATCGAGTGCTGGCCACTGGATGGGAACCAAAAGAACACGCCTATAATCTTCGAGGAGCGGTACCGCCCACTCAGCTGTCGCGTGTCTGTGGACGAAGGCAAGCTGCTCAAATAGACATTAGCGCAGAGGGCATGCACTAGCATATATGAATACGGCTTTACCACACGCCGTCAACGCATGCGGAGAGCCATAGGTGGGGCAAAGAGATATCTAGTAATCCGGCATATTGACCCTGTCGGCGCTGCACTGAAATTTTCTGATGGCGCACGACAAATGTTTATACGAATACGGTTATCAGTGCGAAATATTTGCGGAGGTATACGAACAAGCTCACTTTAAAACACATGCACCACAATCCAAGTGTCCAGAGAAAATTGTTGAGATAATATTCTTGCGTAAATGCTCTAGACAAGATAATGTCCCATACACTTTCCCCGCACTGTAAAAGCGCGGGGAACCTTTAGCTTCGTCTATAAGGTACAACGTGATATTACAGGCTACCAGCCCACATGTAAAGAAATATCCGCTTTGAACAAGCCGTATAAACAGGCCTGTGTTGCTTAAAGGTAATTCGCCGAAGAATTGATGCGTTTGAATTGTGGTGCTGGCGGAGACTCTTGAGAGTTACTTGGACTGACAGAAAATCAAATCAGTCGATATTGTCGACCATAAACCCTGACTGCTCATTGGAGGGTCAAATTCTAAAGTTAAAGCTCAGCTACTTTGGTCATCTGATGAGAAGAGAGGAGTCGCTGGAGAAAGATTTGATGTTGGGAAAGGTTGAGGGTCGCCGGAGAAGGGGTAGGCAGCGAACGCGATGGTTAGATGGCATCCTCGAGGTACTTCAGATGAAGTTATGTGATGTTAGGAAGATAGTGAGAGACCGGAAAGCGTGGCGTGACATGGTCCATAGGGTCACGAAGAGTCGGACACGACTGAACTGAACTGAATGCAAGAGTAGGGACTTCACAGGCTGGTTCTGATTCCATACCCTCCCATATGAAAGAGGAGGCCCGAGTTGCAAGCTCCTGCCAAAGTCAATGTCAAGCAATCGTATGTCTAGTGAGTGTGCGGCGATATCAGTTGCCAGCTACCATCTCCCAGCGCCATGTTCGTGATTTTTCGCTGATTGATTGATTGAAAACTTTATTGAGTGCATGGGAATTCTCGGAGTTGAGGGTGGTCCGCCTATTCCGGCAGCCCAGGGGCCTGCGCCGGTGAGGCCAGTCTACACTGCTTTCTCCCACTTCCTCCGCTTTCTGTCTCGAATTAAAAAAAACGTAAAACGTATCAGAGATGTAAACGAACCGTATTGAATTTACGCCGCATAAGGAGAGGGCGAAGATTTGGGTTCCTCTCACCTTTTAGACATTTCTAATCATGTCGACTCACAACTGCCACACTGTGTCCTAGCAGCAGTCCTGCTGGGCTGCATGTTTTGAACAAAGGTTTTACGCTGTACAGCGGGCATTTTTTTAGTTATTTGTGCTGGGCTCTGCCCGCAGATAGCAACAGCAGCCTCCAAGGCGACGCAGCTGACCAGGCGTCGGTGAGCTCGCTGACAGTGGGCAGCATGGAGCTGCTGGCACCGGGCAGCCACCCGGGGAGCGAAGTCTGTAACTGCCGCCGACAGTTTCGGGCCACAAACTTCCGCTTCAGGCGATCGTCGACCGCCATGCTGCCTCCGGCGCTGTCGGAGCTTTACAAGGCCAGCTCAGCTTGCTACAGGATATGCGATACAGAGAGGTAACATGATTCCTCGCTTTCCACTTCTCTTGCCTCGTAAGGTGCTTCGATAGCGGCTCCATAGAACGATGCACTTTAAAAACCCTATAATGGCTCCTAGATTCTGGCAACCTCATATGCACACAAGTCTGAACAGTGTTTCCTTGCTGGGCCAGGCAGGCACTTAAAAACTTCAAAAAATTTTTTTTACTTTAATAAAACAAGGCCAAAGCTGCGTTTTATAAAAATGCTTGCTATAGGATGATGACAACGAATTCACGAAGCTCAATATCATGTGCAACTTAACCTTCTTAAAAGCTTTTAAATGAGTGCAAAACTTTGTCTTTCTTTTGCGAGGCCTCAAACGCTCCCAGTTTCTTGACTCTGCTGCATGCCTGAAGTGTTCTATCATCCCGCGGGGTCGATATCTCAGGGTAGCGACACAAACAGCGCATGCTGTATTGTGACATTAAAATTTAAAACCGAGAGACGAGAAATAGCTGGCAGCAACATACGTGTCCCGCCGAATGGGTTAGTAGCCTGCGGTGACGGCTTGGTGGTTATAGCGTACAGCTGGATAGTGCCAGGACGCGGATTTGAATTCCGACCTCGGTGGCACAATTTGATGGCGGGAAAATGGAAAATGTCGGTGTCCTCTCAAATGTCACGGTGGGTTAAAGGACCTCACATTGACTTAATTATACCAGACCTCTGCATAGAGTTATGTCTCTTAGCTATTTGCAGCGTTGAACCTTATACCTGAAACTACCATTATCCCACAAAATCATCGTCCCTTTTTCCTTCCGGCCACGAGTATTATTGCGTGAGTACTGTTGCCGCAAGTCAGTGCACCTTTTTGTCTCTAAAAAGTTAACAAGGAAGCGGTCTGGAAGCCACACGTGTTTGAATCACACAGATTGTGCTGACTGATTATGGCCTTAATTGCGCTGCAGGTTCAGCAACCTGAGAAAGAGGCTGTGGGATTCGCTCAAGATACCCGTTTCCTGGTGCACGTAAGCAACTATTTATACGCACAAACCAGACGGAAAATTTCTTTTTCAACATGATTATTCAAGCATGACAAGGCGATTTCTTTTCTGGGAAGGATTTTCTTTCCTAGCGTGATTTAATGCGTTATTTTGAAAACATAAGCTAACTGCTATAATGTGGTGAATTTATCTGATGACACTTGGTCACCTAAGATTGCGGCATTAGCGACGGCATAGGCGTGAAGCGAAGGAAATCTAAATTACTTGGCGTGGAAGCGTGAAATAGATTTTAGGAAACTTCTTGGAGTCAGTTACTAATATCTTAACTGAGATAGATGAAGGCTTCCGTTCGAACCATAAAATGAGCGTATCGCTAGTGTTTATAGATATTACCCCATGGCGTCTGAGGAATAGCTGTATGCTGTTAAGATCCGTTTACGGGAGACTCGTGCTGCTCGCATTTACCTGTTCATGAATGAAAATAAGGGACGATGACATGCTTTTCGAGTGAAGGCTTTCACAGTGAATTTGGTCGAGTCAAAGGTGCCGTGTCAGCTGCGATTAATTTTGGCGCTCCGTCAAAGAGCCAAAGAGCACCATCGTGTTTCATGGCACGTAACGCCTGATCGTCTTGCTGGTCGTTACACTTTCTCTCCTTGGCAGCAAAATTCCATCGGGCAAATTAGAGTCTCGCAATAGCGCAAGGACTTCAAGCGCGCAATGTACAAAAGTTGCGTCTTCGGTCAAGGGTGACCTGTTGCACTATGATGTGCTATCTCATTGGTCACATACCTGCTGCGGGTAATAACAGAATACGACCCATCGTTGTGAGCAAACAGTTTCCACCGATATCCACGCCATCGGTACGGTAGCCAAAGCCAGGCCACATCATCCTGACCATATGTAACGTGCCAACTGTGCTCATCGCAATGTTTCTCGAACCGCTTTTGCCCCTTCAAGGTAGATTCAAGGCCATTGCAATATTTTTGAGACTATTAAGCTACTGCTAGACACCTCGAATCTATCTTGAAGCATGCATGCCACACTTGCTGGGCAACACTATGCACGTGGAAGAATCCTGCTGAACTCCCCTGAAAGACGCCTGTGCTTCGAAGACATCCCTTGCCTACAAATACATGTCTCCTCTTGATAGGCTGTCATTTACATGCCACCCACCCCATTTGTTAATGTGGCTAAATCTCCCCCCCCCCCCCCTACCTTAGGCCCTCAAGTTATCTCCGATATAGTCCAACTTTACTGAGCCATTCCGTAGAAGCCTGCAGGCAATGAAGCTCGGCCAAACGAACACCGCGGACTCCGAAAAAGATTTGCTGAAGCCTAAGGAGCATATTTAGGATAAATGAAGGCAGAAAGAATTGGTGTTGGAGACTGTTATAGAGCCACAGAAATTAAACCATGACAGCTACAGAAAGTCAGAAGCTCTCTTGTGATCGGGGCACTTCGTGGATTTCTGATTCGGGGTCGTGAGTGGGCTCGTATTAATCTCGGCCATAAATGCAATGTCAGAGTAGGTCCTGCATTCTAAACAGTCGTCGAAGAACGCAACTGCGTGGTCAATTTGAACTATCTTTCTGAAATTTTAACATCACTTCAATTGTGTATGCTATATGCAACTCATTCCTGATAACTTAAAACGGGCTCTATTTCATTTTGTTTTCATCTAATCGAATATAGAAGTATATTCAATTCTATACGGAACAGTTTCGAAAGTTTGTGCACCCTGCAAGTATTTCATTTTTCTTGTGCATTCTGTGCTCTGTAGAGCTTTCTTTTCCATGCTTAGAACAGCAACTCAGATATCTGCCGCGTGTATTCATGCAGGCCGGACGTTTCGGAGGTGCTCGCTTTGAATTTCCCCCAAGCGAAGAACCTCAGGTCGGAAGACCTGCACTTGATTGTGATGGTGCATGGAATGTACGGTGCGTATATGCCTGCATTCAGTCGGTTGATACATGATTTACGGACTTTCCTTCGTCCATGCTTCATTTTCGTCGTGTCTGTAGCAAAAATGAGCGCCAAAATATTGATACGCTGCATGTTTTCTATGTACTCTCTTGACAGATGGGCATAATAATTCGTTCTTGGAGCTTTCTAACCAGCAGCTGCCGTCTAGGCGTTTAATCAATACTATTTGTCTAGACTAAGAAGAATAGAGCTCCAAAGTTGCGTGCCCCACTCCGAATAGGGTGGAGAAAAAAAAAGCGTGCAGCTTACGCAGGAGCAAACCTAGGAGCTTCGTGATGATGCTGTTTTGTTGGCCAAAATAGGGATTATCCCTGATTAATCAGTGCTCGCTTTGTCATCAGTGCCTGTTAGGCAATCCAATTTCAATGAGACCAGAGCTGACGGCTCGTTCACTGGTTATTGCGTTCTGTGGCTACCTCTTGCGGGCGTCCCTTTATGCCAATATGGCTGCGTTGCCACAAGAATCTTCCTAGGAGGAAATTTCATTTAGCGCTTACAGATTGGTATTTTTAAAAATCTAGGAAACATATGTGAGCTCGGTGGATGGTAGTGGTGGTGGTAAAACTTTAATCTCTAACAGATCTAGGATAGGTGTCAACCTAATAGCCTACACGACGGCCTGGAGCCCTTGGACCTGGGCGGCGTTTTCGGCCAGTCGGATTATACCTAGCTGAGTCTCAGGGTGTGAGCTCAACAGTAGTCTCCCAAAATTCTTCCATTTATGTCTGTTCATTTATATATTTTATTGCTGAACACGTCCACATCATATGTACCAGATCCGCCTTATCCTAGCATAGTTTGCTCCTATCTGAACATTGCTCCGGGTGCCACTGACTTAGGGTATCTGGGTTCGAAAAAGTCCCTGTTTGTAAGCGCCTCCAAATGCTTTCTTGGATCTTATTTATTGTCCGATCTGCCGGTGGGTTTCTAACCTGTTTAGCCGATAGTACTCTGTAATCTCTTTGTAGCTGACTAGCCTGTCCCTGCTAAGAGTGTGCTGAGGATCAGAGCCTACCCGGAAGGTGAGACCGCGGGCAAGCTTATGAGCTCGCCCAGTCTGGATGGCGCAGTCTACGGCGCTCGACTACTGTTCCCAAGGATGCGGGATCGAATCCCGGCCTCGGCGGCTGCTTATCCATGGAGGCCAAAAGCAAGGCGCCCGTGTGCTGTGCGATGTCAGTGCACGTTAAAGAACCCCAGGTGGTCGAAATTTCAGGAGTCCACCACTGCGGCGTCTCTCATAGCCTGAGTTGCTTTGGGTCGTTAAACCCCACAAACCAAACCATCATTTCCCTGAAGCTACGAGTGGCCTGGTGCCCAAATTAGCTGGATTATTCTGGCATCCTGAGATGTTCTCAATATCCTTTTTGCCTGTTAAGAGACCCTTTCCTTGAGAAAATTGCCTATCGCTGTTTTCGAATCACTTATAATCGTAGTAGTCATTGTCCCTGCTATTGGAAGGGCAACCTCCACCTCTTCAGTCGTGTGAGCTAAGCTCGTTCTAACCGAACAGCTTATTCTTAGATTTTGTTCATCTGACACTACCGCAACCATAACATGTCTGTCCTTCTACACAGTGGCGTCGACATAAACCACGTCCTCTCTTCCTTGATATATCTTCTGCAGCGTTTCCGCCCTTTTCTTCCTTCCTTCCTGGTGATGTTCTGGATGCATGTTTCGTGGCAGCGGGGGGATTTTCAGTCGCTTCCTCACTTCTATCGGGACATTCGTCTTCTGGTCCGCTTGGCTTTCGTATCGAATACCTAGTTTTAGCAGTATGCTTTTTCCTGTCCGGGTATTTGCCAGTCTTTCGTACTGGGAGATTTGGTTGGCCTCTATCACCTCTTCCATGGTATTGTGCACCCCCAGCTTCGTTAGCCGGTTCGTAGACGTACTGATGGGGAGACCAAGGGCTGTTTTTATGCTCTTCCTGATGGTTGTATCAATCTTAGCCATCTCGTAGTGGGTAAGGTGTAAGTACGGGACTGCGTAGGCGATCTTGCTGATAGCAAAGACATGTACCAGTCTTAGGAGGTTTCTCTCATGCCCGACTTGCGATTTATGGTGCGTCTAATTAGACGTATCGTTTCTTCAGCGCGGCCTTCTAGTTTCTTTATAGCTTCTCCGTGAAGAACATTTTCCTGCAGCCACATACCTAGGATCCTAATCTTGTCCGCTCTGGGGATAGGAACTCCGCCTGCCTTTAGTTTGATGAGCTCGGTGGAGGAAACTTTTTTTCTTAGCTGCCCCTTAGCTTTTTTTCGCGTACCGCTGTGGGGCATGCGCAGCCCAGCGTTGGACAGCTGTGAAAGGGAACGCGCAAACCTTTAAACTGTGCATAAAAAAATGTCTGTCAGTTATAGTAGTGAAGTTTTCTTTAGTCTGATTTTTTTCAGTATGGCAGGCCCTTAAGCCTGTTTTCAGTCTTTCTACCTAGTCCGTACCTAATAGAGTTATCTATAAGCTGTTATATCTACCAATGCTCCCCTCATAGTTTGTTGAGATAATCACAGGCAAAACTTCAGGGGCTAGCTAAATGCTCTGCTTGCCCATTTGGTTAAAATGTAGACCAGAGCTCGCCATAAAAAATTACGGACGCATTACGCACCCAAATGCGCGTGTTATTCCGAGTCACCTGTAGGTTTAATGCACCACGATGACGAGACAGCGTCTGACGATGATCGCCGACTATAAGAAAGAAAAGCATTTTAATCTTTAAAGGTTTCGTTATATATGCCGTTGCTGTGTCGTTCAGGTTGTTCGACCGACCTGCGGCTATTTCGCGTGTTCTTGGAGCTCGCCCAGCCCTGCTCCAACGTTCGATTCCTCATGTCCCGGGCGAACGAGGTGAGCAGGCATAGTCTATATGTGCATTGCCTTCCCTGTTATTATCGCACAGGGTGCCCTATGCTCGTTATGCCCGGTTAGAAGTCATGAAATCCGCCTTTTTTCACAAAATTTGGCGCCCTCTGGGAGCGGTTGAAAATTCGTCTGCTGCTGGTTGCAAACGCCCTTGGGAGATGCATGCAGCGGCCAGCGAAATGACGGTGCGTGTTCTTGACAACTACCGCCATCTATCGCATACGCCTGTCACGAATATAAATTTACACATGGCCTCCGAGATCGACTACGGCTACGCCGATCTCGAAGGACAATAAATGCGCATGCGCAGATATATGGTTGGTGGTTTGTTTTCAACCAGGGGAGAGGCGCGAATGCGCAAAGCGGCCATGTGAAAAAGGCGAATTGCAGTCCTTTCACCTTTATCTTTTCAGTTCAAGACAGCAGCGCTCAGAGCGACATGTTAGCAAAGAAGCAAGATTCGGTTTGTTGGCGAAAATAGAAAATCTGCCATGATACTGCAGAAGTTCTTGCATACAATTTACTTCCCTGAAACAATGATTCATTACAAAAAGATGCGGCTCGCTTCTGCCGGATTCAGCTATAAATGGTCCGATTTAAAGAGCGGTCTTCACATACATACGGCAGCCAAAGACTTGCGGGTGACTATTGTGTTCGCTACTTTGCTGAACATGGATTATTTTAACCTAGGAAGGTAATGTATTTTGAAGCGAAAGCTTCACTACGCCAAGAAGTTCGGGCCGTCGAGTATGCACGATTTTCACCTTGAAAGAGATTTAGAGGTCCAACTTCTGTGTTAAGCCTTGTGGTCGCCATGTTGTTTTGGGGCCTAGTCACGTAGGCCACGTGACTCCATGGGTCATGGTACACATGAATTCAAACTGAGAGGAAATGTCGTTAACAAGAGTATAAATCGCTGTCATGCAAAGAAATAAACAAACGAGAACAACTTTTTCTAGTATTATTTCCTGTCTTAATATAGTAAATACAGCAAAACAAAAAGCACAAGGGCATGCGAGGATGTGCCGACAATGAGTTATCACATCAGCTAAAAATTCTTCAGTGCAGCCAATCTATCAAACAGGCTAAACCGTTCGTACCACTCGGGCTGAGCTCTGAGAACGTCCCGCACAATGTAGCACAGTCAACGATATTCTCATGCAAGCATTTTCATCCTCGTGACTGGCCTGCATTCTTGTCGTTCAAAGATTGTGCAGGATCAGAACTATTATCATGTCTGGGGTACCACATCATTAAATAAGAACAGCAGCAGCAGGTGCAGTTAGCTTTGCTACCTGTGTAGTTGAGCGGCCATATTATCCGAGATTTGAGAATCGAAATGAAGCATTTTCACTGCGCGTCTACGAAAGTCGAAATTAAAACACGATGCTGGGGAAGAAAATAGCCGCATGGTTTGCATAAAGTGAGATTTAGCATGTGATCTGGCTGCAGTTCAAATGGGCAGAAGCAGCGCACGCAGCCCCCCATGGAGTACCCAGTTTTTTGTTGCAAAGGTGGAATGCAATCAATGGGACCGAGAATGTAGCTAAGACGGAGAACGAAACAGGCCCAGAAGAAGGGATCTGAGCTATAAAGCGTCTCGGAGCACAGTAGAAACGAACATATGGATGCATAGTCCCCAGTAACGAACCAGCCGTCCCTTGTTGGTATAACAGACCGCACAGACTTGCATATCTACTTAATTAACAATGCCGAAAAGAACTATTGCGCGATAGAAAAGGTCTGAGTGATATGAGCATCTTTCGGATTATATTACTGGCAAATGATCTTGCCTTCCGATGAAATCCGTATTTCTGATACTGCCGTTCTCGCTCAATAAATGGAGCACCCGACTGCTCAGTCCGAGAACGCAGGACCGATCTCTGCTACCGCGCGGCGTTCCGTGGGAGTTAAATGCAAGCGTCCTTGTACCTTGAGATGTCTGCGCACGTTAAAGAACCCCAGTTGGTCAACATAAAACTGTAGCTATTTAACTAGGGCGTCCCTCGTAGTCAGTACTGCTTTGCGACGTTATATCATACCATATCACACCGAACAGTACCCTACCGCATCATACCATATCATACCATACCGTACCACGGTATAAAAAAGAACCGACCTGAGGCGTACTCTATTTACCCTTGTTCGGTTCTTCTTTTTTATACCGTGCAAACCATCTTCTTCCTTTCGTTCTACCATACCGTACCATACTGAGTCATATGCAACTTCTTGTGGCCAATCTCACTGATGACGGTTTTTTTTTTTTTTTTTTGTGGGATTTCGGATAACGGATTGCGTTTGTGAAACGTTAGTATCGTTACTAGCAGCATTAGTGGTAGTGGCAAGTATGGTGATTTTCGATGCCGCAATTGACTTTTCTGCTGTTTGCAATGTTTTAAAAGCGCCACTTTCCGCTGATCTTTCGTACACATCAGCGAGAAGAAACTTTCCGGGACTTCGACACCCTCGGAAGGCGACTGGCAAAGGAGATCGTGGAGCACATCAAGAAACACTCAAAGAAACCTACCAGGATCAGGTGAGGCTGCAGACGGTGATTTGCGACACTCATTTTTTACCTTCTCAGTGTATTCATCCAGTTATCCAGTTACCCGATGTTTCCGTTACCAAGTACCGAACTCAGGAAAGCGTCAGGTATTTATGACCATAGTTTTATCACCAACCTTGCAAATCATACCTTGGAATGCCTTGTCTTTGCGGGCAGCAGATGCCATCCCCAAGCCCAAGTGCACTGGGGTAATTTATTTGTGACGCCAACAACTTAAATTTAATTTGGTTTCGTTTAGTTTATGAGGTTTACCCTCCCAAAGTGACTCAGACTGTGAAAGAAGCCGTAGTAAAGGGCTCCGGAAATGTCGACCCCCTGTGATTCTTTAACGCCCACTGAATATAACACAGCACACGGGCGTCTTGCTTTTTTTCCTCCATCGCTGTAATCAGTTCTTTGGTCTCCGAGTTGCAGCCAACAAGAACATGCTGGAGCGAGTACTGAGACCATATGAAAAACAGATGAAAACTCCAGAAAACCTAATTCTCTGTGCACTATTACTGGCTGCCTCATTCGGCCCTCACTGTCCTCAAGAGAGAGAAGCTTAGCTAATGCAGGATGCAGTAAGGCTGCATTCCGTAGTGAGAGGTACGCATGCACGACCCGAGCTAGTGACTGCACCACATTCAGGGCGTATAATGAGTGTCTTGAGAGGTAATATTCTACATAAAAGTTGCGCATAAACAAGGGATACAAGCGGGCGATATTCGTTGGCGAAACTCGCATAGGAATTGACAAACTGTCGCTCTAATCATTACGCCTTCAGTGTGGCCTCTGAGTCCCGATATGAATTGGGCAGGTGGTATGTAGTCAGAAGTTTGATATTAGTTTTCGAAATTGAGAAATCAGGGAACCCAATACTGCAAAAGCCAATACTGGTTCGAGGCTGCTGAAGCACGAGCGTTAGCTCTGAGTTTCTTAACAACGCAGAAAGACGCGCGTGATGGAATGGCTGTGTAAACTGTTTATTAATGACTATTTTTTACCATTGTGTACTAGGATTTTAGTCTAAATCGGCCGAGGTAAAATTTCAGGATAGCCTAGGTCACATTTGCAAGACACAATCGTTTTCATTATAGTACAATTAGCGAGGACATCGATTTTGGTCCGAATCACATGATGTCAAATTTTGAGGCTGGCCGGGGCAAATGTGGTAGCCGCGCAGGCCAATTTCGGAAGTCATATTCGTGTTCGCCATGACCAAATTAGATTGAACATCGTGTTTAGTTTAAATCAATCAAGGTCAGATTTTCTGGGTGAACCGGAATAAATTTGGAACAACCTGGACCATATTTGGAATTCACCATCGGGACCGTCATAGCCGAATCAGGCTTAACATTGAGTTTGGTCCAAGTAGACAGAGGTAAAAATTGGGCGGTGACCCGGGTTAAACATGGGAGTTGCTCAGGCCAAATTTGTTGGTCACCATGCTGAACATCAATATTTTATGCACATGGCGACGCGCCCTGGAAAGCGCCCCTGTCACAGTGATGGCGTACCGGACTAGCAACTGCATTCATTCGCTAGATGTCAAATCCCGCGTCACCTGACCTTCAGGAATGAGAACAGTAAAGCTAACGTTCTAACAATAGGAGCCTAGAATATTTTTGAGCGCATGAAGGACACCATTGGCAGACGTGCCTGTTCTATCTGGACAACATCGTTCTTTTGTCTCGACATTCAAACATCCATTTGACGTTTAGTACATATTGACATGACACGGAGCGCCGACCTGCAGGTCACTTGAAGGAGGGCGTCCGCCCTGACACTGCCAAACTGCGCGCTGTGACGGCATTTCCTATATCTTCATCCTTAGGCAACTCAGCAAAGGAGTATCTTCTATTCCGGCACTTTATTCAAAACTTTAGAGTCTGCTACCATCTTAACTACTCATGCCCAACGTCGATTTTCACGAGTTGTTCGCCAGCATGTGACAAAGTTTACTACATTTTCTGCAGTGTGGACGAAGATTTCATCCCTCACCCCTACCCACGATGAAGCCTCTTCTGAACACCACCCTAGAAGCTTACAACCAATGAACCCACCCTGCCAGACTTCGTTGCATTACACGTGGACAACGTTTCAACGCTGTCGGAGATGGTTCTTCCTCGCCTTACCTCCAACACATGTATTAAACACGCATTTGCATATAGCGTTTACCCACTTTGAATATTGTGAAAGAAGGCTAGGTCGAGACGGCAAGGTCGTTACGGCAAGGCCAGCGATGCATTGTCTATCTTTTTCAATCCGATCACAAAACCAGGCGGGTGCCGGAGCCGGCGCCGTGGGGCGATGACGATGGTATGTACAAATGAAAGAAGAAGATCATGGCACGTACAAATGAAAGAAGATCCATAGAAGGCTCACAATATGCAGATATACAAAGCAAAGTGGTATTTCCGAACGGGATGTTTACTTCCAGTACTCGTGTTTGCAGGGCGGAAAGAGAAAAAGGAGAAGGGTGGCAATCGTCTGCTTCCGCAAAACATCTCGCAGGTTTTAAAAGTGGCGCAAAAATATGGTCTAATGATGTTCTCTGCTTTCCGTAAACATTCGGGATTTCTCTACCGGATCTCTGATAACCAGAGGGAAATGGTCAGTTTGTTCCACACTGAACCCTTTACAACGCACACTAAGTTCACAATGGGTGAGTTCCATTCCATCGTTTTTTTTTTTTTCGATGGAGAAGCCTATAGTAGTCACAGTGGAGGGTGTCTGAATGAACCATAACTACAGCGCAAAAGACGGGACAAATATGAAGGAGGGACACCACACAGCGCTGTCCCTCTTTCATCTTTGTCCCGTCTTTTGCGCTGTAGTTATGGATCATCGAAAGCACCAACTCGCCAACAACTGTTTTGGTCTGAATGAACGCTTTGCACAACATCCCTCAGCGTCCGCTTGGGGTACAGGAAGCAACCTGACCTTGCGTGTTTAGCATTGCCAAAGGGGCAAATAAATAAAAAAATGATGTTCCCGAATTGCCAATTTTTTTATTACGTAAAATTCTTCAGTAACGTGTTTGAAACACACAAAAAAATCACGGAAACAATTTCTGGTGGATAATTATATTTTATTAGTCATTACCTGCCCCCTTGTGCAATACTCCATACCTTACAGTTTTGAGGAGCATTGAGAAATAAAAAAAAAATAAATTCTTGAAAGTACAGATAGCATGCATATAGTACGAAGTGGCTTAGAATTGCCGTGTAAAAGATGCACTATTGCTTCTAGATGCATTCAAACTAGATGAGACCACTGTCCATGTGGTAGCGTTCGAAGCATGGCAATGCGCAGACGACCTTCTCGCACCCCCTGCACCAGACCCTTGTTTCTTTGCGGATGTTTTTCCCATTGCAGTCTCGCTTCAGGTAGCACACAGGTAAAAATGTAATCGCTATTCTCTTCACTTGAAAAACAAAAAACGGCATCGGCCTCACTTGCGCTATCATCCGACGCAGAATAATCTCCCGCACCAGATCCACGCACGCATGATGCCATGTTTTAGAAAACGCGGGAAACGGGATGCAGGACTTCCTCCATCTAGTGTTCAAAATCGCATTCAAGAAAAATGCCAACGATGGGACCTGTGCTGCCATCTAAGTTTTATGTGGTAAAGTACCATTTCAAGAGCTGGGCTCGCCAAAAGCCCCTTGAAACATTGCGGAAAAGCTATGACGACCTCAGCTCGTCATAAGCAAAAAAGTGCCGATCGCTTGTGACGAGCTGAGCTCGTCAAAAGCCTTCAGGGGTCAAAAGCTCGTCAAAAGCCCCTGAAGGCTTTTGACGAGCTCAGCTCGTCACAAGCGATGAATTACCAGCAGGGGGAAATGAACACCTGGGCATGGGCTAGTGGCAGCGCGAAACTACGCGCGCTTGCATTAGTGATCCGCCTGCGGTTGCCACCATAGGCGTGCGCAGAGTTCTACATTAGGGGGAGCGACGTTTCACCGCAGTGCCCCCCTCCCTCCTTTCTCCCACCATATGCACTGCGGCAAAAACGCCGTGCAAAGATGAGGAATTTTGTTATCAAATATTTATTTTGGCGTAATGCAATTGAAACATAGAAAGAATAGTGGGCGCTTAAAATTAAAACAAGCTTCACCAAGGACACAGAATTCAAACGTAGGTAACGACGCGCTTTCGCAGCGGTTCCTTGAGTCCTCGAACGACTTTCCGCAGGTAAAGATGACAAGTGAGCAGTTCTTGTAGTGCAACATCACGGGTCTTCAGCCCCCAATATCGTGAAAAGAAAATACCTGCATGATCATAAGCTTACGCATTTACAACTGACGGCAAACGTCTGGTAGCGTAAAGGCATGAGGCAGACTTAGCGCCTCGCAGACGGGATTAGGAGGGGGAGGCGGCCGCCCTCCCTGCCCTCCCCCTGTTCACACGCCTATGGTTACCACCAAACAAGAGCGACGAATCTTAAAATTATTATACGTATTTTTGCGTCGCCCGAGCTCCACTAAAATCTTCCGTGAGCATGCGCTTGCATAGGAGTCGCATGTCAAAGCCGGAGAATATTCTCGAAATACTTTAAAAGTCCAATCGTGGTGTATGTCTTGCTTTTATTCCCTGCTAATGCTCGTGTTTTCTGAATGAATGAACTGGCCCAGCATGTGATTTCCTGAAGTATTGTTGCACATGCTCGCTGATTGCAATCTCTCGCAATGCTGAATTTCCTGCCTTTTGTCATAACTATTTGTTGACGCTATATAGCTGATGGACTAAGGTTAAAATCTAGAGAAGGATTCTGAACTATCTATTCAGTACAGCAAGGTACCAGTGCGGATAAAAGTAAACGGAACAAGTTATATTAACTTTTTTCACGTGTTGCATAATTGAAAGTGGCAGTCGTTGTATGTGCAAACCTGTACTAGACGTCAGTGTCCTTTTACATGCACAAATATTGCTTTCCTATCTCCACTGGTTCGGGCGCTCAGCTACTCTGCCCAAAGATGCGTGATCGAATCCCAGCCTCGGCGGCCGCTTTTCCGTCACGGCGAAAAGCAAGGCGCTCGTGGGCCGTGCGATGTCAGTGCACGTTAAAGAACCCCACGTGGTCGAAATTTCCAGACTCTTCCACTACGGACGTTACACCCCAGAAACCAAATCAAACCGTATCTCCAGTGCAGAAGGCGTGATTTTAATTTGGATGTCTTCGCGCATGCTTTTACCCAGTAAATAAGCCTGTCAATCCTCCCTGCGTGGCTTATACTTCTATCTCTTCTCAACCGTTCAGTTTCATCGGGTTCTCGATGGGAAACGTGATCATTCGGGCAGCGCTGACGAAGGCCCCGATGCAGCCTCTCCTTCATCTAATGCACACTTTCCTGTCGCTGTGCGGACCGCATGTGGGCGTGGTCTTCAATACCTCCTTCGTAATCAACGCGGGTAAGCATATCCGCTCTTTCTCGCGCCTGACTCATGGTTCTTTCTTTAATCATAGCAACGTAGACTTCGCTCCATTAAAGTCAGACACGTATTTTGACGATGTCGACTCTCAATCTTACGCGCCATAGGGGTTACTAAGTGGACAAAAGCTGCTCTCCAATGTTTTGTTTTAACCATTTTCTTTTTGATCGGTTTAGAAAGCCATCAACGGGTACTTTGCGCAATATGGATTAAACAAGCGCATTAATTACAGGTGAACTGGCCTTGCCAGAATCGCGTTGCCGTCAGTGTCCGAGATTATAGGAAGCGACGTCAAGCTCTTCTGAATATTTTGTCATTCTTCCTTAGAAAACCACCCTCATTTTCCTCATGTTTTCGAGAGATGCTCGTGCTTGCTTTGTTTTTGATAGATAAATCTCCCAGTAGCAATTTTTAAGTACTTGCTGTAACGAGTGCTCAAAAATAAGCTGAGCACTTCGCCAAAATAATGTCGCTTAATTGGACGCTTGCCTTATCATTTACGTTGGTTATTTATTCGCGTATTAAGTAACACTTTTGAAACCTAGTTTTTATACGTCTCGTTGTGCACATAACGCAGGCATGTGGTATCTTCAGCGATTCGAGTACACGGATTCGCTGAAGCAAATGATGCTCGCCGACAGCCCGGAAATTCCAAAAACATACCTCTACCGACTTAGCAAGGACCCGGGTATGAAGATGTTGCCATTGCGGCCTGTCGCCGCATTTCCAACCTTTGCACTCTAACAACGCACTGATAGTAAGACGGGTGTTGAGATTACAGCAAATACAGGCAGGACTTACACATCACTAAAAATATTAATTTTCGCCGGACTGCAAGCTCATTTAGTTGATGACACCTTTTTTATGTTTGTTTCACCTTCGGCTTAGCGAATGTTCTGAAACCAAGTTTCAGGATGGAGGCAGCTGAGAACTACTACTATCTTGAGAACTACGAGAGGCCCAGGTTATAACCCAGCCATGGCAGCTTCGTTTCGTTGACAGTGGAACGCAGGACGCCTGCATAGTGGACGATCTCAGTATGGTCCATGTAGTCGAAATTCACCGGAGCACTCCACTGCGGCATCCATCGTAGCCTAAGTGACTCGGGGAGGTTAAACCACCTACATCATATCAAATCCAATCAAAACAATGCTTCGATTGGGAGTAGGCAGCCACATCTTGAGACATGAGCACCATAACATTTAAAGTGCTGAGAAGCTGAATCTGAGAGGCGTGGATTCGATTCCACCCGGGGCGGCCTGTTTCTGTGCAGGTGGAACGGAAGTGGCCCGTGTACTGTGTGAAGTCACTACTCGTTAAACAAGCCCGCGTGTCACAAATGTCTGGAGCCATCCACTGCGGCCTCCCTCATGCCCTTACCTACTTTGACACCAAATCAAACCTAAGCATTGATTTCACTGTGAATACAGAGCTCAGTACACACTTGAGGAGGTGAGAATCTGAACGACTTCTTCAACGTAGGCATGCCAGAAAAGCTGCTCAAGAAGACGGATACCACCTCACGAAATTTTAACTCCACCCGTCCTTCGCGTTTGGTTCGAGCGAGTAGCTGCGCATCACCGTGAATTGCATTTACATCCATTCCAAAGTAAATTGGTTACATTTCGTCAGCTTCACCACAAGTTACCGACATTTCACAGTCAAAAAAGAAATGCTGATAACATTTCGCTGCAGCGAAGGTTCTGTTACCGCCGGCACAGCGTTACTGAGGCGCATGTTATTAATACTAGTTCCTTAGGCCTCTATCATTATGTAACAGCTCTACTGAACGCAGACGAGAACAAGAAGGGACATATAGACGGTGCTGAACTTACAACCGTCCTTTAGATCGGTGTATAATTTCAGGTGTTTTCCAACAAAAGACAGTTGTAAATTCAGCACTGTCTGTATGTCCCTTCTTGTTCTCGTCTTCATCCTGTGGCGCTGTTACATAACGATGAAGTAACACCAACTAGCCCCAACCGCCATTCTCATTAGACGTTTCATGCAACCTGAATCTGCCCTTTCAAAGGTACTCGTATAACTGCAAGAAACTCGTTCAAGCTTTCTTGTCGGTGGTCGCCCAAGAACTTCGGCTTTTTTTTTTTTTTTTTTTCATTTTCTCGCTAACATGCTTCCGACATTGTACCAAAGAATTGACACAGAATTCAAATTTCCTTGATAGCGATGCATGATTTCATAATTAGAGGAAAATAATATTGGTGCCAGTATGTGAGAGCAGGTTCATTCAGGACCTGAAGAACCAAGTGATGTGAAACTCTTTGTCAGTGGTGCATCCGCATGTTTTGGAAAACCAGTATAAAATTACTGGCTTGCCTTTCTATCAGTAAGCTCCGTTCCATATCAATAAATGCATATTATATTAACTAAAACTCTTCAAAAGCCCTGAAAGTCCTCAAAAAAAAAAAAAGAATCATGTGTGTCTGCACGCAGGTCTCACACATTTCAAGAACATCATCCTGCTCGGATCTGCTGACGACTACATTGTGCCACTTCATTCGGCACATATCAAGCTGGCCAAGCACATAGTCAAGGATACCACGCCTCTAGGTAAGCGCAGCTCTGCGGCGAACATATGTCCACTCAACACGACTTCTAACCTCTGAGCCCGGGTTGGTTACTCCGCCCTGTCGAGAAAAATAGAATTATAGAATAAATTTCTAAAAAAGCAAAACAAATAGCGTGGTTCAAGCAATCCAGCAGCAAAACGGCTGGAAGCTGTGGAATATTTGTGGATGTGCGCTCATTTCTCGCTTTTAACAAAAACACAAAGGAAAAGAATGTTGAGAGTGTAACACGAACAAAAAGCACCTTTTGACTTTTCGCTCTGGTTGCAGGTGAAGCGTACCGAGCGATGCTGCGCAATATCCTCAAACCCATCATAGACAAGCCGGACATGAACCTGATTCGGCTGGAGGTGCACCTTCCCTACCGTGCCTCCTTAATTTCCTCCAATGTGCACGTCGCCCCTCTGGCCTCCGAGATACTCGTCCAGAAGATCGTTGCAGTGGCGTGCGCCAGGCACCTCCTCTGAATACAGCGGGTGGATAGGCCAGGCGTGCTTGACGACACCCCATCAATATATCCTCCGAGATTCGTGATGAAATTCGGAGCAATTGCGAGAACGGCTCGAGAAATTTCGAGGCCCACGAGATGGCTCAAGACAATGCGCGGGAGGGGCTCACTACAATTCTGGCTTCTCACACAGTCCCGAAGTGAAGACGGTGTACACTACGCCTATCTGATCAGCACTTGCGCACTGGACTGACCGACTACTAGGCGAGCCGGATTGGCTCATTTTATTTATTTTTGCCCGGTATTTGCGAATGTTGTTCAGTTTTATGCGACTTCTTTCTGCTTAAGGTACAGTTTCTGCAGGAATATAGCCGAAAGAAAAATATTTTTTAAAGGCATAGCCTTTCCATTTTCGGCTTAGACGCGCCGCTGTGCGTTGATGGGAACCATCGCGTTAGCTACTGTGAAAGAATGCATTCTAGTAATGACGTATTTTGTGAGTTATATGCAGTAATACGACTTCACAAGCAAACAGATGTTACGATGCTTGTTTGAATGTTTGAAAGCGTCCGTAGTTGAATGATACTTTTTTAGGCGTTTCCCTCTTGCTATACTGATCAATATGAGATAAACTCTTTTTGGGGTAATCTATTATTTCGATTCCAAAATAAATATCGTTTTTGCATAAATGAAATATCCAGGATTCAATATATCCAAATTCTTAGTGTTCTACCGGAAGTACGCGTGGTTAATGTTTTACGCGTAAATGCAACATTACCGAAAATGTGTGGCTAGTTAAAACATAATACTACAGCATTAACCCCTAGAGTTAATGCTGTAATTTTCTGTTGTTACTTTGTGCATGAAATCCAGAAAAAGAAACCATTTCTTCTGTGCTAACTTTTTGAATCAAAAATGGCTTATGTTAGAAACTGAACACTTATGCGAAATATGTATTGCTTCCTTCAATATTTAGCATCTCAGAGCACCTCATTCGCGGTCTCGAGGGTGCGAAATTCGCCCGATTCAGCTATCAAGAGCGCCTCATCGAAGGAGTGGAGCGGACTTAATAGCCGAGTATTTTTGCTAATTTTCACACATCAATATGCCTGGACTATTTGTGGTTAGTTATGAAAGGGCCGAAGGTAACGGCACGGCAACAAAACCTGTTTATGCGCTCAGGATGCTATTATCACTGCCAGTGATGAGCCCTATTTTGAGGTAATCATTGGAACAATTTTCTCGAAAATGTCCTTGTCGGATTTCGACCCATTATAACTGGCCTGGAATAAGCTTCGCTCAAAAGTAGTTTGTCGCTAGTTATAGACCTTTGCATCGGGCAAGGAGGAGGCAAAACGCCTCCTCTCTGGGCTGTTGAAAACCGGTTCCGCGGCCGGTTCCACCGTACTGACGTCAGGCACACACAACAGCCCAGCGAGCATTATGGAGACGCCCAGGGAGCCCTCGTTGCAAATTTCTATACCATAAAAGCAAAAATATATAACATAAGAGAATTTTATTTAAAGTATTATAAATTAGGTTGGATATGCAAAGCAGCGTGGGTAATAAATAACAGCGGACCCAGACTAAACCGTGGGGCGAACAACTGATAGAATTCCAATTGAACTGAGGGAATAATACTAAAAACGCGAATTGAGATATCTAAAGAAGTCCGGTTACCATGAGAGCATTTCTACATTCCTCATTTCAAAGTTCGTCGCGATAAATGCGGATATAAGTTGTTGGCTTCTCTCTACGAAGCGTCACTATTTTCCTAACAGGTCTCTACACCTTTGGTGCATCACATAGGAAAGCTTACTTCTTCACAGGATATGAGAGGTGAACTTTGTGCCGAAGGAATATGTTATGGGTTTTTAGTTACCATTAGAAATCAGAATTAGTACTTTTTGCAAACTGGTAGACATTTCAGGCTTCTTCTCGGATTGTTGGGAATAATTGAAATTTCCTGTCATGGCAGGAAAGGTCACTGTGACCTTGACCATGGCAGATGACCATGTTTCCACTGCCTGCCTCAGCATTGCACTGTGTGTGCAAATCTGTCAGCGTTATATGTGTACAGCGCAGTGCAGAAAACGATGCATTTCGCACTAACGTATGAGGGCCGTTATCATGCATAAGACGCCTCTCATGCACCACGTAAGAAAATTTTCTAAGCTCGCCATTAAGCCTTTCTGCAAACACGTCCCTCTGTAAATGAAGGAATACGCACTTTTGCCGAAGTACATTAGAGGGTGCTCGTCCGACGATTGTAAACCACGCTACACTGACGTGAGCATGCTTTGAAAAAGCAGAGAAAAGATAGCTTAGAAACTGATGGAAGCATTTTATATAAAAAAGTACCCCAGAATAATGGGTGCTTCAGTTACTCTATACGGTAGAAAGGAAATTCCTTGAGCGTGTGTTATCACGTTGAACTTAATCTTAGGTGACTTGTCTGAGCATGTAATGACAAAAGTATATATTTACTACAAAAGTTTCCAGAACGTATCCTCAGAAATCGTAGCCAATAACTGTTGGCAGCCGGTGTCCGGAGACCAGACATAACGATCTGAAAGTCGGACTCTCATGTTGTGACATCAGTTAATGAAACCAAGAGATAACCAAAGAATGCAACACTTGTACGCAAAATTTAATTTTCTTGTGACCTGGAAACTTTTGTCCCCGATAGTAAGTTTCGTGCGTCTAATAAACTAGTAGCACGCGCTTCGTCCCGTCGCATTTATCGTGTTCGTCCTGGATTTTTTTCGCGGCCTTTAAATATTTGAGAACCATCTAACCTCAGTCACTTTTCACATTGAACAACATAGACAAACCAAATAAAACATAACGGTGTTGTCCTTCACGGCACAATCACGGTTTCTTGCATGAAAAGCCGAAGACAAGACCACTTGTCGAAACGTTGGCTCATCTGCGAACTGAGGCGTACCCCGTTTACCCTTGTTCAGTTCTTTTTCATACCGTGCAAACCATCTTCTTCCTTTCGTTCTACCTGAATCCGCTTCCCCAAATAGTGACACAGGCTGAGACACCGTTACTGTTCATTTTTTATCAATCCCAACGTATTATGTGTCTCTTTGTGAAAAAAAAAACTCGGCTTGTGTTCTTGTTTTATTTCTTTGTTTGAAAACACTGCAGACCATAATATGCATGGTCCAGGCCGGAGCGGCATCCATGACAAAACGGCAAATATACATTGACAAGCATATAGCTGTGGAAGCATATTACATACAAGTGAAATTTTTCAACGCTCGAATGAAGTGCAATCAACACATCAATTAACGCCCAATTCTTTGACAGTGTCTCTTGCTGAAAATGTACAAGGACAAACCATTCCACTCACTGATAGCTCTATGAAAGAAAACTATGTTGAAAGATGTGTTGAAAGATGTTTGTTCTTGCAGAAATTGGATCCAAGAAGTGAGCGTGTGTGTGTCTAGTCTTTCTGGAACAATAAGGCTTTACGCAATCTGTCAAGTTTAAGTTCAGCTTACCTGAGAGGAGGTTATGCAATAAGGCGCGGAGAGAAAATTGTCGACGAGATTCTAGAGAGGCTGTTATGCTGCCGCATTAGTTATTCTGCAGGCTTAAGTACTAAGACAGACATTTCATCCCATGGGTACATCTTCCTTTCTTCTCTTCTGTCGAATGCTGTAACGCTGAAAGGTTTTCGAGGAGGCTCATGTACATACACTCCAGGCCCGTGTACGACCCTTCAGCGTTAGGTGACAGCACTGCCTAAAAATGCAACAGCACCTTTACTTGGCAAATTGACCACAACGTACGGTCAGTGTCACGTTCTTAAAGTCGAAAAGGAAGCATTCACAATGCGCAGCTGTATCATAAACCCTATTGCTACCGACTGGTCAATTTCAACATTATGAGCAGTACAGCAACAAAGCAGGTTCCGGTAGATAAGCAGCCGTGCCAGCCTCCGCGGAAGGAATAATGTGAAGGAGAGAGAGAAAAAAAATAAAAATAATACGTCTGACGTGAAGGGCAAGAGGTTCTTCCCGGAGAGGCATCATCGCACATGTTCGGGTTAAATTTTTGTTTACGTCATTGTATTTCGCAATAAGTTACCTGCTATTTACGAAAAGACGATTGACACCACGATTGACAAGCTGCAAAATGCGATACAAAAGCCTGCGAAATTTTTGCATTCTTGACAGCCATGGCTTTGTAAACGAAACAGTGAGGCATATGCAACAGTGCTAGCCAGCCGTAAATCAGGCAAGTGCTTGTCTGCGCCTTGCATAGCGAACAACTGTGAGCATTTTCAATCCCCTATGCGGGTCTTTGAAAGTCATTTAACTGCACAAACAGGCAGTAAACTATCCATAGAAGCGATTCACACTGGACTTCAAAAATACACAGTGAGGAAGTTAAACTATTTATTGACAATTAGACCAATAACGACCGAATAAGTAAGACACGCCGCAGCGGCGTCCCGCTAAAATATTTTAATATGCAGTTTTTACTGATATTCACGTTTCGACACTGCTTTTTCATTACTATGGGCTTTTCCCGATGGATAATGCATTCGTAACACGTGCCTAGTTAGAAGCTTCGCAAGACTCAGTTTTCATCACAAACAGGCACGAACATGTGAAATAATTAAATAACTGAAATTTATTTATTTACACAAAGAAATCAAAAGATACGTAAACTCCATCCACATTATTCATGCGGTAAAAATAGGTCGCACTCAATTACAAGCATCACCAGCAATCACACAAATTTCTTTCTCGCTGTTAAATGTATTGGTCTGTAAATAGCAAATAGTATATTACCTTTACTAAAGTACATATCTATTACAGAGTCAAAGACTAGTGCCGTGAAAACAAAATTCTCTGTTCTCCATTTCAATATTTCCATATAATGATTGCTAAGCAAATATGTGATATGGCTACTGTTGTTTCGAAGTGATCCGCGCTATAGTGCAATACTTCCATGAGCAATATCAATGGCTAATTCTGAAAACTGTTTCAAGCACGTTCAATCGCAGACATCAGAAACCTTGAGATATTTCGTGATTTGAACCCAACACTCGAAATTAAGCTTGTCGATTTGAGTGCCATTTCCTCCATAGCACTCAAGACGTTGACATACAATTCGATTGATGAAGAGATAATTGCTTCTGATAAACTTCCTCGCTATCTGTAAAGCAGCTTTTGCTTCTGTCTCGGTCATTCCAGAGATCGACTTCAAACTTGAAATTAAGGATGCTTTTGACTCGAGAAGTTCAAACGCTTCAGCGCACGATTTCCCCATGTCATTGCCCAGCACGAAACTAACGGCACGTTGAAGGAACGACTCATTACGTAGCACAGCTGACCTAATTAGTGGAGTTATATGTCCAACGCTCACTTCTGTGATGAAAAAATTCTTCTGCAGACCCCGGGATATGGCATCAAGGCTCTCGCTGGTCAAACCAGATTCACACGATAAAGCCAGCTTATGGAGAGTTTGATTGGTCTTCAGTAGAGTCGCAAGCATCTCTGCAGATTCGGTGCTTATCTCACTGCACACTAGAGCAAGGTCAGTCAGCGACTTGTTCAAAGATATCCCTTGCGTAGCCATCACAGCAAAGCCTTGTTGTTTGTAGCCATCGTGCAGTGCAAGAGTACTCAAAGACACATTTTGCGCCAGCATTTTGCTCAGACTTGTAACTCGCGCGGATGTGATGTTCCACAGGTACACAGTCAGATCTTTCACGTAGTGACTTGAAGAGAGCGCAGAGCACAGAGCTTCAAAAGATGACTCTGAAAACTCATTGGTGTGAAGTTGCAACTCAGTGGGACACAGAAACGGGTCCAACATTGCAGAACAGAGGCCTTCTGTGTCCGCGTCTATCCAGCGCACCTGCACACGGCCGTACCATTGATTTCGGGCCAGGTCCACAGATAATGCCTCCCTGCGGATCGTAAGCCAATCATGATAAAAAGCCGAACTTAAGGGCGGCTTCTGCAAACAATCAATAATTATAGATTCTAGAACATGCTCAACTACGCTGCGGATACTAAGCTTTAAATTGCTGTAAGTAGCCTGACTTATTTCTTAAGAACACATTGTACACAACAATAAAACTGATGGCTAGGCACAATCACGCCACACATGCAATCTCCAAAACTCTGAAAGCGGCTTTCTTTCCTCAGCGCTGCTGCATTACATCAAGCATTTTATATAAAGGAGTGCAAAATAAGTTAGGGTTTGGTTGACACATTTCAGATTATAAGGGATGCCGTAGTGGAGGGCTCCAAAAATTTCGAGCACCTGAGGTTCTTTAACATGCACTGACATCATAGTGTACACGGCCGCCTTCTTTTGCCCCTCCATCGAAAATCTGCCACCGCATCCAGGATTTGATCCCGCATCCTTTGGCGAGGTGAAAGGGTTCATTTTGTAACAAATGTGTTTCTTATTACCGGCAATCGTGCTTTAAGCATGGTGACAACTATTGTACTATGCAATTACCCGCCATTAAACACTGGTATCCGTCCAAGTTCTGTAAAATTAGTTATGGATAATTGATAACAGGTTTCAACTTCCGGATTATAACTGAAACGTGCTACATGCGGAAATTCCCTGTCGATTTTAAGTATCTAGTTTAGCGATGGTATGATTATATTTGTCGTTTCCAAGATTGTTTGTGTATGTGCATGTGTGTGTGTGTGTGTGTGTGTGTGTGTGTGTGTGTGTGTGTGTGTGTGTGTGTGTGTGTGTGTGTGTGTGTGTGTGTGTGTGTGTGTGTGTGTGTGTGTGTGTGTGTGTGTGTGTGTGTGTGTGTGTGTGTGTGTGTGTGTGTGTGTGTGTGTGTGTGTGTGTGTGTGTGTGTGTGTGTGTGTGTGTGTGTGTGTGTGTGTGTGTGTGTGTGTGTGTGTGTGTGTGTGTGTGTGTGTGTGTGTGTGTGTGTGTGTGTGTGTGTGTGTGTGTGTGTGTGTGTGTGTGTGTGTGTGTGTGTGTGTGTGTGTGTGTGTGTGTGTGTGTGTGTGTGTGTGTGTGCGCGCGCCCCTGCGTATACTTTTGTTTTTTTTTTTCTTGAAATGCATCCCATGTGCTTTAAAGGCCATCACTACCTATGTTTGCATTAATGTCCTGCCCAAGCGCACTTCTGCTTCATGTTTTCGTAAGGAAATTTATTAAGCTGTCAAAAGCTGTCGATTGTTATTAATTTTTTTCTTTCATTTGTCAGGTCTTACGTTCGGGGAAGTGGCCCACAGAAGATCGCTTCCCTTAGTCCATCCTGCATACTGTACATTACTCAACATATAATTTCCACTCTCGCTACGCGTAACACATAAGCAGATGACATTTCCCATATTTCACTCTAACGTCCAGATCCTTTTCTGAAAAAATGGCCAGCCGTTAACGCACAGGCAGTACTGATATACCTTCAAGCAAGCTTCTCACTTACCGTTGTCTTGAAGTGGCCTTATAGACGCCGATCTTCAAAAGGCGCAATGACGTATTTTGTTGTAATGAGCTGCACAGTACTTGCACACGAGAAGACTTCAAGTCGCATTGAGACACATCGAGGCATTCCAGTGTCTCATTACTTCGAAGACCATCAGCTATTTGCTGAGCGCCGACACTGTCAATATAGCAGTGCTTAAGGATCAATGAACAAATGCTCTCATTTTTTGACAGCACCGACTTAAGGAGAGCACCCATAGAAGCTCCAATCTGCATAGGCTCCATGTCCCAGCCAGTGATTATCAGGGTTGTCAGTACTTTGTTGCTTTCTAGTTCTGGTAGGATTTTTCTGAACGGATCCTCAAAAGGATGATGATTCAGTGACTCCAACGATAGACTTTCCAACAGAATATCATCACCTTTGTCCGATTCTCTAGTGCAACCATCGCACGATATTCCTTCCACCAGATGTAGCGTACGCAATTCCTGCGTTGATCGCAACAGGCTCCTTAAGTATGTCAACCCAACAGGGTGTAAGCCAAAACCTAATGTTAGATGCTGAAGAGTATGACATTTTGAAATGGCACACATGAGGCTACTTGAGGAGAGACAAGACGCAATGATTTCTGATACGGCTACTCTCTTAACCGTACTGGCATTCGCTGTGAGAATTTGAGCCAGCCTTGACGCTAACGTTTTGCTTACCTTGACCTCATTTTTAACATCAAGAGCTTCCAATTGTTCTATATTAGACAAGAGGCTCAGAACAAATGCCCAATCAAAAGTTGCATTTCCTGTTATCGAGATTTGACGCAAGTTTGATCCTCGTGGAGTGGTGCTGTCAGGAATGGCTGTGAGGCATGGATGAGAATAGCCTTCCCGGAGGCAGATTGCTTCAATACAACTGTGTTTTTTGAGCAGCCATATCAAGAAAAAGTTTCTGTTGTCCAAAACGCTCAACTTCGTCAGTCCCTCAGAGGGACATCCTGATTGAGTCTGAAGCTGCAGTTTCCCAGCTTTCCATTCAATGAGGTTGAGCCGTAGGAAATTCAGGACAGTGTTCCAATTTTCGAGTTCGTCGCACAACCAGCAGCTTCCGTCTGATGTTGAGCAGTCGCGCTCAAGATCTAGCTTGGACAACGCTTGTCTCCAGCACTCCTCGTCCATAATGAGTGATCGCCAAGGTTCCCTTTGATCTGGCGTGGTTCTGCGAAGAAAGCATGGAGACGTGTGAGGAAAGTGAGCTACACTGTTAAGGATAACTGAACAGTTTTGAAGCCATTCCCTGGAGGTTACATGTACATGAATCTAGAGTTCAAGAAACTTGCGTACACTCGTCCCCATTGTAGCCTCGTCCACTCAGCAAATACGCGGTAGGTACGCAAAGGAAGTGATTCGAAAGAAACCGTCTAATGTTATTAGCGTCACAATATGTGTCGTTACAGTTTTCCTCACGCTCTTAGTTTAAATTTATGCGACTGCAGAAGAGGCTACTCATACTTAAAAGCTAGCTTCTGATACCGCTTTATCGAGATGAGAATGGCCTAATGCACCCCTGAAAGATATATCACCTATTTCTGGGCATAAGTGTACTAACACGTACTGATCGAGGCCTGCCAGAATGTTACAACCAAGATCTCATTGCTGTTATTATTTCCCAACTTGCTTGCACTTATGGGTTGTATATGTATACGGCGTGTATATTGTTTTTAATGCTCAATTACTTTTCGGTCACCTACTTTATAAAAAAAGAGTTTTCATGAATAAATTTTATTTCTCAGTTTAGCGCAATATTTGCATGTCTTAATTGTTCTACTAGTTTGTGTCTTCTAGCGCTGTTTTCGACCGTGCTTAACCAACTCGCTTACAAGTTATAAATGTGTATGTGTGGGGCACAAGCGCTACGAGAGAACACGATTACTAACTAACTGGTAAATGCATGTATGTACACATAGGAACAATAGGAGAGGAAACATGGAAGCGCATGACCTCCACGCTCTGCAAAGAATTGCCACCGACAGACGATAAAAATCAGCGGCAAAGACGCGTGCAAAATAAGCATGGTTGGCTGCTCCTTCCGAGCATCGCCCTGATATCATCCATTCTCGTCTTCTGTTGGAGACAGCGCTTTGCGAAATGCGAAGGCCACGCGCTCCCGTGTTCCCTCTAATTTTGCTTCTAGCTGTACGTGGTCTAGGATCCTCAATGGGAGCCGACAAACTGAACGCATTAACGTTGTCGCGTCAGGCTCTTAACAGCAAACTTGCGTTTGCTTTTAAGAAGTGTCTGCCAAAGTGTTTGTCGTGTGAGATAGGGCTTATGATATCAATCATTTTCACTCATCGCTATTCATTAGCCAAGCATTAATATGGATACTTTCACAGCAGGTATCCTCCAATTCCTTGTAAAATCATCCAGTGTCTGCATAAGACCCCAGATTCACGCCCACGTAGTTTTACTTTTTTATGCACTTTAATGCACTGATGCCTTTCCATTTCCTTAACTGCAGAAGCACTACCAGAAAAAATTAAGGGGGCACTAAGCTTCGCGGCTAAGAGTATGAAGTGATAGCGTTTCACACACCGACGATGTAATTCACTTTTTATTTTGTATTTTTAATTTGTTCACTTTTCTTTATTAATTTTAATTTCTATAGACCGATACTAAGCATCCGCAGACATTGGCTTTCTATTCTGAGCAATTCGACACCACTGAACTGATATTTCATTTTTAAATGTTTCAAATGATTGAATAATTATTTTGATTGATTACGAACCCTAAGAGCTTCTAATTAGTACCATCACAGCGTTAGCTTTAAATTGTATTTTGTCACCTTCTAAGCCCGCTTTTTCTATTCCATTTTTCTCAATAATTTCAATTCATTAATTGATCAATTACACATTCTCAACTTTCTTAGCATCATTAAGCATTGGCGTTTCATTTTGACACCTTTGAATTCCTCTTTTTCAATATTTTCATTCTTGAGTTCTTTCAATGATTTATTTGATCAATTACACACTCTAAATATTTCTTAATTAGCATCACCAAGCATTGCCATTTTATTCTGAGCATTTTGACACCTTTGAACCCCTTCCCTCAATTCCTTTCATTTTTTTATTTCTTTAAACAATCAGTTAGAGTGATTTCGTTATCTGGTTACTCCCTATGACACACAAATTATTCATTAATAACTTGAACCACAAATTACCATGATACGATATTTTTTACGTAGCTCCCGATAATTTCCGACACGTGGTGCGGAAAAGTACTACTACTACGACACCGATGGCTTTTCGGCAGAACAAGCAGTATAAAATATCGCTTAAAATCGTCGAACGGCACACTAGGCCCGAAGTCAACAGAATATTGAGCTCAGTTAATAAAATGTACAGAACTAGTTACTTTCATGCTTTATAGCGAACAACTGCGAACTAACTGGTGACAGTACATCGGAAGAAGCATTCGACTATAATTTCATATCACGCTGTAATTCGCAACTTTTAATGGGTTCTGTCGATGGTAGCTACGGTTTGGTTTTGGTTTGGGAGGTTTAACGTCCCAAAGCAACTCAGGCTATGAAAGACGCCGTAGTGTAGACTCCTGTATTTCGAGCACCTGGGGTTATTTAATGCGCACTGACATCGCACAGCACACGGGCGCCTTGTTTTTCGCCTCCATCGAAAAGCGGCCACCGTAGCCGGGATACTATAACTATGCTGGCACAGCTTACGCGCCTAAACGACTAAACGCTTATAATATTGACGCTGACCGCAAAATTATTTATGAGTAGTATAAACGCAATTGCTATACAGCGCTTACCTTCAAAATCAGAAATGAAAAAGAGGCGGCTTCCTCGGCAGATCACCACAAGGACCCACTGAGAGAGATGCACTCCAGCACGCGTCCCCTTGGTTACAGGCTCAATGCGAGCATGCTTACGTTTCTACTACTATTTTGTTCCGCTGTTCCTAGCAGAGGTCTATGCTGACGAGGGTACGGCGAGGATTCGGAGATTACTTCACAGTCGACCGATTGACTTTGGCGTATACGTGAGCGGACGATAACCCCTGGATATCAGAGCAGAAAACGGACTATACACGTTTACAGTCGGTGACAAAATAAGCACCTTATCTTAGTCGGCGATAAGGTTCCTCTCTGGGAATGCTGTCGTCATAGATACGCGTACTCTAATAACGCTGCTCGCTGTGGTTTCTGCTTGAGAATACAACGAGGAAGGTCGGGGAAAAGTTTTGCAGCCGTTTTGCTTGCCACCGTTGCGTCAGCAGTTCGCTGCCTCTGTGACACTAATAATTTATGTCATCGCGTGTTGGTGACGAATTAGTGACAAGGTACGATTGGTTTGATTTCTGTGGTTTAACGTCCCAAAGCGGCTCAGGCTATGAGAGACGCCGTAGTGGAGGACTCCGTAAAACTCGACCACCAGGGGTTCTTTAACGTGCACTGACATCGCACAGCACACGGGCGCCTTGCTTTTCGCCTCCATCGAAAAGCGGCCGCCGAGGCCGGGATTCGGTCCCGCATCCTTGGGAACAGTAGTCGAGCGCCGTAACCACTGCGCCACCACGGCGGGGCAGACACCGTAAGAAATACGTGCAAAATCACAGGCGTATTTAACAAAAATATCTGTTCTCCTCCAGGGAATATCTGTTGTATGCCGTTAAAAAAAAAAATTTACGAAAAAAACACCAATTCCGTGTTTTCCAGCCAAAACCTTGGTTAGAAGGATGCAATTTGAAGTACATGTGTCATATTGCTTCAATTTCATATCACTGCGCCGGGGCGGCGCAGTTATTACGGCGCTCGACTACTGTTCCCAAAGACACGGGATCGAATCCCGGCCTCCGCGGCCGCTTTTCGATGGAGGCGAAAAGCAAGGTGCCCGTGTGCTGTGCGATGTCAGTGCACGTTAAAGAACCCCAGGTGGTCGAAATTTCCGAAGTCCTTCACTACGGCGTCTCTCATAGCCTGAGTCGCTTCGCCTTTCACTACTTCAGTCGCTAAAGTCCCTCGTATTTTTTTAAGTACTCGCTGCCGATAAGTTAAGGTTCTTGAACAAACAAAACTGAAAAGCAACAGCACGGCAATGTTTCCTCACGAAGGCATGCTTCCAACCGCTGCTCACGCGCACACACACACACACACACACACACACACACACACACACACACACACACACACACACACACACACACACGTACATACAGTTTGTCTGTAGGGGGCGCCAGCAAACAGCTAGCAGTGGTGGTGGCTGACTCGGTAGTGGCCCGTAAATGCCACAATAGATTGTGAACTCAATAATTGAAGGAGAGCTAAGTGAATCAAGCACCCTCTGAATGCCTGTGATCCGCTTTCTTTTCTCTTTTATGTAAAAGGTTTGAATGCACAGCGCAACCCTCTTTGCAGAGGGATAGCCACACGATCATCATCGCCATCATCAGTGCACTCTATAAGAAACGAAGGACGCTGATCCCTGTCGCTTGCCGGCTCCGATGGCAGTGAAGCTGTGTCGATCCTCCACGAAGTCACACAGCAGGGACACAAGCATCTAAGCCTTGTAATATTGAGACATCTTGCTGCGCTCCTTCCTCTCAAGCTACAGGCACATATATGAAGACCTTGGCCACGTCCTGTACGGATCAAATTTCGACGTCTCAAAGCGCGCCCATGTCTGCAAGGCTAGCACATCAAAAGGCCCTGACAGCATCTATCAGCGTTCCATTGGAGCGGAAAAGACAGCCCGCACAGCTGCTCTTAAACGATGTCTTAAGGAAGAGGACAAGAGCAATAGGAGCCATCGAAGATAAAGCAACCATACTGGCGGCTTCAGGAAAGAAGATATGCCGGGATCCCAGCACTACAACCATCAACCAAGGCCTAATTACAACGCAGCGCACAGACCGAAGAAATGACACTGACGTTCAGGCACTTGACGAATTATTAAGTTTCGAAAATATTTCCAAGACGCTTCTTACGGACGCGTACCGTGATTTGTCCGCTGCAACTGCCACGTCTCTCATCGGATCTACTACCTGTCGCGACGTCAGGAGCACCGGGCCAGACACCTGCAGGGATCCACCATCAGCCGCTACCGGCAGTGCACACAGCTCAACAGGAACAGAGACCGTGGCTTGGGAGTGTATAATACAGGTGCGTCTGAAAAATCTTATTTTTTTTTTACATGTGGCGTGAAGAGATATACTAGATAGGACGCATTTCAACGCTGATGGTCTTTTTTTTTTTTTTTTTTTTAGCCGAGAAATCTGGTGTGCTGGCTGCAGCTATGCCTCTGGAGACGCTGTGTGGACCCCCAAACACGACCGGTGTTCGTGTTCTTGGAAGAGCAGTATTAACTCTCCAGTTCAGAACACGCATCCGATTGAACGTCCATGCTTCGTTGGAGCACTCGCAGCGATGTCCGGCAAAGCACAGCTTGGAAAGAACGCGAGCAAGCTGAAAAGACGCGCAGCGATATTCCAGCAGCTTTTCAGCAAAGAGCACTGCTCAATTTGCTGCGATGGTTGCTTCTATGACCGCAGCTCCCAGTTGTAAGGGCCGTTGGGTAGCCGGGAGCAGGCTAAATCTAGGCAGGCTTCACGTGATCCACGCATCTTCCGTTAGAATTTATACTGGATATTGAGATTTTGTTTAGTTTTATATGAACGAATATTGTAATTCTATTTGTTGTATGTAATAAAATACGACACGCTAAACAATTACGGCGTTAATCAATTGCTATGGTTTGAACATTTTTTTTTTCTTTATTCACGGATTGATGGCATTAAAACATTTAAACTGTGTTGAAAACAGGGATTAAGATGCCCAACTACTGCACTGCTGCACTGTGACGGCTGCATTTTGATGGAGGCAAAACGGTAAGCCGCCCGTGTGCTGTGTGGTCATCACTAAAACCCGCCAAAGGTTTCCGAAAAACGCAAACCTGAGCGCTTTGTTGCCCTCGACATGTGTCAGCGAGATTCCGCGAATTATATAACGCTGGTTAACTTCGATGTCTTCAACAGAACGCTAGTTCTGTTCGACAGGAGACGCGCGGTGCGCTGGATGTACCTTGTGCAGCAGCAATTCGCTCAGGCTTTCGCATTTCTACACTGAAGATTCTGTAGTGCTCTTGTAGTTTTTCAGTAACAGTTCGTTGATTACCTCTCTTTACACAGTTTCAAAACATTCCCATCAATATTTGCACGCAAATGACGGCCTTTCCCGCTTGTTCACGTTCAAGCATTTCAAATTTCCCGACACCGGAAGTTAGACCTGCGTCACCGGAAGTAGAGTACCAAGTGGCCCCCTTTGGACGTCGATATTATTATTCCGGGCTATTTCAACGTCTGATTTACTTAATTGGCTGTAATTATTTAAGTAATTAACCGACATCAACCATCTTTTCACGTGCACATCTTTTCTTTTGACGCTCTATCCCACGGTATTTTGAAGCGAGAACTTCACTACGCCAGGTAGTTCGAGCCGTCCGGTATCCACGCGCGGTTTTCACCTTCAAGTGAATTTGACAAATACTGCGCCTTTCCTTTCTTACAAACCAATTTACAATGGAAGCATAAACTACGCTAGATATAGCAGATATTCATGTGACATTGAATTTGCCCTTTTAATTCCCTTGGCCCAAATAAGTGTGGGTATTCACAGTTTTGTGGGGTTCACCGAACTATTACTGCGCCTTCGTTTCCCCAAAACTTAACTTAAACGGCGAGGCAGCCCTGAGTTGTGCGATGTAGAGTCACTGGAAAAATTTTCCAGTGACTCTAGTGCGATGTCACCTTGAACGACCTTGAAGTTCAAATACAGATACCCCGGCTGAAGCCAACTGATTACGGCCGACGTCTAGGGGGGAGATAGACGGTGAAAGGGGGAACTGCGTCTCACCCGATCATCCATACTCTCTAACGAGTGCAAATAAAGTGCTCTCTCTCTCTCTCTCTCTCTCTCTCTCTCTCTCTCTCTGTGGGTTTCCTTTCTTATAAACCAATGTATAATATACAAGAAAAAGTATGAAAATATGATCTTGATCTGGTTAGGTGTAGGTGTCCACAATAGCTGACGCCAATATCAAGTTCGTAGCTATGCCACGTACCCGGAGTATGTCAAGCTCAAACCAAGGCGAACTCAACGGATCACCGGAGTCTTCCTGTTGTAGCGAGAGCTACATTACGCCAGGTTTTAGAGCCATCAGCGTGACCGCGAAGTGACCTTAAAGAAGCAAGAGATTACGTCGAGCGAGGCAGCTGAGCGCATGCACCTACACACGATTGGGCATCAGTGGTGTAGCACTAATGACTAATGGCTAATGAATAACTAGTCACTAACCACATACTAATGACTAATTAATCAGTGAATACTATTAATTAGTCCTTTTTCGTGACTAAATAGCCATGAGTAATGACAAAGGCTGACGACTGGGCGAGTAGGTAAGCATTCATTTTAAACCAGCTAAAAAGGACAGGACACAGAATATAGAAGCGAACAAGACGAGGCTGGACTAACAAATGAAGACCCCGCCGGGGTGCCGCAGTGGTTACGGCGCTCGAATATTGTTCCCAATGCCCCGCCAGGTGGTGCAGTGGTAAGACGCCCGACTACTGATCCGGAGTACCCGGGTTCGAACCTGACCGCGGCGGCTGCGTTTCGATGAAGGCGAAACGAAGAGGCGTCCGCGTGCTGTGCGATGTCAGCGCACGTTAAAGATCCCCATCAGGCGGTCTAAATTACTCCGTAGCCCTCCACTATGGCTCTTCGTTCTCTTTCCACTTTAACTCCCACCTTCCTCCCTCCCCTTACGGTGTGGTTCCGGTATCCACAGAAACACGTGTGACAGATACTGCGCCTTTCCCTTCCTGTGAACCAATTATTATTAAGGACGCGGGATCGAATCCTGGCCTCGGCGGCCGCTTTTCGATGCAGGCGCAAAGCAAGGCGCCCGTGTAGTGTGTGATATCAGTGCACGTAAAGAACCCCTGGTGGTCGAATTTTACGGAGTCCTCCACTACGGCGTCTCTCATAGCCTGAGTCGCTTCGGGACGGTAAACACCACAAACCAAACCAAACTAAACCAAAAACCTGAAGATTTAATGAAGAAAAGAAGACAACGAAGATTCGCACTGAGATGCGCGCGCACAATACCCAGGTGGTCTAAATTACTCCGCAGCCCTCCACTACGGCTCCCCTTTCTTTCCACTTTCACTCCACCTTCCTCCCTTCCCTTACGGCCCGGTCCGGGTGTCCACAGAGCAAGTGTGACTGATACTGCTCCTTTCCCTTCCTGTGAACCAATTAAAAAAAGAAAGAAATCAAAGTCATAATTAACCTACCTGCCGATTTATCTAACAGAAAAAATTCTTTACTACGATGGTTAACCGACGACTTATCTATGTAAAATGCCTCAACTATCTCCCGACATATTTGTTTTTCATTTTCGTAAACTACTCAAGTATTGCAGCTGTTGCGCGGGAGGCACCGCGGGCCGACAAAGAGCTGCTGCGTAGCTGATCGAACGTGGCTCTTACAGCGACTCAGGCGCTGAAAATGCTTCGCCCACGGATTCAATGACAGCAGCAGCAGGATTAGGCGGTTCAGGACGGAACTTGAGGAGCTCCTGGCGGACTACCTCGCGGGTCAGCTCGCGCAGAGAGTGATGTTCAGTGGACGCGTACAAAGTGGCTACACTGCTCAAGGCACACTCAGTGTGCCGGCATCGTTGCTGCATGGCTCGCTCAATGAGAGTAGCTTCATTGAGGAAGTCCGCGACGGTGCGTACCAAACCAGCGAAGAGGAGTTCTTTTACGCCCTGCATCAGGTGGAGCAACTTCGCTAATTCCGTCATGTTGAGATCAGCCAGTCGACAAAGACGGGTCACGTCCTCAGCGAACATGGCCACGCTCTAGTTAGGCAAAGTTGCACACGAGCTTCTAGGAGGCGGCGTGCGCGATCAAGGCGGTTGTGGATGGCAAAGGTATCCCGCAGCTGCAGGGAAAGGAATCCCAGCTTTGATGACTGGCCTCCCTGTTTCAATACCACGGTTTTAGCGCAGTCCTCAAGTGCGAAATAGGCATTACGCAGCTTTTGAGCAGGGCTCCATTGATTCAATTGAGCCACTCGCTCGAACTGGTCGATCAAGTCATCGACATCTTCACCAGTACCGCCATGGAAACTGGGGGGAACACGAGGCTTCTGAAGCAGCAGATGTCGTTGACTTGCCTGGAGTATTGCAGAAATCTCGAATTGTTCGTCAGTTGGCGCCGGTTCAGGTAGAGGAGCGAATTCTGGCGCCAGACCCCGGAGGCGATGGCTGCAGTGATGGACAGGTGTAGACACGAGCGCAAGCCGGTCGGGACACGATGAGCGACTGCGAGAGGCCCGAGACATGCAGCTCAAGGCCGCACCACCACCAGTGTCACGTAGCCATTCAGGCCCGTAACCAGAAGGTTTGTGTTTATGGGGTTTGATCCAAAAGGCACAGGAGAGCAGGTCCAGATAGTTATGATGATGACCTCAGACAAAATGGCACATTCCCATGGCAGGGGATTGGCCAGGGTACATTGTAGGTTGTAAATATATATGGTCAAGTACTTGAGTATTCAGATAAATATGGATTTTAAGTAGAATTTGGAAAAAAAGAAAAAGTAATGAAGTCTTACCTAGGATAAGAATCTGCCTGTTGAAATTATGTAATCATGAATAGAATCGCACACTGGTTTTAAGGCATATCCAGAGCACCGAGATACAATCAGCACCCAACTTAAGCCTCTTCGCATCGAACGTCAAGTGCCACTTCAAATCAGCACACGAGACTCGCGATGAGCAGCCGCTCAGCAACTGCTGTTGCACACGCTACAATATCGTGCAGTATATTGCTAGATAGCTACTTACAGGGCTGTTTATACTTGCCAACACATGTAAAACAGAAATAACTCTCGATAAACTAGGTTTGAGCTTATTGGCCCTTCCAGCTTTCTTCTCCTATTTTATTTCCAGGCTCGCTAGGCCCTTTGCACGTTACAATTCAATTTATTTACATTATCTACATTTCCACAAAAAAACAGTGACAAAAGCTTCTATATAATTGGCAAGTTGATAGATTATGTTGATGTATAGACGAACAACGTATTTACAAATAAAAAGAGAGCTTGTTGACGCAGCAGCAAACTGCATGGATGTGAGCAGAAGGCTTAACACCCATCAGAATACATAGAAACCAAAGATCTTAGAGCATTTGCCTCATTCCACGATGTACTTATGATGTCGTTGCTTACAAAAGAACAACCATGATATCGTGGAAAAGTCACATAGAAGGCACATGCGCATAAATACTGCAAAATTCCCTAAAAAACTGGCAGGTTTATTTATTTTTATTTTATTTATTTATACAATACTGCAGGCCATAAAAAGGCCTTGGCAGGAATGGGGCACAATCGAGTATCGTTATACACTCCTATGTACAGTACATATTTCCGTGGAAAGAAGAGAGGAAAGAACAAGAACACATTTTGATATATTACAAAAAATAGACGTTATTGCTTCAAAAAATGTTGAATTGCGGAGAGCACATTTGTACCTTCAAACACATGCGAAGGCAAACCATTCCACTCGGTTAAAGTCCTTGGGAAAAATGAATATTTGAATTGGTTTGTGCGGGCAAATACAGGAGTTAGTTTATGAGGACGATGACGCCTCGTAACTCTGGACGATGAGGGTTGAAAATACAACGAAGGATTCATACGGAGCGTGCGATAATAGATGTTGAAGAGGAATTTTATTCTTGCTAGCCTTCTCCGAGATGCTAATGATTCGATTTCATTTATTCTTACCAACTGTGATGGTGAATCATGTCTGCGGAAGCGGTTATATATGAAGCGTACTGCTGATCATTGTACTTGCTCTAACTTATTAATATCCTGCTATGTATAAGGATCCCAGACTTCGCAGGCATATTCTAGCTTGGAACGGACTAAACAAATATATGCTAGACGCTTTACATCGGAGGTGCAGTGCTTGAGCCTATGTCTCAGTTGGCCTAGTTTGCGACGGGCAGATGAGCAGATGTTCTGAATATGGGGGGACCAGTTCAAGTTATTGTTAATTGTAGCTCCTAAATATTTGAAGCTGTCGGTTTCAGTTATAAGGGTGTCCTTGATAGTGTATCGGTAATAATGGTACGATTTTTTGTTCGTGATGTGCATGAACACGGTTTTATTGACGTTAAGTTTCATATCCCACTTTTCACACCAGTCAGAAACAGCGTTAATACTTTTATTTAAAACCACTTGATCACTTGTATTATTGATGATGATGTGACCCATAGAAACACATGCAAGCGAAGCCTACCAGATTATTTTTCTACTTCCATGGAGAGTCAGTGAATGCGACCCCGGTCACTGAAGAACGCCAAGCGCTTTGAAGATGAATGTGAAAAGTATGCTACGTCATTTCGAAGTTTATGTCCAGATGTATGTGTTTCCTCAAGTCGTGGCACGCACAAGGTTCGCTATCGGATCGCGTTTTTCTTTTTTTAAACTGAGCAAGCTTTTAGTATTGCGTGATATGTGACCGCGTGTACTAAATTTGCTTGCTATAATGCTAATACTCGAGATCAAACTGTGCTGCCTATACAGCATATTGCGAAAAAAAAAAAACGTAGTTCTCAAATGCCGCGGCAAGCGAACGAAACTGAAAAGTACGCAGTATACCCGTGACGGCGCAGGCAAATGCCTCCTCCGCCTCCCCGTGTGTAAACATAACGTTGGCCGGTTATTACCGTTCACGGCTCGTTTGTCCTTATCTTGCTGACTGAGGACTTCAATGTGAACCTTTTGAAGGTTTGATGGTCAGCATATTCTAGGAAATGCAGTGTGCGCTAAGCATGTCGGACTGTACCAGAAGCTTGCGCGGCTCGAGAATCAGAAACTGCATAGTGAACCTCTTTTATGTACCTCTCCAAAGCCAACTTTTATAAGGGCTCTATAAAAATATATTGTCTTCAAAATGAAAATCACTTATGTTTTTTCACTCTTTCACTGAGAACTTTCAACAACTGGCTCCATACTTTTGTGATCTGCAATATAGGAGAAATATTTCGCTAAGTTTCACTACATGCATCTCTCGATGTCGCCAGGCTTGTACTATTATTCGTTTAAGGGTGTTTTAAAATACTCTGACTTCTATGCTTTCGAACTCTGTTCTATGGTGTTCATGGCTGCTCATCACGAAATCACGGCTTCTAGTCGCACTGAGAAATCATAAAGGCGTTTCGAAAACTTCTGTTTTCTTAAATTTCTTTGTGAGCTAAGCCTACTTTTCGCAATTAGTCAGCCAGCCAAGAAGCAGTTACGCCATCGCATCTTTCTTACTTCACGAATTAGTGTTGGTCTTTATAAGCCCACAATATAGCACAACCAGGCACCTGTAACGAACAGCGTTAAAGTGAGACGGCATCTGTCTATATGCGTAAATGATATTTTAGAGGAGAGTAGCAAACAAGTGGAACATACATGATGTGATACGCGGCCAATCAAACAAACGAAAAACCGACGAGAGACATAATGTTAATACTTTGGAAATATTAAGCTTATGCCTAAATACCGTGTGAAGAGAAATGCGCTCTTTAAAGATTGTTTAGAATAGACAGCTTCCATCGGTAGCCTAATCGTTTTTCACATTATACTCTCAAATTTATAACAGTATTAAAGGAAGACTCCGGTATCTATAGCTCAAACACTAACAAAATTCAAGATGCGGTCAAAACACTTAAATCGGGAAATAATCGGACTGGCTTTTTCTCTCCGTCAAGGGCTGTATAAAAACAAATTTCCGTGTAAATACATTTTTAGTCCCTCACACATATTACTGATCCATACAAGTAGCTATCGCAGCTATCAATTGCGTTGTTTGTGAAAGATTTGTAATCAACACACAAAGCGTTAGAACGATTGCGCTCGTGCTCACATTTCGTGTGACCGGCGGCTTGTTCCTTCATTGGATTGGATCGGATTGGATTGGTACTGAGGCTTCTGTTTTTTACCAGGTGGACCAGACTCATATTCGTCGAATGATGCTCTTCAGCGCCATGCTTTTGCTAAACATCACCGAGTTTACCGAGCTTGTGTGCTCATTTCCTCCAGCAGCCAGGTCTGTGAACCGAAAGTTATCCTTGTAAAGTTAAGTGGCGGACGAACTGACTCCCCATTGTGGTCCTAGTTGTTACCCGGCCCAGATGACTCGCCGCTCTGGATAGGCTCGTGTTGCTCCGAGAATAAATAAGATCACGAAAAACTTCGGAGGAGGGTAAGGAAGCATGGTCAAGCAAGTAGGCACTGTATACGTACAAAACGGAAGAACATTCAGACAACACACACATACAGATTTTACCCAGACTGATATCTGCACTCTAGTGCAGTAAAGGCCTCATTACCGCAGAACGGACAAGCTGAATTATGATGAATTTAGGCAGTGACCCAAACACTGCAACATATTACGTCGATGTTTCATTCGTATTCGATTCGATAGGGAAGATACAGTATATTTATTCGTTTATTTCTTGAAATTTTACTACACGTATAGTCTTAAAAACACGTATGCGACAAAGATTTGGAACGCATTTCAACCACATGCGTGAAGGTGATTTTCTGTCAGTTTGTCAGTAAGTTTGCCAGCCTCGGATTCGGGAGGCGACCGGTTTGGTATCTGGTGCCATCGGGTACCCACCGGTTTCTCCGATGGGTAAAAATGTTCGTCGGCCTGGCAGTCTGGAGCGAAATGATAAGGATGAGGACCTCGGACGAAGCCGTTGCTCTGACGGGCTAGTAATTCCGTCGTGAGATAATCTTAAATCCACCTCGTGGGGCAGCAGCCCACATGTGGGTCTTTGAGTGATGCAATGAAGTGATTTCGTGCAAACAATGCACAGAAGCCTATAATAGCAGGCTGTATAGTGTGAATATGAGGGACAGGCAAGCGTTTAAATTATAAAAAAATTTACAGTGGCTTGGCCTAGGAGATTGCGAATGCAAGAGAGGCGAAGTGTCTCCAGTGGAAGAAGACACCACCTGTTACACCACAGCGCACCTAGTGGTTAAAACGCGAAACGCCCGGCGTGGCTACGAGCCACGCTACGCTGAAGAGCCGACGTGGTAGCCCATCGTCGCCTCGCTTATGACGTCACACCACTTGTTAGACTACAGCGCACCTAGTGGAACAAGCGCGAAACACCCAGCGTGGCTACGAGCGACGCTACGCTGAAGAGCCGGCTTCATAGCCCAGTTCTCGCGCTGATATGTCATCCGTAGTCACGTGGTGTATAGCGTAACTACCGGACCACGCTACGCTGAAGGCTCTAAACCTGGCGTAGTATTGCTTTCGCAATAAAAATTACGGCAATGCTTTTTATGCGCCATGACCTACATAGCGATGTTAACTTCGCCACTTGCAGTCAAAGCAGCCCAGTGAGTGATGTGCTGAAGACTCCTGCTTTCCGATCCCGACTCGGAAACTTCACTCTGCCGCCTACCATTCTGTTATGTTTCTAAAGGCCAACTCCCACCATCTACACCTTCTTGTTACCAAGGGAAACTGCACTCTGCTACAGGCCATTGTGCGACGTTAGCGCAGTTCCGCTCCTGCCATCTGCACCTCCCCATTACCTCGGGAAGCTGCACTCTGCCACAGAACATTCTGCGACTTTGGCCAAGGACCGCTTCTGCTCTCTGCATCTCCCATTACCTCGGGAAGATACACCACGCCACTGACCATTCGGCGACGTTCGCAATATTCCGTTCCTGTAGCCTGCATCATCGGAGCACGCTCGACAGATTAGCTTCTCTCAGCTACCCCGAATCAATGCAGGCAAGCGGTGATCACGCCGAGAAATCCATGATCTTTTCTTCAGCTGGTCAACCTGGGCAGCATTTGCCACCGGCAGATGGGTCACTGATCCCACCACCTCCCATCCGTAGGCGTGCTCTTTGTGAGTGCGCCATGTGTCTGGTACTGCACACAGATGTAAAGGGGCCTTATAAAGGTGAAAGGTTGTTCGGTCAGCAGACGTCCTAAATGCGGTACCGAATTCGTAGCCCTCTCCCCTCTATTTAAACTATATGCTTTCGGTAAAAGTTCGAAGATTAATGAAGATCTCCCCGGTTATATGGCAGGACATTACGCAGCCTTACAGGCTACCACTTGGGACATATACCGCTGGACGCACAACTCGCGAAAGGTCAAGAAAAAAATAAGAAGGGTTCAATGCTGCTGAATCGAATGTGGAGCGAAAGCATTAGCTGCGGGTGACCGAAAGTTGTTTTTCCTCTTCTTCGTTTTCTTTTTCTTCTTCTTCTTGTTCTTCTTCTTCGTCTTCTTCTTCTGTGTCTTCGTCTTTTTCTTCTTCTGTTCCTTCGTCTTCTCTTTATCTTCGTCTTCGTATTCTTCGCGGCTGTTCAAGGTCATTCGTGGCCGCGGCCATGGCATACGCGACGAACTGAAACCAGGCGTAATGTTGCTTTCGCAACAAAATATGCAAACAGTAACAGACAGCTACGTTCCCCGTACCTAAAATACTTCATGCCAATCTTCACGCTAAATGAGCCGCACTTCTTTACCTGTTTTGAAGCTTCCGTATTATGTCACAAGGTATTGGCATGTAAAAACGTAAATCAGTAGAATGAATCCCCGATTTAAAACCGAAGCATTTGGAAGGTGAGGCCCAACCTAGCCGATAATCTTAATTGAAACAGCCCGACGCTTGGTTAAAGCAATCGGGTCCGGCAGTGGGCTACACTGCTCCCATGCGCTCATTGCATAAAGCCAGTACCTCCTACTCCCTCTCAAAATGTCTGTGTTAGGTGTTGATCGAATCAACACGGCTCCAACTCCTGAAACACTTGGTATCCCTCTAAACAAACGCCCAAGAAAGCTAAAGCATTCCTTGGATCACCTTCTACAGTAGCTAATCTCAAAGAGATCAAAATTCTTAAGCAGAACTTTATCTGTTGGATTCATCAGCAATAACATTCACGCCACACTACGGATCAATACGAGCGGTGAGTACATCCGAAATGATCTGCCTCAGTGCGGGTAGCCAGGCAGGTGCAACGCTCCTGTTTCAAAGAGGTTGACATTGCCAATCAAGAGACGTCGGTCTTTTTTCATTAACCACGGCGATTAATGAACGTTATAGTATGCACAGAAAATCACAGGGCTATTGCAAGTGCGCTCTGAGGATGCTTCAACCTTGTTTCTGAGAGATCTGACCTCTCGTGCTATCGAATTGATATGATTTGCCCCTTACGTTGTGGCGCAGTGGATTTATACCGTCGTTTTGAACACTAAAGGGGGGCCTCAATTCTCATTGTATCGGTGTATTTATTCCATTTTCTTACGATTTATCAGCACGTCAATCCTTTATCATTGACTTCCGGGGGTAAGTTTTTCTTTGTTGGGCTACATTCTCAGATGTTTTCAATCGAAGTCGCCTGTTAACCACTCACGCGAAATTGAACTTTCGCCTTTTTTTCATAGGCCCTAAGCGATCGTTTCCGCTAATCGTTAACCATTTCCCGTTCCGCTCAAGGTGAGTGCTATTTCCCCGTTGTAGTCTGCCCTGAGCTGCACTTTGAGTTCTTTTGGAAAATATTCGCTGTTTTATTGAGGTGAGCCTAGAGTCGAAAGCAGAAATTAACACACTGTATACGGTCGCGCATGCGTAGAAAACCAGCTTCGATGACGATAAGCCACACATGTTTAATCTTGATGTTATAGCGTACCCTGAATAATGTATTTACAAGAGGACGTGGGGAAGAAATAGAGTGACGAAATCCACACAGGAGCGGATCTCACTGCGTGAACAAAAGCAAAATGCATTTAGACCAAGCCACCTAGGTTTACACTGAGAATGTGTGCATTTTAAGCCTGCGATGCTACCATGCCCATCATCTTGGCATTGTAAAAATAATGCCGAGCAGCGTTTGCCTTGGCCTAGACACCGTCGACTCGTGTGGGAAATTGTTATTAATAGGAGCCGAGGAAAAGTAATTTACATTCCATTTTATTTTAAATAAGAGAAGCTTAGCTTACTCTTGATGTGCTGAATAGAAGGTTTCCATTTTTTTTTTTCAATAAAGCCTTTTTACTTGCCAGTAAAAGGTTCAGTTGTGGAATTTCTATTACAACATCTGCAACAACAAATTATATGGTCTCTTAGATGTCTCTTAAGATGAGAATGACGAAAGCCTACCCTTCCTCTGTTAACATTTGCATCTCGTTGTTTGCCTTTTATCGCAGTTCGTTGCAGTGCTACATGTAATTATAATCGGTTTACAGGAAAAGAAAGGTGTAGTATCTGTCACGCACTCTACGACAAGTATGTGTTTAGACGGTACACCATCGCTCCTGTCGCGTGGCATTCCTTGGCGCGCGTTCAAGTGTGAGATTGAACTGTGGGAGCAGGAACGCTAGACAAGGTGAGACTTCTGGTTGGTCGCTTCGAATTCGGCGGCTGTTGACGTCATTTCTCTGTCGACCAATCAGGTGCGCCGCTCCCGCGGAGAGCTTTTGTCGACGACAGTATAAGCCATTAGTGAGATATCATTACGACATACTATGTTTGAGGAGTGGTTCTGGTGGAGAATTCATCGCTACAGTTAGTAATATTTTGTGTCCCGTAAAAGCATTTCTGTCCATAAAATTGATTCCAGCCTTCACGGAACAGGCAAATATCGGAAAATATTTTCCATTATTAATTTTTATATCTGATGGCACAATAAAATAAAAAAGAAAGCGATTCGCATCTTAAACAACCACGCGCCACCAACAACCACGCGGAGAAGACGAAGCTTGTGTTAGGTCCAACGGACGGCTGTGCGAAATTCTTTAAGGCAACAGACGGGCGAAAAGAACCTTCGTTCACAAGTAAGCCTCCCAGCTCAGCCGGTGCTAGTAGTGAAGCTGACTCAACCATCAATGGGTACAAATATGAAGAGTTCGGTCCGTTTTGGCGAGGAACGCTCTAGAACAAGCCATGGCACCTTCACTTATCCTAACTAGCAGCCGCCACTTCAACCCTTTCACAAATGTTTCTGAGCTTGAAATATCAATTGATTCGATTGTAATTCACTCAAGTAGAAGTTACACTTCACTCTCTCTGTCAGTCGGGGTGGCGCAGTGGTTAGGGCAGAACTACCGGCCTCGGATCACCTGGTATATATACGATCCCGGCCGTGGCAGTCCAGATCCGATCGAGGCAAAACACAAGGCGCATGTGTACTGTGTATTGTCACTGCAAATTAGAGCACACTATGTGGCCTCAATTATCTCTAGGTCATCTACACAGCGTCCGGTGCATCCTGAGTCTCTTTCGGACTTTAAGTTCCATAAACTGGTACTTCGCTCTGTGCCATGAATCGTGACCACACATGTATTAATATTAGCTTTTGCTTTCAATCCTAATTTGTCAAAAGAATGTGCCCTATCGATCGCCGATTAAAATTAGAGGATCAGCGCTTCGCGGGTATCCTCTACCACAAGTGCAATAGTTTGTGACGTGCCGGCGCTTCTTTGAGCATTGTCTTTTTTAGACTAGACTCGCATTTGCTCTTATAAAGGCTTCAGCCCTTCTTTCTTGACCAGCTAAGGAGGGGTGAGGGCAAAAATGTTTCGCAAAAACCCTCTCACCGAGGTGGTCCGCCCATCTACGCAGCTTCAGCCTCAACGGCCATCTCTAGGCCCTCCAGCAGGCCCTAGAGGCAAGTGAAGAGACAAGATCTCGACTTTCCTACGTAAGGGACCTAAGTCCAGTCGCGTTAAAGCCTGCCGGATAGTAAATAAAGATATTACTGACTCGCTCACCTTGAGCTCTAGCTAATGTATCTGTGTGTCCTGAGACAAGTGCCATTGTGACTTAATTTATTTCGCTACTGTAATTGGTCGGAATAGAGAAGGTTGGCTACACTGGCTATCCGGTTGGTACATACTATCATGCGGAATAATGTCGGTTGTTAACTTTACTGCCTGCGTTTTCCGCGTTTCGGGCTAATCGTTTCTACTAAAAAGCGAACCGCAAGTGCAATCCGGTTCCATGTTACGACACCCCTGGTAATACTTTATGCACGGGTGGGCGAATGGTGTGGTTGGGCTTCGGCGATGGCGTAAGTGCTCAAGATTTGCGTCTTATTTATCTGTTTTATTCCTGAACAAAAAAAAAAAACCTGCAGAATGAAACACGAGGTGGTGGTTGACTTTGTCGTCGACATCTACACCCTGTACAACTTCTACCTCGACGGCGAAGGGTGCGTTTAGAGGTTTTACTTGGTTTTTCGAGCATGACGTTCGCTTGCTTGGCGTACCAAAGGCAATCGCACCAGGATTGTTAAGAGTATATAACTAGACTTAAGGAAACGTTCTTGACAAAACAACATCCAAAAAAATACATACAATCTCGAGTGCCCTGCAACCTTCATTTTTAATACTTGGACATTTAGTTTATCTAGTTTATTTAATTTATTATATTTAATATTACTATTTATTATTTTAATTATTATTTAGTTTAACATGTTTTCCCCTAAATACTATATTCAGGCTTCAGAAAGGAATTTGTTAGCTTGGGCGTGTGAAACGATTCAGAATAAGTTATTGCAGGAATGTGCAATATTTCGTATAAAGTTTAACAATTGGTGAAATACCAGCATCCAAATTTGCGACTTACGAAGTGAACGCCTGAAAAATAGTTGAAATAATCTATATTGCGAAGATGGCCTGTGATTGCATAAAAAAAAAAAAAAGATGCGTTTGCCAACTTTATTTTGCTTTTCGAACATGTCATTACTTGTTTGTCAGCATCTACCTGTACTAGAAAACGGGGCATGGCAAACCAAGAACAAAAAAAGCACTATATATAGTCCTCAAATTCTCGAGTGGGCTGCAGCCTTTTTGTGCTTAGACAAGATAAGTGGTTTCCGCCTAAATACTATATTATCGGCTTAAGAAAAACAATGTATCAGTATTAAACCGCGAGAAGATAGCGAGTAACTTAGTGTAGCAGTGCAAAGACTTTCGTTTCACGTATTATAATTCGTGGAAATACCAACATAAAAATGCCGCGACTTATACCATAAACTCCCGAAAACTCACTGAAATAATCTCTATCCCGAGGCTGCATAATCCCTGCAATTGCAGAAAAAAAAATAGTTTATTTGCAGAGACAAAATCCGCAAGTTGATACACTGTAGAGAATTGAGATCTGTTATAATCTTCTTTTGCTACGTAGGACATTAAATCTTCCGGAGTCCTGCTTAGGTCCATAAGTCAATGTTTTATCATAAAAATAATTGCACCTAGCTAAGCAGCTGAATATACTGCAGAGCAATCTGATAATTGCAAGCATGCTGCCATAACTGCTGATAATATACGACGAAAGGTTATGAAACTCCTTTGTAAATTAATTTTACAATCTGTATATAGGTAAGCTTTTGTATTCAGTATAAGCCAGAGGCACATGCCTTCAGAAGGGGCATAGTAATGATTATTATGACGTGTTTATTGAGCAGTGGCTGTCACAAATGGTCTATACTAGCGCTATTATCAAGCAATAACCAGCCCGTGGCTTTTCCGCTGACCTATTACTAACAAAGAAACCTTTGTTTCACACGTCTTTAGCCTATACCAGGTTCGAGCGTCGATGCAAGGAGATTCAAGGTATTACCCACAGGTGCTCCTAGGTCCAACAAGTGAGTGAATCCTTCACAGTAAGTAACAACTTAGAAACATTGTGGCCCAGATGCCCAAGAACTCGGAAAGCAAAGATACCGTGACAATATTACTGCACAGGCGTGCGACATATTGGGCGATTTGTCGAAAGTGTAATCCTATCATAAATAGTAGCAAGTATTGACGGCCAATGTCTATTAGAGTACTAAGACATCTGCTTTCTTTCAAGACGAAAGGGTACTTCCCAGGCTGTTCAGGATACCCTTAATATGCACGCTTTAAACAAAATATTTACATAGAAAACTTTAAAATAACTTTCCTCCGACTATTTAGCAACGATTGAGATCTTAAGGTGAAGAAATTAATGTAACCTTACTGCAGATAAAGTAAATTTATTGCGTCACAAATCACAATTTTTTCCAGCCTGATTCATAGTTAGCCAACCTTTGGATAATTTATCTGCCTTTGTTATCATTTGTTCACATTTGTTTCATTGCATAACTCGTAAGAGTTATGCAAGACTCTTAAAAGTTGAAATGCATCTAAAAAATTGAGCTGAAGATGTGGCTCAGCCTCCTTACAATCGTGGTTACTAGATGAGACTAATATATCGGGGGGGGGGGGGGGGGGAGCCTGCAAGCGGAGCATTGGCACTTAACAGTATTGGAGAGCGTGCTTGTGATTCACCACGAACTGCGTCTTACTGAGTTAACAAGCGTTTGCACACATTCAGCGCCAAACTATATAGTGATAGACAAATGTCCTACATTATTACAGAGGCAGTTACTGCAATTGCAGATGCACTTCAAGGAACAAAATTATGCAAATACCTTATAATATCTGGATGCAGAGCCGAATATGGTGGCAGTGTGCAACAGATATATACTCCTTACTTGCTTCCTTTGTGATGAAAATGGAAGTTACAGCGCGACACTGCTTCTAAGCGTCAGATGAAAAGCACTGAAGAAAGTTAACAAATGCGAATGTTTTACCTGCTCTTTGAGGCTTGAAGGAAAAGTGTACAGAGAAGAGGAACGACTTAACAGCTTGCCAAAATACGAATGTGATCCAGAGATTTGACAAAAAAAAGACTACGGAAATATCAAAACGAAGTGACGTCCGTGTTGCTATTTTTTATAAAGTCCCTTTTTTCGCCAACTGTCTGCGATGTCAGTGCCCACCATCCTTCTATTTCTTACTTTACTTTCGATGGGTGGCTGCTCCTGGCGCTAAGAGGCTGGGACTGGTAGGTCGCCGCCGCCTAACTGCGGCGGGGGTTAGCCTGCCACCGTATTTCTATCTGTTGTAGGCCGTCATTGCACCCGCCACCACTTCCGTGGTGGACGACGGCTGTTGCGACGCTCGTCTTTCTCTCCCTCTTCTTTTTCTTTCTTTATTTTCCTTTCTGTCCGTACGAGGCAGCGGAGGTGCTCAGCTACAGAGCCAGTAGCAGGCCTGTGCATTTTCTTTTCCTTCTCCCTACAGTCGCAACAACTTCCATTTCTTACGACATGGTTTAGATTATTATTATTATTATTATTATTATTATTATTATTATTATTATTATTATTATTATTATATTATTATTATTATTATTATTATTATTATTATTATTATTATTATTATTATTATTATTATTATTATTATTATTATTATTATTATTATTATTATTATTATTATTATTATTATTATTATTATTATATAAAAATAGCAGTCCTAATCGTGTCGTGATGCGTACAATCCTCTGCCTCCTGCGCCGTTACGCCATTAACCCAAAAGTAAATAGGCTGCTACTGCCGCCTCCCTTTGAAACAAAAGAAAACCTCCGATTATTATTATTATTAGCTTCATACTCCACGAGATGGCTTCAATGGTTGAGAGAACAGGATTTCTGAAAAGTGGGGTCTGAAACAATTACACGTACATGTGCAACCCTCAGCATACACATTAGATAAGCAGAGAAAAAGTGCTGCGGAAACTGGTGTATGTCAATATAACAGAGCACAAGTTTCAATCTGGTCTTCACTCTTTCGCAGAGAGGCTGAACGGCACCTACGTTACCAAGACGTTCTTCATCACCCGGACCTGCGACTCCATCCAGACCGACCTGAACGAGGCAGTGCGCTTCGAGGTGCACCTTTTCCTCAAGGACGATGTGAGGAGGAGACTTTTTCTCCCCTTTAATGTCGCTTGCAGGCAGAAACATTGCCAGTCTATAGTTGACATTTTTACGAATTGCGGCACTCTTCAAAACTAATTATGCCCCGGTGGCGTTAATTTCTGTCTGAGCGAAATTTTAATTTCAAGAGGAACTTTCCAGTTACCTTTCCCAGTTCTCGAATTTCGGTTGCTCGCTCAAGACTGAAGCCTTAAAATGCATAGTTGGCTATAGTAAGTAGATCTTTCTGAAATCATTACGTCTGAAAATGTGTTCTCTCACCTAGGATATGATCATTGTACTTGTGGAGATGCATCTGCATGGCGTGTCGGATGCATCAACTGTTAAAGTTCTCGTGGACAAATAGGCAGTTCATATTTATTTTACTGTCACGGCATTCCATACCATAGCTACCATAGCAAAGTATCGCATGCCCACCAACACCCTAATAGGAAAAAACAAGAAAAAGCGGGCCTGCTCGAGCATTTACAGGCATGCATATTCATTTCTCTACTTCCACGTCGTACATAGTACTATACGACCTAGGTGCATATGCACGCATTGAGTGCAAGAAACCACGCAACGGCAAAGAGGGAAAATCCGGGTATTTTATACGAAGAGAAACAAACAGAATATGCACGCTTTGGATGGAATGAATTAAACCTCAGGCATCTAGCCAACTTTTCAATGAGACGTCGTTTCGTGTCGTGAGTGTTTTGACTCTTTTTGACAATCACTAAGTCAACGCTGTGATCTTAATCCATAAGTGCGGAAAACCACACTTAAACCGATGCAGGAGTCACATAGGAAACTTTTGAGAAAGTTGGTTTGGGTTTGATTCCTGCCACTGTGGCGTCGTTACGACAGAGGCGAAATGCAAGGCGGCCGTGTACTGTGCCATGTCAGCGCACGTTAGAGGACCCCAGGTGGCCGAAATGGTCCGGAGCCTTTCAATGTGGCGTCCCTCAAAGTCTGAGTCACTTTGAGGCATTAAGCTCCATCAGCATACAAATATGTAGCGTGTGCACAAGTCTCGGCCCTGAAAAAGTTTTTACTCTGAATTGATGGTTTCACAACATTAACGATCACCGCCTATCTCTTGTTCAGGTTCGGGTAAGGCTCCTCGACGCCATATACGAGCTCCGCCTGGAAATCTGGTGCTCCAAGACGGAGGACGAGCAAGTAGACTTTTTATTACGTTTTATTCCTTTCAAACGAGTTTCGGCGCCGTGACGACGAGGGAGAGGAAAGGAAGTGACATAGCAACTCGGAGCTAGAAGCAAAATGAAAGCGCCCAGCCTACTTGCGTGTTCCTTTGTGTGTTGTAGTGTTAATACTATAGAATTCTAGAACACTATACTAATACGTTTCCTACATTTCATCTGCGTCGTCTTACGCACCCACTGCGAAACAATTTTACTGAAAGGAAAATTTTCTGAAACATTTTGACGTCTTTGAAAGTCGAGCGCGATGTCCTTCTGCTTGTGGCCGTCACGATGCCGAGTTTGTAAAGCTGTGCCTACGTCACAGCTTCTTTTTCCGAGACCAATGTTTTAGTGGCGATGATGCTTTGGCAAGTCTTTGGAAATGGCACTGCGGATCGAATGCGGCATTGTGCTCAACTGACCGGGATACTCTCACTCCCATACTTTAAGTAGGCGGCACACATACTGATAAACAACGAAGTTTTCGCTGGCTGAAAGAAAATTACGTATACACTGCTAATACGGAAATACGAGCGAAAGAGCTCATTTCCTTATTTCAAATAGTTGTCATAAATGCTGCGCTGCTTAGTCGTACACGGACAAAGGAACTGGACAAACGCTGAGGTTAAGCGCAATTCTGTTTGTCCAGTTCCTTTGTCCGTGTACAACTAAGCAGCGCAGCATTTATGAGAAGATGTCCCAACTAGCCCAGTGCCAAGCACTTCTTATTTTCAAATAGTTGTTGCGGTGTTAATACGGAAGCAAGCGAAAAAGAATGCGAGACATGCTTAATGCCTAAAAGAATTCCCTAAATATGTCAAAGACTGGCATATTTACGGTGACAGGGGGAGACAACATTTAGCAGTCTAAATGAAAATGTTTATTCATAATTAGTACTGTCACGTGATAACGGCGACAATCTTTTGCTGTAGTAAATTGTGGAGAAAGGGGAGGGTACTTGGCAGACCGAGAATTTATTCTCAGAGTTGTAGATTTTCAACTAATTCAAGATTTTCAACTAAATTATTGTCATATCACCCGTCGTAATTGGGATGTCGCCTCGTTGGGGCTTGCGAGTGGGAAAGCGCCCTCGCCGTAGAATGCCGCGAAAACTAAGCGGCAACGACCGCATGCTCTGGCGCAGGGACAGCCGATCTGCGGTGGCGAAGCCGCCGCCTCCTTTCACGGCTGTAACGGCGCGCGTGCTGACGCTGACTTTTGACCCAGTGCGCGGCCTGCACCACTACTACCCCCTTGTGTTCGAAGTGAGCAACTTGAGTGTGCTCACCATGACCGTGCACGCGGCGCTCACAACCATCTGCATACCCGGCGACAGGTGAGTGGGTCCCTCTTCATTTCCTACCTTGGCGCACGATATACCGTAAAATTATCAGGAAGCTCCTCCCTCCCCCCTCCACGCCACTCCCTGCCTTAGCGCGCACCCCTTCCTCTCGAACTTACCTCATACCGGCCAGTTGCCCTAGCAAGCTGTGTTGGAAAAGTTATGGAGCGCATGGTGCTGGCAAGACTTGAGTGGTATCTAGAGAGTAATGATCTTTATCCTAATATGATGACTGGATTTCGCCGCGGACGCTCTTCCATTGACAGCGTCATCGACCTTGTGGCGACAGTAGAACACGAAAAGCGTCACCGTCGACTAGTAGCTGCTGCATTTTTAGATATAAAGGGAGCTTACGACAACGTCCTCCATGAAGCTATTCTTGATGGACTTGACGACGTGGGAGTTGGTGGCCGGCTGTACTTGTGGATTGTAAGCTATCTCAGTGGCCGTTCTGTTTACATGACTACGCCTGAAGGAGATACTACCCACTTTCAGGTCGGTCGTGGAGTTCCACAGGGAGGAGTTCTCAGCCCAACTTTATTTAACGTTGCGCTAATTGGCCTGGTGAGTGAACTGCCAACTAACATCCACATAAGTGCATATGCTGACGACATCTGCATCTGGGCCTCTGGTTCGACGCGCCCACAACTACGTGCGAGACTGCAACGAGCTGTGTCATTAACATCGATGTACTTACGGCGTCAAGGTTTATTTTTAGCGGCAGAAAAGTGTGCAGTGATCGCGTTTACGGGAAAATGTGTCAGCCGCTACCCGATTACCCTTCATGGAGTCGTAATACCATACGTCTCCAGGCACAGATTCTTGGGAGTAATTATTGACCACCGACTATCCTGGTCGAAACATATTGCTATGGTGAAGAAGAGGCTAATTAATTTTTGCCATGTACTTCGTTACATAGCTGGCATCAAATGGGGTCCAACTGAGCGCTCCTTAATACGCCTTTACGAGGCTCTGTTTGTTGGCTACATCCGGTACAGTCTCCCAGTACTATCTAGTATGAGCATTTCCTGCTTGCGGACTTTAGAGAGCGTGCAAGCGCAGGCACTGAAAATATGCCTTGGACTGCCCAGATGCACCTCTAACAAAGGCACAATTGAAGAGGCACACGCTCGCCCAATGTCCATATACTTGTCACACGAACCACTTCGTGTATATTTACGAGCACTTACAAGACACCGTTTTCACCCACTCAGCAAGATTCTGGATGAGAGGCCGGACTGCAGTTTTACAACTGCACTCCGCTGCCATCAGTCGCAAGTACCGACAGGATATGCCCTCCCATATCATCCCACCCAACCACCATGGACGATGGATAAACCTTTTGTGCACCTTCGTGTTCCCGGAATACTAAAGAAATCAATGGTACCAATTAGTGGACTCAAACAACTTACTCTGGCACACATCTGGTCAGAATATCCCAGTTATATTCACATATACACTGATGGATCTGTGTCAGCACAGGCATCCGCTGCAGCTGTGGTCATACCAGCTCGGAAAACGACTCTGCATTTCCTTTTAGGACATACCTCTACATCAACCGCTGCCGAACTTGTAGCCATTCGAGAATCTATTCGCTATATATGTGGGGAACCACCTCAAAAATGGTGTATATTCACGGACTCGAAGACTGCATTACAAATTTTGGAAAACTTCCTACGCCACACTGCCTATCAGTCCCTGGCACTAAACATTATGGATCTCATCACATCTGCCCAGCTGCAAGGCCACACGATAATGTTTCAATGGATTCCTGCCCACTGCGGCCTCCATGGGAATGAGCAGGCCGATGTTGAAGCGAAAAGCGCACTCATCAATGGCTTCCAAACAGCTGTGCCTTTTTCAAGAGCGGATACGACGTGTCTTCTAAAGAGTTATATGAATATTGCTACAGCAGCTTACTGGGCTCAACCAGACGCCCGACACATCCGTCTAAGAAGGCTTGATCGAACATTTAAATTTTATGTTCCGCGTGATATTCCGCGTCATCAGACATGCTTGATACATCGACTTCGTTTAAACGTGGCTTTCACGCGCAAATACTTACATTTAATTGGACAGCTGGACTCACCGGAATGTTTAACTTGTGGCATCCCAGAGACTGTGGACCATGTATTATTGGTGTGCCCAGAGTATGCGAACGAAAGAAATGTGCTAGCTGCTTCCTTGAAGCGTTTAGACAAGAGGCCTCTGTCGGAGGAACTGCTGCTGGGCGCTTGGCAGGACAAGGGGAAGGGCGTCCAGGCAGTGCGCGCTCTTTGCCGTTATTTGAGCGCCAGCGGACTTGATTCACGTTTGTAAAACAAGCTACTGTGTCTGTATATATATTTCATATGCCTTCTCCCACATCGTCACCCATCATGACCTTCTTTCTTCTCTCCTTCCCCTTCCCCAGTGCAGAGTAGCAGGCCAGATTTGAATTATTCGGGCCAACCTCTCTGCCTTTTCCTTTCAATAAATCCATCTATCTATCTGGCCAGCTCCATCCAGTCCAAGAACCTAATCCAATCAGTACCTTTAAAAACCTGACATAGAGAAACAGCATCCGTACGGCGCGGGCTCGACGGGATACGCACTTCCCCAAAAGCTAGCGGTTGGTGTCGGATTAACTTGCACGGCGCCGGCACATCCAGATGCGCACATGACATGCTGGTGTCGGATGGCCAACGGGGGTGAGACATGCGGTGCGTGCGAACTCAAAAAACATCGGCGGCAAGACGTCAACGCCTCGGCTCAGTGCACACCTTTAAGAGCAATGACCCCAGAACTGAGACAAATATTTTAAATACATGCCACTGCGCACTGCGCTCTGCACCCTTTCTTCTGGCGGAACATTTTGTCGTTGCCGTCATGAATTTCGGTATCTTTCCTAGATAGCACCCCCTCTCCATTTTGCCATTTTCTCCACGTGAGAGGTGGGCGCTTGCTTAGAATCTCAAGGCCGCCATCACAAACTGATCTCCGTGACAATTTTATTCCATCTAGGGTATCCGTCTCGGCTCAAGGAGGAAAAGCAGTAGCTTAGCGATGAAATGTTACATTTGGCTGCTTACTTTTAAATTACGTTTCAATAAAGGAAGAGCAGGAATCCTTGTTTCGGACAGAAAAAGAAGTATAAAACTAACAAACCCGTAATGCTTAATTCGTGCGTTGCGAAGTGGGATGGAGAATATAATCTACTGTCGAAAGCTCTGAATGCGTCGTGACGTCGCAGCACGCAAGCGCTTTTTAATTTGACATCTATAGAATTGCTACCATGGTAGTCTTTCTATATAATGCACGGATTGGTCGCTATGCACAGCGAGCGATACTTGCACTCTGGTTCAAATTCAAAAAGGCGTATTTGCTCACATGACATGGCAGATGAGAGAGCAGGCAGCCCACTATCCGACGGTTCCCCAGTCCAGTAATTGACTGATTGATTGAATGTCCTTTATTGAATGGGAAGGCTCATGGCTATGGATGGGGATAGAGGGGAGTAGACAGCATCTTCATTGTTTAAGTCGTCAGTCAAATCACATTGCTCTAACCAGGCCACTAAGCGAGCCATACTTGGCAAATATCATCTGTGTGTTAGCATCCTTTTCTAGAAGGGAACGGTAGTTCAGGCGGTAGGGTTTGATCTCGGAGCGTCCAGTAGAAAAAGCAGGGAAATCCCAGAGTAGATGAGATATGCCGCCGTGAGTTAGAGTCGTACAGTGGGGGCACATAATCATTTTCTCTGTATACTGACGCCAGCGGGCCATAATACGTGGCGTGTAAGCCGCAAGTCCAGTAATTTACACGTCTCCTCTTTATATCAGTGAATGATAATGCGTAAGTTCAACACATGTCACTTATTCCATTTTTTTTTTCTGTCCGTACATTGTTCGCCCGTTCTGTCATGCACCCTTGTGAAGAGTTCTATTCTTTAAAAGGTTTCTTTTGTTTCTAGTTTATTCGCTTAAATAGCTCGGGTGCGCCCTTTTACCTTCCTTTCATTCTATCGCTATCCTGGCTTTTCATTTGCAGGAGCATGAGGAACGCCTCAGTGAGCCATATAGTGGGCCAGTTCTGCATGTGCGACGGTCAGGTAAGGAGCGTCTCCAGATCTTCTAATCAGCATCGGTTTCGTTTTAAGCTGCCGGTCTAAGCCAAAATGTGACACTTATCTACATGTCAAGAAACGCTAGGACATTCATCAACGAAGGACTATTAACTTGAGGGTGACAGGTAAGGTGAGAAATCAGTGTAAAGCTGAAAATACTGAAGATTATTATATTGGGCATAGAGCGATGATGAACAGCACCCACCTCACAGACTGGAAGAACTTCGCGGTCCAGCTCTCTTTGCATATCTTAGTGTAAAATGCTTAAAACTTCGCTCCAAGACGAACAAGACGGAATTTCGAATATTGGATTGCAGCGTAAAAGTCACTGCAGGCAGAGAGCTGCTACAATAAATGCAGAATAAAATTGCGAAGTACGATCCAGTATTTCTGCACACGGGTCCTTGTGACATTTTTTTTGTAGAAGCAGTTTTAAAGCTGCGACGCGATTGTGCGCATCTCGGTTGATTGTGCTCACATGCTGACTACTCAAGTCTCCTCGAGCCTTAATTACACGTGCCGCTCCTCTCTTTCAAACCAAAGACGTCTGCGTGGCTGTAGCAGACCGTATGAAGTGAAATATTACAAAAATTAGGGTATATTACCTTTCACTATCATTCGTTTATCGTCCTAATGCCGGCTTGCCTTGTGCAGTAATCTCAGTATACAGTGCTGCGAAGAAAACCTGAACCACTGAATCCATTTGGGGTCCATGGTTTAAACGATGAAGCTACTATTCTGTTCTTTTTTTTTTTTCATTTGTCATGCCGAGTGTGAATTTCGTGTTTTGAACTGTTTGTCTTTACTGTTTTAGGATGCGATTACCTAATTGTTTGATTTTTGTCTTCGTTTTTAGTGCCCAATGTAAATTTCATGTTTTCAAACTGTTTATCAACCTACTATATAATGATTATTGGGGCTATATCCTGCTGCTGTGCTTTCGTTTTGTGTGCTACTGCCATGTAGTGGTCTCTTGGGCCTTAGTCAAGCATCTTGAGGAGATGTTAGCCCTCGAGACCATCCAGCTTACTTTCAGGAAAATAAACCAATTGATCGATTGATTGATTGATTGATTGATTGATTGATTGATTGATTGATTGATTGATTGATTGATTGATTGATTGATTGATTGATTGATTGATTGATTGATTGATTGCAACCTAAGGATCGAACAGGTCCTGCGTAACTGCCACACATACCGCTTTATGCGACGCAGAATTCGTGCTGCTACTCAACGACCGTAGACAAGACCGCCCAGCAGGACCTGAATTCACTGCTGACCCAGACTGCCAGCCATTTGCGCAAAATCCTGGAGGAACACAAGCGCACTCCTGCAGTCAGCCGCAGTGAGTATGCCGCTCATTTCCAGGCGTTTTGGCTGAACAAACGAGAACGAGCTTCACAAAGGAACGTGAAAGGAAACAAATGTAGAAAACAAATGTACAAAACAAATGTACAAAACAAATGTAGAAAAAGGTAGAGAACAAGCTCTAAATGGCCTGTTCTTCAAGTTCGGTTGATCTGACTAGTTGACACTCAACGGACGTTATTGGAGTAGAAAATACCAAAAATATAAATTCCGCAGCAGGGAAAATGCGGGCATCCTTACGCCTTCAGTTCATCTCGTTTCAAAGAAACAAAATTTTGTAACATACTTAATCTCAATCTAATATTTTTTTGCCCCGTAATTCTTCCACTTATATTTCATTACTTGACAATTATGGTTTGTTATCACGTTGCTTATGGATTTCCTACGTTCCTCTTTCATACGTTGTCTGAGGAACTGGCCCCTCAGCGTAGTGCATACTGGGGATCCACTCAATATTGTCAAATTCCTGCGCGCAGCAGTGTTGGAGGTGAGATGTATTATTGTAAGCCTCCTGATCAAGATCTCTAGCTTTATGCGCTTCATTCAGCTCTGCGCAACTCGCGGTTAACGAATGACATGAAGGCAACTTTGCGGTTATCTCGTGTGCGCCATCGAAAGCTCCTGCGGTGAATCAACAGGTCATCGTTCGAAGCCGCTGCCGCTGTAAGAGACCATTAGTAGCACCCCTTTAACCGCATAATGCAGTGGTCACGATGAATAGAAGGAAAGCTTTCTGCAGTCACACCTTCGCCTCTTTTCATTTGGAAAATATTTTAGAAACGTCATAATTCACTAAATTTCCTTAATGTGCTAGAAATTAAAAATCCTAAAATGTTGATATATGCTCTTATTTAGTATTATTTAAAAAGTTTGAATTTTTTGCTGTTTCAGAAAGCCGATATACGAACATCGGGAGTGATGCTGGCTCAGAAAGGGTAAGCGAGAATTCACGAGCCATGAGTCCGGGAGACAAGCTCGTTAGAGAAATTTTGGCTTTACAGCAGACCCGAAAATTGAAAGTAGTCAATCATTGGTTGGCATTCTGAAAAACTGTCAACTTAATTATGAGTCCTGCCTTCTCTCCCTTCTGTAACCTATAGCGTCAGATTTGAGCACAGTATATGCTCTCTTAATACCTACCGGATTTTATCTTGCAGGGCACTAAACGCCGTACTATTGTATTTCATCTATATTGGAACAAACATCAGCTGTTTTTGTGTCCGGCAAAAAACTTCCGAGAGCACTGTGGAATCTACACCGCAGAAATGCGAAAGCCTGAACGTTGCTGGTGCACACGGGCCATTACGTTTGCTTTCATTATCAACTGAATACACAGTCATTATTATCGCTAATATCATCTCTGTCATTACCACAAACTGCAGCGTCATTGTCATCGCTACTATCACCCTCACGGTAGACAAGGAGACATTGATGCGCGTTTCACGATCCCGGGCGTGGCGAAGTTGGTTAAAGCGCTCGGCTGGGGATCCTAGGGATGGAGGTTCGACTCCCGGTGTGGATTGAATTATAAATTACTGAGTAATAGCAATTATTGTTATATTTTCACTACTGAGTTACGTCGATGATGTCATCGTTTGATGGACCAGACTCTTGCTGACTAAATTTTCGAAACTGCCACCTAACCAGATGTGACGTCGCATTAGGTATAGTGTGACGGAAGTATGTGACAGAATAATGGCCGACAGTATGAGCCGTTAAAGGCTATCGCCTTAAGATTCCGAAAGTGCTTACGATGCCCAGTCAGCTTTTTATAGACGATATTGCTTGTGCAAGGAGGGGTTAATTATTTGTAAAAGCTTGGGAATTGAAGCACGCCTAACAGCAGTGCGAGATCAGCGAACCCAACCAGAAGCGTGAGCTAGACAATGGCTATGCCACTTTAGCTCATATGCCTGTTTTCTTCCTTACATTCGGTTTACTTATTTGTGACCAGGTAATCATAAGCACGTTGTCGCAGGCGTCATACAAGGCTTAAGCCTAAGCCAGCTAGGGGAGCTTTTTTGCATTTGCTGATAAAATGAAACCTCTCTTACCTGACATATTTGTGCTAAAGATAATCCCTCGCTGAAATAAACTCGATAGTAAAAACTGACTTTAACCAGACCATGTCAAATTCGGAAGTGTCTGTAGAATATTTCGATGTGCAAATGTGATAATGGATAAGGTTTCTGCAGCCTAGCAGCAAACATTCACTGGACGCAAATTTGTGAGAAACTTCTTGCCGTTACGTGCTGTACGGTGGCATGGCAACACAACCTTCGTTAGGCCCTGCTTAGCCTAGATTGCTTCACGGCGAACCTCATAGGACGGTGCTCCGGAAGAAGACATTGCCTCTTACAGGATATCTAATTATGTACACGCATTTTGCTAGTCACTGCATCACTAATCCAATAATGCGTACCTCTAATATCGCGCACATATTCCTTAGCATAGAGTTTTAAGGTACAGTTTTATGTGAAAGCCCATTTGACAAGTAACAAATAAAGCCGCGCTTAACCAACCCGTACGCGTGCGCCTGCGCGGCATCGGGGTAGCTTACCATAGTCGGAATGCAAGGGATAAAAATAAGCTGGATAGTGATATCACCCTCCCGTGTCGTAGGAGAAGCCCGAGTTGGTAGCTCCTGCCAAATCGGTCTTGTGGTGCACTCGCGTTACATCAGGCAACCTTACAACCAATCAGTGCACCCAGCCAACCAGCCAGCAATCCCAACCAAACAGAGTCACGCGCTTAATTTTTCTCTCACAACACCGACAACAATGAACCAAATTTTTCTGGAGAACGAGGCCTTTAACCCTTTCACGGTAAAACCCAGGCGGCGCGAACCATCCGCCCAATATTGGCACTGTGTTGATAGTGCACTAGTCCAACGTTGGGCAGGAAATTGCCAGCACTCTACCATTATTGGGTCAATGGTTTGTACTGCCAGGGAAGCCACTCAATAAATATAGATGATTGTGACATCGCTGTGTATCCAAAAGACGTTACCATACACAGGTTTCAAGTGCAAGCCTTTATCACGAGGGTGGCACTTCATATATCCTATTCTTTCTATTTGATGTAATTATTATGTAAGACTGATAGGTGGAACTAAACACCAGACAGAAGCGCAAAAGAAGAAAATGACAAAGAGGACGAAATTGCGAAGATCGACGAATCTAATGGAGGTTGGGTTCGCTCTGAAGAACGCTGGCCATCGCTGCAGCAACGTGCGAGTAAATATATTGCCATGAAAGTGCTTAATCTTCCTCGTTTTAATTACAAGACTACCTACTGGGCGTCGATGTGCGAATAGCCTATTAGCTCTCCTGTTGAGATTTTCGCTGTGGACTGCCTTTCCACACTATCGGTCTGGACTCGTTAGAAAGAAGGGCTTACCATCTTTGCCTTTTAATCAGAAGCGGTTTGTAGACCTGGTAATAGAGTGACCAAGACGAGGAGAACTACCCGGAACGATTTTCTTACTTTGTATCGTTAAGCTTTTGTTAATTTCATTTCGCTCGAGAGTAGCCGTGTGTGTGACCACAAAATTCCCACGGGAGTGTCGCTTGCGCAGGCGCGCTCCCGCATCAGCCGCTACAGCACGTTGGACCGGCCGGAAGCTATTCGCTTCCCGGACGAGGAGTCCAAGAAGCTGAGCGTCATCCTGGTAGTGCTGTGGGAGCAGTACCTGGAGGCCGTGGTGGGACACCCGGAGCTGCGCTCCGTGTTGTACGAGCCGCTGCAGAGAGAGCGCACCGCCAGACTCTGCGAGGGCTACGTCATCCTCAACAAGGACTCCTCAGCCGTCTTCTATGACGGCCTGGTTGGGTGAGGAGCGTCGCTTTTTACTGAGGTTGAAGGCGCCTTCGATTTGGTGTTAAGCGGGACGCGCATTTTACGCGTTCTGCCGCTGCTAAGGGCCGAATCAAAAGTGAGCTTAGCCCCAATCGTCCACCAAATGTTACCACAAGCAGTTAAGTCAATTTCGGAGAGTTTCTGGAACCCGGTGAAAAGCTCTGCAGCATTCCTCAGCAATAGTACCTTTTCATAAAGGTCCTTGCTGCCAAAAGCTGCAGCAAGTCTGCTGTGTTGGGTCTGGACACCTGGTCGCAGTCTACCACAGTTCTTCAAAAGAAAAAAGACTGCAAGGCAGTGAATTGTTCTTCCACGCGGACTAGAGAATCTTGCAAAAGCTCTGTCAAAAGCTTTGATTTGAAGTAAGGCCCCAGACCATCTGAGATGACATAAGAAAGTTTTGCCCTTCCACAGGTAAAACTCTTCGCCACATAACTGTCGGGAAACATCCTTTTATAGATGTGTGTTGCTGTGTCACCCCATGAGTAGGGAATGCCTTTTGAAACAACAGACATTGCAAATATGGTTTCAGCCTCACACACTTGGTCTTGCAACGAGGAACGAGGCCTCCCCCGTGAAAAATCTATCGTAGCTTACACAGTCTTGGGCGCCAGTAGCACACCACTAGGATCTCTATGCTTTGCCGCAACCTCCACATGCTTCTTCATGTTTGCATGGCGCTTGAAAGCAGCAGTACCATGCTGAGCACAACAAATTGTCACATTGCACAAGATACAAAAAGCATCCGTGTCCTTGATGCCTGCCCTGCTCCAACCACTGATCCCATCATTGTTGCAGTTCACTTCATTCAGCACCGAGGCGTTGAATTTCGTGTACCGCCCTGTGAAGAAAGAAAACAAGTTCATTTTATAACAGGCAAAATGTTCACTACTATTACCAGCAAACTACAGCCGGAAACTGATCTTTTTCAGCCTCCGAAGGGACTAAGAAAGTACAAATAATCGGGCATTTAGAAATAAAATTTATCCACTGCAATATTCATAGTAAGCCTCCCAATTCCTCCACCTGAAATTCATAGAAAATGGGGAACATGCATTTAAAATTTGCAAAAGCTAAAAAATATGTATTTTTCAACAACGCATGGCTTAAGAACCTTAACCACAGGATGTTATCTTGCTCATAAGTACCATAACGTAATGTTTTTTACTGGACACAAAATCCGCTGCTTGCATCGCATAAGTGCAGCACCACAACAGCATCATTAAAATCTGACTGTGATCAACCTGTGACCAAAAACGAACGCAGTAGGACACAAAAAAAAAAGAAACCGATAAGCTGGGGATCCAAGGGATGGAGGTTCGATTGCCTGGTAGACAAGGTTTATTAATTTATGTTTTTAAATATCGATTCAATATGGTGATCGGGCATCCGGTCTCGACCAATCAGAGCCGCCGCAAAAGCGGGACAGATTTTGTTCATGACAACGATGAGGCATTTGTATGTACTCACCTTTACTCATGATGAACGCCTATCGACACTGTAGCGGTGCGACCAGCTGGGGAAACCAATCCGAGGTAAGCGTCCAAGACCGTCTCTCGGCGTCGACAAGCGGCGCACACGAGCTACGGTCCATACACATGCTCACCCTACAGGCGGCCGTTGATGCGATCGAAGACCAACTCGACGGAACGGGGCTCAGATGCTCGCCGAGCAAGTCGGAGCTCCTCGTCTACCCGCCCGTCAAGCACCGCAAACCTAAGAGCAGCCCGAGAGAGCACGAGGCAATCAAAGTCAAGACCAGAGAGGAAAACGCGTTCCCAAGAGTCAACAAGATCAGAGTGTTGGGGATGACGACCGAGACGCACGGCAGAAACGGCGAGACCGTCACCCGGCTCATTGCGAAAGCGGCGAACGCCACGAGACTACTCAAACGAGTCACGAACAAGAAAAGTGGAATGAAGGAAGAGAGCCTGATCAGACTGATCCACTCGTTCGTCATGTCACGTAGCGTACGTGGCGGCCTACCACAAGTGGAACAAGAGCGAGAGAAACAAGATAGATATACTCATCCGCAGAGCCTACGAGACGGCACTGGGACTGTTCGAAACAACGAGCACCAAACGCCTCCTGCAGCTAGGGGTGCACAACACGCTGGAGGAGATAGCGGAGGCCCAACGTGCCGCACAGCTCGAAAGACTGTCTACGACCAAGGCCGGCCGGAAAATCCTGGACAACCTGGGAATTGGATATCAAGGCAGGGAGCAGACGCAGCTCTCCGTCCCCGATGAGATCAGGCGCAACATCAGAGTGGACTCGGTACCGAAGAACATGCACCCGGAGTATAACAAAGGGAGGAGAGCAGCGAGAGCCAAGGCGCTGATAGACCAGCACGCGGCCGACACACACGCACGCTACGTTGACGCGGCTGAGTATGCGATACACGGGTTCACGACGGTCGACGCGACCGGCACCGTTCGCACGACCGCCAGCACGAGATGCACCAAGGCAGAGCAAGCGGAGGAGGTGGCCATCGGCCTGGCAATCGCCGACCGCGACTGCCACACAGTGCTATGCGACTCGAGGCAGGCGGTGAGAAATTACGCCAAAGGCAGGATAGCGAAAGAAGCTGTGCGCATACTGCAGGCAACCAAAAAATTTGGAGGACGCTTAAGCTTGCCCCGCCGGTGTGGTGCAGTGGTAAGACGCCCGACTACTGTGCCGGAGTTCCCGGGTTCGAACCCGACCACGGCGGCTGCGTTTCGATGGAGGCGAAACGAAGGGGCGTCCGTGTGCTGTGCGATGTCAGCGCACGTTAAAGATCCCCAGGTGGTCGAAATTACTCCGTAGCCCTCCACTACGGCTCCCCTTTCTCTCTATTCACTTTCACTCCCACCTTCATCCCTTCCCTTACGGCGCGGTTCAGGTGTCCACAGAGCAAGTGTGACAGATACTGCGCCTTTCCCTTCCTATGAACCAACCAACCAACCAACCAACGCTTGAGCTTCGCCTTCAAGAGTGGAACGCGATAGCGTCAGGGGCGAGTGGCGCGCCACGTGTCGGGGTAGCGCAGCACATTGCGAGGAGGGGTTCTTCTGTATTTGCCGCAAGATGGCTCTGCATGTGCGCAGAGCGCAGAAGAAATGTATCGGAAACGTACTTCGCTACTCGTGTAACTGCGACTTCTGTAAGCAACATGCTCATAATTACCGATATACACCGCAGTATAATGTTCCACGGCACGTTTCTAAGGCAAGACCGCATTCACTAGAAGCGCTTTTGTACCGCTTTCAGGCATCGAACTCGTGGCTGAGTGGTAGCGTCTCCATCTCACACTCCGGAGACCCTGGTTCGATTCCCACCCAGCCAATCTTGGAAGTTGATTTTTTATTTATGAAGTGCATGCCGGGATTTATCGCTCACGGCCAACGCCGCCGACGACACAGGCTTTTCTGCGACACGAGCTCCTTAACGCTACCGCGTTAAAACGACGATGGCAGCAGACAAGTGAGAATCAAGTGGTTCCCGCCGCATGCGGGCGAGGCGTCAGACCGCAACGCCAACCACAACGAGACGGCACACGCCGAGGCGCGCGCGCTAACGAACCGCGCCTCGGTCGACTGGCCGCTGTGGTTCAGCACCAAAGACCGAATGACGGACTACAACGAAATAACCAAGGTGTTCCGCCTAGCTCGCAGAACTCTTCCACCCCCTTGCTCGGGGCTCAGTCGAGAGCAAGCCGTTTTATTCAGACAGCTACAGACGGGCTCACTCCCCAGTCCGTCGCTGATGCATAGAATGTATCACGAGACGCACCCGACAGACAAATGCAGAGTCTGCCGAACGGAGACCGCCGGCTTCGCACACATGCTGTGGAATTGTACCAAGTACCAGGAAGAAGCTAAGTCTGGGAGGATCCCGCCGCGACTGGAAGCAGCCGCAGGGAGCGACAATCAAGAGGAGCAACTCTGGGCCGTCCAGCAGGTCATCAAGGCGCTGGCCCGGCAGGGAACCAGCGAGCCGGCCACGGCGAGCGAGGACCCAGGCCGCGCGGCCGGTGCCCAGAGGACGACGTAGGCCCCGTCCGGAGCACGCGAGCGCGAGCGCGCGTTCTACTGCAGGCCCCGAATAAACGTTTTACCAATCCAATCACCAACTTGTGTTCACCGTGCACGTGTTTTCTTTTCATTGCTAGCGTCCCATGCATAGTTTCAAGCCACCAAGCCTCTGGCTGGATTGTATTGGCCACCGGCACAACTGCATGTTGCCAACGCAGCTCCGATTTTTCGTCAAATCTAGCAAGACTACAAGCTTTCGCGGCTAATCTGGCATTTTGGCGCAGCATGGCGCAATTTTAACAAATTTCACACTTTTGGCGCAGCTTGGCGCAGAAATATGCATCTGTATCAAAATAGCGCAATTGGCGCAGCTGTTGCGCCCCTGCACTTTTTTGTCTGTTATTGAAGAGGTTTGCCTGTAAGATTTCTCATTAATTAATATAAAAATCGTAGTAATGTGGTACAAAGGGTCCAAAAAGTTGGGGCCCCTGATATGAATGAAGAAACTAGCAGTAACATGAACTGCTACGTCTGCCTGAAAGCCGCGCAGTTGTTGCGAGATCGGTTTCATTGAGACTGCAATATGTATTATATATACATTCAAATAAGCGAGTAAATATAAACGACAGCACGTACACTGGTTTGCGAACAACCGCGGTTTCCTGCAGCCATGACACGTACCGTCAGCTGACGCGCAAGGTTCGCGCGTCGAATTACCTCAAGAGGCTCCCCGTGCTCGAGATCGAGTGCTGGCCGCTGGATGGAAACCAAAAGAACACACCCATAATATTCGAGGAGCGCTACCGCCCACTCGTCTCTCCTCCGCCAGTGGACGAAGGCAAGCTACCAATGGCGCTCTTTTTCATTCAGGACCGATGGGCTTTCCAGCGACACGCATTTCCGTCGATCTAGCTAAGGAAGGAGTTCACAGTGAGGCTTGCATACCTCAGTCAATGTATGTAATCGCAGTTAATGCTGTTGTTTGTGGTGTGACGACTTGCCCTTAATACTCCTTTCTTGACATAATAAGATTGTATACGCAGCAAGTAAGAAAACATATTGCGGATCGCATAACTTAGCGTTCGCTGACAAAATTACGGACGTGACCATCAAAAAGCCGTTAAGTCCGGAGATCTCTACTATAGGTGTCGGCGCTCACATATCAGTCCATTGTGTAAATCACGACAACATAATAACTCCAGCAGTTCATCTCGAATGCACAGGGGCAGGCCGCGCAACGAAGAATGCTCGACCGTTTCCTTCGGCAATTTTCCCGCAAAGAGACCTAAACGGTGACATTACTTTAGAAGAAAAGGGTTTTCTACAATCCTGTCATTTGTGAAGCGTGCTTTGGTACACAGTGCTTTTTCTGTAGCAAAACTAAGGCAATTTCTGCAGGTATACTTCTTCTAATGTGTGATTTCAAGTGTGTGATCAATCAGTGCCCAAAGTTACCATACAGATTTCATGCTTTTTTGTTTCCATAGTACACGAACAATTTTCTTGGGCCCCCTTTAATCATAAGACAAGTGTAGGATATTCTAAAGCACTGTTAAGCTCGTGTTGTTGGGAATGCCAAAACTTGTTTTCTTTTTCTCCTGCGCTTGCATCGATAGTTTACATTTTATTTAAATAATAATACCGTGGAGTCATTTTACTCCAAGCAGGGGTGAGAGAATAGTCCACTAGCCAATAAGGAATAAGAAAATATACACAAGCTTGATGAAATAGAGCACAGATGACGCTGAATAGAAGCAAAGATTTCACATCAGAAAGGCTTTCAAATTGTCAATAAACACTTCTACATTCGTGCTGTTCACGATAAACATCGACAATTAATTCCACTCTGTCATTGTTTGGACAAAAAATGCGCGCGAAATATTTGTAGAATTGTTTCTATTTTTAGAACTCGTGCTTGCGCGCGAAACAAAAAAATAAATCATGAGGTGATAATTTTCATTATATTGTTATATATCATGGGTGCAAAAATTTCAGCCTCGCTTCAGTGCACTTTGCTTTAAGAGTCCGTAAGTCAATAGAGTTGACCATGTCGATTAGACTATCTGTGCAATTGACTCTGTTGAAAATTAAACGGGCTTCCGATCCTCTACATTCATTTCTAGTTTGAGAATATTCTAAGCTGCGAATGGGTCCCCTAGAAATCCTGCACCATCGATGCAAAGACGTACCAAAGCCTCGTATGCTGCCAGTTTCGCGTGTTCCGGGGCCTGCCAGTTTAGACCTCAAGCACTCGTGGGTCTTCCCAGCTCTCCCGCAAAGCATCGATATTGTTTACATTATTAACATTATTATTTAGATACTAAAGTTACAGACCACTGATCCCGAGGAGGAGAGTGAAGTATTTAGATTAAATTGATCGGACCACACTTGAAAGGCACATACACATCATAATGGTAGTTTACCAGCATTCATCAAGAGTAAAATACACAACAGCTCTATTTTATCGGTGCTCACCTATGCGGCTGAAACTTGGCGAGTAGCGAAAATGGTTCGACCTAAGTTAGGACAAAGGAGCGACCTATGAAAAGATAAGTATAACTTGAAGGGACGAAACGTTGAGCGGAGTGGGCCAGGAAGCAAACGCTGCTTAATATAATTCTAATCAAGATCCAGAAACAATGGGCTTGAGCCAAGCATGTAATGCGACTTGAACACAACCAACGTTCGCTAAGGAAAGCTTACTGAATTCGAGCAGTTTATGCAAGCGTAGCAAAGTGTTTCAGAAAATTAGTTGAGCAAATGACGTTAGGAAGTTCTCAGGGATTAGACGCATGAGGCTAGCATAGGACCAGCATAACTGAGGATATATATCAAAGCATTGGTCCAGCAGTGGATGTAAATAGTGGCGGTGTTGGTGCTGACATAATCTTTGTGCCCGCTATCGGTCTGCTTTCGAGTTGAAGTAGCGCCACACGTTCCCCTACAGAGGGCGACAGCGGCCTCCACGACGACGTGGCCGAGTTGCTGTCGGTGCACTCGCTGACGGCGGGCAGCATGGAGCTGCTGGCTCTCAGCACCCACCCGGAAAGCGAGGTGTGCAACTGCCGCCGCCAGTTCCGGGCCACCAACTTCCGCTTCCGGCGACCGTCGGCCGTCTCGCTGCCTCCGGCGCTGTCGGAACTCTACCAAAACGCTGACTCCGGCTGCTATAGAATCGACAACGAGAGGTTATACTTAGGTCATTTATACTGTCTCGTCACTACCCTCCATTTTGCAAATGAGTTTTGTTGCCCCGACCTTCGCGCTAACCACGAAATTAAGATTGATTTTGGGGCCTCATTTATTCTGGCCATCTTACTGAACGGCACGAAACACGCTGCAATGGTAAATTCCAAACATATTCTTATAGTATAATGCTTCTTGATGAGAACGGTACCCTTAAGCTTCGGGTAACTTCTTTTTGCGGGTCGCAAACTCGTTATCATTGGACGCTCACGTCTCTTTTATTAAGTCACCTTGCGGAGCCAGGATGCATTGAAACCAATCTGGTATAAGTTCGAGTTAAAGTTCGTTTGACTATCTAAATTGAGTTAAAAGAATATATAGCGACAGGTGCAGGAGCGCAGTTGGGACATCTCATGAGAATAAATTTCAACAGGCCACTAACCAGTAAACTTTGAAGCAAAAGTTAAAATATATAACAAGGTACATAGCAAACCTATAATACTCATATTTAAACACAAGAAATTCAGAAAAAAATACAACACACTACATGCTGTAATGCATGGCCTAAATGTCATTAACGTCACTAGACTCATATTGGGAAGGAAAACATTTAATTTGTATTTATTCAACGAAAATGTATCAGCTTGCTTGATATCTAAATGTAAAAAAAATGCAAAGGATGTGCTGGAGAATGTCTGCTATATTCCTGCTTTAAGCGATAGCACCGCCATTTGATAAATCGCTTTCCAGCAAGCATTTTTGCTTGACAAATGTATATTTTCGCCCGAGTGATGTTTTGATGTTTTCTTCATCTTTGTTCCAGTTTCTTATGCATTATAAAAGTCGCCAGTATTATGTGTGTGCTGGCTGTGCCGTGTGCTCATGACTGAAATCTTATTGCAGGTTGAACGACCTCAGAAAAGGGCTGTGGGAATCCCTCAAGATCCCCGTTGCCTGGTCCACGTAAGCGAAACTTTATTCGTTGAGAGCACCAGACAATAGCATGAAAATGCACAGTGGCATTCTTCCTTCCAAGTTGGCCTTTCCTTGAGAAAATGACTTTTCGTTCGTCCTTCTTTTCAGCACTCCTTTCGGTACGCTAGGCATGGTCAGAAGTTTTGCTACACTAATCTTTATACCTTTAGCATTGTTGTACAAGTGACTTGAGTGCATTTCGGACTTATTTGGCACTCCTCGCTTTCACCACTCTATGTCATTCACTGTATTTCCAATTGGGCTAAAAATGTCCCTTTTACTGGCTAAGTCGACCGGCATCCGCGATGTCCCGATGATCTTAAATCAACCCTCTAGAAGTCAATGCCAACTTAACGCTCTTAACGCTCTTAACGCTCTAAACGCGGCACACCACATTCCAGCGTGGTTTATGATGTTACTGATTGTAACTAATATCCGAGCTGCCCCCTGCACACTTTACTTCTGATTTGCTGTGCCACAGTGGGGAACACAGAAGGAAAAATTATTTCGAAGGCGGACACACATAACGCCATACAGCGGTTGTCTCAGCCATAACCTATCCACATCCATACAAACCGACAGGTACCAGGCCGAGCAGAAATGAACAGAACAAACACTATGCAAGCCGTTTACAGACGCAGATAAATGCTGGTATGGTAAAGTACAACAGATATAAAAAAGGATAAAAATAGTTTAGTTTTAAGCAGGCCTCCGGGGCACACTGCCATCACAACGGGAATGAACCGTCTGTCCTAGAAATTTGCTGTTGTGATTCGCCTCTGCCAACTACCGTGTTATCTGCTTTCTTCTTCTTTTCCTTCTTCTCGTTCTGTTATTTCTTCTTCTTCTTTTCCTTCTCCTCTTTCTGTTATTTCTTCTTCTTCTTCTTCTTCTTCTTCTTCTTCTTCTTCTTCTTCTTCTGCTTTTTCTTCTCCTTCGTTTTCTTCTTCTTCTTTTCTTTCTTCTTTTCCTTCTTCTTCCTCTTCTTCTTCTTCTCCTTCTTCTTCTTCTTCTTTTCCTCCTTCTTTTCTTTCTTCTCTTTCTGTTATTTCTTCCTTTTCTTCTTCTCCTCCTTCTTCTTCTTCTTCTTCTTCTTCTTCTATTTCTTCTTTTCCTTCTTCTCTTTATATTATTTCTTCTTCCTTCTCTTCTTTTTCTTCTTCTCCTTCTTCTTCTTCTCTTTTTTTTTTTTTTCTTGTCGGATTGTCGGAGTGGAACGGATTCGAGTACTCTGAACATCGTAGTTATCGCCGCAGCCGATCGCTCCGCGTGCAGACTGCAAAGAACTGTCACGCTGTGCTTGCACCGTCGTCGTCTCCACAAGTTCGACCCATGCGCAAAAGCGCTTGCACTTTACACTCGGTTTATGTTCGTTAAAATTCTTTTTTTTCTGCAAGACCATGAGTATGACGACAAACTAAGCAACAATTGTCCAGTTTTGGCAGCGATCTGTTTAAACATCTGCATCTATCACCGTCGAATAGTTGCGAAGTTTAAGCTTGCGATAAAAGCCTAAAGATCAGCGTTACAAACAAGTGTCATCGGCGTTGTACGCACATTCGTACTTTGTGAAAAAAATTAATGTGCCCGACAATAAAGTTCGTTGCAGTGAGGCGTTTGAAGCGAACGAGAGGCATCAGTGCAGCCCAAGCTGTATTCGCATTTTGTCTGTGCCCCTGTGAACTCACATATGAATTTTTAAGCGAAGTTTGCGCGAACGGGTTTCTTGGTCTCCTTGAAAGACATTGAGAAACGCCAACGTAAAACGGTACCTGGAGTGGCCGCCTCCTTTGTTCTACTCAAAAGTGAAGCGCATTGTAATTTTTTCGTTCGGATTTCTACTACGTTTTCTCTAAGCTTTCTTATTGATCTTTATAACTGTCACCAACCTCAAATTCACCTTTTTTTTTTTTATCATTCACGCAGGCCGGATGTTTCGGAGCTGCTGGCGCTAAATTCTCCACAAGCGAAGGCACCCAAGTCGGAGAGCCTTCACCTGATCGTTCTGGTTCACGGAATGTATGGTGCGTATTCACTTCGGAGCTTGCCATTCTTCCGAAATATTTAATCCGTAGCTATATTACACTTTTATTGTTTCTTGTTTGCTTAAAGTTTGCACCGACATAAAAATGTTCTGTGGGTGCTTAATGGGCTTTATTCCTCCTGGCGCCTTCACTGATTCGCTGCCTTTTCCGTAAAGTGGCTACGCTGATCTTCACAATCATTTCTTCTCTTCCTTGGCGTTCATGCTTCTTTGAGGATTTGCCTGCCGCTCCCAAAAGTGGTATCAAAGCATTTCTTAGAAGAATACTGACGCATCCTCGAAGAATGTCGCACATAACTTGGCAGGTTACTATCAATGATGATTTTTACGGCCACTACGAAAGCAGACCTGAATTTCTCACAGCGGCTAGCATATCGCTTTTGTCATACCTGTTGTTTATTTGGTCTTGTTTATTATGTATATGCCTTTAATTTTGTCATATCATGAATATGCCCATGGAGGAAGGAAACAACTTAGGATAGGCCCTTGCCATTCCCAATGCATTAGAGAAAGTGTGGCGGAAGTGACGTCAA